>NC_090932.1:679277654-679895766 GCF_040938575.1 Ambystoma mexicanum | reverse complement strand
TTGCCGCTGAGCTTCGGCCCCCTGCGGGTTGAGCGGGAGCGGGTGCCTCCTCCGACCCCCATCGGAGTTCCGGGGAGTTGCGGCCGAGCCCCGCGGCTCGCGGCCTCCAGTTGGGGGAGGGGCGTTCTTCCCGCCCTGCGCGCCCGCTTCATACGGCCTCTCGGGAGGGCGGCTGACGGGCCCTGGACCTCACGGGATCCGAGAGCGTTCGCTCCGCTGCCCCATCCTGGGCGGTGTGCCGATTTGGACCGCGATTCCTGGCCCCGGGCGGTGAGTTGTGCCCCTGGTCCCCGCGGACTACAACGTATTGGCAGGCGGCCTCCGTTGGAGTGGAGCCGCTCCTGAGGTGCGCTGGCCCGGCGTTGTACTCTTTGGACTCCCTCTCTTGTCCTTAAGCGCAGCGCCTAGCTTGGGGCAGTAAACACAGACTGTCAGCATCCTGATACCCTCCCCGGCTGCCCCGTTCCCCGGGCCCATTAACCTGCATCATAGACTGGCCGGGAGCCGGCGGGAGGCGCCTGCTCCTTCCTACCTACCTACTGCTGGTTACTCCACGGTGCCGAGGTGCACCCCGACCCCTGAATCTCCTTAAGGATCCACCTTGACTCCGGTCATACTCGCTTTCTTGGTCAACTAGAGGGCTGCCCGCCTGGCTGTCCTACCGCAACTCAACGGCTACCGGAAGCCCCTCTTGGTTCTCTAGCTGGTCTCCTCGGCCCTTCCCTCCTCAGGCTCCCGGAGGTATACTTGTGGATCACTGACCATCACATACATCGGCTGGCCAGGACGACACTCCTGCCCCTGGCCCGGCAACACTGCATCTCTTGTCACTAGCCGGCTGCGACCTCGCGCGGCCCTGTTGCTCTCTCCCGGCGTCTCTCACCCCTCCCTCCCCCTCCGGACCTGACTTCAACTTTCGCCGACATCATGTCAACGAGGACGGGAAAGAAGCAATCCTCTATCAATATGTTCGCTAAACCTCCGGGGGGAGCTGGTACTGAGACGCCTTCACAGGAACCATCCACTGCACATGAACCGGAGCCATCCGATTCTCAGAAAATGATGGAATTCATCCGTGAAGGGTTCACCACAATACATAGTAAACTAGACGACATGAATGGTACGATATCCTCCATTAAGGCACACATGGAGAGGACGGATGGTCGTGTGACTGAGATCAAATCGCGTATGGGTACCGCTGAGGATGGTCTGGGCTCACTCCGGGCGGAGGTCTCCACATTATCCACACGCTTGAAAGAGGTGGAGAAGAAGAATGAGGACCTCATTCCCGCTCGAGGCGCAACAACCTCCGTATAATCGGGGTTCCGGAGGATGGCATACAAGAACCCATGGAAGATTACGTGGAGAGCATGCTTCTCCGACTCCTCGATTCCCCAAAAATCTCCTCACAATTTGCAATCGAGAGAGCCCACCGAGCACTTACAGCGAAGCCCAGGCCTGGCGCTCCTCCTCGCCCGATAATAGCCAGGGTCTTAAACTTCCGCGACCGGGATACAGTTCTCAGGGCGGCGAGAATCAAGGGAGACCTTTTGTTGGGCGCAGCCAGAATCCACCTATACCCGGACTTCTCGATGGCGGTCCAACGCGAGCGCAAATCCTTCCTGGCGGTGAAGAGACGATTGCGCGACCTCCAGGTCAAATACGCTATGCTATATCCCGCCAAACTCCGAATTGAGCATGCGAACCGAGTATATTTCTTCACGCTACCGGAGGAAGCTTCTAAGTTTATGGATGAACATTTTCCCGGCTAAACCACAATTGCATTAATCCCTGCCTTTGCTTGGGTCTTGGTTCATTGGCCCACACGCTCCACTTTTAGTCAAACGCGACATGCTCTTATTGTGGAATCGGCACTACGTAGTCCTAACCCAAAACCCGGTTGGTCTCACAACGTGCCGCCAATCCTGGTTGCGTCCTCGCAGGGGCTCCTGGACCCGGGTGATGCCGTCTGCCTCTTCCAGTGGTCACTGTGTCAGAAAATGTGCATGTCCTTGTTTTTTCTCTATGCGATGCATCTGTTGGTGTGGGTTGTGAGCCTCCGTAGTAACCCCTAGTAATCCCGTTAAATTGGTTCATTATGGACGGTCATGCCTGCCTCCCCCCCCCGCGGGGCCATCCCCATATGTGTCCCGCCTTTATTGCCAGGCATTACGTTTATCCTCAAATTGCCTTAAGGTACGGAGCTCCGCCGTCAGGCCGACTCACAGGCCCCCCAGGCGTTGATGCCATTGTTTTGGATTGGGTTTGTTGTTTTTGGGGCTTTCATCTCTCTGATTGGGGGAGGGATGTGGGTGGGGGTGGGGGCTCAGGGGAGTTTATGTTAAAAAAGGCTTGGTAGTTTCGGAGAGGGTAGAGTTCAGAGCACCAGGGGATCTATGTCACCATGATCCTGACAACAATTGGGTCCACTTTTGGGGGGCACTGTTCCATCCACCTGTGTTTTTCTATGTCTGCTTCGGGGGTGTCGGTGAGGAAACCCTTACATTCCTTAGTTGGAACGTGCGGGGGTTGGGGAACTTCAAGAAAATGAGACTACTACAGCTTCAGGCTGAACGACATGGGACTAAGATCCTGTTTCTCCAGGAGACACATGCGGTAACTGAGCACTGTGAGAAGTTCGCTAAAGTATGGGGACCACAGAGGTACTATACCTCCTACTCCACACAAAGCCGGGGGGTTATGACCCTAATTCATAAGAGTATAAGATATATCCCCATAGCCACGACAATAGACCCTCTGGGCAGATTTGTTTTGCTTCATGGCATACTGCAGAATAGGGAAGTGATCCTACTTAATATCTATGGTCCCAACATTGATGATCCCGAATTTTTCATACATCTTGCGTCCCTTCTGGATGGATTCCCGTTGGTGCCCATTCTCTGGGGGGGCGACTTTAATACAATATTTGATGTGGATCTCGATAGATCTGGCTCTCGCCCCCGTCACCTCACTAAGGCAGCATATGCTGCACTTTCTTCACTTCCCCGCCTGGCCCTATTTGATGCATGGAGGCTTCTTTACCCCGACTCCCGCACCTTCTCCTTCTATTCTTCGGTGCATGATTCCTTTTCCCGCATTGATAGATGGCTAGTCTCTGATATATTCATAAGAAGCATTTCAAACTTGTCGATTCTCCCCAGGACTCTTTCCGACCATTCACCAGTGACTATTACCCTATCCTGGGGCCCGGATCACGACCGTACTAGACACTGGAGGATGAAACCACTCTCCCTCCTCGACCCGGTCTTCGGCTCGGAATTGGAGTCGGCTATTGAGGAGTTCTTTGAGATCAACTCTGGTTCAGTCTCATCACAGGCCACCCTCTGGGAAACTTTTAAGGCCTACATCAGAGGCATCGCCCTCTCTAAAGAAAATGGCATCCTCAGAACCATCCGTAGGGAAATCGCCGAGAGCGAAGCCACACTGTCCGAGCTGGAGGCCCAATATTCGTTAAATCAAACCCCTGAGACCCTTGCCTTGATCGGCACGGAGTTAGACACCTACCGCGCTCTTGCGGATCGCGAGCAGAGATTTCTCGATAACCCTGGGCTGGCAAGGAGATATGGTGAGGGTGAACGCCCGTCTCGTCTCCTGGCTAGGCTTCTCCGCCGTGAGTTTGGTGCCCCACCCATTCCTGGCGTTGAGAGACCTGACGGATCCCTAGCCACCTCCCCTGGTGATATTAATTCCGAATTCCTCTCCTTTTATCAGTCCCTTTATGCTAACGCAGATAAAGCCTCCATAGCTGAAATAGATGTCTTTCTGGACAAGCTTCCCCTGTCGGTTCTTTCCCCCGACACCATCGAAGCCCTTGAGAGCCCATTTACTTCCTTGGAACTCTCGGAGGCCATAGATTCCCTCTCATCAGGCAAATCCCCGGGATCTGACGGTATACCGGTTGAGTTCTATAAACGGTTTAAGACTTTGCTACTCCCTCGTTTGGTCGCGCTCTGGGAGGAATCGTTGATGGCGGGTCAGCTCCCCCCCACGCTCCGCGAAGCCACTATTACCGTCCTGTTAAAACCGGGTAAATCCCCCACTCAATGCGGTTCTTATCGTCCACTTTCGTTAATCAATTGCGACGTCAAGATTTATGCTAAGTTACTGGCTTTACGCCTGGCCCCCTTCATGCCACATATCATTCACCCTGACCAGGCAGGGTTTATTCCGGGACGCTCTACCTCCCTGAATCTGAGGCGCCTTTTCAATGTTATAAGCAGGGTGAGTCCGGATGTCCACGCAGTGGCCGCCACCCTCGATATGCAAAAAGCCTTTGATTCCGTCTCATGTAGTCATCTGTGGCGAGTACTCAACAAATGCAAATTCGGCCCCACGTTTCTTTCCTGGGTCAAGCTACTATATTCAAACCCAGTGGCCAGAGTTCGCACCGAGGACCGCTGCTCTTCTCTTTTCCAGATAGCCAGAGGTACTAGACAGGGTTGTCCCTTCTCTCCATTAATATTTGCCGTAGCGATGGAACCGTTCGCGGACATGCTTCGCCAATTTCATTCCCATAGAGGCCTTCGCACCGACGGGGTCTCGGATATAGTTTCCCTATACGCTGACGACGCTTTACTCTTTATTCGCTCCCCTGAGATCAACCTTGCCCCAATTTTGGAGGATGTTGTCCTCTTCGGCCGTATTTCTGGCCTGACGGTTAACTGCACTAAATCAACTCTTTTCCCGCTCACCCCCAGCACACTCCCCCCTCCCGATACTCTTGGATTCACGTGGGCCCAATCTGAGGTTACATACCTAGGTGTAGTGGTGTCGCGACACTTTGATCGGGTTCTCGAGAAGAATTATCTAGTATACCTTACAAATCTTACGCAAAAGATTCAGGGTTGGAACAACCTCCCTATTTCACTGGCAGGGGGGGTTGGAATACTGAAGATGGTGGTACTCCCTCAGCTATTGTATAGATTCGCCAATATCCCACAATGGCCGGGAGGTGAGTTCTTTCAGTCATTGACACGAACCCTCAACACCTTCCTCTGGCACTCTGGTGCAGTCCGCCTTAAGCTCAAGACTCTTGCTTCACCGATGGAGGTGGGTGGCTTCGGTGCGCCCGACTTTCTCAAGTACTGGCTGGCGGCCCAGCTCCAACACATTGCACATTGGTTCAACATATCTGACCCTCCTCCCCATGTCAGGCTAGAAAGATTATCGGTTGGTGACCGCGATATTAGATCCCTGGTGATCACACCTATCCCAATGGGACCAGGCTCATTAGACCCGGTGAGGTGCACATCTCTGGCTTTATCCAAAACTTGGCAAGTATTGGGCACCACCCATCCCTTTCATGGTAATTTCCCGATCTGGAACTTTCTCCCGGGAATCCCACAGGTTCCCCCTTCGGTTGTCCGCACATGGGCAGGGGCAGGATTTGAATTGCTCCGAGATATATTTGTAGATGGTAATTTCATAGAATGGCCTGACCTCCCTCCGCCCCTCAGACAACGTCCCTCAGTATGGCTTCAATATTCATCCCTCCGTAGAGTCCTCAAACATAAGTACCCTTGCTTCCCAGCATTGCCGCCGGATGAACTAGCGATCACTGAATTGACCTCACCTTACCCAATGAGGGGAAAAACTTCCAGACTATACGCCTTGTTACAATCCAGATCGCCCCCTTCGTTTTCTAAACTGAAGCTTGCGTGGGAGTCTGACCTTGGTGTGGAAATGACCGAAGAACGGTGGTCCCATATGTGCTCACGTATTCAGAGGGTCTCCTTCAACTCCCGATTTAAATTAATTCAATTTAAGCTACTTCATAGATCCCATTATACCCCAACCAGACTACATCGTATGTCGAATAATTCCTCCCCTAGATGCCCTAGGTGTGGCTTTGATGGAGCCGGCTACTTCCACATGATATGGTCATGCCCCCGCCTTACCCAATTCTGGGACGACGTTTGCTCCACCATCTCGTCTGTTCTTGACCACCCCATCCCCCCTACCCCAATGAAATGCCTATTCCATGACTTTCCCGACCTCCATCAAGATTCTAGAAGACTGGCTGGCCTCTGTATGCTTCTGGCTGTTCGGGCGATACTACTTTGTTGGCTTCGACCTACCACTCCGACACATGCAAAGTGGCTTAGAGCGGTTACTTGGGCTTCCGACACGGAGGAATCTTGGGCGGTACAACAGCCCGCCTGCTCTAGGCCCAGAGACATCTGGTTGAAGTTCCGATCATTTATGTCCTTTCCCGACACCGACTCAGGTCCTACATCCCCAGAGCCATCCTCTTGTTGACCCCCAGCTCTCCCCTGAATGGCCCTCTACCGGGTCTTGCACTGTTCTGCTGCTCCCCCTTGTCGGCGAGGCGAACCCTCGACCTGTTCTATGAGACTGTGTTGTATTAAGTTGTTTGATTTTACATGCTCTTGATGCTCACCTGTATCTGTCCTACCAAGCTGTTAAAAAATAAAAGTTTAAAAAAAAACAGTCTCAAGCTGTCAAATGGCATACTGAGTAGTCTAGCTTTCACATCTGGTGCAAACCCAGACTTCCTCAACCACGCAAATCTGTGTAACACTGTGCTAGCTGCCATGGATCTGCTGATACTGTCTGCAGTATCCAGACCTGACTGGAGACATTCACCCATTGCCTCCTTACCATGTTTGATGATTGCCAGAAAGCCGTCTCTTTCCTCTCCTTCCGGGATGTAGTCAGCCGCCATAGCTACGCAGTCCCACAGGGTAAACGTAAACTTTGACAAGGTACAAGTCACATTTGTTGATTTTAATGCCATACTGCCAGCCGTAAAAACCTTTCACTCCCAAGCATCCACTCTCTTATCATCCCTATAAGGAGGGATGGATGGGTATTGGCTGACTGCTTGGTAAATGTAGCAGCCTGAACCACCAAACCTTCTGGTGTTAGATGTTTAATCAGATACTCTGGGTCGCTGCTGGATGGTCTGCATTTCTTTGCAAATTTTTTATTTACTGCAGCCGCAGTTTATGGTGTCTCCCAATTTGCAGAGACCTTTTTCTGTAATGCAGTGTGAAAAGGCAAAATTGGATCTTTCTGGGGACCCTGGTCCAAGATGTCTGTCATGTCTTCTTGTTCAAAAGAAGGAGTAGGCCTGCTTCGGCCTAAAAACTCTATAACCTTACTCATTAGTTTTCTATATGAGGAGTAGGCATGTTCAGTTGGATCTGGTTTGCCAAACTCTAACTCAGTAGAGGTATCTGATCCACTGGCTGACTGAAGGTTGTCATATCAGTCCTTTAATCTGGACTCATCAGAGATTAGTTCTTCTGGCACACTGGGGATACCGAATCGTAGCCCAAACGGCGGTGTGTTATCATCAGAGGGTTGATCTTCCTCATAGATTGCTGATAAAGACTTAAACCAATTTTTTTTAGGCAAAGGTTTGAAAACCTTTTCCTGTACCACTACTGGCTTCGACAATTTCAAAGTTATCGTCGACAATGACTTCTAAGTCGGGATTGCCTTAGTCGGCATCGACTTCGATACCAGTGTCGATGGCTCCAATAGCGACGGAGTCAGCGAAGGTGTCAACGTTGTCGACTTCTTGTGCTTTTTCGGCAAAACCCTTGATGGGCTAGGTTTCTGACTCGTCAAAGCCCTCTACAATTTCTCATCAGATCGAGATCTTTCTCGATGCAGAACCAGCTTAAGGCCCGGTCTTTGATTTCCCTTGGTCGTCTTTTTGGGACCAAGCGTGCATACGTGGAGAGATATACACCCTCCACGCAGCAAAAGTGATTTTGTTCGGAGGGCCGCAGGCCACTTTTGAAGAGAACCTAGATGTTTACATCTAACTCTTGGCTGTTTTGATAGGCATGCACGGGATGCAGTGGAAGTGAGGCAGTGACCCAGGTGGAAATGACACCATTGAATTGCAAGAGTATGCAGTGCACTATCACCCAAGTTACACGAGACTCACGGACAGTCCAATTTGAAGAAATGAAATAGTAGGCGTATGACCTTCTCTCAGGCGCCTGATACGAACAGTGAGGAACAGTCAACACCTTGTTCACCAATCTGGTGAACCACGACATTAAGACATCCAAATTGTCAATTGGCGACACACACCAACGCGACTCCAAATGGGGTATTGTATGTCCTGAAGATGGCTTGGGTACAGAAACCATGACCAGTACTAAAGCCGAAACTCGAGTCAACACCTTTTGTCTACAGTTCCATTCGGACTACATAAAGTTGGGGCAGTCACCTTGACTGCGAGGGACAATGTTTATATCAAAACCAGATTGCTGATATATCTCCATATTGCATTAAATGGGTGCATTGATTGTGTTAGAATTCACTTTGCACTTTAGGGTCAAGTTGTAAGACCCTCTGTTTTTCTTATTAATTTTCTTTATTAACTTGTTTTCTTTGCGCATCTTGCTCAGAATGAGAGGATTATGAATGTGAATGAATGATATGGGTTGTATGCAGTACAGTATGGGTTGTCGGTTATAAAGTGTGTTGTGTTTAAAATACAATCAACTGTTATTAGAGATTTAATGTATGTACTTTTTGAATGAATGCAAGTAATTTTTTATATAATATCTTTTTATTAGATGTTTATGTATGATATAAAATAAATATTTTTTTGCTAACAAAATTATACAGAGTTTCTATGTCAGGAGATCACTATGATAATTAAATAATGATGCCATGCTACGAGAGTTGGTATACACCTTTGGGTCTATACACATTGTGCAGTCTTTTTGCAGAGCGACAGGGGGATGGGCATTCTGTTTGTCCTACGAGGGGGTTGAGGCTGCATTCTCGAAGATTTTAAGCATCTCATTACGAAATACATACCATTTGGCAGGGGAGTCCGATAGAGTTGGACACCCAATTACCTCAGCCGATGAAACAATGGAGGTCGAAGGCGACCTATGATGCTGTTCTTGGCCTTCTTCGAAGAAGCCAGTGAAGAATGGTGTGATCGACTTCTCGATCAAGACTGCTTAGAATTTTTACGTCGAGAAGAATCCCTTCACTCATCAGTCTTTTTTTAACTCTTTGAAGGAGACTTTGAAGGCAACCTCCCCACCGCTTTACGCTCCCTGAGAGCCTTTTCGGTCATTGCCTGACAGGAGCCACAGTCGGCGGTACGGTGCTTGGAGCCAAAACACGACAGACATATGCGATGGGGGTCGGTGATCGACATCTTCGATCCACAGTCTTAGCACTTCTTGAAGCCTAACTTAGACGTTGATGGTGCCGATGAAGAAGACATTTTCTAAACTAAAATAACAATTTATTTCACAGAAGAACCGAAACGCGCTGTAATTCTATGAAAGCGTTAGCTCTGAATAATGGAACTGAAGCCAACGGGCGCTGCGTGCGCTACTTATGCTGATGATGACGTTGACAGCCGAACAGAGGTCTTTGAGGGACACCGTCTCAACGAGACGGCACACAGCACCCCGTCGAAAATAAATTCTGAAGCAGCTGAAGCTGGAGAGATAATTATCATAAAATGAGCAATATGTGGGAGGATACAATCCATTCGAAGTGATTGGTGACGGCGACCATGCCCTTCCCGAGCTGGGACGCAGCATCGGCGAACCCACTGGTATCAACGACGTGCAGCCTTGTCTTCTTTTGGACACCCGTGGGAAGTGCGTCCTCAAAGGATCTCAACCTCTTTTCTGAGGGAGTTTGTTTGTGGGGCCGGCCGGCCCTGGGGGGAAGCATGACCATGCCCAGAAACCGAGTCAGAGGCCTTGCCCGATTTGAGCCACGCTGCCAGCATGCTGTAGAGATCCTTTTTCTTTTTTTCAAAAATACACGGCAGACCTCGCATCCCTCCTTATCATGGTCTGGATGCAGGCAATACAGACATTTATGGTGTCGATCTTCGATGCACACGTTTCCTCAATCCACATTTCGTGCAGAGTTTGAAGAGGCATCTCTTCTCCTCGGTCATGGTGGAAAGGCACTAAGTAGGCCCAAGCACAGGCCTTCTCGAAATTTGATGAAAGATCTGCGATGTAGTGTGATCTTTGCTGACAGCAGGTCCCTGCTGCTGGTATTCGACCTCCGGTCGAATGATTAGACCAAACAAAAAAAAAAAAGATTTGTCCAAAAACTTCACTAAAATTTGCAGAAAACTTGAAGTATAAAACCATAGATCAGAGAGCACTAAGAGGTAAAAATCTGAAGATGGCCTCCAGGGGTGGAGGTTAGGGAGAGGACAGTCATTGGACGGTGCAGTATGACCCAAAGGACAGTGATTGGTTTAGAGGAGAAATACAGTTTTCAAGCTAAAGTGAAACCGTTTTTTCTTTTACTGAGGATTCCCAGCCTGACGACGGGGAATATTCCTGAGCATGTGAATCCATGTCAGACCCCATGCTGGAGAATCACCGGTATTGGCTTGTAGGCGAATAAACGGGAATTGACTTGTCCATTTCTGCATGAGCTCATTTTATCGTCTCATTATTTTACTTTGATACATAGTAAGCCTGCAAAGTATATCCTTTGGCACAGATTACTTTAGGGCACTAAGCCCCAATCCATCTCAGGGCTGGTTTTACTAAGTATTAGGGAACTATTATAGAGTTGCTCTTAAGTGTTTCTACTGTGTTTTATCCTTCTAATTACTTACCTGTATTGCACTGGGTTTGAATCAAATGCTTTCCTATCTTTTCACAAGAGTGAATGTATATGTGTATTTTATATAAGTGTGACAATATTTGCCTAGAGGTACCATTGCTTAGTCTGCATTTTAAAGGCCTAGTAAATCATTGTATATTTTTGTACTTACCTGTCAAATAGTGGAATTATTTGAGTGCTCTGTGGGTGCCTTATTGTAGCCATAGACCAATCTCACACTCCTCCTGAGTCTAAGCCTTGCCACTATGCAACTTAACTTGATTGAGTTTGGCTAGACTTCAGAGTCTTTCCTGTTCACCACGATAGAGTGGCCTCCCAAAACCCACCTTAGATTTGGTTTTGGAAATCCATCTTAATATCAAGCATGCAGTATCAGGACCACACTCTGCTCAATCAGAACTTGGCGTTGATTGCTTGACCAATGCTATTAATATGTGAGCCAAGGGAAGCCTAGGGAACCCCTGGCTTGCCTATAACAGTAGCCTACTTGTATCGTACCCGTGGCCTCTAGGGAAAACAAGCACACTTTTATAATTTCATGACTTCAATCACTACACGCTTTTAACGCATCCATGGGCCATTTATCTATAAAGGGTTTAATGTAAACTACATTATCAATAATATGTTACATCATCCAAATGGTCTATTCCAGATGCATGAAAGAATCTTGGACTTAACAAGCCAACCATAAGAAATGACAAAGCTCTTATGCTAATCGACTGCAAAAGGTTCCTAATGCAGCCAGATATGCCATCCATGGGTATCCTCGGAGTGGACTCCCAGGCCCCAGGGAGCTCCAACCACGGAATCTGTGATTCTCTGGTACAGTGAACAACAACGACTTGATGAGCTAAAACGCAAATATTTTGAGAATGCAAACCAAAGGATATGCTCCTGACCTGCAGAAATCCAAGGTGTTCTTGAATATTTTGTTTCTTCTCTGTGATGTAGGACTCAAAGTGCATTACAGCTCGTGTGTACGCCTTAGAGCGAAAGGATGCAACAGCCAAGGTATCCTGAGGAATGAGGTCCAGAAAACGGGTCACATTCTGATATTCACCCAAATCTTCACTTGACACTGAAGGAATGAGATTGAAAAAAAATATGAGTATTTTGTGCTGTACATTGAGCTAAATATAGGTATTACATGTGGAAAATATTCCAAGATTGAAACATCAAAAGAATAAAATATAAGCTAATGATCCCAATTTAAACCACTTCCAAGCCCAGCATTTTTATGTTCAATAGTTACAGCCACATGTGTTCTACCAAAGAGCATTTTGCAAAGAGTTATGCTACAAATCCCTCCCTGAAAGAGGTGAATAATCCATAATAAAGATATAAAATCCTTAAGATGGTGCAGCTCAAAGCCTTTCCAGCGGAAACCTTGCTTTTTACGCTGCATGCATTGGCCACAACTGGATAATGTTCTGTTGGGGTCCTCGCATCACTTCACTTACCCTTCTTCTTTTTTTCCCCACTCTCTCACCATTCCCACAAGCCTCTCACACCAGCTAGCATTGAGCACCTTTTGTTCTAAGTTTTTGAAAAATGGGAGAAGTCAGTTGGTGGTCCTGGAGATGGGGGATAGCAACCTAAAACGGTTGTCCTTCATATTATAAATGAAGGTGTTTTTGGTCGTACCTAACTATGCATGGTTTCATGGTTTCTTCAGCAATCATCAACATTGCTAATACTGGAACGAGGATGGGACGAGTGAATGACCCAGTTCCATCTTCACTTTGTCTCTCAGTGCAAATTGTAAATTTCTGACTTTGGTGACAACTGGGGGTCACACAGTTTGAGTGTAATCATGTGTATAATACCATTGAGGCAGCCAGTTCAACTGTAAAAATACCCTATGATAAACAAATGTCCATGCACTCAGTGAAGAGTGCGACTAAATGGTCTGCTACTGCCCCTTATGCCAACATTTGAGCTTCATGATTGGGATCTAGGATTACGCCAGGTTTTGCTTGATCCTCCCAAACTTCCCAAGAGAGAAGATGCCTATACTTCACGGAAACTAGAATGTCTCCCTCAAATCATTAGCACCAGGGTAGCGAAGACTGTTTCTAGGATCTCAATAGGTACTCCTCCACATATTATCCTTATAAGGTAGTTTCCCTAAATGCACTGCTACCCAGTTTTTATCTCCACATTTTATAGATTATCAATGTGTTATCAGCTCAGCCATATACAAAGTGTTCGGTTGTAATCCCGCTGATGACAATGTGAGTGAGTAGGGTCTTCTTCTTAAGACCACTGTGCCGATAGGCAGCAACTCCTAATTTGTACCTACTAGCTCATCTTCATTAAAGAGATCTCATTTACGTGAAGTATGATATTGTGATGAATTTACAGCACCTGGCAAGATAGCCTTTCCTTCCAGAGTCACAACACACTATATTGATGATATTGAAGAGTCTGTCATTAGAAAGATGCCACACACTTCCACATATGAAACACCTACAGAGAATGTAGCTTCACAAGTCCTCCCCTTGGTCCTTCCACTGTCGGGTATTTCCTTTGTGCACCTACCTGAACAGTGTTCGCACCCCTTCAACTCTACTAGGAGGTTTGCTTTGTTTGGTCACAGTGTTAAGTTCAACTTATTAACTGCTTGCTTCTGACTCAAGTTCTTCTATGCATGTTTCTGTGTGTTCAACCTCCTTCGCATTTTCTATTGCTTCTTCAAAGGTGGGGTCCTTTCTCCACCAAATGACTTCCCTCTGGTTGTGTTTATTGCACTTAATCATTTGCAAGTGTTCATCGTGAATATGCCTGAAATCACATTTCACACCCAGACCTATTTGAGCTGTGACAAACTTCCATCTTTTCACTTTTCTGTTGTGGCACAGTGGTAACACGCTAATATGTTGTTTTCCATGAGCGCATAATGTTTATCCAATTTTGTCAAAACTTTATCATTTGCATTTACAGCTCCCATCTTTCGACATCCTTACTTTTTGGGCATCAGAGCATGAACAATGACAGAGAAATGCGTCTTATCTCTCAATTGAATGTATATTTTAAAAAAATAACTCTTTTCAGTCTTTCCATTACATTATTGGTTCCCCTTTAGAGTGCAGGAATAGAAAGAGGCCTGCGACATTTAACATGTCTGCGGTATCTGGAAACACGAACATTCATGTTCTGCTTGTTACCTCTGCTTTTGCTCTATCTCACGAGTTAAAATTGGAATCCTGTTTCAGGAGGGTTCACTGCATATAATTTTTTTTCATTGCTTCTCAATAACAGTCCATTGTGTGGAGCAGCACTTGTTTGAACAATGGAGGTTGTGTTAAGATTTAATGTGAGTGGGACTGGACAACAGGAGCAGGATGAAACAGTTTCACTTTGTTCGCAACTCATTTATTAGGTTGTCATGTAATGCTGGGATGTGGTAAAGTGCATTTACTAAATTGCTTTAATGTGCCCTTAAGGGAGTGGAAAGAGACACTGGGCCTCATTCCGAGTATTCCGCTAAAACGGCGCTAATACTGGTATGCCGTTATTAGCGTTTCCGGTGGGGCAAGTGACTGATTCTGCGGTGTACTATGAGTACGCAGCTGCGCGCATAAGCTCCTAACGCAAGTGGCAATACCGGCATGCCGGTTTAGCAGAAGGGAAAACCAAAATGCTGTCAATAGCAGCAGAAAAACACCAGAAAAAGTATGCAGTGGGGGTAATACTGGCGCTGGAAATAGCAACGCTGTCGAAAATGGAAGTACTGTGGTGGTCATCATTAAAAACAGAATCCAACTCAATCCACCTGTAACCCTCAGCCATCCAGGCCTGGAACTGAGCATAAAACATGTCCCAGGACCAGAGCAGCCCAGGAAAAGATTCCCGTCTAAGGAAACTAAAGTTTTCCGATGCAGAGCTGACAGCCCTAGTGGACATAGTACTGCAATATGCAAAGGAAATATTTGGGGCCAGGCAGCAGAAAACTAGCAGCCAACAGAAGACCGCCATATGGGGAAATGTGGCGGCCAGTGTGACGGCGGTGGGGACCGTCTCCCGCACAAGGAAGGACTGTCGCAAGAGGTGGGACGACCTCAATGCAAAGGTCTGCAGTCCCATTTCAAAGCACAGAAGGGAGTACACAGCCACTGGTGGAGGCCCTTTGGACCCCCTACGACTGATGTAATGGGAGGAGCGACTAAGCAGTATACTCCACATGGAGGGAATCCAGGGCATCAGAGGTGCTGAGGCTGGAGCGGCGACCCACTGAGTACAACTGCATGAACATGTGCATGCTTCTCCATTGCATCCACCAGCACAGCATAGAGAAATGGGCATGCCAAGTGTTCAGATACATGCCGTGTCAGGCAGCGCACATCCGTCAATGGCAGTGGTACCCCAAAACAATGCATATGCATCACAATGTACACACCCAGCAGGAACCCCCCCCCCCACACACACCCCTCTTCATGGTGGCCCATCTGAGCAATACGACCCATGTGAGACACATGATATCAACAGCACTGCGACAAACACACCATGGGATGGGTTGAACGCATGACCAACAACATGTATGACACTGCATTACTTACCGTAAAAGCATTTCTGATGGTTTTATCTGCTTAGATTCACATGCTGTGCATAGGTCCGACATCCAGTGGTCACTGCGGAGTATTGCATTTTGTTTTTCGTAGTCGAAAAGGGGACGTCGACAAGGCGTGTCTGTAACACTATCCCTATAGTGACGTGCGTTGTACCCACAATCCCTCACGCGTCGAGGTCCCTCAGATTGTTTTTTTCCGCCCAGCTTCTGGTCGCCTTACGCGGAGCTCCTAGAGAGACATTGCAAATACTTAGTACGGACCTCGGTCCTTATTTATACTTGTTATATTGTTAAAGATCCCTCCCCTCGACGTTAGCTGTGAAGCTGTTTCTCCGCCGAGCAAGTTTTCGACGGAGGGGAAGAGACGGAGGAGATCCTTCGGCGCTGCCGAACACGTGGCCTGGCCTCGCCGGCCAACATACAGTAGGGAGAGTGGGGGTTCAAACTTTTATCTTCTCTTTGAGAATGTCTTTCTTTCTCCCCTATCTTTCCCTTGGGGTTGTTATCACCAGTTATTATTGCCTCAGCTATGGAGAGGACACCTTTTAAGTTTTGCCCACGCTGTAGGGGCAAATACACTTGGAAGGATAAACACAAGCTCTGTAATCGTTGCTTGCCCCTCGATCATAAAGCGGACAGCTGCGCGGCCTGTAAGCTCTTGAAACCAAGAACTCTTAAAGAACGAAAAGTTAAGAGGTGGGCGGACTACGCCATGTCGAAGTCAGTTTCCTCACCCGCCGCCGCTGTTACAGAAAGTGACGAGGAGGGTGATAACTCGACGTCCGTTACGGAAGTCATTAACCCCCAGAAGGAGCGCTCGCGCTCCTCGACGTCCGTCCCCGGCCCCGACGGGCTCGGCTCACGCCCTGCTTTTGGGGATGAACACCCCGGCGACAAGGACGCACATAGACCCCATAGGCCTAAGCACACAACCCACGGCTCTTCTTCGTCGAAGACGAAGGATCCAGCAGCGCCGAAGGGGACGCAGGGCACTCCGGCGTCTACCTCAGACCGTAAGGGTCTCAAGCCCCACCCGCAAACGCAGCCGCGACCAGCGATTGGGCTTTCATCAAACACGGGCGCTACCTCAAAATCATCCGACGTAACGCTCCATAGAGCGGCCGTCGAGGAACAACGCGTAACGCAGGCAACGTCGACACCAGAGCCCTCTACTGACAAACTCGTTGTCAAGAGCCTGGCGAGAATTGTTTCCGAAGACAAACGTAAGCGGACGACGAAACAAACGTCGAATACCGCACAAACGCCGAAAAAGCACAAGAGTAGCCAGGAACTGCCCCCTTCATCTAAGGGCACTTCTGAACTACCGGAGGGCGTTTCAGAGGGCGAAGGAAACCTTTCTTCGACGTTGTGGGAGCGTTCTAAGCGTTTTGAAGGTGAACACACGGATTTCCCCCCTCTAGACTATTCAGGAGTCCCCCATGAGACCCTTGAAAGACTCCATTCTTGTATGGAGAAAATGGAAAGGTTTTTGGGAAGCCAAAACCCACCCACACCCAAAAGACCAAGAGAATGGCCCCAGGATGACCCTAGGGTCAAGATTCCTAGGCTGTTTCCCCCTTCTACAGACATATATGACCTCACTGAAGAGGAGCAATACCTCCAGGAAGATGAGGAGTGTTTGGGTGGAGAGGAAGAACATGAGGAAGAGGGGTTTGAAGAAGATCCTTACACTAGTGCTGGAGCTTTTGAAGAAGATACAGCTACCTCGCAGCCCTGGCAATCCCCATCAGTGCAGCCAGGATCCTCATACGCAGCAACCAAAACAGCCCCCAATTCAGGGCAGGGCACACCAACTGCAAGCCAGAGCAAGCATCATGGCATCACCGGCCGTAGTACCTGCAGCTGCCCAGCAACCACTAACAGACCCAGTTGATGAGTCACAGAGCAGCACTGGTGGTGACAGCGCACACATGCCTGTGGACATTGCCCCGACACGCACCAGCTCATTGTTGAGGATGTTGTTGGGGTGGGTGATTGAGGAGGGTGCTGTTGGGGTGGGTGATTGGGGAGGGTGGGATTTTTAATACATATACACTACGATTTTCACTTACATAAATACTTATATCACTTGCAGCAATGAGTGGACATTCGTCATTGGGTGCTTTTCTTTATTGTGTGCAATTACCAGTGAAGGGTGCATGGATAGAAATAGTGGTTGTCAACATCAGAAGAAGTTCTCCATGAGCTCCTGGCAAGCAAGTCGCCCCAGTCTGGCATCTGTGTGCGCAGTGTGTTCATGTGTGCCACCCGGAGGCATTGCATCATCAGCTTCAGCGGGGGGCATGTCCACATCTTGGGACAGGAGTAAGTTCCGCTGGATGCATATGTTGTGCAACATGGCGCATGCAAGCTGAGATAGCCTTTATCTCACAAGACTTCAGATCAGATTTAATGTCATCAAGCAAAGTGGGATAATTTGCTTGGTAAAAAACTCGACAGTGAGAAGTTAGGTGAATCACCAGATAATTCAGCTTCCCCTTCGTCCAACTAAATGAAACCATTTGTCTCACCACCTTCAGTTAATCCGGTTTACAAGATATATTCAGCGCTTCGCTCTCCTCCACATTATTTTTGAACCCAGACACCCAAAGGTAGGTTTTTAAGACTTCCAGGAGCTCAGGACCGACTTCCGAGCCCGTGTCAGAGTTAAGATCACATCATCCGCAAAGAGGGATATTTTATCAACAATCGCTCTATATCCTATTCCCTGTATGCTCTCTGCCTTGCGTATGCACAATGCTAGTGCAATGCAAAGAGTAGCAGCGACAGGGCACAACCCTGACTAGTGCCCCATGCCATGTGAACCCCAGGGAAAGCCCCCCGTTTGCCGATATCCAAGCTGAGGGGTTCAAATATAAAGCAAATATTCCTTTCGTAAACCTCTCTCCAAAATTACACCCCCTCAAGACTTCCTGAAGAAAAGGCCACTCAACTCGGTCAAGCGGCTTTTCTGCGTCTAACTCCAGAAGGATAGCCTAAACTCCTGTGCGATGAGCTACATAAATAAGGTTAACTATTTTCCTGACATAATCCGCCCCCGGACAAAGCCCGAATGATCTTACCCTACTAGGTGTGGCAGAACCTTATCCAAACGTAAGGCCAAAATATTTGCGCAAATCTTAATATCTGTATTCAAAATGGCCATGGGCCTATAGGTCGCACAGGAGGAAACATCCTTACCCGGTTTGGATATGAGAGATATACTAGCCTGCCCCATGGTCTGGGACAAGACGCCTTGAGAGAACATTCCATTATAAAGGGGCTCCAAGAGGCCATCACTGAAGTTCTTAAAAAAGGAAGTGGTTAATCCATCTAAACCCGGGGCTCAACCCACCCGCAATAAGGTAATGCCTTGTATTATTTCTTCCCTAGCAATTGGACAATCAAGAAAGGCCCTCTGTTCCACTGATAGCTTAAGCATAGAACTCCTGTCCAGTAATTCTCGTATAGAGGAGGGATCTAAGGGGCGTGGCCAGCACGCATGGCATGAAGACGGAAACTTGCAGCGCTCTTGCCCGCGATCCTACAACGGACCGTATTGCTCAGTTAAAACACTTAATACCGAAGTAAAACCTGCACCCACAAGAAGAGGAACCCTTTCCCTATGCCTGGTATTATTCCCGGAAGAAACCGGACGCGCGAACCAAGAAAACGAAGCTAGAAACGGAGTGCCCCCTGCGGCTCACAAGATGGCGGCGCCCGCGGCAGATCTGAAAGCCGCGAGGAAGCAACGTATGTGAGCAGGGAGGCCGCCTCATAGTGTGAGAGGACTACCGCACACAGCATCCCATATATCAGACACATCGGTCCACCCCTGACAACATCAAGATCAGCGGTGGTACCCCAGGCGTCCATACAGCATCGCGCCCTGCAGGCTGTAGAAGGAGACACTAGGAGCTGCCCTGAGCGAAGAGTGGGACGGAGGCACCAGGGACGCGAGAGAACGCTAAGAGAGTGAGAACCCCACACTGCACCTGCGGGCAGACGCGCTGGGAATCCAGCACTGCACTGGAGGGATGGAGGGACGCGGCTCAAGCCACAGACACGTGCCGAGGACTTGAAGCAAAGCGAGAGAGTGCTAATCATAGAGCAGGGCCTGCGACGGTGCCGGGAAGCAGCGCGCCACCCTGACCCAGAGGAGCGGGAGCGCGGCCCAAGACCCAGCTGAGACAATGAACTAAGAGTAAGCTTGGGCGGGTTGCCGGACCCCCCCCCACCCACACTAGCAGCCAGGGGGGGAAAGGAGGACCAGCCTGGTGGGGCCAGAGGGAGGCTGAGAAAACCAACGGGGACTGCAGGGTAAAGCAGGAAGAAACTAGACCTAAACGGCCAAGCGAGGCCACCACTGCGGCCCGCTGCAACCCACCCTGCAGTCCACACAAATAGAAGCACTGAAAACAGCTCAACCCAACTGCTGAAGACACCAGCACCAAGCCAACTAACACCCAGAAGCTTCACGCATCACTGAGACCAGCTGTGTGCAGAGCCAAACTCATACCAATGAGCGATAAACCTAGACAGAAGCTTGACCACCATCAACCGCGTCACACCAGGAGAACAAGCCGCATGAGTGAATGAGAACATAGGGACCCTGAACAGACACAGCGGGACAGATGTGATTGAGACCTAAGACAAGTTACGAGGCAACCACTTGGTATACACAAGGCCTACTGGACCCTGGCCTTTGTGAGCAAACCACCAACTTATACATCCCAAACACGGAAACACACAGATCTTGCACAACAGAGTGGCCACTACCATAAGGCTGCCACAATGGCGGTAGAGTGCAAACTAGAGCAGTAAAGACAACAAACTGGGCTACACTCACGTCAACCTAAAAAGCGACACAAGCAGGCGAACCTGAGGAGCACCAACTCAAACTTGCGCAGCCAAACACCCAATAGTCTGGTCTTCTGCCTAAGAAAAGAACACCTGCTAATGAGAGCGAAACCACCAACCGGGCAAAAGGGCAACTACGCCTGAGTCACAGCAGCAGACCGAGAGTCCTGGGATAAGGGATGTCTCCCTCTAAAAACAAACCGAAATCAGCAACAATGGACTCCTTCACGACGGTCAAACCCAAACAACAACTACACCAAGACGCCATTGCCACTGAAGAACCGCCAACCCCGGAAGCGGACCCTAAGGACATGCATGTTCTGTTGGCCATAGTGGCGCTCTGCACGTTCATCGCTAACAAAATAGAAGCAGTAAAGTTGGACATGCAGCTTATTCGCCAAGACGCCCGCAACTTGACAGAAAGAGTGACCAACGCGGAGGCCACACTACAAGACAATGTCAAGAACACCCTGGACTTGAAAATAAGAGTCCAAGAACTAGAACTGAAAATGGCAAGACTGGAGGCGTGCTCTGAAGATGCGGAAGAACAAGCCCGTCGTAACAATATTCGAATCGTAGGAGTCCCGGAAGATATGGAGGGCCCAGACCCAACAGAATTCATAGAAACAATGCTCCAGCAAGAAATAGGAGCAGGAAAGCTCTCCCAGGGATTCTCTGTAGAACGGGCCCACATATCCCTACAAAAACAACCTCCACCAGGCTCATACCCACGCCCAATAATAGCAGAAATTCTAAACTTTCGAGAAACAATACTACGATTCTCGAGAGAAGGCGGGGAAATCAGGAGAAAGGACTCTACAATAGTCATGTACCCGGACTACACTCCCACAGTGCAACGTCCAAGGAACTCTTTCATACCAGTGAAAGCAAGATTGTGGAAACTCAATTTCAAGTACATGCTACTTTACCCATCGCGCCTTAAAGTACTTTACAAGGGAAAAGCAATCTTTTTAGAGACTCCAGCTGCAGCAAATATGTGGCTCGAACATAACAATCTCGCGGATGACAAGGAAGAAACAACAAGAGCAGACACAAGATAAAAGGCGTCCAACACCACAGGAAGCGACGGGCGTCCTCATATTGAAAAAAGTAATGGACTAATGGACCACATTTGGAGCTACAGCACAAAGATAGCAACATCGGACAGGAGTGCAAAAACCACACACACGAATGACAGCGACCCACCCCTCCAGAAAATGTGCAGGCCAAACGCCTACACACCGCCTGCACCGAAAGGCCTGGAACGCCCTAGAAGGCTTGGGAGCCCCTAAGTGCTGCAAGTTGGAAGCAACTGCTAGGGACAGTTCACAGTTGATCTGTTTGTTTTTCTCATTCACCAGAATGAAGGTTACTAAAGTTGGTAAGTCTCCAAGTAACACCACGGCGGGGGAGAGGAGGCTGGCGGGGGAGTGGACCTGCTGGGGCCGAGTCCACAGGCAAGCAGAAACTTCAGTGGCCCGACTGCAAACGCAGGCAACCCCACTGAGGAACTAGGGTACCCGAAACACCCCCCCTGAACCGCCATGGCAGCAAGAGTAAAAATAATGACATGGAATGTGAGAGGTTTAGGCACTTACCTCTGTAGGAACAGAATTAAATCCAACTTATATAGAAAAGGAGTGGAGATAGCATTGCTACAAGAGACCCATTACACAGAAGAATCCATGGCCAAACTCTGGGAACACTGGGGGGACAGGGATTCAGAACTACTTACTCTAGATATGCAAGAGGCGTGTACACCTGGATTCACCCCCAAATCCCATTCCACCTAACCAAGACCGAGAAAAACCCTGAGGGCAGGTTTGTGATAATATGGGGGCACAGCGAGCAAATGGAGATATGCATAGCGAACTCCTATCTCCCCAACAATAACATTCGGGCCCACTTGAACTCAATGTACACCAAAATCATGCAATACAGGAACTGCCTTTTCATCTGGGGGGGAGATTTCAATTGCGTGCACGACCCAGAACTTGATAGGTCCTCACCCCAACCAAAAGGTCCATCGGCAGCAACAAATGCCCTAACCGCCATGACGAACAGGCTAGAACTAGCAGGCAAATGGCGGGAATTACACCCAGAAACACGAGGCTATTCATACTTCTCGTCCCCACATGGCTTATATACGAGGCTAGATTATATCTTCATAAGCAAGGAACTCCTACCCCAAATAGAAGGAGCGCAGTACTTGGGGAGAACAATCTCAGACCACTCCCCACTCCTGGTGGAATGGAACTACACCGGTCCCAGACCTCCAATCCCCATGTGGAGAATGCCTGTGGAGGCCCTGAAGGACCAAGCGTTCAGAGACGAACTGCAAGACTCCATTGATACCTTCATAGAAGAAAACACGGGAAGTGTGGAATACATGAGTACAATGTGGGATGCCTTAAAAGTAGTAACACAGGGAGAAATCATAACAAAAGCGAGAGGCATTACGAAACTACTCCCAAAGGAATTAGACCAATGGGAACGAGAAATTGAGGGACTAGAGACCACTCCCACAGGCACCCAACAGAGAGAGGATAAACTTAGAACGCTCAGAGACAAATGCATAAAAGCATGGAATAGGCTGGCAAAATTGGATTATGCCATTAAAACAAACAGAGCACACACGGAAGCAGACAGGCCGAGCATACTACTGGCTTGGCTCTGCAAAAAGGGACATCCCAGGCACACAACCACCACACTACAAGACGAGGATGGAAACATGCACCAAACGCAGCAGAGCATAAATGATACATTCAAACACTTCTACGCACACTTATATTCTCACAAAGACCAGGTCCCCCAAGGTCAGATACATTAGAAGAGATAGGACTGCCCAGACTATCCCCCACACAAGCCGAAACCCTAGACGCAGATATCACACCCAAGGACATAGCCGAAGCAATTAAATCCCTGGCCACATGCAAGGCTCCCGGTAGCGACGGGCTGCCCTCAGAGTTTTACAAAACATACAAGTCTACCCTGACACCGCTGTTGCACGAGGTCTTCCAGGAGGCATATGAACTGGGGGTCTTACCCGAAAGCATGAGAGAGACCCTTGTGATCCCGGTCCTCAAGCCAAAGAAACCCGCAGACAAGTGCGACTCTTACCGCCCACTTGCGATGCTCAACTATGACGTGAAAATATTAACCACAATCCTAGCAAAGAGGCTATTCAGACTAATAGGAGACATAGTTCATACAGACCAGAGTGGTTTTGTGCCAGGTCGCAACATCACTATGAACTTACGCAGGCTACAACATATTATAGCGCAAACTGACACAAATAATGAATCGTACGCATTATCTCTAGACGCCGTTAAGACATTTGATTACATATATTGGGAATGGCTGGTGGCTGCCCTTGAAGGATTTGGCTTTGGGCCAGGGTTCATCAGATGGATCAACAGACTCTACACCAAACCAAGGGCACGGGTGAAATCCGGGAAACATGTGTCAGAAGCATGGGACATACCCAGGGGCACAAGACAAGGCTGCCCGCTATCCCCCATGCTTTACATACTCGGATTGGAACCCATAGCCATTTATTTTAGGAAACCATTTTTTGATGCAGGAATACGACTGGGAGGAGTAGACCACATCATCTCACTCTATGCAGACGATGTTCTCCTATACGTCAAAGACCCACACCTCAATGTACCAGCCATGCTAGAAGTTCTCAACAACTACTCCAGGGTTTCAGGCATACAATTTAGCAAGACAAATTCCTGTTTATTCCATCTGGCAGGTCTGAAAGGCAAGAGCATAGAGGAACTTCCTTCGGCAGGGATACGATGGCAGACCACCTCATTCCGATACCTCGGGGTCCAAATAATGCATACCCCTGAATTAATGCACGAGCACAACACAAAGGCAGCACTCCCTGCACTGCGCAAGTCAATGAGCTTCTGGGCGAAACTCCCCCTATCAATGATGGGCAGAGCCTCAATAGTCAAAATGATTGTCCTCCCCAGATTTCTGTACGAGTTCCAAAATGTACACTACTACATTAACAGCCCCTTCTTTCGCTTACTTGAGACAATAATTTGAGAGCTCCTATGGGGGCAGGGCAGACATAAGGTAGCACTTTCCACACTAGTCCTACCATACAAACAGGGCGGAATCCAACTCCCAAATCTAGAAAAATATTACTTAGCAGCCCAACTTAGCTTTGTGACCAAATGGCTAGCGGATGAATCCACATCTGCGACACCCCTGCTGCAAACCATGATCTCCCCGATACAACTAAAGGAGCATTTTTTGGGCGCCCCAATACCTGCTGAGAAATGCACCCTTTCTAGCTACCCTGGGAAGGAAAATATGGCACAGAGCGAAGACGCTTATCCATCTAAAGCACCCATAATCGCCTGAAGTACCAATGATCTCAGATTTATGTACAACTGACACTGACCTGAAGCATATCGGACTCTGGGAAAAGAAAGGGGTCTACATCTGGTGAGACCTATACGATGGGGGCACTTTCAGGGAGTTCGCATCACTACAGGAAAAGGACGATATCCACACCGGCCAATTCTTATGGTACCCCATGCAAAATGACGAAATTCAACAAGCAAATACAACCCAATAGCGTCTGGTGCAGGGCGGAGAAGGCAGACCTATTCCACATGCTGTGGGAATGTACCAATACACAGTTCCTATGGGATAGAATTAGACAGACATGCAAAAAAGCGGGCATGACCAGGTATAAGTGGACTCCGGAAGAATGCCTGCTGGGAACTTACCCCAGACTAGCCAAACTCAAACATGGGGTAAGACTCATGGATATAACGTGCATACTGACTAAAAGAACTTGCAATGTCTTGGAAAAAACCTGCAGGGCCACAATATAACGCATTTTACATTGAACTGGAGCGATGTGTGAGCGCCGAAACAAAGGCATGGGAGGACATTGTCGCCAGATCCACTGACGGCTCAAGTATGGTACTAGAGGCATGGAAGGAAATCACAAGAAGCATGTTCCACCCCTCAGATGATAAGCCCCCATGAACAAAACAACCCAGACAATGCTAATCTACAACCAATGCAGTTATAACCGAGGAGAGATCCGTGCAAACCTGAACGGATCCCTGGTGGCCCCGCCCCGCTCCACGCCCCCCTCCGCTGCCTAGCTATCCCCTCCCGCTGGGAAATATGGAACTGATATACATGGCCAAAACATGGAGACAGTTAATGTTGTTTCATTTAGAATGTTACTGTTTTATTACAAAGTCACTGATAATTTCACAATGAATGGCACACTTAAATGTCATGTAAAGCTGCAAAATAATAAATGCCGATAAACGCATTTAAAAATAAATAGAGGAGGGGTCTATCTCGTCAGACGTATACAAGGATGTATAAAAGGTGTCAAACTCCTCCAGGATGTCCTTAGTACCCCCCCCAGGTATTGTACCAGAACTCCATCGAATGCCTGCGATTCTCCCCGAGGTGGCCCTCTGTCCAAGCTTCCAGGCAAGGATCTTCCCAGCCTTATTTCAAAATACGTCCGTTTAGCCGGTATGATTAGAAATTCAGCCCTTGATGTCTCAACCATATTAATTCGTCTACAAGCTGACTAAGGTGTGAAGGCATAATGAAGCTAGACACGGACAACAGATTCAAAGTTCAAACAAAAATGATTATCTTAAATGTCAGGATGGTTGAAGGCCTAACTTGCCCTTTGCTAATGTGGGATTTCCCTGCTCAAAGAAATGAAGGAAAATCAGTCAGTGAGTTCAACTTAAAAGTCTGTTGGTGTCCAAAGCCTATACTGGCTAAAGCTAAACAATGTGTAGGGATGTCCGCAACAAAAGAAAACGTGTTCCAAATTAAATTCTGAGCTTCCTCCAGCTCCTGGCTTACTTTGCAGCTCTCCTTCCCCAAGTTCAAGACTGTTCCGCAAAGTCTCTAGATTACCTTTCCCACGAAGACAACACTGTTCAAAAGGAATCTCAGGGTTCCCTTCCCCAAGAAGACAATGCAGTTCCACAATGGCCTCAGGTTTCTTTTCTCCTAAGGCCTCACCAAAACGTACAAGGTCTCAGGTTTTCCCTCCCCAAGACTTCAGCTGGTTCAGTTTGCCAATTTGTACTTCGACTCAATCTCTCAATATTCAAAACCAGTTCCAGGTCAACTTTACACTCCTTCTGGTTTCTTAACAGTTCAAACAGATGCCTTTCTTCTGCTTCACTTCAGCAATCTCTTTCATACACTTGTATTTGTTCTCTGTATGTTTCTTTATCTTTCACAGATAGGGCATACCCGGTCTACGTGCAGTTGTCGGATCACACGGTCCACACATTGAAGGTCACGCAACCGGTAACCATAGGCTTGCTTGCCCACACAGGTTCTTCTATAACTGCACCTTTGTTCTGGTTCACATTCACTTGGCTTTCTCCTTGCCAGCCTTTTAGCTTTGGCACAATGTGTTTTCCTCTTTGCCACAATGTGCTCTTTCATACAGTTCACTTTGTGGTGCTCTCTTTCTTTCATCACATTGCTTTCACACTCTTCAGCAATATTCAATCTTTGCTTTTCACTGCCTTTTCATAAGATTTGTTGTTTGCTTTCATTGTATTTTACGTGTACTTCACACACACTTGCCATCTGTTCATCCATTTGTCAAAAGCTTTCATTTAGTTTGGTATTAAAAAGTTCTGAGCTTTTACTCCGATGCTCACAGTTCATCTTATTCATATTTTTCATCACAACCCGTTAATTTGGGTTTACTATATTTTGCCTATCCTCTTTTGTTCACTCAGCATTCACATGTGCTCTGTAACAGCCCTCAGGAGCAATCCGGTTAAAGGGTTTCCTCCAGTGCACTCTCCGGTCCCTGGCATCTGCGGTATTAGCATACTTGATCAAAAAGGATTTGACCTTTTTAATTTGACCACATTTTTTTTATCGTTTTTAGGGGAAATTCGGTCAAATTAAATTATATATATATATGGGGGGGTAAGGGAATAGGTAAAGGAGGGGTGAAGTGGGGTGGGGAGTTGTGGAGGGTATCCCCCAACGTTTTAGAACAAAAACCGACCAAAAGAATTTCGGTCAAAAAGGAAAAGGTCAAATATTTTCGATCAAGTAGACCTAAACCGTGTCTCCTCCAAGTGGCTACTTTCTCTTCTGCTCTGCTGACACGTTTCCTTAGGAGTGCGAACCCTGCTCACTCTTCGCTCCATTCTCTGTGGGTTGCCAGCAGCTCTGCTTGCTTCCTGCGGACACTGCCGGTGGCTTGCAGCTATCAGATTTCTTCTGTGCCCGCAGCTCCTGCTATGGGCACTCAACCAGTGAGGCTCCCACCACTGTGGCCTTCCAATGGCCCGCCCGACATTGGCTTCACAGCTCCTTCAGGATACTTTTGGCATCCTGGCTTCTCAGCAGGATCCTATGCGCCCATCTCCTTCTGCACAGGATTCTCCCTCCAGGCTCACAACCCTTGGCCCGGCTTCTCTCCTGCTGGTCTCTGCGTTCTTCTTGCCGGCTCCACCTTTTATAAACCTGCAACCATTTGACAGGTTGCCTCAGGCCCAATTGCCTGACCATAGTTAGTGGAGTACTCTGGAAATGCCTGACCTTCACACCAGTCTGTAGGCTTCTTCCTCGTCTCAGTGCTAGAGTGGTGAAATAACATACTAGTGTGCACTACTCAAGAGTCCCCTCTTTCTTGTCCCAGCACTGCAATGGTATGAATGAGGTTAAATGAGGGGCAACGGTTTTCATTAACCTATAAAGGCAGGGGAAGTTTGGCTCTCACAAGGAAAAGGGGGATATCATGTCTTACCTGTGGACCTCCTCTTCTTCAACCTCTTCCTAGTGTGCCCAGATTGATAAGGTTTTCTGGTGTTCTCGGCCAGAGGAAAAAGACTAACAATATCCCATGAATGCAGATGGGACTGAGGGTTCAGCATGGAATGGAAATGGGGGATACAGTGTCTCACCCAAAGCCATCCCCCTACCATTCCCTAAATATTCCCTACCCAGGTAATCCTCGCTTGCATCTCCAACCCCAGGGTCGGCATCCAAGAGCGATGGCCCTTCCCTGGCCACCGGAGCAGAGGATGATGAGGAGAAGGAAGTGAGGACGCCCTTGGGTTCCTCACAAAGGCCCAACATTCTTTACGTGAGCCTGCAGCTCTCTAAGCACTTTCCCTATCCTGCAACTCTGATACCAGTGAAGTGTGTTGTTCCCTCCTAAGCCTATTCATCACAGAGCCTTTAGAGATAAAGGAAAACCTTATATATGACTTAAAAGCATCCCGTCGTGTTCCCTCAGGGACAACACTAACTGGGTTATTTTGGAAGAGCTCCCTTATAGCCCCTTTAAACCTCTTCTTTTACCCCGGGGTCCTGTAACAGTGCCTGGTTCAAATTCCAGTACCAGATTAACATGAATAGGCACATGGTCTGAAAAATCAATAGACCCAATGAATATTCTACTCATCCTAGGTATCAATGCCTTGCTAACCCAAAGATAATCTATTCGAGAGTATGCCCAGTGGGAGTGTGAAAAGAAAACAAAGTCCCTCTCATTTGGATGTAGGTGCCTCCAGGCGTCCAGCAATTGTGAGTCATCAATTTCCCTAAGCACAGTTGCAGTGGTTCGAATGAAGCCCAAGTAGTCCCTCCTAGACTCATCCCTATTAGGTTCCATGGGGAGATTAAAGTCACCCACAAGGATAATATGCCCTTTGAAAAATGCCATCAGCTACCCCAGCACTGTGCAGAGAAATTTGTTCTGTCCCTAGTTCTGACCATAGATGGCTGCTAGCGTAACCAAGGATCCCTCCAGAGTATCTGCCACAAAGGGCAACCTCCCCCTCTCTGTCATATTTTACATTCTCCACCTGGAACTGGGTCCTCCGCCCAATCAAGATGCCTACTCCCATCTTCTTAATACAGTATGTGGAGAAGAATTGATTTGGAAATTCCCTGTGGCGTAGGCGGCTTATATAACCCCGTCGCAGATACATTTCTTGAATAAACGCAATGTCCACCCTCTGGCTCTTCAGCCTGTGCAGTAGAACATTTCGCTTCCTGGGGGAATTCAGGCCCCTAACATTAAATGTCAAACAACGTTTAGTGACGCATAAGTTAAGCTCTGTCCCACGAGAACCCCAAAAGCGTTCTTTTGGGGCTCCCCTACATCAAGAACGATGCACTGAATCATAAAACATCGCTTCCCAAACTTGTAAGAACAAACCACCTGAGAAAACAAAGAAGAAATAAAACATCAACTCAGGTGTGCAGAGGCAGAACGTCCCGCCATGAACCAAGACTCCCAACCAGAACCACCCGCCACCCCATCCCCCAAGTGTTGCCCCAGCCCCAACCCACCCCCAACCCGGCCAGAAAGAAATTAAACCTCTACAGATTGCTGAGAAACCAACCATTAGACTGCCAAAGGCAAATGGCCCAAGCTCAACCTCCCCACCCAATCACCTCGTTGGGCCATGGCCTCCTCACCCCCTTTTAGTCCTCTGCCCCGAACTCATTTTTATCTCCTCCTTTCCATATCTTCTTCTCCATCCAAGGACAGAAAAACACACAAAACCTTTGCAGGCTCCTCTGGCGTAGTAAACCGCCATTGCTTCCCCTCCCAGGTAAAAAGAAGACCGAAGGGGAACGTCCAATGGTACTGGATTTATTCCTGTCAAAGTTTCCGAGTGATAGGTCTAAATGCTAAGCGCTTTTGAAGGGTGAGTGCAGCCGGATCTTGAAAAATGTACAATATATGGATGCCATAGGTGATGCTCCACTTTCACTTTGAAGCTCTTAAATTCTACTCTTTTACTGTGGAGGCATGGAATTTCATTAATATGTCCCTGAGCTGCCCTATCTGATTATTCCTAAGGGGGCCGACCCTGCGAACTCTATCCAAAAGAATGGGCTCCGTTTAAATATCCGGGAAGATGTCCTAAAAAAGCATAGGACCCACGCCATCAGGTCTATTTTGATGTGACTTCTGAGGTTCTATTGCCTATGCCCATTTTCTAAATCTTCGATAGTGGAGACAAGTTCCTCCATATTTTCCTTAGCTCCAGCCAATTCCCCCTGGAGGTAGAGGACATCTTCCTGCAAGGAGTGGATTGACTCCTCAGCATCCTTCACTCTGCTGTTGATCTGCCTTAAGTCCTTAGATAGTCCATCAGGGGACTTCCGGAGCCCCTCTGTCGCTTCTGAGACCTCTTTTCTGAAAGTAGTGGACATCTTCTCTTCCAGGGTGGCCATACACTCCAATAAGTCAACCTTGGTAAGGGCGGAGGACCCTTTCCATCATCTCCAACCGCTGCCATACTCTCTCTCTGACTTATTTCCACCACCAGCACATCGAGTATCCAGGTTAGGAGTCCATAAGTCTGTCACCGGTCGTATATTCTTTTGGGATTCATGGGGCGACATACAGGTAGGGCATGGCTCACCAGGCAGCAGAGTCCTTTCTGGTAGCCTCTCTATAGGAGTGTTTAGGTGGGCAGGACAATCTGTGAGATTCCTTCTGTTAGCTTCTCCACAGGGGAGCCACAGCGAGCCAGCTGCCCGCTACCATCCCTCAAAGGTCGATTATTCAGTGAAGGGAACCGCAGAGATCCTCATGCTGGCTTTAAAGCTGATGGGGGTCCGCTCTTATTCTAGCGATCAGGGGCAGAGGTTCATTCGGCTCACAGCTCCTTCGTATATCCTCCCTCTACTCTCCAAAGGGCTATGTAGTCTTTTCCGGTCCTTGACTGCTCCCCTACGCTTTCCCGGTCGACTGCTCTACTATAGGGCCCCAGGAGGCCCGGTGCTTAAAGGGAGGAGGTAGTCTTCCTCAATCCAAAATGTTAAAAAGGAGAGCTCGCTCAGCCCATACAGCTCTCAGAATGGGGCGGGGGGGGGGGGGGGGTGGGGGGGGTGGCCAACAATTCAAGGAAAGGCCAGTTCACCCAGCACAGCCCCTTAAATCAGCCCCCGTACCTAGAGGAAGCGTGTCTCACTGATGGCCTGCAGACCGGCTCAGCCCCCGAAGCTCGTCCCAATCTACTGCAGCAGGCCTCTGCCCTGCGCAGCTCTCGAACAGCGCTGGTTGCCGGTGTCAGGCTACCGCCATCCAGCGCCACAACCACACACACAGGTGCCTACACAATCCAGCAGAGGGCCCCTTCAGGTACACTAGCTGTAGTGCACAGGCTCACCAAAAACAGTGCTCTTCCGGCCACCTCAGTCGCTCCTTCATTCAGCGGCCACGCGGCCGGCAGCATCCACTGACACCTCCTCCAAGACAACTCACCAGGCAGAGCGGGACCCCAATCATATCATGCTCTGGGGTCTCCGCTTCTCCTACTTTATCACTCAGCGATTCCAAGTGCTAGCATCAGGGCCGGCAGGGGAGCGCGCTGCCCGGGGAGTGCGGAGCCCTCCTAGAACGCGGTCATCTTGGTTAGCCTTAGGCCACACCTCCGGGAGAATGATTTGTAAGTGCAAAGTTTGTGAAGAAAACATATGAAGCTGCTGGTAAATTAGGTTGTGCTGGCAAAAACCTATGAAATTCAGTGAAAAAACGTCAAAGGGACATTATGGTTGCAATGTAAAATCAAAAAGACAAAAAAATACTACAGTTATGGTAAGCTGCGCAACCATAACTTGTGCCAGTGCCACACACTGCTCACACTAACACCCAAGATAAAGATGAGATCACAAATGGCCTCATCAATGACATCACTGATGAGCTCACATATGATATTCTCTACTCGAACAATCCTGATAGAAAATCCTTACAAGGTGTTCTGTTTACAATGTTGCTGGCAACATATGAAGAGCAATCAGCAAGCCTCTCATTAACTACTGCATGTTTCACTAAATGTACTTATTGAAACACAAAGAGTCTACTGAAGTTTAGTTAATACAGCAATCTAATAGTACATAAATATAGGCAATGCCTGCCAAAAGTATTCTTAATCTGGTATGTTTGGCCAGTAGAATTGGGAATCCAAGCCAATCAGAATTTTGAATAAAGAAATTGGAATCAACAGCTAAAAATACAAACATGACTATGCCTGTGTTAGAATACAGAGTATATGTAGAGCATTACCTAGTATAAATCTGAGGCATATTCAGGGAAACTCTAGTAAGGAGGAAACAAATACAAAAAACAAAAATGAAACTAGGATTACAGTCCATCATTATGTATATAAATTGTATTATATGTGTGGGGCCTGCTCAATGTTCCATATCAGTGCACCATGAGCTCAGGCCAAACCCTAAGGGAAGAAACTTAAGAACCTGGCACAAGGTTAAGGTCTACATATTTTGACAAACTGAGGGAATTTGCCAGTTCTATCTAGGGGGGGCCTCCCTCGCCCTCCCTGTGAGGCTAGGAAGCCCACTCAGCAGCACTCCCCCTCTGGGTCGAGGCAAGTGGAACCTCACTGGGAGAGACTCCCCCTTGGGGTGATAGCCTACATGGATTTGTCTAACATAATGGAACATTATCAATTGCATAAAGTTGAAGCAAATTTATGCTATCCAAAACAGAAAACTAAGACTATACCTTTAAATAATTCCCTCCAATGGACTGTGCCGAGGATGCTGAAAAGGGACAATATGACAAGAGAGAGAGAGAGAGAGAGAGAGAGAGAGAGAGAGAGAGAGAGAGAGAGAGAGAGAGAGAGAGAGAGAGAGAGAGAGAGAGAGAGAGAGAGAGACCGAAAATTATAGAAAGAGAACCAAGGGGAGCCCACTGTGCTTAGCAGAGCGGAAGGAGGCGGCGAGCTCGCAGAATGCAGAGCCCGCGTAAGCCAGTGGAGCTCCAATGCACAGGCAAAAAGATGGGTGTCTGGTGTATGAAACTGGTAGAAATCACAAAGTGAGTGAAGGGAGTTCAGTGGTGGCGTAACCACAAAGCAACAGCAGTGGGCAGTATGCCTGCAGAACAACGCTGATTCCACTGATGCGAGAAAACCACTCACGGCCCAAGATACAGAGCAAGTTCGGTTCGGAAGCAGAGAATTAAACGCACGTGAACCAGACGGTGCCACTAGTGAGCCACGGAACCAAGAAGAAGCAGTAAGAGTCCAAGACCTTATCGGTGCCAGTGACATTACCAGTTGGAACAAGATGTAATACAGGAAACAGGATTACGGGCCAGTTAAGAGGAACTCAATATAACTCTAACAAAGCTTGTCCCAGTGATAATGAGAAAAGTATTGGAAATAAGATGAGTAATGAGAGCCAGGCTCATGAAAGACAGATCTACATGAAATACAAAAAGTGGGAAAGTAGTAGATTTGAAAACTATTGTCTTGGGAAAAGGGAAAAGTCTGCCCAGGTCACGAAGATGAGAAAGAGAATATAAAGGTAAGTATTGGAAATAAGTCGAGGAATGAAAACCAGGTTGATGAAATGCAGAGCTACATGAAATACCCAAAGTGGGAGAGGAGTAGAATTGAAAAGTTGTCACCTTTTTAGCCGCCACCAACAAAACTTTGATTACCCCACACAATATCACCCAACTCACATGCCGTCCACCACTATACAATAATAAAATGACCGCTAAGGGAGTGCGTGGATAAACAATGTCCCAAATTTGATCGACCCTATCAATAACCTCCCTCCAAAAACTCACCACTCTTTCACAATACCCTAACATATGTATCAAAGTACCTCGTTCTTTCCCACAACCCCAACACCGATCATCACCAACTAATCCCAATTTACACATACGAACTGGGGTACAATATATTCTGCCCAATATCCTTTGATGTATATAGCGTAATTGCAAATCCACTTTGGCAGTTGTCGGCACTCTCCAAATCTTTTCCCATTCTCTTGGTTTAAGTTCTCTGCCCAACTCCTCTGTCCATGACAACCTCAGCTTGTCCCATGAATCTAACCATTGTCCATCAGGTTGCATAATCTGCATAAAAGTAGACACTTTTTGGAGTCCAATTTCCAAAATATTAAAATTCTCTGGTTTCTTCAAAAATGGAGTGCCCAACATGTCTCTCCTTTCTGATAGTAGAGTTACCAAAATATCATACCCTCTTAATTCCCTGTTCCTTAACCCAAATTTCTCAACTAAACTTGCAAAAGGTACTATCCCTGCAGCACTCCACACATCACCAATAGTCAAAACACCCCTCTGAACCCAACTTTTCCAATTCAGTACCTTATTATTAAACTGCAGACCGGGATTATGCCAAAGGGAAGCCTCTTCATAAAGATGAAGACCTTGTCCAGTTCCCACTATCCATGACGACAACGCTTCTTTAGTAGCCAAAACCGCCTTCAAACACTGCACCTTCTTAGGCAACTTTCCAAAAGAAAACAAACATTTAATATCATAAGGCAAAAACTGTTGTATCTCAATTTGTACCCACCACGGCACCTTGTTTAGAATTTCACCAGTGTAATCAGACACTTTCTTTAACAAAAAACCACTACCATAATTTTTCAACACCGGGTACCCAAAACCCCCATCTTTAACTTTCCGGACAATAATATACCTGGGAATCTTGGCCCTCTTCCCAAATCCCCACAAAAAATCCTGAAATAATCTGTGTATACGTGCAAACGCTCCCTTTGTAAAATGCACAGGCAAAGATTGAACAACATACAGAACCTTTGGCAGCAACATCATTTTAATAGCATTAATTTTACCCCAAAGAGTTAGATTGACACGTCCCCATCTCATAATATTCCGCCTACGAACCTCAATAATTTTATCCACATTATAATTTACCAGCTTTCTACAATCTTGAGTAATATAGATACCCAAATATTTCACATTAGAATATTCCCATTTACAATGCCACCCCAGCAGATGCTCACATTCATGCGAAGCCCTCACCGGAAATACCACAGTTTTATCCCAATTGATCCGATAACCAGATAGTTTACCCACTTCCTCAAAGACCTCCTTCAATACATGATCCCCTACAACAGGATCATCCAAGATGACCACAACATCATCCGCATAAGCCAAAGCTTTGATTTCCACATCTCCAACAGCAAACCCACGGATACACCTCATCTGACTTATATATGCTAACAAGGGCTCCAATACCAAATTAAATAACAGTGGCGACAAAGGGCAACCTGTGCCTCTAAACAATGGAAATGACATAGAAAACCCCTCATTCACCCACACCTTTGCCGATATGCCATTCTGAAGTGCTTGAATAGCTTTAATAAAGAAAGGACCAAAACCTAATTTCAACAGTGTTGAGGGTCTGGAAGACACGGAAGAAGCCGATGGTGGAGGACTGGATTTTAGATGTTAGAATTGTATCCAGACTTGAGAAAACGATGTATTGTAAACAAAACAAGGAAACCCTTTATGAGGAAATGTGGGGGAGCTTTAGTGACCTTTATGGATGATGCTAGATTAGGTTCTGGAGTGGAGTGCATTGGTCTATTAGCATTAATATATGGGGAGGAGGTTTGTGTTGTCTATGTGGTTGTTTTGTGTGGTCTTACTTGTTTGTTGTCATTTGTTTGATACATCTGGCTTTGTTTTAGGTTAGTCCTAAATTTCATATGTTGGAATACAGAGTTATGGTTTGGAATTGTTTTATTTTGTTTTCCACTGTTATGTATTTTTCAATTCAATGACCTAGGATGTTAATTCTGTTGTTTATTGTAACTTGTTGAAAATGAGAAATAAAGAGTTTAAAAAAAAAAAAAAGTTGTCACCTTGGGGAAAGGGAACATTCAGCCTAGGGCCTGACGATAAAAAAGAGAATATAATAGAGAGATTTGAGAAACAAACACCCAGGAAGCAAGAAAGACAAAGGTCATACATGAAACAGCACTCTGGGAAGAGAGACTAGAACCTGACAAGAAAGAGAAAGGGTGGTTGTTACCTTGGGAGAAGGGGAAAGTCAACCCAGGTCTAATAGATGAGAAAGAGAATATAATAAAGACATTTGGGAAAAACACATTCAGGAGATCAGGAAGCCACAAATCATACTTGAAACAGCACTCTGGAAAGAGCGACTAGTACCTGACAAGAGAGAAGGAACTTGTACAAAAGTAAAATTGGTGTCATAAAAGAAGAGAGGAAAGCCGTTAGTCCCCTGCAAGAGTTACAGACCTTAATCCAGAAGATAAGAGACTATTTGCATATGGTTTATTGTGTGTACCAAAATTACGCAGAAAACCCTGTGACAAAACACAGCAACCAGGAGAAGGGAGTCATTCTCCTGTCCTTAGTTAGTTACATCAGTGGTAGGGTCAGATAGGTTACATTTGGACAGATATTTGGACATTCACCCTGACTGACGAGCATCTTAGTTAGCAAAATAGGTAGGGAACACTCCATAGATATAGGGAGAGTTGGGTCTTATTTTTACTTTTGAATAAACCTTATGCTTAAAGGGTCCACAGCCTCTGTGTCCTTATTGTGATTGTCCACAATACACAGCACATTTAGAGTATGTGTATGTTTTCAATGGAGTATAAACAGATCAAGTCCTCTGCTTAAAATTCTTACTGTCACTGAACAAATCAATCTTCATAGGATATGTGATGCCATCGGTGATGCCATCGCAGATGCCATTTGTGAGGTCATCTTTGATGTCCTGGGTGTTAGTTGTGACAGTGTATGGCGGGGCACAAGTTATGATTGCGCAGCTTAACATAACTAGCACATTTCTTAGTTTTTCTTTCTCGATTTTACCTGGCAACCATAATGGCCCTTCAGCAATGTTTTTTCACTGAATGTCCCTGGCTTTTTATCAGTTCAACTTAACCATATTGTCCCTTTAACAAAGTTTTTTCACTGAATATATGTGCTATATGATTGTTATTACTTACCTGTGATTTTCATCTTCTAGTGTGTTTTTAAAGCCGTAAGAAATTACTGAATGTTTGTACATTGTCTAACTTCAATTATTGAGTGTTGCCCTGTGTGGACTTTCTATAGCCCTAGACCACTCTCACACCTTTCCCGAGACTTAGGCTTGACTGCTCATCCACTTTACCATGATTGGGTTTTGGCTAACCGCGAAGTGTCTTCCCTGTTCACATTAACGAGGGTGGCCTGCTAAAGTCTTCCCCCTAGGGCTGACTTTAGAAATCCATCTTAACAGTGTAAGGAAGGCATGGTATCAAACAATGAAGACAGACACGTGCTCACAGTTTAAGAGTGTTTATTACGCCTATCTAAACCTAAATCTAAGGATGGGAGCAAGCTATGACCATCAAAATAAAGATAACGCAGTCCTAGTAGTGTCTTCGTCAAAATAAAAGGGCCTATACAAAAAAAACTATTGCAAATCCCTACTTCTAAACAATAAACAGTGTGGGAAATTATGTTAAATGTTAAAGGTATTTGTACCGCGCACCGTCACCAACGGAATTGGTCCCCAGGCGCTCAGGCGGATCTGTAAACGATAAAGGTGGGATGGGTTAGTAAGGTGAAGAAGGGAGTAGGATAGTGAGAGGAGTAGTGTTCTGTTGGCAGCTTCAACTCGGTATCCACCGGGTGCTGAGCTTTGGTGCGGGTATCGGATCGGAGTCAGTCCGCGTGTGTTGTTGTTCCGGATTATGTGTTGTTGCAGTGTTGTGAAGTGCGTGCGGCTTGTTGTGCGAGAGATGGTTGTGTGAGTTTTTTGAGTGAAATAAGTATGCAGAGTTTGAGCTTATATTGGTTAGTGGGTTACCTGACCTTTACCATGCTAACATTCACAGTTCTGTCCGAGTGTGGCACTTGCCGGCCCTCACATTCCCATCCAGACGCGGCGCAGGCCAACGTTCAGGACTCCATCCAGGTGTGGTCAGGCCAACACTCATACTCCCACCCAAATGCGGCGCAGGCTAGTGTCTGGAGACCCGTCCAGGTGTGGGCATGCTAACATTCACAACTCCATCTGAGCGCCACGCAGGCTGGTGTTCACAACTCTAGGTGTGGCCCATGTTAGCATTCACGTTTTTCTAGGTTTTCCTTCAATCGATCCTATCCAGATGCGACACAGGCCAGCATCTATCTAGATGCGTCTGCCGGTCTGGATATGTTCAGCCGGTATGTGCGAGTCGGAGAGTCAATTGGGCTTTCGTGTGGGTCTAGGTATGTGGTCAGTCTCTGCAGCCTTCCTGTGTGGCTATTTTCCATAATGTCTTATGCTCTGTCGAGTGGTTGGTTCTTTGGTTTGAGTGTTTGTTCAAATTTGAGAGTGGTCGAGGTTGGAGTTATTTTCGTCATTGTTTTAATGTCTGGGCATTCTAGTGCGTCTACGTTGTGGTTATGCTTTGAAGAGCCATGATTTGAGGAGTTTCCTGAATGCTAGGTGGTTTGTTGTATTCCGTATATTCTTAGGTAGGTCATTCCAGGTTTTAGGTGCCTGGTAAGAGAAAGACGATCCTCCGAGTTTTTTTTCTGTTGTAGGGTTTTGGTTCCAGGAGTATGTCGGTGCTTGATCTTAGTGTTCTTGTCGGTTGGTGTAGGCGTAGTTTGTCGCTTAGGAATTCTGCGCCTTGTTTGTGTATTGCTCTGTGCGTGATGCACATGGCCTTGAACTTTATTCGCTGTTTCAGTGGTAGCCAGTGTAGTATTTTTAGCGCGCGTGTGATGTGTTCTCTTCTGGGTAGCTTGAGGAGGAGTCTGGCTGCTGCATTTGTATCCGTTGCAGTTTTTTTAGAAGTCGTTCGGGCATGCCCAGGTATAGGCTATTGGCATAGTCCACTCTGGACAGGATCAGAGCGATGATCCTAAGTGTTTTGTTGGCGAATGACAGGAACGGTAGGATCCTTTTTGCTGCTTGCAGGAGGAAGAAACATTTCTTGATTACCGAGTTTACTTGTGGCTCCAGAGTGAGGTTGTTATCCATCAGGACCCCTAGGTTTTTTTTACAGTTGATGATGGTTCTGGTGTGGTGCTGAGCTCTCTTGGCCAGGGGATGTAGTTGATGTCTTCTCCCTTTTTTGAAACAATCATTATCTCTGCTTTGCCTGGGTTGATTTTGAGATGGTTGAGGTTCATCCAGTTGAATAGGTCACAAAGGCAATTCTCTAGTGTGGTGTTTTCTTCTCGGGTGTCTTGTATGTTGATTATTTGAGTATCGTCGGCGTAGTTGTAGCATGTGAAGCCGTGTTTTTTGACGAGTTTGATTAATAGGTACATGTAGATGTTGAATAGAAGAGGGGAGAAGGATGATCCTTGTGGTACTCCGCACGTGGAGATTCTGGGTTTGGATTTACAAGGTTTCATCCATGTTGTTTCTGTTCTGTTTGTTAGGAAGGATTTGATCCATAGTAGGGCAGTGTCTGTTATCCCTGGTCTTTCTAATCTCTTTATGAGGATGGCGTGGTTGACAGTGTCGAAGGCTGCAGACAGATCAAGGAGAATCAGGGCGGTGCTGTTGTCTGAGTCTGCGTTTGTTTTTAGGTTGTCCCATATTGAGAGGAGAGCCGATTCTGTTCCTCTCATAGGTCTGAAGCCAACTTGTGCCTGGTCTAGTAGGCAATACTCTTCTATGAATTCTTGGGTTATTTGGTAGACTTACGTTTCTAGCAGTTTGGCTATGTAGGGTATGTTGGAGATGGGTCTGTAGTTAGATAAGTCCTCTACGTTTCCTGCTGTGTCTTTGAGTAGTGGCTTGATGTAAGCCGATTTGAAGACCTGCGGTACTTTAGGTTGAGGAGGTTCCTGTGGTATTCCATGAGGGTTCCTTGTTTGAGAATTGTTTTGTATATGTCCGGGGGGCAAGGGTCTTCAGGAGAGCGCGATTTGTTGCTTTGGTTTACCAGTTTGACGAAAGCCTCAACTGATATTTCTAGGAAGTTTCGTAGCTTGTTTGCGTGTTCCTCGTCTGTGTTGGTGGGGTTTGAGCTGTGAATGCTTGGTCTGTTTTGTATGGTGTGTTGGATGGAGGTTATTTTGTTTTTGAAGTGGTCTCCGAGGTCCTCGCAAAGTTTTGTCGATGGGATTGGCGTGTTGTTGCAGGCCGGTGTTTTTTTTATTTCGTTTATGATTTTGAATAGTTCTTTTTGAGCGTTTGGTGCTCTGAAGATTCGGTTGTCGTAATGTATCCTCTTCGCTTTTTGTATTTCCTTTTTATATGCGCGGATCTGTTGTAGGTATTTCAATTTGTTTGCGGTGTTGTTGTTCCTCCATTCAGATTCTAGTTTTCAGTTTTTCCTTTTCATGGCGTTGAGTAGTGGGGTGAACCATTTTGCTGTAGTGTTCTTGCGTGATGGGGTGAAGGGCTTTTCTTTGGCGGTGTCGTTGTGGGTTGTTGCGATCCAGGTATGAAGTAGGGCAACTTTTTTGTCTAGGTCTGCTTCTTCCATGGTTGATGCTTGTGGTTTGCTGAGTTCTAGGAGCTCGGTTAGATTGGAGTTTTTTATGGTTCTCCAATTTCTTTTCATCCTGATGGGTTGCTTTTCTTGTTGCTTTTTAGTCAGAGCGGCCGTTGTGATTATGAACGGAATAATGAGGTGGTCGCTCCAAAGTATTTGAATTGGGGATGCCGTGGTGATGAGATCCTTGTTGGCGAAGATTGCGTCAAGTGTGTGCCCTGCTGAGCGGGTTGCTCCTTTGACTAGTTGTTGTAGGTTCATGGCTGCTAGTTGGGAAGTTAAGGATTTTTGTGTGGTTGTGGTTTCTTCGTCGAACCAGATGTTGAAATCTCCAAGGATGATCAGATGATTGTACTTGATGGCTAGGATAGTGATTGCTTCTGTGAAAGCGTCTATGAAAGTCGCATTGTAGGTTGGTGGTCTGTATATCAGTATGAATTTCAGGTTGGTTTTGGGGTTTACTGAAAGTCGTAGTATTAAGGATTCACATTTGTCGATGTTTAGTGGATCTTCCATTTTGATGGCCAGTTGTTCCTTGTGGATGATCGCTAGTCCCCCCCCTCTTTTGGATTTTCTGTTTGTTTGGATGAATTTGAAGTCCTCAGGCAGTTGTTGAGGGTGATCTTGTAGCTGTTGTCTAGCCATGTTTCGGTTACAAATAGGATGTCTATGCCTCCTTCTGACAGGAGGTCGTATATTTCCGTTGAGTGTTTGGACATTGACCTTGCATTTATTAGATTACAGTGGATTCTCTGGGTGAGATTTTGTTTTGGGGTTATTTGTTGTTCGAGTTTATAATTGTCTGTTCGTGGAGTTTCCGCATTGATGTCGGTAGGATGAAGAACGGCGACAGCTGCTTCTTCATTGAAGCGGTCTAGTAAGTTGATAACAGGGCTGATTAGTCTTGGTGTTTCTGCTGTGATGCTACTCGGATGAAGATCAGCGGTGGTTTCTTCATTGGGTCCAGTTGTTGGGTGGGGGGTGGCGTTGCTGGTTGTTGGTACTTCGCCGTATTGTGCGGGATGTAGTGGAAATCGATGTTGCCCCTCCGTTCTTGTACTGTAAATGGTAATGGGGTCGGAGCCCTCCCACTCTCTTGTTGAGTGCCCCCGTCTATTTTCCGCGTGTATCAGGAACTTCTTTGCATGTTTCAGGGTTTCTGTGTTGGGGTGTCGGTGTACCGTGGTTGTTGCGAGGTAAGGTGTGAGGTATAAGGATTTTTCTCTTGTTGATTTTATTCCTGTTGTGGCTGTTTTAAGCATGTTTTCTTCCAATGGGGCTGTTTGTTGTGGGTTCTGTCGTCGTTGTGTTTCTTGTGGGTTCTGTCGGTGTTGTGTGTTCGCGTCTCTTCTTGCATGATCTTGTTCTCTTTCTCGCCGTCCTTTTCTGGTACGGGCCATTTTCCAGTCTAGGTGCTGGCGTGGTATGGTAGTTGGTCCTTTATGCTGTGCTGTGCGGTCGCAGTGACCTCGGTTTTCCTTCTCTGGATACGCTGTGGTGTTCTCTGGCTCGGTGTTATCTGTCGGTGGGTAGGGTATGTTTCCTAAGGGTGCACTAACGGTGGGGGGGGGGGGGTTAGGGTGTTAACGGTCTGCTGGTATGGGATTTAGTTGGGTTAGGTAGTGGTGGGTTTCCAGGATTTGTAGAGTATTGAACTAAGCGCAGTTAGATTATTGGAGAGATCTGTATATTTGGTGAGAGTCCTATCAGTGCAATCTAAACATCACACAGTGCCATTCGGAGTCAAGGCCCCTGCTAAGTTTGAGAGACCTGCACAGTGGGAGAGAGGCCTATCAGTGCAATCTAAACCTCATATAATGCAGTTTGTGGACAGAGTCCCTGCTAGATTTGAAAGACCTGCATAGTGGCAGAGAGGCCTATCAGTGCAACCTAGACATCATACACTGCATTTAGGAGACAGAACCCCTGCTAAATTTGAGAGAACTGTATAGTGGGAGAGAGGCCTATCAGAGTGCAACCTAGACATCATTCAATGCAATTAGGAGACAGAACCCCTGCTAAATTTGAGAGACCCGCACAGTGGGAGAGAGGCCTGTCAGTGCAATCTAAACATCATACAATGCAGTTTGGGGACAGAGCCCCTGCTAAATTTGAGAGACCTGCACAGTGGGAGAGAGGCCTATCAGTGCAATCTAAACCTCATATAATGCAGTTTGTGGACAGAGTCCCTGCTAGATTTGAAAGACCTGCATAGTGGCAGAGAGGCCTATCAGTGCAACCTAGACATCATACACTGCATTTAGGAGACAGAACCCCTGCTAAATTTGAGAGAACTGTATAGTGGGAGAGAGGCCTATCAGAGTGCAACCTAGACATCATTCAATGCAATTAGGAGACAGAACCCCTGCTAAATTTGAGAGACCCGCACAGTGGGAGAGAGGCCTGTCAGTGCAATCTAAACATCATACAATGCAGTTTGGGGACAGAGCCCCTGCTAAATTTGAGAGACCTGTATAGTGGGAGAAAGGCCTATCAGTGCAACCTAAACATCATACAATGCAGTTTGGGGATGGAGCCTCTGCTCAATTTGAGAGACCTGTATAGTGGGAGAGAATCCCATCAGTGCAATCTAGACATCATACAATGCAGTTTGGAGACGGAGCCCCTGCTAGATTTGAGAGACCTGTATAGTGGGAGAGAGGCCTATCAGTGCAACCTAAACATCATACAATGCAATTAGGAGACAGAACCCCTGCTAAAATTGAGAGACCTGCACAGTGGGAGAGAGGCCTGTCAGTGCAATCTAAACATCATACAATGCAGTTTGGGACGGAGCCCCTGCTAAATTTGAGAGACCTGTATAGTGGGAGAGAGGCCTATCAGTGCAACCTAAACATCATACAATGCAGTTTGGGACGGAGCCCCTGCTAAATTTGAGAGACCTGTATAGTGGGAGAGAGGCCTATCAGTGCAATCTAAACATCATGAAATGCAATAATTTTTTACTTTTGGGTTTGGTAAGTGGCTCTAGTCCTGACCCAGGCCACTCCTACCTTACTGGTCCTTGTGGATGATGGTTGACGGCTGGCCACTTCTTCCCCTGCAGACACCAGCTGACACTTCTTGGATCCGCCCTTGGCCTTGGGGCCCTTAGCCACAGGGCTGCACGGGCAGAGGGCTGCCCTGGGGGACCAGTGATAAAGAGGGAGTGAGCGGGGGAGGGAAAGGGGAGCAAGGGGCCTGATTTCAGGCTCGGGGTGCCACTGGAAGGGCAAAAAGAAACGCAATCAAGGCGCTTCCTGGGCACACGCACTCACTGGACTCAAGGGGTGTCAAATGGAGCCGGTGGGTGCTGCGAATCACTAGGCTCACCAGGCACCACGGATGGACCAATGGGAGCGGGCAGGGGCGGGACGGGAGGTGGGAGGATGAGGATTCAGGAAAAGGGTGCAGGGAGGGAAAGGGGAGCAAGGCGCCTGCTTTCAGGCTCGGGGTGCCACTGGATGGGCAAAAAGAAACGCAATCAAGCGGCTTTCTGGGCGCACGCACTCACCGGGCTCTAGGGATGGCAAATGTAGATAACAAAATGTGTGTCATGAAACAATATGTCGGGATGACTGGATAGGTGGTTCCCCTTCCCCACGTTTTCACCACGGACAAGGGCGGCACACTTAGGTTTGGAACACACGTCAGTTCGGCTAAGCACAAGGGCACGGTTCCAGTTCATATATCAGCTCCCCGCAACAAAAAGTCTATTGTTCAATAAGGGAGGCTTCTCCCTCGCAAGACAAAATTTCAACAAAGATTGCTCAAAGTTCCTTTCCTCAGGAGTTTATTTTTCAAACAACAAAAGTCTTACTTCCACTTTGAGTCCCCCTCGACTGGGCTCAGACTCCCTTTTCACTTTACAATTTACCATAGGCCTCTCTCTGTCTGACTCGGGCCTCTGTATGGTTCAGTTCTCAATTCACATCACTTTCACCTTTCACAGTTCACTACAAACCAAAGACTTTCGATTGTTCAAATGATTTGACTCAAACACTTGCAGGACCACTTTGATTTTCTTCCTCATAAATCCTTTCACTTTGAGTCCCCCTCCGTTGGGCTTAGACTCCTATTTCTTTCACAGTTCATAAGTTCTGTTAGCGGGATACATTCAGGCAGAAACCTTTCGATTGGGCACACACGCTGTGCCGGACCACTCTGCTACTTAGTATCGTGTGTTCACTTCTCAAAGTTCAGAAAACAATTATCGGCTTTCCCTTTTCATTCACGTCTTTCATCAAATGCCTTTTCCATTCTACTTCCTAGGCCACTTTGTTGCTGCCCGTAACCTTTGTTCATACGCAGCCCGGTTTCACACAGTTGCCTTCAACTCACCGGCTGTATACAAAGTTCGGCTCGTGGCTTTGATCATTGTGTCAAGGGCGATACCACAGCGGTTGCACTTCTCCCCTGACTCGACTAGTCAGGCAGGACGGTCCCAGGTTTCTCGGACACACATTACAGGATTCTCTGGCCTCACTTCTAAGCCTCACACGTGCTGCTTTCGAGTTTTCAACAGCCCAGTGATTACTTGTCAAACGGCCCAAGGTCTTCTCCCTCCTTGGTTTCATTCCGCGACTTTCCGTCTGGCTTCCTCGATTCAGCTGCGTTCTGGAATAGGCTGCTCCTTCATGTGCTCCGTCTCGTTCCTTGCCCTGCTCAAAGTGTGTTCCTGTGCTCTGCCTTTTATCTAGGTGGGAAGGGTAAAGGGGATTCAGGTGTCAGCTGTTCCAGGCAATTGCCTGACCACGGCACCGGGACATGTTCGAGTCTGTCGAGTCTGTCTTTCCTCACTGTGTAAAGGGAATGTATATGTATTCGTGCAGGGAAGTGGGGGTTACAAAACTCATGTACTTGATTAGGAAAGAGCGAGTAAAGGTTTTAAAGTGAGGGGGATACCGTGTCTCAACATTAGGTGTCCCCCACCCACTCCCCAAGAATCCCCCATCCAGGTGATCCTCCCGCACTGGTCAACCCCTAGGGTCTGGATCCAATAGCGATGGCTGTGCCCCGGCCACCTGGATGACAGATCCCTGAGGACGGGTAAGTGAGACACCTTCTGGTATCACACAACTGTCTGCATTGAAGTATATCGCTGTATACAGTTTGCTGTATATTGTAAGCCCTTGAGGCCTAGGGAGCCGGTTGATCATCCTAGGCACTGCTTTGGCAAAGTGATCCATAATGACTTATATCTTCTTTCCACCACATGTCATATTCCTTTAAATATAATAAACCAGGTTGTGACTAAGGATCCACAACGTATCTCCGATTTCAATAAGCTGATGCATGCAGTATAAGACAGCAGGTGCCAGTTTGTGAGTGACTATGTAGTATACAGTGAGAATATAACAGTACAGTGTAGTCCCCAAGCACCCACAAAGGAAAGTCGACACTATGTTAGTTAAAATATAGTCTCTATATAAATAAGGTTCACGTTATATACACAATCACAATAACGCACTTTGTGCTCCAACAATTCTAAAATGGTAAATATATACAGTTTAAGGTGGTAGCACTATTACTGTGATTCCATCAAAATACATCAACTGTACTCAGTTCAAACAGCATACGAATCAACACAACACAATATCAACCATAGACTTAGGAGGAAAACAAGTTGGTTAGACAATTGGCAGAATACCGGCCCTGATATCTAGACACAGTTCTGTATGAGGATCTCCCCACCTGGGCAACCTGTAAATGAAGATGCACTACAAGCCCAGTCCATGTATTGTCTATTAGAGTCTTATGTCCGTCTATAAATGTTCTACTGCCCCAAAGTACCTGGTTTCGTAGAGTTATCTAGTGAGTTGTCGACAGGCCCTTCTTGAGCGCACCCCCTTTCAGACAGGAGCCGCGGGTCGTTGAGATTCGGTGAAGAAAGAGGTGAGCGTTTGTCGTTGAGGGAGCAGCTTTGATCTTCGCGGTGCTCGTTGATGAAAGCTTGTGAACGTCCTGTGAAGAAGAGGCGTGCGGTGCACCTCGATGAGTGTTCGTTGCTGCATAGAGTCAGTGAAGAACTTTGGCCCAGCAAGGGTGTCGGGTCGTCGACGAATGGGACATAACCACGGCTGGCTTCAGTAGCTTTATCGGAGTCTCTGAGATCTTCGGGTGGCGGGAAACCCACCGGTGGTTTCTCCTTGGTCGTTGGCGGCCTTTACTTTCTCCGGCAGGACGAAAGCGGTCAACGAGATTGAACAAGGGAGTCCTTGGATCAAATGTTCTTAGGCAAAGGGAGCACTGTGGCTCCGGTCGGCGACGGCGGTCGGCGACGATGGACGGCTGTCCAGTGCTTATCTTCATTCTCCTCGGCGTTCCCCCTTCTCCAGTCGGCAGCCTTTCGTAGGTCTGTCTACCAGGGAGCTTTGGCAAAGATCAGCTGGTGCATGATGGTCCCTCGTAGCTCGGGAAGAGGTCTCCTAGCCAGGTCCTCTCTTGGATCATCCTTGAAGGCACAGCAGCTTTCAGATTAACGAAGGACAGCAGCAGCAGTTCTTCCAGCGGGCTTCAAAGTTAAGCATCAGTTTCAACTTCAGCTTCTGAACGATTTCTAGCAGTGAGAGGCCCCCAGATATACTGCTGATCTCCCATTCACTCTGCTGGGTCACACTCAGGCAACCAATCATTCAGAACGGCATCCAATCCAATCGGCTCACAGTGCATTCAGGCCATTCCTCGCCATCCAGACACTCAACACAGAATGTGGATTCGGACAAGCACTCTGCCATTCAGCACTACACACTGCATTCATACCATTTTCGGGCAGGGCTGTCTCAGTCATTGTACTAGACACCCATAACACGGAATGCATATTCGTCACACGCTCCATTCACCCAGGTCCCACCCCACTGGCGAACCCACAACATAGTCATTGGGAAGGCTCCAGCTAGTCTGGCCTGGACTTCCCCACAACACCATATAAGGAACATCCACCCAACAGCCAGTCATGGGGAAGGGACAGAGTCAGGGCTTCCTGGGACTTTGGGAAAAGTAAGGCAACAGACGGTAGAAAGCAAGGGGCCACAGGGGCCATCTTGTTTCCTATCTGGAATCCACTGATTCCAATGACAGGGCCTGGGCATCCCAAAATGGAGGATGCAAAGGGCACCTGTCAATTCAGCACAGAGCTGACACCAGTCCGTACCCTGCTCTGTGGGCCACACACAGGTGCCCAAAAACATACACTAGGAGTACAGGGTTGTACCCCTACCCATGTGTGCCATAAGGGTATCCAATGGGTCTGTTCACCACGACCAAAAAGAGGAAGAGCCGCACTGCCAGGAGTCCCACATGAACTCCTGTGCGGAAAACAAGACAGAACATACATAAGACAATAAAGGACAAGGATATGGAGGCCCTGTCCCTCCAATGCATTTCCATCATCACATCGCCATGCAGCCATATCACAGAGTTAAACTCTCAGTTGTATGTGAACCTGTGTCTTTAGGTCTCTTATTTTGTAACTGATTGTCTCTGCATCGCTTGCTTCCCTTCACTGCTGAGCTTGTGTGCATCCACTGGCTATCAATGTTGTTCCCAGCTGGATTGCCACAAGTTGCTTTTTTTCTCACCTACCGTCCCTCCCTCTGGCTCGACACATCTGAGCAGGTTTCTCGGCACTACCTGACTTGATCACAATTCGGCTCTCAAATTCCTACACCGCACTTGCTAGCCCATTAGCGTTCATCTCTCCTTTTTTACTCTTGGCAGGTCTGTCCCCCCTAGTCACTACTGGCAGGTTTAGTATTCGACCCTGAGCAGGCCTTCCGGGAAAGTCCTTGCATCAGGGACTTCTAAACTTTCATGATAAAGGAAACTGATTCAAGGACATCCTGCACGTTGCCAGCATTGCACTACGCACCTCCATCAGGCATAGCGCAGTTTGTACACCGCAGGTTGGAGACAGTAGCCAAAACAGGTTTTAAAATAAACGACCGTACTGCAGTTGCTTCACCCTAACCACAGACAGTAAAGCAGGAATTTTTAGAGCAGCTACCTTGGGGAAAATTTGATTAGGAAACAACACACACATCTTTTTTCTGAATAATTTCGTTTAACACAGTATTTTAACAGATCCTACACCCCGAGGTGTTTGCCGCTTAAGTGTTGCTTTGTGGCTGAGCAAGTAAAATCAAAGCGGCATGCATGCTGGAAGACATTAATGAAATATCATGTCTGCCTGCTTTATATCCATTGCTTTTATACACGATTCTCTTGTTATTTTCACAGGAACGGAAATCAATACATTTAACACATGATCCTATATGCCTCTGCAGAGGACGCATTAGCAAGCATCCAGTTCACTGGAGTTTGTATCACGTACTGCATGACTGAAAAGCTTCGATAGGAATGAAAAAGGGCAGAAGAGACATTTTTATAGAGGACAACGTAGAAGGTTTTTCTCTGTGGCTGAGTGACAGAGATTACATTTCATTTTATTTGTACATATTCTTGGGAATTGCATTAACTACAGCATGAATTTATTACCCACAATACATGCCTTAATAATCACCATCTTGTGGTCACTAACCTTGGTTTTGATGTTGCATGCTTGTGGTCTATTTAGTCATACTCCCCGATAGGTTTTGCTGCAATTAGCAGCTTCTTGTTTTTATATTTGAATCATGCAAAACTATTTTGTAATACAAAACAGGTCATCCAAATCTATCCAAGACCTAGAAAAGCAGAAATATTTTAGATATCACCTATACTTTGCTCAATCTATTCTTCTTAATGTCCATAACACACTGTTCAGATAGATTTTCAGAACCAGTCTGGTGGACAGATTCTCAGAGGCCATCTTGTTCGGGTGAACAGCTAACAGAGAAAGACATTACTGTCTAGCCAAACACTGTCAGCATAGTGTGACTGAACTGCAAGGCTTAGACTTAGGAAGTGTGAGAGTGGTGAAGGTTTCAGGTAAACACACACACACAACTCTTAACAATACAAGTAAGGCAGAATGTATAAAAATACTGTTCTTTTAGCCTTAGACAAACGCTTAGCAATCAAAAACCAAAGGTAGGAAACATTAAACCATTCACTATTACTATATACACACATTCAGTTTGGTGTGCTCTGCCAAGAGCACTAGTCCTTAATTTTTAGAATGCTGATGGAGTTTTAGAATACTGTAGAACAGTAACGCAAATGAATAAAAACGAACCAGGAAAGTAACCATCAGTTCGAGAACAAATATGTTGAAAACAAAGGAGTTAGAAACACCATACAAAGCCTTATAAATTAAAGCACACCACCTTAACAATTCCTTCCCTACTTAGGCAAGATGGGGGCTAGTGCACTAGTGTCACAGGTCCCAGCGTAGTTCTCTTAAGAAAGCTAGGAGTCTTTAGAGTCTGAACAAGATTTGGCAAAGGACATTTGTGTCTTAAAGTTAGACAAATGAAGAAAGGTTCTTAGCAGGCCCTCTACCAATTCAACCACCTTAGGGGAAGCCCAGGAAAGGATCCCTGAGCAGAACACCACTGTTCATGGTCAGGCAAGGGAGAGGAAGGGTAAAGACTTTACCCCTGTTGAAAAGTATGGCGGTAGGTGGGGGGCAGGAACAGGAAGGTTTACTCACCCCCTGTACTCAGATACACTGAGGGACCACTGTAGAATTTCCTGAAATCGCAGACCCACCTCACTTTGTACCCTGGTGGTGTTGAAGGCGGCCCATGGGCCTTGGATTCACAGTTCACTTTTGGCTTCGGGTCAAACTAGTTTGCGGTTCCTTGCTCTGATGGATCAGTTCTAGACACTGGCCTGCTGGATACATCTACTGGACCGAGGACAGGAACACCACTCCGGCAACGACCTCAGAGGACTATCACCACACAATGCAGACAGCAAACATGGATTACCACTCTGAGGAAACGGCAGAAGTTAACACCCGTGGCGGAAAACAAATTATCCTACTAGGCCCCTCTTCATTGTGCAGAAAATGCAAGGGGATGCTTATTGTCTCATACGTCGGGGTCTGTGGAGACCCAAGGCTCAACTTGGGAGGATGACTGATGCAGCAAGGTATCAAATCTGAAGCTGCTCGACCCACAGAATAATTCTTGGGTGCTTCTGAAGGCTTGCAATGGTAGGTTCAGCAAGCAGGGGTCGAGACTGGTTGGTTCTACTGGTCCATGAGTCAAAAAACTGTTGAAGGTCTACAAGAGATCAGCAAAGGAGCATGGAATAGTTGGGATGGTTGAAGAAAGTGCTACTGGCTGGCATAAAACAACGTGCTCCAGGCCTTTAGCAGGAAACTCCTATTCGTAGGGTTCTTGGCTCCAACAACAATCTGGCAAATGGCTGCAAGAGTCCCCCTTTTATCCAGGATTCGAGCTTGGGTAGCACCAAAGCTCACCAATGGTGAGGAACTGCAGCATTCAAACTGTCAGGGACTGTCCAATCCTAGACAGCCACTGGCCAAAACATCTGCACAGAAACAGAAAGACTTTGGCATAGAAGTCACTGAGTACAGACAGACCCAGCCCCTACAACCGGCCACACACACACAAACCAGCACTTTGCCAGAGAAAGCTGGAGGTTTCCCCTGGAAAGGACTTTCTGTATATGGAAAATCCAGCCCTGGAAATGCAGGAAGAAGGCCAAAGTACAAGATGGCCAAAAGACGGGTGGAAATGGCAAGACCATACAAAAGAAAACAGTAGAAAGGAACCAGAAACAAAAATACAGTGACACAAAGGGCATCATTACGAGGTCGGCAGGTGCCACCAGCGGGTTGCTGCAGAATGCGAAACAACGAATCTGTTGCCTGACTTACCAGTGCCACAGAGCGGGAACTCAGGCGGCAGATTCAGTAACTCCCCACAGGATTCCATGGGAGTTGGGAGATGGAAACAGCGGCACTGTTGAAGTGCCGGTGCTTCTGTGACAACTCTTCTTACCGATGCCGATGCGCCCGGCAGGTTCAGAGCTGCCCGACGCGGTAGGCCCGGCAGGCAGACTCGTAGTGTGATGGTCCGGAAACAAGGGTGCCAGGAAGCTTACCGGCACCCGTTTCCGGAAACCACCACACTTGTAATGTGGCCCAAAGTGCCTCTACTGCACTTAAAAGAAGGTAATGAATTGTACAAAGGAAAACTGATGAACTTAACAAGGTGTGGTGGCAAAAGTGAAATTGGGTGATTCGCTAATGCATTCCTCTGTCCCACTCTCGTGATAGCTCAGCCATCCGTGGCTGCCATTTTAAATGGTGCCTTACTACCTCTAACTGTCTTATCCTATGTTGTTGTACGTATGTCCTAACCGCAGAGAACAGTAGATATGCTGCGAGAAACCTCCCGCCACACAGTCTGCTTACTTTGTACATATTTCCTGTTTGGCTCAGATAAGTGTGTTTAGAGCACCGCCTCACCTAGTGAGACGGCTTTAGCATGTAGAATGGGCCCCATTAGGCAGGCCAGGCTCTGCCTGAGCCATGTGAGAACTGTAGTCCTAGTAGAAACGCTGACTTGCTATAAATATATCTGGCACTGTCTGCAGCACGTTGCACAGTTTACTCTCCAAGGTGCGAAAATCTCACTGATTGCTTGTATTCCTTATTATGAGACGGTGCATTGCACGTTGTAACCACCTGAAATATTGTATACTGCTGTCATTACAAGATGTATGTACTACCCACTTCCATAGAAGAGCTGTGTAAATTGGCAGTATAAAAAGCAGGCAAACTGAGGAAGGGGGAGTTGCTGAGCCATATACAGTCTGAGTGTTGGTTTTCGTATCCTGTCCTGAGAATTGTTTGTAGGCTGCTTTGCTAGCCACCATTAAAGACACTTACAAACCTACCCAAAGAGTGGATTATTGAGTGTGTAGTTAATTGCCGTGATAGATTGGTGCTGCCGACACCAGATTACCATTGCGCTGCGACAAAAACCCACGGGTCGCCCGATGCGACTCCCAGTGTTCCCAGAGGGCCCATCGTAAGATAATTTGGTCCGGAAAAGGGAGGCGCTGACAGGTGTGCCCGGGTAGTTGGGGGAAGTAGGCAGAGCAGATGCAGACACTTCCCTACCCTAGACTCTGGAAAGCTAGTTCGCTCTTTGCACTGGGTAGCGTACCTGGGGGCATACACTGTGACAGACTGCCACAACACAAAGCATGGTTACCAGGGTATAGATTTGACCAATACGGACTGTTTCTGAAGTGTCTGTAACTGCGAAGGAGCAGAGCTCGTGTGACTCCACTTGAACCTCTGGAAAATAATGCTACAAAACAGAGAGCATGAGCTTGGCCGACTCTGCCGGACCCCGGCTGGTGCGTATGGAGGGCAGCATGGACCTAGTTCTGCAATAAGCCATACCTTGTTGTCCCCTTGGTGACAATGGCTTCTAGTCAGTCGAGGTAAGTGCTGCTTCCTCCTAAAGAAAGTCCAGCCCACTTCATGTACACTCACTTCTCGCCCCAAAACATGTATGTTTCTGGACAAATGGCACTATTATACATGAGAATAACCAACTAGATATTTCCAGCATGGAGGTACATTTTATTGGGATGAAATGATAGTGCTGAGAAAAGCCCTTGAAGAAAAAGGAGCACAGGTGCACCAGCAATAGTGAGATAGCTATATGGACCGTGTGAGGCAGGCATGGTATCAAGAGAGACACAGACTCAAAAGTATTTGTTTTAAAATCTTCATTTACTAAGGTTCCTAGGTTGATGGGATGCCCGACTAGGGGTAACTCTAAAAGGATGGTTCCATTAACTGATGTTTCTAATGGGCGTTGTTGTCTAATAGTCCAAAATAAAAGTCAGCCTGTGTATAAACCTATGCTTGCCCTCACACTTCACAGAAATGTGATAGGAAGTCTTTTTGAAAATTAATATTAGAGATTCAACAAAAATAGCAAAACCAGAGTTGGTTTCAAGTGGTCTTCTCACCGGGTGCAATTTGGTCAATGTCACAAAGATGTGGTCACTGTAAAGGGCTGTTCGAAAGACCTTCTTCACAGGGCCCTTACAGGGAATTTCAATGCCTTCGAGTTCCTTGGGGTTCCCTTCCCCAAGTTTCAACTTTTCCACTTTACTTTCTTCAATGGGCCTCTCAGGGTTCCCTTCCCCAAGCTCTGGCCTCTTTCAGATTCAAAACACACCACAAAGTCTATTTTTCTCAATAGGTCTCCAAGCTCAGGCCTCTTTCAGCTTTCATAACACAAAGCAATATGTATCACAGTTGCATCTTGATCTCGAAGGGAGCCCTTACTCAAGCTTAGGCCCCTCTAATTCCAAACACCTATATATATATATATATCCTTTCTTACATGCCATCCTCTCATGGGGTAGAATCAAACAACGGGCTCTTTGCTTTTCCTCGGTGCGATCACTCTGACCCTCTTGCCCCTCTCTTTGCATTTGTGTGCTCCTTTCCCTTTGTCGTGCACACTTGCACTGTTCTTTACTCCTTCTGTGTGTTGTGCGTCTTGCACGCTTCTTCTACTTTACCATGCACCTCTGTGCTTGTTTCTGTCTTTCCAGGTCACTCGCACCCTTTTTACATTATTCTTTCCTTTTGTGTCTTTTGCACCCTTTTCCTTTATGCTTCTTGCACCTTTTTCACCCCTTTGCAGTCACATTACTTTACTGTCTAATTTTACTTTCTTTATTCTTGCACACACGTGCATCTTCCCTGTTTCGCCCTTATACTTAACACTGTTACTTATATCAATGTCTTGGCACTCTTGAAATCTTTGCATTGGCTTCACTAGAACATTCCCACAAACACAGTCCTCTTTTGTACGTTTCCAGTGTTACTATGTATCGCGCTCTTCACAATGCAATGCATTCAGACTCGGCGACCTGACTTCTGCACTTCGGTTCCACAGGGCACTTTGTTCCGAGGTCAGGGTGCCACTGCCTGTCCCTCGGAAACTCCTGAGCTGTATCACCAGCCCAGGGGAACGGCACTCGCATACACAGGTCTTGCAGGGAACCAGCACGCCTCTCGGTTCCCATACGCAGACCCTTCTTGGCTCCCTCGCCACGCTTCGGCTTATTTGCACTGCAGTTCCTCAAGGTCTCGGCTTGCCGGTCTCTGGCTTCTGGTCCTGGGCAAATCTGGCATCTCGGTTCTCCTCTCAGCTCGCTCTCCTACTCGCTCATACTTGTGTGTCAGACTACACCTTTTATAGTGAAAAGACCAGTCAAGCGGAGTCAGGTGTGAATGGTTACTATCAAATGCATCACCCTGCCTAACTCTATTAGTGGGACACTTTGAGTGGTTTCTGTGACAGGTTTCTCTAATTTCCCCCATATTATTCCTACGGGTAATCTTTACTGATCTTAGTCGCCTCTTCCTCATATCAGCATTTGTTGAAAATGGGGAGGGGGAGATGGGGTGAGATGGTAACTGACATTGACAGCCTATGGTATTACCAGGTGATTGGTAAAGAATAGGGAAAGACCCCTTGGCCCTAATTTGGTAAACAAAAGATTAATCTCTCTGTATTAAATTATACCTATGTTACCCACTCAGATATGTGCGCACTGGCCTGTGTAACCCTTCCCATGATCTGAACGGGGGAAGGATGAGGATGCATTGGAATTGAGGTTTTGTTTTTTGTTTCACCTTGTTTCCCCTCTTCCCTGGGGTTGGTCTGGGATAATCAGTTTGTCTCTCTTTTGGGTTTAGGATAATGGGGCCTGCATATCGACACCAAGTCTCGCCTGATGGCTGCCCCTGTCTCCCCTACCCAGGTGATCCGCCATTGCTTGCCCCCATGGTTGGGATCCAAAAGCGATGGCCCTCCCCTGGCCACCCGAATAGAGGATTCTCTGGGTCTACATGGGAGAATGTCTCACAACTGATACTCCGAAACCATGAGGAGACAGTCAGCATCAAAAATACAAGTGCTCAAAGACACACAGAAAAAGCTACAGGAACAGATTAAGACACTAAAGATAGAGAATGCAATTTATAGATGCCCAAGAAGAAGCATGGTTATAGTTGTTTAAACCCAGTCATCCAAGGGGTACACCCCAACAAAAGAATCCCCTAGAGGACATCCTTGACTCTTATAACCCTGCAATCGTGAATCCGACACCCAATCGCCCACAGGGACAGCGGCCAGTCTCTGCCTACCCTCCCGACCCATACCCGAGTGGATGCATCCTAACCGCCAGCCCGGATTCAACCCTGAACAAACCGACATTGTACAACCAGTCCACCCCGATACGGTCACCTACTAGCCAGTCCCGATCACCCTCTGTCCCTGGCACCCTCAAGGCTCAAGTATCTTGGCTCTTCAGGTCACTGACAAGAGGTGTCCAATACATTCAAAAGGTTAACAAATGTTTCCATAACGCGGCTGCATTCCCTTTAGGGGATCTCCCAGTGGAGGAATCATTGTAACTACCGTGCACTCACTGTGGAGCTCAACAGACCCGTTTAATATGGTTCAGAAATGACCCAAGATTCGAGAGGATCCTGTCAAATTTCAGGAAGAACTGCAGGTCATCAATGACTGCTATTGACCCACATGTGCTGACCTTAACCAGTTTCTGAGAGCAGCTCTCCCTGCAGATACCTTTGCCCTGTTTAAGCAGCAAAGTAAATAGTAAATGGCCAGCCAAAGAACAACCCCCTGTTTTCCTCTTCTTCAGGAGCAAAAGACACTATAGGCATAAACATAAAGCCAAAGTCTTACATGGATTGTACATGACTTACATATTTCTGATTACATCACATTTTATATCTCATTGGTATACCATGTACCTTCTCACAATCACGTGTGTCAACATGCCATGGGTTGTACAGATTCGGTCCTATGGTATACTGTCAAAAAGATCAGTGCATCATGAATAATTGGCAATTCGCGATTACGACACTCTTGAACGACATGACATCATAATGTGTGAACCTTCAAATTTGGGCCACCCAAACTTGTGAGGGGAGGAGGAAGATGACTAGCACCTACCTGGCCTCTACATTCTTCCAGTCTGTAGTGAAGCTATAGGGGTCACAAACAAAATGGTAAGATAACCACTGTGTACCCTATCAACTTACATCAAACTCTTGCATTTTGGGGCCGTTCTCACCTCAGCCTTCCAACTCTAGGAATATTGTAATCCAACTCTCCAACTCTGTCCTTATTATTCTTAAGGATCATCCATTTTGTCAGTGCTTAGGTACGTTCTTCCAAGCAGGCTGTTTCTAGAACAATAAAGATATATGTATCAGGCGACGAGACCCCTAATAACGTGTCTCACGCCCTCAAGTATACGGACAGGTGTTATGTAAATGCTTGCTGATTAATCAATATTCCTTCCCCCCACTCACCTCCAATCTTCTAATCTGGCGTGAATTTCACTGTCAGCGTTCGCAAGTGGTATCCAGGAGCAAGCTTACAAGGATAGTCACATGAGCGGGGATCACGTGGGAGGCCCATCACGTGAAAGTTTGTATCTACATTGAAGTGCGAACAAGGTATTATTGTGCCCACTTGCAGTCCCTGCAACACCCCAATTCTTCTAACGAAGAAACCAGGTAAAGATCTACCATTTCATCCACAACCTACAAGTGGTCAATGCCGCTGCACTGGCTGCTTTCCCAAAGGTCCTCAATCCTGCTACCATCTTGTGTCATGCCTGCGCCATGGGCGAACACATTGGCAACCATCATGGACTATTTGTTATTCATTTATCTTCAGAATACTCTTGGAACAACCCCTATTCACACTTTGGTACTTAATTCCCATTTGCGTGACTTTGGTGCCTTCTTATTTAACCCAACTAATTACATGTACCACAATGCACCTTGCTACAGCTATCAATTCCTGGCCATTCCCATTCGTCAGCATTGGAACCACAATCCCCAGAAGCCCTAGGGATCAGAGCTGCTTCAACCATCTCAGGACCAGAGAGGGAGGAGGCAGATTGTATTTGTAACGCTCACCTGATTCCCACGGAGGCGCCGGTCTTGGCAGGATGGTGTCTGTGACTCGAAAAGTGAAGTGCAGGACTCGATTGGCTTCCGGGGCTGAGCCTTTTCGCACTGTGTGTCTAACTCGAAGAGTGAGATACCTGCAGGTGAAAGAATATGGGGTTAATGATCTAGGGTTGTCGGGTATCTCTCTCTCTTTCCCTTCCTCGTTTTTCCGTGGAGCCCCAAGGTCAACGTGCTCACCTTAGATAGGTGAATGCTGGACTCTCCATCTGCGTCTGGTGCAGGGTGCCGTTGCCAGTTCCTTCACTGGGTGAAACGCAGGCCTCTTGACATCAGAGGATTGCTACCGTCGTTAACTGCACGAACGGTGAGTTTCCGGACACCTTTTAAGTCCTTACAGTCTTTAGGTGCGTGGGCACGTTAATATGGAACAGGGCTCTGTATAATGCTTTTTCTATTTGTCTTGCAGGGCTCTTGAGGTAGAAGATGGTGTGAAGAAAGCCGAAGTTCGAGCCAGAGTCTTGGAATGAAGCGCTTGGAAATGCGTAAGTAAATGCCAGTTGCCTGCTTTTCAAAAGCTCTCTAACTGTCTCTTTTCCCTTGCAGCTGTGAGTTCGGGTGTTGAAGAGATGCTGAAAAACGCCGGAGTATTTGCAGGCGCCCTATTGTGGCGGGCGCGATGGCGCGTAAGTAAAATACCTGTCTAATGTCTCTTCTTTTGTCTTTCAGGTGCAGGATTGCAGCGTTGAAGAAAACCGGAATTCGCAGAGTGCCGGTAAGTAATTCCACACAGGAATAACTATGCTTTTGTCTTCACAGGCGGAGGAGCAGCGTGAAGAGATGGTAGCTGCCGATGGATCAGGTGAGGAAAGCGCTGCGCGTGAAGGTTGCCGTGCTAACCTGTTGTTTCTTGTCTTTGCAGGTGCTACTGAAGGCTGGATACAGGAATGGTAAGCGTTTGTTCTTGCAGGTTCAGGATCGGAAAGAAGAAAACTGGAACAGACACGGTGAGCGTTCTGCTGCAGATGCAGAATAACGCGAAGCACGTTTCATCAATCGGGTGTGGTTTAAATAGCCTTGGAGTGATGAGGCGTCTTCCTCCACGGCCTCGCCTAGGTAAGAAAAGAGTTCCTGTTCCAGAAGAGTTCCAGTGTTGTATCCAGGGAGTGGAGCTTGCCCCACCCAGGTAAGTAAGTAGTCCCGGCTCACAGAGGATTCCTATGTGGCTGGTAAGTAAGCAGCATGGTCTGCTGCAGGTAAGTCCACCCAAGCATCTTCATACAAATTATGAGCCCGGCGCTTCCAGTGCCGGGACCAGTGACTTTGATGAGCCTGGTGCCACCGGCGCCAGGACAAGGTCCAAAAGGTCCCAGTGGGGACCGGCTGGTGCCTAGGATGAAGGTTAGGGGCCTGCTTCCAAGGACGTTGGGCTGGTCCTAGCTCCTTGGAAGCAGTGATCATGACAGTATTCAGGTGTGCTGCTCCAGGTGCTGCCAATTAGCCTGCCTCAGTACAAGGCAGGGAGGTATTTAAGCAGCTGCCTGCAGGAGCTCAGTCTCTTGCATCAAGAGTCCTCCCGGCCCCTTTTTGCCTTTTGACTCGAATTTGTATGCTGTTCCGGCTGCTGCATTTTCCTTCTTTTGTTCCAGTGCTCTTTCTGGGCTCCCTGCCTTGCAGCCTGCTGCACCCTGCTGCCTACAGCCCTAGCCTATTGGGCTCCCTGCCTCACAGCCCTGCTCCTCTGGGCTTCCTGCCTTGCAGCCTGCTACACCCTGCTGCCTACAGCCCTAGTCTTTTGGGCATCCTGCCTCACAGCCCTGCTCCTCTGGGCTTCCTGCCTTGCAGCCTGCTACACCCTGCTGCCTACAGCCCTAGCCTTTTGGGCTCCCTGCCTCACAGCCCTGCTCCTCTGCGCTTCCTGCCTTGCAGCCTGTTACACTCCGCTGCCTACAGACATAGCCTTCCGGGCTCCCTGCCTCGCTGCTCTGCTCATCTGAGCTTGCTCCTTGCTGCTTTGCTCCGCTGGGCTCCCTGCCTTGCAGCCTGCTACTCTCTTCTGCTTTCAGCCCTGACCCTCTGGTCTCTCTGCCTCTACGCCCTGATCCTTTGGGTTCGCTCCTTGCTGCCCTACTCCTCTGGGCCCTCTGTCTGCCACCTACTACAGCTCTCAGTCCTGCTCCTCTGGACTCTCTGCCTTGCAGCCTACTACAGTCCCTCTGCAATCCACTACAGTTTTTCTGTACCTTGTGCCATTCGGTACTGCAGCCCTGCTTCCTTGTTTGCAGCCCCCCTCTTTCCTGGCTGCTGCTCCCTTGCACTCTTCCTTGTTTGCAACCCCTTGTTCTTGATCCCTGTCCTTCTCTTCCTTGACTCCTCTGTCCTCCCCTTTAGTTTACCCATTTCTATTGTACTGTTTCTTCCTTCATTCCCTTTTGCTAGATTTCTCTTAGACTTCCTTGTCCCTGGTTATTTATGTTCTTGTCTCTCTTGTGTCTTATGTTGATCCTTTGTACAGAGCTCGACTGTTGGTTTCCGGCAGGCAACCTCTGCCCCTTCCCTTGTCGCGTTTTCTGTTTAACAGACACCCACAGCTGTTGTTCCCAGCCATGAGCAGACAGAGTGGGCCTCTGTAATAGTAATCTGCGCAGAAGGCTGGAGTTTCCAAAAGGTCCGTGGAACACTCTTTTTCCATATCTGCATACACCCCAAGAGGGAATCCAGTTTGTTTTTATCTTTGTATTTCCTGCCCCTTTCTGTTCACAACTACAGTTGCTTACTTTTCTTTCTTGATGAGTTTCCTGCTGTGTATGTACTTATCTGTCACCTTACATCAGCCCAGCTACCCAAACCCTACCTGGGGGCCCTGTGCCACTCTTGACAGAGTGCCATCCTTGACAGAAAGCTAAAAAATTCTTGTTCCATAGGCAGGAAAGGCACACACAAACCAAAGATGCTTTCCTTTCGATTCAAGAAACCTCTGCAAAAATCTAAAGTTTTTTTAAGGACTGCAAACAAAAACCCTAGTTTAAAGGACAGACTCGCCCTAGTAAATAAAGGTTTACAAGCACAGTACTACACTCACTGGCTCGCTGACCCTTCTAAGTATAACTACTATGACATTTGCAACTATGATCCGCAGTCTCTATCTGTAGAAGAACTACAGCAAGATAATGAATTCCTGCAGATTTTGTTAGCCCAACCAGTGGAAAACACTCATGCGTTTTCTGGCATTTTTTCTGACACTGCATTCGACATTCAGCCGGTACACGAACCTTGTATTCCTCTATGCCAGGCTACCCTGTCTCAGGACCAATGTCGTAACACTGCTACAGCCAAGGATATTGCACTCATTGTGGCAGACTCTCAACCAGAGAACGGTGTTGCCAAAGTGATATGCTCAAGATCAGCTTGGCAGGCTACACAACCTCCCCAGACTGCTGGAAACACTCATTTAACAGGACAAGGCATTCAGTATCCTGAGGTTAGTGCAGCTGGCCCTGGGTACAAAAGACCAATACTGACCATCGGTTGTCTTAATGCTTCCCCAGTAACTACTAACCGTTGATAACTTTAAGGTCAGTCTTCCTATTGCAACACCCAAATTTTCTGCTACACCAGATTCTGAAGCTGTAGAACAGGCTAATGGAACATACCTGTTACAAGAACAATTCTTACGCCTTAAAAGACAAACCGAAGACCTCTATGATGAATTTGTCTATTTGCATGGTAAGAATCTAGCAAAGGGACACAATTTACCAGACCATCTAGCACTATGCCCAACACCCGACATTCTGTCTTTAGAGATTGGCATGATAAGGCCTGGAAGGGTAGTACAGAAAAGGATACAGACTTATACAGAGCAGATGGAAGACCTGAACTTGGCATATACATACCTTCTAAAGTTTGACTTAGCTCATTCACTTACTAGCCACAGTAACTCAGGCTGTTGCTCAGATAGTGAAGAATTAACTCCTTCGGTAGGCCAAATCACTCACACTGCCTTTACACCACAAATCAAGTGTAATCATCTGGCTGGAGATCCTGCTGAGTCAAAGGATTGTCCCGTTCTTACCCTTGATGGCGGTCCTTTACTCACACTTACAGCCTCTAAAGAGGTGACCAAGTCAGAGAGGAACTCTGCTTCTATGGACTTTTGTGCACCAGACCATGTGTCAGATCCTGAACTATACCCAGTACCTGTCTGGAATCCAGCTTTGCCAACAGTCAATACCCCAGACCCATCTATCCACCGGAGCACACAAGACTTTGAAGGCCAGCCATCAGAAAGCCTACCCTTTCCTGATCCTCCGTCAGTCATGCTACCTGTTACAGAATCTGCAAGCCCAATCTCTACTGCTCCTCCGGCAGCATCTCCAATCACTCTTACTGCAGTTGAAGCACCCCCTTCCTCTCTGCCTGCAAGAACAGAACCTGTTGCAACACAGTTAAAAGCTTTCCTATTAAGGCTACAGCTCCGGTTGTTCCTGCTGGTGCCTCTGCAGCACCTAAACTACCAGACTGTACTCCTTCAGTCTCAGTTGCGTCCCTGCCCGCTGGTACTCCTGAGGCACCTAAACTCCCAGCTGCTACAGCACCTGAACTTCCGACTGCCATGGCTTCTGAACTCCCTGCTACTCAGGGTGTCCCTGCAACATTTGTGACTCCTGAAGTCCCTGCTGCAAATCTTAATGTTGCTATTGCTGCTTCTCAATATTTGGAAGACCCTCATAGAGCAACCTATTCAGCTGTATCTCTGGTTCCACCTTTCAGCACTGTACCGTTGCCAGCCCTAAGGAAAACCACTACTTTCAAAGACATATATGTCATGGAGCCTGCAGCAGATCTTCACAGTCTCTCAGTTCATGAACGCACTGTTGGGTTTTGGGCCCTTAAGACTTTGTCCTTTCTGACTTCTACCTCAAAGGTTCGGCACATTGGTAATGTCTCCTCCCTTCAAGACTCTCACTTTGCAGCCTTAAACAGTTTTTGGAGCTTCATGATGTGCCTTTTTGGTATAAGACTTTTTCACGGTGTGGCAGGTCTTGGTCTTGCTCTTCTTGTTGGTCAGTCTTCAGGGAGCCTGGAGAGGGGCATACTGTCATGCCTGCGCCATGGGCGCACACATTGGCAACCATCATGGACTATTTGTTATTCATTTATCTTCAGAATACTCTTGGAACCACCCCTATTCACACTTTGGTACTTAATTCCCATTTGCGTGACTTTGGTGCCTTCTTATTTGACCCAACTAACTACATGTACCACAATGCACCTTGCTACAGCTATCAATTCCTGGCCATTCCCATTCGTCAGCATTGGAACCACAATCCCCAGAAGCCCTAGGGATCAGAGCTGCTTCCACCATCTCAGGACCAGAGAGGGAGGAGGCAGATTGTATTCAGGTGTGCTGGTACAGGTGCTGCCAATTAGCCTGCCTCAGTACAAGGCAGGGCGGTATTTAAGCAGCTGCCTGCAGGAGCTAGGTCTCTTGCATCAAGAGTCCTCCCAGCCCCTTTTTGCCTTTTAACTCGAATTTGTATGCTGTTCCTGCTGCTGCATTTTCCTTCTTTTGTTCCAGTGCTCTTTCTGGGCTCCCTGCCTTGCAGCCTGCTAGACCCTGCTGCCTACAGCCCTAGCCTTTTGGGCTCCCTGCCTGTTAGGCAGAAACCTGTGCAGTTCCCTTGGGGAACACTGCAAAAGATTTAAGACTACAGGTAGAGCAGTAAACCCCTTTGGTAGTAGTCTGTACCACCCAGATTTACCTGGTAGCTGTGGCTGAGCAGTCAGACTTCTCTCAAGAAGAGTTAGGCAGTATGTAAAGTATACACAATATGTACCAAAACACAATAGCACAAGCAAACACTGACCAGAGCTTGGTTTCAAAAGTATATAGTTATTTATTTAAAATACACATAAGTTAAAAACACTCTAGCAAAAATATAGTAAAAGCACTTCAACACAGTTATACTGAAAGTAAATTCAATCCTTTCTCCTATCTAGACAACTCTAGGTTAACACCACTTAATTAAAACAGAGGTGAGTGCTTAACGTTAGATGACACTCTAGTAGTTTCCAAGAAAGGGAGAGAAAAAGCAGAAATAGGTTAGACACACCACTCTAAGGTCCAGAACACTTGCAATAGGCTTAAAGAAGAATAAAGTCACAGGTGAGCAAAAGTCACTAGGCAGGGCCCACTCTTAGAGTAGCCGGAGCGAAAATGTGCCCAAGATCACACTGTTGGTTAGAGATTCAAAGTCTTGCAAAGAGTCAAAAAGAGTTTAGAGTGGCTCAGAAAGTTTAGCCAAAGTGTCCCAGGCACTCCCAGGTTCGAAAGCCGGGGACTAAATCTACCCCGTACAGTCGGTAGCAAGGGAAGCCAGGCGGAACACAGTACCTTAAGCGGAAAGGATCCTCCAGCGGGGGCAGTTGTTCCAGGCAGCGACAGCAAGGCTCGACGTCGGTCAGGGGAGAAGAATATCTCGCTGAAGAGCAGAAGAGAAAGGTCGTAGCACTGCCCGGGAAGAAACCAGCCGCGGAGTCCTCCGGTTAAAGGGTTGGTACCGACTTTCGCGGTAGGGGGGTAAAGTGTGGTATTCCGGATGCCGGGGTGCTTGGCACAGGCAAGGCGGCCACGAGATACCTCAAAAGGACGGAAAGAAGGCGAAAACTGGTTGTCCCCACCAGTCAAGGGAAGGAGCCACTCCGTTAAGAGTTCTCCTCGGTCGTCGGGAAAAAGTGGTGAGACGGTTCAGCAGGGCTCCACCGGGTGGTGTCGTCGAAGCAGGTCGGCTCAGCTCTTCCCTCGTCGGATTCTTGGTCCTGTGGCGACTTCTGAAGTCCCAGTCCCCAAAGCCCTGCTTTTATGCAGCAAACCCCCATTCACCCAGCCTAGCTGTCACTCAAACATGCTAAGTGGTGAGCCGGGCGGCTCACCACTTGGGCCAATCAGGACGGAGTGCGACTTGAGTTACCAAGGTAACTCAGTCCAGGGTGCCTAAATCCCCCTCCACCCCTCCTAAGTACCCCAGACAGAGTGGCACCACTTTGGAGGGCTTCTGTGGAGAAGCCCGCCAAAAGTGGAACAAAGGGCTCCACTTTGGGTCAGAGTTACAGAGGCGAACACCAACGCCATTTTAGAATCAAGTTTTGGCAAAAAGTCCCAACCGGAGTTATAAAAATAAATATATAAACCGGCGGTATGTTTAAGGCTACCGTAAATAAATAATTAAATGTGTTAGCCTAAAACAATGGGAAATCCCATAGGGAAATATTCGCGGTCGAATATAAAAAGTAGTTTCCACTGCCACCAGCCAAAACTCGATCAGGGGGGACGGAGACGTGCCCCCTCGACTAACAGACCCTGGGGCAATCGAATTGCCCCAGCCAGTACGTCCACAATATGATGGTTTGTACTGGTTCTGTTCAGGATTCAAGACTAGCAAAGTCTTTGGTGACTTTACATGCCCTGGGAGACAGTAGTCAGTCCCAGGGTATGGAGTCTATGTTGGGGAGTCCCTAGGACACCCCTGGGTCACGGCACAGAGGGTGCTGTGTGACCCACATCACAAAAATACATGAGGCCCTATGGAGTAAAAGACCCCATAGCCCATTCAACACAAGGTTTAACCAAGAAAACACACTTCAACATGTCCAAGAGTGAGGGTAAAAGAGTCTCACTCTTGGCAGGAGAAAAAAATTAAACCCCAGAAATCCAGCAAAGCTGCTGGGGGACTCACTAGGTAGGGAAATTCAGCCTAAACAGAGAATTCTCCCTAACACTCGCCCCCCCCAGACTAAGGGACAGGAGGATTTAATCCACTCCTGGATGAACCTCATACCTCTAGTCGATGATATACATCCTAGAGAGTCCATCAGCATTTTGATGGTGACACCTTGACCTATGTTCAATGGAGAACTCAAAGGTTTTCTTTTGCAAGCTAACGGACCTACAGACCCTTTGAGGAACATCAGTCTTTTTGTTATAGGGGATCTGGTTGACCAGTCCCTCAGAAGTTGGTACAACTTCTGAACCTATGTTAGGCTTTTTCAAGGGGTCCTTATAAAGGATTCCCTTAGATCTAGAGGGGCCTCCAAGGTTCCTCACCACCTCTCTTGTGGGAGCAGGTTGGGTCTTAGGCCTCTTGGTTGGAGGGGTTGGGGTTAGGCAATGTACCTGCTTCCCCTTCCTCTTAGATCTACCCTTACCTATTTTAGGAGTTTCCCCCCTAATATTAGGATTTGAGTTGGGGTCTTCAGTAGAAGGTCCAACAGTCTGAAGGTTTTTGGCCTTAGACTTTTCTTTTCTGGTTTTCCACCAGCACTGAGAATTACCAGTTCTCTCAGGTCCAGATAGGGGCCTAGTTGGTCTATCCACCTCTTCCTCAGAAGCAGGGGGAGTCAGAGACTCTGAGACTAGGGGAACAATGATGGAGCTTGGTTGGGGCGCCCATGTTCCTAGCATACTATCCTGAAATGTGCCTGGGTTAGAGGTCAACTTACTAACACCAGGGCTTGTAGTGGGGTTCTCAGTAGAGGGTCCCACAGGCTTAGAAGGGTCCTTCAAGGTAGCCTGTCTAGCCAATTTGGTTAAGTTCTGCTTCTCCATACTGGGAGGCCTGGGGGTATGTGACACTACTCCTAGAGTTCTTAGGTCATTCCCTAACAGGACCTTCCCAGGTACCTCAGTCTGAACACTGACAGGGATCCTCACTGTCATGTTGTTACACTGAATGAGGGCTGGTAGGATAGGAACCATTTGGACAGGGCCTCCAGACATCTTAGTGGGACCTTTGGGTGCTTTGGCCACATCCTCAGGTTGAAAGAAGCTTTCATCCACTACTGTTCTGCTGGCCCCAGTGTCTCTCCTGGCAGGAGTATCCTGGCCATTGACAAGAACACTGTCCACATAATACACCTTAGAGTTAACAGGTAGGGAGTTATACACAACCCTATTCTGGGGACTAACCAGACCCATAGGCTCTAAGTTTACAGTTGCTTGAAGACCCAAGGGTTCTTCAGCAAAGAGTTCAAAGTGGGCACTAGCCATCTGTACTTCATCCTCAGGAGTGAAGGCTAAGGAGACTGTGCTGATCCCTGCAGGTTTACCCTTGCACTTGGGATCTCCTTTGATATGGTCAGTACCCTGACAGACATAGCATTGTCCAAATGCTCTCTGGAAGGGTGGCTTGTTCTGACCTCCTTCTGGCTTGTGGCCAGAAGGTACAGTAGCCTGACTAGGTTTCCCATGTGGCTTACCCTGGTTATTTTGTGGTTTGGGGCCCTCTTTGGGATAGGAATTATTAGGATTCTCTTTGGAGTCTTTTTTAGGCTGTTTCTCCCCATCCTTCTTCTGAGTTACCCCAGAATCCTTGTGAGTGGCCCTGTTGGCAACCCACAAGTCAGCAGCCTTAGCTAGCTTCCGGGAATCTAATTCCCTGGAATCAGCCAAGTGTTGTCTGAGCTCAGGAGAGCAGGCATCATAAATAGTCTCCAACATAAACAAATTCTTCATACCTTCATAAGTGTTCACCTTGTAACCCTTAATCCATCCCTCTAAGTTTTTCAAACATTCATTCACCCAGGTAGCCCAAGGGGTACCATCATGCTTTTTGAGGCTCCTAAACCTCTTAAGATACTGGGAAGGGGTCTTCCCAAACCTAGCTATCAAAGCTAGTTTCACACATTCATAGTCCTTCCTATCCTCCTCCCCCATCTCCATTACCACATCAGTTGCAACAGGGGGAAGCCTAGAGAACAACCAGGTGAGTAAGTCATTTCCTGTGATGTTCTGGAGCCCATGATTATATTCAAACAGAGACAACCAATCCAACACATCCAACTTAGGCTCATACATACCAACCAATTCTTTAGGCATCCGGGGTCTTTTAGGACTGGAACTTCTAGAGGAGCCAGAGAGAGAAACATTCTCAACAGATAATTTCTTCATTTCTAAGTCATACTTGAGCTCCATTTCCCTTAGCCTTAGTTCTTTGTCAGTTTGAGCATTAAGTTTCTTATACTCCAATTCTAGCTTCATTTTCTCCAGTTCAAAGTACTGAGGACTAAATGTGGGACCTGGTAAAGGTCCAGTAGGCACAGCAGGTAGAGCAGGCAGAGGCCTAGGGGGGACAGTTACAACAGCCTCACCCTCCTCTTCTGACTCTTCCTCAGAAACATCAACATTTTGCTCCATGTTAACTTCAATACTGTCATCTACAGTTGCTGGAGTGGTAGGCTCCTCTGAACCATCACCCAGACTTTGGTTAGCTAACAATCTTTCAATCAGCTCCATTTTCTTGCCCTTAGTCAGGAGATCCTTATGTTTACAGAGCACTCTTAAACAATCAGCAGTTTTGGCTGCAAGGGACTCTTGACTATAGCTTTCTATAACTGACATGTTAGAGGTTTTACTTTTTCAGTGCTAAGCTTTGTGGTTAGTTGCACTAAGGTATCTAAAGCACAATAAAATGTATACTCAATACAAATCCCACCGCTGTACACCAGTGTTAGGCAGAAACCTGTGCAGTTCCCTTGGGGAACACTGCAAAAGATTTAAGACTACAGGTAGAGCAGTAAACCCCTTTGGTAGTAGTCTGTACCACCCAGATTTACCTGGTAGCTGTGGCTGAGCAGTCAGACTTCTCTCAAGAAGAGTTAGGCAGTATGTAAAGTATACACAATATGTACCAAAACACAATAGCACAAGCAAACACTGACCAGAGCTTGGTTTCAAAAGTATATAGTTATTTATTTAAAATACACATAAGTTAAAAACACTCTAGCAAAAATATAGTAAAAGCACTTCAACACAGTTATACTGAAAGTAAATTCAATCCTTTCTCCTATCTAGACAACTCTAGGTTAACACCACTTAATTAAAACAGAGGTGAGTGCTTAACGTTAGATGACACTCTAGTAGTTTCCAAGAAAGGGAGAGAAAAAGCAGAAATAGGTTAGACACACCACTCTAAGGTCCAGAACACTTGCAATAGGCTTAAAGAAGAATAAAGTCACAGGTGAGCAAAAGTCACTAGGCAGGGCCCACTCTTAGAGTAGCCGGAGCGAAAATGTGCCCAAGATCACACTGTTGGTTAGAGATTCAAAGTCTTGCAAAGAGTCAAAAAGAGTTTAGAGTGGCTCAGAAAGTTTAGCCAAAGTGTCCCAGGCACTCCCAGGTTCGAAAGCCGGGGACTAAATCTACCCCGTACAGTCGGTAGCAAGGGAAGCCAGGCGGAACACAGTACCTTAAGCGGAAAGGATCCTCCAGCGGGGGCAGTTGTTCCAGGCAGCGACAGCAAGGCTCGACGTCGGTCAGGGGAGAAGAATATCTCGCTGAAGAGCAGAAGAGAAAGGTCGTAGCACTGCCCGGGAAGAAACCAGCCGCGGAGTCCTCCGGTTAAAGGGTTGGTACCGACTTTCGCGGTAGGGGGGTAAAGTGTGGTATTCCGGATGCCGGGGTGCTTGGCACAGGCAAGGCGGCCACGAGATACCTCAAAAGGACGGAAAGAAGGCGAAAACTGGTTGTCCCCACCAGTCAAGGGAAGGAGCCACTCCGTTAAGAGTTCTCCTCGGTCGTCGGGAAAAAGTGGTGAGACGGTTCAGCAGGGCTCCACCGGGTGGTGTCGTCGAAGCAGGTCGGCTCAGCTCTTCCCTCGTCGGATTCTTGGTCCTGTGGCGACTTCTGAAGTCCCAGTCCCCAAAGCCCTGCTTTTATGCAGCAAACCCCCATTCACCCAGCCTAGCTGTCACTCAAACATGCTAAGTGGTGAGCCGGGCGGCTCACCACTTGGGCCAATCAGGACGGAGTGCGACTTGAGTTACCAAGGTAACTCAGTCCAGGGTGCCTAAATCCCCCTCCACCCCTCCTAAGTACCCCAGACAGAGTGGCACCACTTTGGAGGGCTTCTGTGGAGAAGCCCGCCAAAAGTGGAACAAAGGGCTCCACTTTGGGTCAGAGTTACAGAGGCGAACACCAACGCCATTTTAGAATCAAGTTTTGGCAAAAAGTCCCAACCGGAGTTATAAAAATAAATATATAAACCGGCGGTATGTTTAAGGCTACCGTAAATAAATAATTAAATGTGTTAGCCTAAAACAATGGGAAATCCCATAGGGAAATATTCGCGGTCGAATATAAAAAGTAGTTTCCACTGCCACCAGCCAAAACTCGATCAGGGGGGACGGAGACGTGCCCCCTCGACTAACAGACCCTGGGGCAATCGAATTGCCCCAGCCAGTACGTCCACAATATGATGGTTTGTACTGGTTCTGTTCAGGATTCAAGACTAGCAAAGTCTTTGGTGACTTTACATGCCCTGGGAGACAGTAGTCAGTCCCAGGGTATGGAGTCTATGTTGGGGAGTCCCTAGGACACCCCTGGGTCACGGCACAGAGGGTGCTGTGTGACCCACATCACAAAAATACATGAGGCCCTATGGAGTAAAAGACCCCATAGCCCATTCAACACAAGGTTTAACCAAGAAAACACACTTCAACATGTCCAAGAGTGAGGGTAAAAGAGTCTCACTCTTGGCAGGAGAAAAAAATTAAACCCCAGAAATCCAGCAAAGCTGCTGGGGGACTCACTAGGTAGGGAAATTCAGCCTAAACAGAGAATTCTCCCTAACACTGCCTCACAGCCCTGCTCCTCTGGGCTTCCTGCCTTGCAGCCTGTTACACTCCGCTGCCTACAGCCATAGCCTTCCGGGCTCCCTGCCTCACTGCTCTGCTCCTCCGAGCTCGCTCCTTGCTGCTCTGCTCCGCTGGGCTCCCTGCCTTGCAGCCTGCTACTCTTCTGCTTTCAGCCCTGACCCTCTGGTCTCTCTGCCTCTACACCCTGATCCTTTGGGTTCGCTCCTTGCTGCCCTACAACTCTGGGCTCTGTCTGCCACCTACTACAGCTCTCAGTCCTGCTCCTCTGGACTCTCTGCCTTGCAGCCCACTACAGTCCTCTGCAATCCACTACAGTTTTTCTGTACCTTGTGCCATTCGGTACTGCAGCCCTGCTTCCTTGTTTGCAGCCCCCCTCTTTCCTGGCTGCTGCTCCCTTGCTCTCTTCCTTGTTTGCAACCCCTTGTTCTTGATCCCCGTTCTTCTCTTCCTTGACTCCTCTGTCCTCCCCTTTAGTTTACCCATTTCTATTGTACTGTTTTTCCTTCATTCCCTTCTGCTAGATTTCTCTTACACTTCCTTGTCCCTGGTTATTTATGTTCTTGTCTCTCTTGTGTCTTAAATTGATCCTTTGTACAGAGCTTGACTGTTGGTTTCCGGCAGGCAACCTCTGCCCCTCCCCTTCGCGTTTTCTGTTTAACAGACACCCACAGCTGTTGTTCCCAGCCATGAGCAGACAGAGTGGGCCTCTGTAATAGTAATATGTGCAGAAGGCTGGAGTTTCCAAAGGTCCGTGGAACACTCTTTTTCCATATCTGCATACACCCCAAGAGGGAATCCAGTTTGTTTGTATCTTTGTATTTCCTGCCCCTTTCTGTTCACAACTACAGTTGCTTACTTTTCTTTCTTGATGAGTTTCCTGCTGTGTGTGTACTTATCTGTCACCTTACATCAGCACAGCCACCCAAACCCTACCTGGGGGCCCTGTGCCACTCTTGACAGAGTGCCATCCTTGACATCTTGTCCTGCAGTCCGGCCTCTGCCACATACTTTCCGGTCATGGATTTTTGCTATGCCTTTTTTCTAGATACGTACACTCCAATAGCCAGGACCGGCTTGCCTTTAACATACAACTCCACTATGCTTCCAATGGGGTACACAGAGAGCCCCACCCTGTTCTCCCAAATCTTGGAAAAGAGATATTGATTCACTTGAGTTCAAAGGAAGATCTGTTCTGGTGCAATATGTAAATTACCTCTTACTGGCATCACCCACTTTAGAAGCATGCAAACAGAACACCCACGTGCTAGTAACTGCTCTTGCGCACAATGGTCATGAGGCTTCCAAGGAAAAGTTACAGTCATGCCTGGCCTGTGTGCGACACTTAGACCATTATATTTCTGCAAGCCAAAGGAATTTGTCCCAGGATCGCATTAAGGCGATTCAGCAGGTTCCCAAGCCCCAGACTAAAAAGCAGATGAGAGGATTCCTTATGATAGTCAGTTAATGTAGGCAGTGGATACCAGGGTATGCTGCCATTGTTAAGCCCCTTCAAGCTCTCATGCATGATACGATTACTGTACCCCTCCCATGGTCTAAGCAGGCTAAGGAAGCCTTTAACACCATCAAGCAACAGCTCTCAAAAGCACCAGGCTTGGGCTACCAGATTACCAGAATCCCTTTGTGCTATTTTGTGGTGAACGTGATGGTTTTGCCCAAGGGGTATTGACGCAATTGCACAGTGATAAGCAGCAGCCTGTATTCTACCCCACATGGCCCTGGATCTGGTAGCTGCCCGAATGTCTGCCTGTCTGCCTGTCTGCCTGTCTGTCTGTCTGTCTGTCTGTCTGTCTGTCTGTCTGTCTGTCTGTCTGTCTGTCTGTCTGTCTGTCTGTCTGTCTGTCTGTCTGTCTGTCTGTCTGTCTGTCTGTCTGTCTGTCTGTCTGTCTGTCTGTCTGTCTGTCTGTCTGTCTGTCTGTCTGTCTGTCTGTCTGTCTGTCTGTCTGTCTGTCTGTCTGTCTGTCTGTCTGTCTGTCTGTCTGTGTGCGTGCGTGCGTGCGTGCGTGCGTGCGTGCGTGCGTGCGTGCGTGTGTGTGTGTGTGTGTGTGTGCCGTTGCGGCCACAGCTCTGCTAGTGGAAAAAGATGTGTTCAATCCATGGACATTCAATTACCGTTGCGGTGCCCCACTGAGTGCTTGCTCTCCTGTTAAAAGGGAAGACGCAGCACGTTTCAAACTTCCGATTGTCAAAATATGACAATATATTAATTTCTGCTGCCAATGTTAGCCTTAGCCAATGTTCAGTTTTAAACCCTGCTTCTTTGATGCTGACCTTCGAGGATGGCGAACCTCATGAGGGCTTACTTTTTGTAGAAACCCAGCTGTCTCCCAAAGCAGATTTGAAGGATGTTCCTTTCTTAACCACAAGATTATTCATTTTTTTTTATGGGTTATACCTGCAAAGTCAGGGGGAGGAGGACCTGATGTCAGGTTATTCAGTGTGCTCCTCCATAGAGGCTTATCGATTACAAAATGCCAAGTCTGCCCAGGTAGCTGAGCTCACGGCCCTCACCAGAGCATCCTGTCTAAAGATGGAACAAGTTACTTACCTGTAACTGTTGTTCTCCAGCATGGGTCTGGCATGGATTCACATGCTCATGAATATTCCCCGTCGTCAGGCTGGGAATCCTCGGTAAAGAAAAAACCAGTATCAGTTTCGTTTCTGATCTGTCTTTCGTAGTAATAACCAATCACTGGTCTCTGCGTCATACTGACCACAGCCAATGACTGCCCTCTACCTAAGCACCGCCTCTGGCAGCCATCTTCAGATTTGGAAGCACGTGAAGTGGCAGTATGACCAAGTGAAGAGCCGCAGAGGGGTAGGCGGGAGGGTTCGCATGTGAATCCATGCCAGACCCATGCTGGAGAACAACAGTTACAGGTAAGTAACTTGTTCCTTCTCCAGCATGGGGTCTGGCATGGATTCACATGCTCATGAATAAAGAATACATAGCAGTACACACATGCACAACCACGGGAGGTGGCAAAGGCTCAACACTAAGCATCACATCAACTCAACATTAAGCATCTTACCTCCTCACCAGGCTCACCTCAGGCGAACAGGTTGCGCAGCACTGCTTGGCCGACCCTGGACTCCTCCCTGGAATCCCGGTCGACGCAGTAGAATTTCGTGAAGGTGTGCGTCGACCTCCACGTAGCAGCCCTGCATATGTCCAGCAGGGGCACACCAGATAGGAACGCCGTGGTAGCTGCGATCGCTCTGGTGGAATGGGCTCTCGGACGGCCAGGCAGCGGTCGGTTTGCCAACCGGTGACAGTACATGATACAGCCGGAGAGCCATCTGGAGATGGAAGCCTTCGAGAGAGCCTTCCCCTGATTGACAGGTCCAAAGTTCACAAAGAGTTGTGACGTCTTCCGAAAACCTTTCGTGCGGTCCACGTAGAACTTCAGCGCTCTAGCTACATCCAGCGAGTGCAAAGTCCTCTCAGCCGGCGACGAAGGCGACGGGAAGAACACAGGTAACACCAAGGGTTCGTTGAGATGAAAGTCCGACGGTACCTTGGGCATGAAGGAGGGGTGCGTCCTGAGCACTACCCTCGTGTCGTGGAAAGTCAAGTACGGGGCCTTGCAGGAAAGGGCCTGGATCTCTCCCACTCGTCGTGCGGAGGTGATGGCCACGAGAAAAGCTGTTTTCCACGATAGAAACTTCAACGGGGCCGAGTGCAGAGGCTCGAACGGAGGTCCCATGAGTTTGGTCAGTACCACGTTGAGCTCCCACGCCGGGGCCGGAGCCTTCACCGGCGGGAACGATCTGAACAGTCCCTTCATGAACTCTTTCACCAGACGATGAGACCACAAGGACGTCCGGCCCGTGGTTCTGGTGTATCGGGAGATCGCAGCAAGATGAATCTTGATGGACGCGTGTGCCAGACCAGCTTTGGCCAGCGTCAGCAGGTACGGCAGCACTTGGGGAGCCGTAATCCGTAGAGGGTTAATCTTCTGTGCGTGGCACCAGACAGAGAACCTCTTCCATTTGTGTCCGTAGCATTTAAGAGTCGAGGACGCCCTGGCCTTTGCAAGAACCTCTCTGCAGTCGGCCGGTATGTCGTATCCTCCAAACTCTAGCGCTGCAGGAGCCAGGCCTGCAAGTTCAGCGACTTCGGGTCGTGGTGGAGGATGGCGCCTCCTTCCCTGGAGAGTAGATCCGCGTCCGCCGGCAGCTTGATTGGCGGGGACGCCGACAAGTCCAGAAGGTCCGGGAACCATATCTGCCTCGGCCACGCAGGTGCGACGAGGATCATCCTGCACCGTGACCTCTTGAGCTGGTTGACGAGCCGGATTAGCAGAGGCAAGGGAGGGAACGCGTAGAGGAACAGGCCCTCCCAGGGGAACGAGAAAGCATCGCCCATGCTCCTCGTCTGGGGAAACCTGCTGGCGAACCTCCGGCACTTGGTGTTCGTCGCCGTCGCGAACAGGTCGATCTGGGGTGTGCCCCACCGTCGGAAGAGGCGATCCACCAGATCCTGCCGTAGTTCCCACTCGTGGCACGAGCGCAGCTCCCTGCTGAGTGAGTCGGCGATGGTGTTTTTTATCCCTGCCAGATGAAACGGCACCAGAAGAATCCCTTGGGCGACGGCCCAATGCCACAGGTCCTGCGCCTCCTTGGACAGCGCTGGGGACCTGGTTCCGCCCTGTTTCCTGATGTAAAACATGGTGGTGGTGTTGTCGGTGAAGATCCTCACCACCTTGCCCTTGAGGGACGGAAGGAAGGACCTGAGGGCCCAAAACACTGCACGGAGCTCCAGGACGTTGATATGCAGGGACTTCTCCGTCGGGAGCCAGAGTCCCCTTGCGTGCAGATTTTCGGTGTGCGCTCCCCACCCTTCTAGGGAGGCATCCGTGGTCACAGTCACCTGGTGGGCTGGGGTCTGGAAGTCCATGCCCGCCGTCAGATGCGCGCGGGTGCCCCACCACCGTATCGCTCGTCGGAAACTCTCGTCGAGCTTGATCCTTTCCTCGAAGCTGCCCGTCGTCTGGATCCAGCGCGCATCCAGGAACTCTTGCAACGGGCGCATCCGGAGCCTGCACATGGGAATGAGGTAGATGCAGGAAGACATCATCCCGAGGAGGGACTTGATGGACCTCACCTTGGCCGCGTCGGCCACCAACATCCGTTGCACCTTGCCCAAGATGGTCCTGGTCCTCTCCTCCGACGGGGAGGCCAGAAGGGACACTGTGTCGAGCCTCGCTCCCAGAAACAGTGCGACTTGCGCGGGCACCAGGTGGGATTTGGCGTAGTTCACGGAGAATCCCAGGTCCGTGAGGAGTTGGACGGTCCTTGCCGTGTGGACCACGGCGAGCTCCCTCGTCTTGGCGCGGATGAGCCAGTCGTCCAGGTAGGGGTAGACGTGAATCCCCTCGCGGCGCAGCTGCGCCGCCACCGGTGCGAGGCACTTGGTGAAAACCCTGGGTGCCGACCGCAGTCCGAAGGGAAGGGCTTTGAACTGGTAATGACGCCCTTGGACCACGAATCTGAGGAATTTTCGGTGCCCCTTTAGGATGGGAATGTGGAAGTAGGCATCCTCCAAATCCAACGACGATAGGAAGTCTCCTTCCTCCAGCTGACCCAGGACGTGCTGGAGGGTGACCATCCGGAACTTCTGCGCCTTGATGAACTTGTTCAGGCGTCGCAGGTCCAGGATGGGGCGCCATCCTCCCGTCTTCTTCTTCACGAGGAAGTAACGCGAGTAGACTCCGGAGCCCCGAAGCCTCTTTGGGACGAGTTCGATGGCGCCCTTTCTGAGCATCGCCTTTACCTCCAGGAGAAGTTGAGGGACGTGAAGTTCTTTCCTGGCCACGGGGGGGACGCGCGGGCACCTTCTTTGAAACTCGAGCGCGTGGCCCCGGGCCAGGGCGTCCAGCACCCAACGGTCGGTGGAGATGGACTCCCACACGCTGACGAAGCCCGCCAGCCGGCCTCCCACCGGGGTGCTTCGGTGGGGGCCCGACCCCACGGCCGGTTCAATCCTGCTTGGACGCGGCCTTGCCGCCTTGGCCTCCTTGGCGACGACGGCGGGGGCCGCCAGACTTGCCTCGTCCTCTGTAGGCCTCTTGCGACGACGAGCGGGCCGCTTGACGGTAGGAAGCGAAACCGCCGCCGGAACCTTTGGAGGCGCCCTTGCCTCCGCCGCTCCGAAAGGGCGTCCGCCGTTGCTGCAGTACTCCAAGGGCCCGGGCCGTCTCAGTATCCGCCTTGATGGCCTGAAGGGAATCGTCCACTGTCTTCCCAAACAGGTTGTTCCCGTCGAAGGGCATGTCCAGGACCCTGGTCTGGACGTCCTGCCGAAAGTCCGTAGCCTTGAGCCATCCGCGACGTCGAAGGCAAACGCCGTTGCCCATCTGGCGGAACCCAGTGTCGGCGATGTCCGTCGCCACGGTGATGGCGTGGTCCGAGGCCACCTCACCTTCCTGCAGGATCTCAAGGGCCTCCGCCCTCTTGTCGTCCGGCAGAAAATCCAGCAGGGGAGCTATCTTGTACCAGAGTTCCCTGTCGTAGCGGGCCACGATAGCCAAGGCGTTGGCCGCTTTAATCGTCGTCGCCGCCGACGAGATGACTCTGCGTCCCATGGCATCCAATTTCTTTCCCTCGCCGTCCGGCGGGGAAGTCGACGTGGAGGCCGCACCCCCCCCCGCTTTCTTCCTGGCTGCCGCGGAGACGACGGAGTCCGGGGTAGGCTGCGCCCGGAGGCATAGGGGGGCCGAGTCCGGGACCCGGTACTTTTTCTCGTACCGGTCTCTTTTCGCTGGCGTCGTGGAAGGGTTCTTGAGGAGGGAAAGGCCCTCATCCCAAATGTCGTCCAACAGAGGCACTGCGAGGACCGTCTTCCTCTTGGTCTCGCGCCGTTGGTAAAGGAAGCCTTCCTTTTTCTTCTCCTCAGGGCAGAGTTGGAAAAGCTCGGATGCCCTGGCGATCATTGAGTGGAACGATCCAATCTCGTTGGGCGGAGAAGCCCTGGGGGGAGGCGACGACGGAAAATCCTCGTCGTATGCCTCGTCGTCCGTACCCGTCGCTGCCGTGTCAGTCCCCGTATCATCCCCTCGGGTGGACGGGGAGGAGGGCTGGACGGGGCGCGACGGTTGAAAAGGAGGCGGTGGATGGATCCTTCTTTTCTTGGTAGGGGGAACACCAGAAGGTCCCGGTTCTGGATCCCCCGACGGGAGAGGTTCCTCCGTCGGTAACGGTAGTCTCGTCCTTATCTCGGAGCATAAGGACTGTATAGCCAACAAAATGGCCGCTGAGTTGTCTTGCGGCGCTGGCAGAGGGGAATCCGACGGGCGAGCAGGGGCCCCGTCGGTATCCTCGACGATGTCGTCGTCGTCACCTGCGTCGGGGCCCATTCCGACGGGCTGGTCTTGTTCCACGCCTAGGCCGTGGCTTAAGACCTCGATCAGTTCCTCTTCTGAGGTTGAGGCCGAATCTACGACGACGCCCTGCCCCCCCTTCTTCCCCACGGAGGGTTTCACGGGGGTCCTATCGATGGGCACGAAAGAAGACTCCCTCCGAGGAGGCAGGGAGATTCTGGGCCCCGAGGCCGCCACCACTGGTGCAGCCTCCACAGGCTGGGCCAGGGCCGCCGCGACCGTTTCGATAGAGGGCTTGGTCGAATGGATCAAGGCCTTCACCACCTTAGGTGCGCTCACCGCCTTATCCTTGAGGGAGGGGGCACTGCCACGCTCCTCCTCTGCCTTAGAGCTCGACCGGGGTCTCTCCAGGAGCTTCGCCGGGTGCTCGGCCTTCCTCTTACCCGACCCAGAGCGTTGGCTCGTGGTTGATGGTGCCGGGGAGGGTGCGCCCTGCCTGGCGCCCGTAGAGCCCGACCGTTCGGCGCTCCCGGTGCCAGCGGACTCGCGGTGCTTGGCCTTATGTTGGGCCCCCGTCGCCGGGGCGCCCTCAAAGGTCTTAGAAGACCGCTCAGATTTCTTCTTCTTCTCGCCAGACGGGCTCTTACCCTCCAGCCAGCTGGCGAGACGTTGATGGCGGTCCTTCATGGTCCGTTCCGACATGTTGCCGCAAAACGCACAGTCCTTCTCCACGTGCGTCTTGTCCCCATGAAGGCAGTAAAGGCAGAAAGAGTGTTCGTCCTCCTTGAAGACGTTCTGCAGCTGGCATCCAGGGCAGGCCCTGAACAGCTTTCCGGGCGTCGAGCTTCCCTTCTCCTGGGCCATCTCCGAGACCGGGCCTGAGAAGCTTCTGGAGTCCTCCGAAGTGTAGCTCGACGAAATCTTCACCCTTGAGGGGCACAGATGAATCCGACACGGGTCCCCGTTGATCGGATGTAGGATCGGTGGAGCTTGAGGCTCTTTTGACCGAAAGAATCGAAGTTTTTGTGAAAAAGCGCGAAAAAATAGCACTAACGCTCGAGAGCAATAGCACGAGGATCCCAACACATGAACGTGCGGTAAAAATCTGAAGATGGCTGCCAGAGGCGGTGCTTAGGTAGAGGGCAGTCATTGGCTGTGGTCAGTATGACGCAGAGACCAGTGATTGGTTATTACTACGAAAGACAGATCAGAAACGAAACTGATACTGGTTTTTTCTTTACCGAGGATTCCCAGCCTGACGACGGGGAATATTCATGAGCATGTGAATCCATGCCAGACCCCATGCTGGAGAATAGTCGGTTACTATTTATACCGACTCACAGTACGCTCATGGAGTGTTCCATGACTTTGGTGCCCTATGGCAACAGAGGTTTATTTGACTTTGGCAGGAACCCCAATTTTGCACTGCAAATGTGTCTGCTTTGTTATATACATTGCTGCTCCCTGCTGCCCTCACTAGTACCGTTGGCATGACCCCTCTCAATCCTTCACTGCGGCAGGTAACTCCCTAGCTGACAAAGTGGCTATATCTGCAGCCCTCAACATGCCTAATATTCTCCTTTGTGTTTCAGTCCAACAGTCACAAATTACCTCTTTCCAGTCTGGCTATTCTTCAAGACCCAGCACCCGAGTCTGAAAAGGAGTTCCGGTTGCCACACCAGTGTAAGTTATAATCAGACTCTCTTTGGGGCACTTCAGACTCTCTTTGGTGCCTAGTGGTAACCAAAGCACTCCGACTGTACAATGACCAACTGGCTAACTCTGTTGCACACTCAGGTAAAGGGCTTTGACAGTGAACCGTGATTGATATTCCTCCACCTTATCCACAGTAGCTTAAGTTTATTGTGAAAACTGCTCAATGCGATTGTCTCATAATTTGCGGAAATCAGCGAGAACAAAGCAATCTGCACATCCGGTATCAGGATGTCAGTTGCTGAATGTACAGATTGACTTCACACAACTCCCCTGTTGCATGCACTTTGAATTCTGTTTAGTTGTGGTCGATATTTTTTCAGGATGGGTAAAAGCGTACCCGTGACGGAAAAGGGATGAGATCACTGTGGTGAAAATACTGCTAGTCGAGCTCTCATTGACAATGACAGGCGCACCCACTTTAATGGGAAGGTTATCCGGGTGGTGTGCGCTGCGCTTATACTCGCCCAACAATTGCACTGGGCCTACCACGCCCAGTCTAGCGCATCTTTGCAAAGCCGAAACAGTGACTAGAAGCATAGAATCTCTCAAGTATGTCAAGAAACCAGATTTAAATGGCCCCAGGCACTGCCCTTTGCCCTGCTCCACATGTGTATCCTCACAAGGCATCCATTGCGTATGGGTACTTTCTGTCACAACCCACTTCCTGAAACCCCCCCCAGCAGGCCCATGGGCCAGGAGGGGTCTCGGCTCGGGCCCCCAACAAGCTTCGGCATCCTTTGCCTACGCCCTCTTGGGGCCAGTCCTGGCGCCTTTGGCGTCAGGCTCATACTTAATGAAGACTTGTGTTTGGGAACTACTTTATTTCAATGCCAGTCAACATGGAGGAATCCACATAGCTTGGCTCCTTGGAACCAAGCTATGCGGTATAGTGTTTTGGGTGTGGTAGCCTAGGGACTATTTTACCTGGACTACTTTCTTGATGCTATTTAAACCACACCCGACTTGGAGAACACACCTTGCGTTACTTTGCAATCCTGCAACGTGACGCTCATCGTGTTTAGCAGCATCTGCGAACCTCGGAAGAACAGCACCTGAAAAATAAAAGGGACATCGTTATTAGCAGCAGCTTACCTGTGATTCCACCACAAGCTGCCCTCTGCTCCTGCAAACAGCATCCAAGGAACAGCGAGCCTCCCGGACCGTCGGATCTGCAAAAGGAGAGAAACAAGACATTAGACATTTACAATCCTACGGGAACAAAAGACAACAGGTTAGCAAAGGCAAGGCATCATAGCGCTGCGCATAGCACCTACTTACCGCATCAAGGCACTCTCGAAACACCATCACCTGCCGGTGAGTCCAAATTCAGCCAACATTCCACAGCGAACTTCCGCGCACCTAAGGATAGAGAAAAGACATTATTGAACCCAAGAAAGGCTTACAGTATAACAGTAATAAGACCTACCTGAAAGACTCTAAAGGGCAGCATCAGTGAAGTAACTAGATCGCACTCGCCCTCAAAGGACAACGCGCCCCTGCCAAGAAGGCAGGACAGAGAGCACGCCAAAACCCATAACAAGGTGAGGAAAGGACCGGGGAGGGGCTGTGGGCTTACGGGGTGTTGGGAGGCTCTTACCGAAGTTGCCCAGTCTTGAACATTGCCCACCTGTTTTCCAGGCAGAACTTCCCCACTGATTATACCAGGGAGCGGCTGAGAAGGGCACCAGAGACCCCGCAGCTGGGTGGCGTCTCCGTGGATACCAGGTGAGCGTAATACTTCCCCGCCAGCAGCCCTGCAACAGTGGAACTTGCATCTGGAAGTCAAAACTGATCTCAACCTATTGTTGTGCACTAGTCAAGACTGTTTGTTCTCTCCACTCTCGGATATAGTCAGCTGCGCCCAAACCTCCCATTCACTGCAGCCTTGTCATTGGGAATAGACGTGCGTGTACCAGAGGAAGTCAGCCCACCAGCACCGCTGGCGCGAACCATACCTGGTCCTGCTCATGACTCCTAAAACCGCCAAGTGTGTCGGCGCTGCCACCTGGACGCATGCTGTCCAGTGCCGGAAGGTACCAGCCCAAGGACAGAGTCGACAGAGCTTCAGCTGCCCAGAACCTCTGCACCTACATCGAACAACTCTTTATCAGTGCCCCAGACACTGTAAGCCTGCAGCTGCCAGCCCAGCTTGATTAGTCAGACCATCCTGGAGCAAGGGTAGAAGCAGACTACACAACTACCTCTCTACCTATATGCGCAGGCCCTGAACCGTGATCCCCAGCTGCTAAGCCGTGTTGACTTGGAAGCGTCTCTGTAGGAGTTACTATTCAAGCTTCAACATGAAGCGACTGATGCCACAGAGGGAACCAACCGGATTCTGGTTCTGCTCCTCGCCTACTGCCTCCAACATCTGACCCTCCGTAGGAAACCGACATTACAAACAACATTGCCACAACCATGGGGATTCCAAAATCTAACCGGACATACCCTGTGTGGTAACTGCTGCTGCTGCCCCTCTACATTTAAAAGTACAGCAGTAGACATTGGGTTACCAACAGTTTGGCAGCAGAAAAGCTTTAGCAATTGCAATACAAAAATGGTGATTTATGCGGTCTGGTGTCCGTGCAGAAAAATGTATGTAGGCAAAACAGATAAATCAAAGTCCGAATAGGGGAACATAAAAGCTGTATCAGAAATAGAACTCGGAATGCTCCCTTTGTTGAACACTGGATGGAACACATCCATAAAGTGGATGACATTAGTTGGACTGTCCTATACAAACAAAGACCCAGTATGGATATCAACAAAGACAAAAGAGCACTCTTGAAAAAAGAGCAACAGCTTATTTTCCTTACGAATAGCATGACTATTGGTCTGAACGAAAAAATCGACTGGTGGGTTTAAATTGGTAAACCATAAGATACTGGAATGTTTTGCCTGTAAGAGACTGTAGTTTGAATATAACAAGATAAATTATCATCACGCTTCAACTTTTCCAACGAAATACTCTAAAGTCACAACATAATGGACTCATTCCTAAACTATTGAAGATGACTGGTAAATCTTTAACTCGCGTATTGAAGACGGTGGCCTTTTTTCAATTGCGGAATGGTTTAAATACACCGGACCATCGTTGATATCAGTAAACAAACATTTAACCACCTTTGCGCATGCGCGATCCAGAGACGCCGACATAAAAAGCCCGGAAAGGCTTCCAGCCTGCAGAGGTGACCCCGGAAGCAATCACGCACCGAACTAACGCGGAATGAGTGAAGGAACTTCAACACGGATCCTGGACGCTACCGCTGAAACGGTAAGATCAAGTAGCTTCGGGACGGGCATTCTAGCTCTGATGCACGCCTACTACTCTCACGTTTTGGGATGTTAGAATTAAAAAGTCGGCGTTGCTATACGACCTGATATTAAAATTACGCAGTGAGGAAGCGTGTTGTTTTAGACTTCTAGTCAACCGCACAGCAAACTCGCGTTACTATTAACCCTCTACGGATTGCTTTTATCGAGATCGCACTAACGTGCTGAGTTAACATGGGACTTTGGAGTTATAATATCTCTTTAAAAAACAAGGCAGAGTTATTGAGATGGATAGTGTTTGATTAACACATAGTCCATCTATTTTCTTTCCTGCAGATTAATTTATAAATGCAGGAATAACATGGTGGTATTGACCAAGTAACTACCGCGATCCAACCCATTGGATGGGGTGCTATACGGCCTTCTGGAACCAATACATCTAGATGAATACGTGAGATGAAGTAAGTCGAGCTTATGTGAACATTATGTTTTTACAGTGACCTTTTTTCCAGTTCCTAATGGGAGATTATTTAATATTCCCATTTCTAGTCGTGCATAATTCTCCAATCAGACCACTCAAAAGAACGTGAGGAGTCTTCTTTTTTCGCGCTGTGTACCACTAACAAGAAATTTGGAAAAAGACCAGATTTAAAAGTGAGAAATGACATTGCATTTCACATTTTGCACCAAGTGTGGAAGGGTTGTTAGAAAGTAGTTTGCTACTGACTTTCCTCTCTCTCTTTTTACCCTCCCACTTTTACTACGCATAAAGGGAATGATATAACTTTCCATAACCGGTACCGGTGCAGGACGCTACGTGCACATCCTTACTTTATTTCCGTGAATCACACTATGGGTGTTTGTGCTTTGCATCATAGACTGTCATTAATTAATCATGACAGCCTGTAGAGTTGAGCAGCCAGATAGGCCATTAATTTGCCTTTTCTTTGTTGTTTGTTTTTATTGCTCTCTGCTAGGGGGTGATCCTTCTCCAGCTAGATGGAAGAAAAGGGGAATAATAACTCCTAAAGTGAAGAGACCATTCAGATCTCTTTCGAAACTGTTGATATTAGCGTGTCTGTAGTAGTTAGTATTCAATTTTAGAATGCATTACTGACAGAAAGGAACAAGTTACTTACCTGTAACTGTTCTCCAGCATGGGTCTGGCATGGATTCACATGCTCATGAATATTCCCCGTCGTCAGGCTGGGAATCCTCGGTAAAGAAAAATCAGTATCAGTTTCGTTTCTGATCTGTCTTTCGTAGTAGTAACCAATCACTGATCTCTGCGTCATACTGACCACAGCCAATGATTGCCATCTCCCTAAGCCCCGCCTCTGGCAGCCATCTTCAGATTTTGTAGCACGTGAAGTGGCAGTATGTCCAAGTGAAGAGCCGCAGAGGGGAAGGCGGGAGGGTTCGCATGTGAATCCATGCCAGACCCATGCTGGAGAACAACAGTTACAGGTAAGTAACTTGTTCCTTCTCCAGCATGGGGTCTGGCATGGATTCACATGCTCATGAATAAAATAATACGTAGCAGTACACACATGCACAACCACGGGAGGTGGCAACAGGCTCAACATTAAGCAATACAACAACTCAACATTAAGCATCTCTTACCTTCTCACCAGGCTCACCTTAGGCGAACAGGTTGCGCAGCACTGCTTGGCCGACCCTGGACTCCTCCCTGGAATCCCGGCCGACGCAGTAGAATTTCGTGAAGGTGTGCGTCGACCTCCACGTAGCAGCCCTGCAGATGTCCAGCAGGGGCACACCAGATAGGAACGCCGTGGTAGCTTCGATCGCTCTGGTGGAATGGGCTCTCGGACGGCCGGGCAGCGGTCGGTTTGCCAACCGATGACAGTACATGATACAGCCGGAAAGCCATCTGGAAATGGAAGCCTTTGAGAGAGCCTTCCCCTGATTGACAGGTCCAAAGTTCACAAAAAGTTGTGACGTCTTCCGAAAACTCTTTGTGCGGTCCACGTAGAACTTCAGCGCTCTAGCCACATCCAGCGAGTGCAAAGTCCTTTCAGCCGGCGACAAAGGCGACGGGAAGAAAACAGGCAACACCAAGGGTTCGTTGAGGTGGAAGTCCGACGGCACCTTGGGCATGAAGGAGGGGTGCGTCCTGAGCACTACCCTTGTGTCGTGAAAAGTCAAGTACGGGGGCTTGCAGGAAAGGGCCTAGATCTCTCCCACTCGTCGTGCGGAGGTGATGGCCACAAGAAACGCTGTTTTGCACAACAAGAACTTCAACAGAGTTGAGTGCAGAGGCTCGAACGGAGGTCCCATGAGCTTGGTCAGCACCACGTTGAGCTCCCACAGCGGGGCCGGGGCCTTCACTGGCGGGAACGATCTGAACAGTCCCTTCATGAATTCTTTCACCAGACGATGAGACCACAAAGACGTCCGTCCCGTGGTTCTGGTGTATCGGGAGATCGCGGCAAGATGAATCTTGATGGAAGCGTGCGCCAGTCCAGCCTTGGCCAGCGTCAGTAGGTACGGCAGTACTTGAGGAGCCGTAATCCGTAGAGGGTTAATCTTCTGTGCGTGGCACCAGACAGAGAACCTCTTCCATTTTTGTCCGTAGCATTTAAGAGTTGAGGACGCCCTGGCCTTTGCAAGAACCTCTCTGCAGTCGGCCGGTATGTCGTATCCTCCAAACTCTAACGCTACAGGAGCCAGGCCTGCAAGTTCAGCGACTTCGGGTCGTGATGGAGGATGGCGCCTCCTTCCCTGGAGAGAAGATCCGCGTCCACTGGCAGCTTGATTGACGGGGACGCTGACAAGTCCAGAAGGTCCGGGAACCATATCTGCCTCGGCCACGCAGGTGCGACGAGGATCATCCTGCAATGTGACCTCTTGAGCTGGTTGATGAGCTGGATCAGCAACGGCAATGGAGGGAACGCGCATAGAAACAGGCCCTCCCAGCGGAACGAGAAAGCATCGCCCATGCTCCTCAGCTGGGGAAACCTGCTGGCGAACCTCTGGCACTTGGAGTTCGTCGCGAACAGATCGATCTGGGGAGTGCCCCACCGACGGAAAAGGCGGTCCACTAGATCCTGTCATAGTTCCCACTCGTGGCACGAGCGCAGCTCTCTGCTGAGCGAGTCGGCGATGGTGTTTTTTATTCCTGCCAGATGAAACAGCACCAGAAACATCCCTTGGGCGACGGCCCAATGCCACAGATCCTGCGCCTCCTTGGACAGGGCTGGGGATCTGGTACCGCCCGGCTTCCTGATGTAGAACATGGTCGTGGTGTTGTCGGTGAAGATCCTCACCACCTTGTCCTTGAGGGATGGAAGAAAGGACCTGAGGGCCCAAAACACTGCCCGGAGCTCCAGGACGTTGATATGGAGGGACTTCTCCGTCGGAAGCCAAAGGCCTCTCGCGTGCAGATTTTCGGTGTGCGCTCCCCACCCTTCCAGGGAGGCATCCGTAGTCACTGTCTCCTGGTGGCCCGGGGTCTGGAAGTCCATGCCCGACGTCAGATGCGCGCGGGTGCCCCACCACCGGATCGCTCGTCGGAAGCTCTCGTCGAGTGTGATCCTGTCCTCGAAGCTGCCCGTCATCTGAATCCAGCGAGCGTCCAGGAACTCCTGTAACGGTCGCATCCGAAGCCTGCACAGGCGGATGATATAAATGCAAGAAGACATCATTCCGAGGAGGGATTTGATGGACCTCACCCTGGCCGCGTCCGCAACCAGCATCCGCTGCACCTTGCCCAAGATGGCCCTCGTCCTTTCCTCCGACGGTGAGGACAGAAGCGCCACTGTGTCGAGTTTCGCTCCCAGAAACAGTGCGTCTTGCGCGGGCACCAGGTGGGACTTGGCGTAGTTTATGGAGAATCCCAGGTCCGTGAGTAGTTGGACGGTCCTCGCCGTGTGCTCCGCGGCGAGTTCCCTTGTCTTTGCTCGGATGAGCCCGCGTCCAGGTAGGGGTAGATGTGGATCCCCTCCAGGCGCAGCCGCGCCGCCACCGGTGCGAGGCACTTGGTGAACACCCTGGGTGCCAACCTCAATCCGAAGGGAAGGGCTCTGACCTGGTAGTGACGCCCTTGGACCACGAATCTGAGAAACTTTCGGTGTCCCTTTAGGATGGTGATATGGAAGTAAGCATCCTCCAAATCCAACGACGACAGGAAATCGCCCTCCTCCAGCTGACCCAGGACCTGCTGGAGGGTGACCATCCGGAACTTCTGTGCCTTGATGAATTTGTTCAGTCGTCGTAGGTCCAGGATGGGACGCCATCCTCCTGTCTTCTTCTTCACGAGGAAGTATCTTGAGTAAACTCCGGAGCCCCGAAGCCTCTTTGGGACGAGCTCGATGGCGCCTTTCTTGAGCATCGCCTTTACCTCCAAGCGAAGTTGAAGGACGTGATGTTCCTTCCTGGCCATGGGGGGGACGCGCGGGCACTTCTTTAGAAACTCGAGCGCGTGACCCTGGGCCAGGGCGTCCAGCACCCAACGGTCGGTGGAGATGGACTCCCACACGCTGACGAAGTTCGCCAGCCGGCCACCCACCGGGGTGCTTCGGTGGGGGCCCGACCCCACGGCCGGTTCAGTCCTGCTTCGACGAGGCTTTGCTGCCTTGTCCTCCCTGGCGACGACGGCGGGGTCCGCCCGACTTGCCTCGTCCCCTGTAGGCTTCCTGTGACGACGAACGGGCCACTTGACGATAGGTGGAAAATCCGCCGCCGGAACCTTTGGAGGCACCCTGCTTGCCTCCAGCGCTCCGAAAGGGTGGCCGTCGTTGCTGGAGAACACCAAGAGCCCAGGCCATCTCCGTGTCCGTCTTGATGGCTTGTAGGGAATCGTCCACTGTTTTCCCAAACAGGTTGCTCCCGTCGAACAGCATGTCCAAGGCTCTGGTCTGCACGTCCTGACGGAAGTCCGTTGCCTTGAGCCATCCACGCCGTCTAAGGCACACGCCGTTGCCCAACTGGCAAAACCCAGTGTCAGCGATGTCCGTCGCTATCGTAATGGCGTGGTCCGTCGCCAAGTCTCCTTCCTGCAAGATCTCTAAGGCCTCCGCCCTCTTGTCGTCTGGTAGGAAGTCCAGCAGGGGGGCGATTTTGTACCACAACTCCCTGTCGTAGCGGGCTGCGATAGCCAAGGCGTTGGCAGCCTTAATCGTCGTCGCTGCCGATGAGATGACTCTGCGTCCCATCGTGTCCAATTTCTTTCCCTCGCCGTCCGGCAGGGAGGTTGACGTAGATGCCGGCCGAAGCCCCCCCCCGCTTTCTTCCTGGCCGCCGTGGAGATGACCGAGTCTGGCGTCGGCTGTGCCCGAAGGCACAAGGGGGCCGAGTCCGGGACCCGGTACTTCTTCTCGTACCGATCCCTTCTCGCAGGCGTTGTGGATGGGTTATTGAGGAGGGCGAGACCCTCATCCCAGATATCGTCCAGTAGAGGTACAGCGAGGACCGTCTTCCTCTTGGTCTCGCGCCGTTGATAAAGGAAACCTTCCTTCTTCTTCTCTTCCGGGCAGAGCTGGAAAAGCTTGGATGCCCTGGCGATCATGGCATGAAACGATCCAATCTCGTCGGGTGGGGAAGCCCGGGGAGGAGGTGACGACGGGAGATCCTCGTCGTAAACCTTGTCGTCTGTACCCGTCGCGGCCGTGTCCGTCCCCGTATCATCCCCACGGGTCGTGGACGGGGAGGAGGGCTGAGCAGGGCGCGATGGTTGAAAAGGAGGTGGAGGATGAATCCTTCTTCTCTTAGGAGGAGGGCTCCCAGAAGGGCCTGGCTCCGGGTCCCCCGTCGGGAGCGGTTCCTCCGTTGGTGGTAACGGCAATCTCGTCCTCATCTCCGAGCATAAGGACTGTATAGCCAACAAAATGGCCGCCGAGTTGTCTTGCGGCACTCGTTGAGGGGATTCCGACGGGCGGTCAGGTGCCTCGTCGGCACCCTCGACGTTATCGTCGTCTCCGACGTCGGGGTCCCTCCCGACGGGCTAGTCTTCTTCCACGCCAACGCCGTGGCTTAAGACTTCGATCAGCACCTCTTCAGAGGTTGAGGCCGAATCCACGACGACCCCTTTCCCCCCCTTTTTCTTCTCCGTCGGAGGTTTCACGGGGGTCCTGTCGATGGGCATGAAAGAGGACTCCCTCCGCGGTGGCAGGGAGACTCTGGGCCCCGAGGTCGCCTCCACTGGTGTAGCCTCCACAGGCTGAGCCAGGGCCGCAGGGACTGTCTCGATAGAGGCCTTGGCAGGGTGGATCAAGGCTTTCACCACCTTAGGTGTGCTCACCACCTTCTCCTTGGGGGGAGGGTCACTGCCTCGCTCCCCCTCCGATGGGGCCTTCGAGCTCGACCGGGGTCTCTCCAGGAGCTTCGCCGGGTGCTCGGCCTTCCTCTTATTCGAGCCAGAGCGTTGGCTCGTGGTTGATGGCGCCGGGGAGGATGCGCCCTGCCTGTGTTACACCTCGCCCTCAGTCGCACCACGTTCCCCGGGTTCTGCCTCGTTGCTCCCGTGTACGCAAGGACAATTGGGGAGTTCCAGGTAACACCAGAATAAGGGACAGGAAAGTGATCACCCTTCATAAAGGGTTACGGCGCCGGCATGCGCCCTTCTTATCGCGCTGGCAGCTGCCGTGGAAAATTGCTACACGAACTACATTACCCAGAAAACCTGTTAAGGGTTGTAGTTCCCGGCGTTGAGACTGGAGCCTCATTCTCAAACGGTACGCCTCTTTGTTGTTACTTATTCCACAGCGGCATACTGAACGCTGCTTCTGTTTAAAGTTACAACCGGCATACTTTCCGAAGAGCTCTCTCTGTATCTTGATATTTGAAGTCCCTGTTTTTCCCGTGTATCGACCCTGCCTGCACACGGACTCCTTCTTAATCCTAAATTGATTTGTTTTCTGACTGCCCGTGTACCAGACCCCTTGCCTGCTTCCTGAACTCTTGGATACTGATTCTGCTGTGTTTGTTGACCGCCCGTGTACCAGAACCATTGCGTGCTTCCTGAACTCTTGGATACTGATTCTGCTGTGTTTGTTGACCGCCCGTGTACCAGAAACCTTGCCTGCTTCCTGGACTCTTGGATAGTGATTACTCTGGTAAGATCAACTCTATTATTGAAATCCCTCTTTCATCAGACTGTCATCATCTGTGGATTTTGGCTTCATTCCTAAAGTGCATTTTTGAACGCTTTGCTGTGGTGCACCATCCCGAAACCAGTGCGACCCTCGTTCCGCTCGGGGATAGCTGCCTTACTAACCTTCCCCTTTTTTTATTTTATACTTTCGTTGTTACCCAGGACTCTTTACACCAATCCTATTTCCATCAGTGGTAAAGTATAGTTTTCTTGTTTTTCAATACTGGAGAGTTACACCTTTAGCTATATACTAAAGCCTCTTTGCTTTATATGTTGCTCCGGTTCTTTTGGCTTAAGGGGAGTTAAACCAGGTACTACTAAAGGGGAATAGTCTTGGGAAAACAAGATTCAGTATTGACAGATTGTTTAACTTGTTATCCTTTCCTTTACAGCCTGGGTTCGAGGCGGTGTGTTCTCCCCGCTCTTTTGATCGATCGGTCCCCTTGTCTGTACAGTTCAGCAGGTGGTCATATCGGTTTAAAGAGTTCAGTCCCTCACAGAGAAGAGGCTTGGGTGGAGGCTCCAACCCTTGCTCCTTCAAGCAACTCCCCAGCAATAGAGGTCCGGCCTGTTCACGTACTCCCCATTCCGGTGAGTAACAGCCTGGCACCCGTAGAGCCCGACCGTTCGGTGCTCCCGGTGCCAGCGGACTCGCAGTGCTTGGCCTTCTGTTGGGCCCCCTCGCCAGGGCGCCCTCAAAGGTCTTAGAAGACTGCTCGGACTTCTTTTTCTCACCTGACGGGCTCTTCCCTTCCAGCCAGTTGGAGAGACGCAGATGGCGGTCCTTCATGGTCCGCTCCGACATATTGCCGCAAAACGCACAGTCCTTCTCCACGTGCGTCTTGTCCTCATGCAAGCAGTAGAGGCAAAGGGAGTGTTCGTCCTCCTTAAAGACATTCTGAAGCTGGCATCTAGGGCAGACCCTGAACAGCTTTCCGGGCGTCGAGCTTCCCTTCTCCTGGGCCATGTCCGAGATGGGCCTGAGAAACTTCTGGAGTCCTCCAAAAGCGTGGCTCGACGACACTTCACCCTTGAGGGGCGTAGAAGAATCCGACACGGGTCCTCGTTGATCGGATAAAGAAACGGTGGAGCTTGAGGCTCTTTTGACCGAAAAAGAGAACATTTTCCTATGAAAAAACGCGAAAAAAGCACTAAAGCTCGAGAGCAATAGCACGAGGATCCCAACACTTGAACGTGCGGTAAAAATCTGTAGATGGCTGCCAGAGGCGAGGCTTAGGGAGATGGCAGTCATTGGCTGTGGTCAGTATGATGCAGAGATCAGTGATTGGTTACTACTACGAAAGACAGATCAGAAACGAAACTGATACTGATTTTTCTTTACCGAGGATTCCCAGCCTGTCGACGGGGAATATTCATGAGCATGTGAATCCATGCCAGACCCCATGCTGGAGAAACGTGTTTTTGCTAAATTGCTTGATCCTTCTGTTAAAGCCCCTGAAGAATTCCCGAATAATTTTCACAGTGACATCCTAAACGGGAAGAAACATGTTGGGCACTATTTGTGTGTGTGAAATGAGCTGGTGATTAAATGGTTGCATATGAGAAGGTATGGAATGAGTTTAACTGAGATGTGCGAAGTGACGTATGTTTGAATGCGTGAAACAACACAGCCCATCCCTTTGTAAAGTGTAAATAACTTTGGAATTTGATTCTATGAGCTTACCCAAAGAAGGCTTTAGCTTTTACATTTGTTTCTGTCAATCAATTGTTGGTTTAAATGTTTGGTGAAGGACTATTATGGATTATAGTACCGACACTTATGATGATCTTAAAATTTGAGTGTTATTTGATAAAATAAAACAAAGATATTTTTGCATTGACTTTTGTCTACTGGTGTCTGGTCTCTGGCCAAACGTGGCAACGGGACTATAATAGGATCTAGGGCAAATAAGTCTTAAAGCCAAAGGGTAGCAACTTAGAGCACCAGCTATATTGTCAAAAATGTTTTAAGGGTGAACCCCTTGATGTTAAGGGTATGCTGGTGGCACATACCCCTTTATTTCTCTCTCTTGTTTTAAGAAGAACCTCCGTAGACCTCACCATACCAGATGCCACAGAGATACTCCCTCCGGCCCCAACAAGGTCCTCCTAGGGTCATTGATACCCAGGAAGCTGTGCCTGCCAACATGCCCTTTCATGAAGAGTTTGGATCCTTTTGCTTTCACTTGCAGGTCATTCTCTTTGTACTAATGACCTCTGTGTTCTTGTGGCTTTGGTACTATACTGATCTCTGACTTTGCTGCCACTGGATGAGAGAACTATTACCGAACTGCCCAGCCCCATGCCCCCAAATTCCTGGCATCTCTCTGTGACTGACAACAGGAACTTTTGTGAACATTGTGCCTGCAACAATTTGTACCGAACAGTGAACTTTTCCTTCACAGCAGATAGCCTGCATCCTTGTGAACTTTTTCAAACCTTCGTTTTCCCTTGTCAACAAAGCGGTCCAGATTCTTTGCTCGAACTTTGTGCATATGCAGGTGTTTTCCTAAAGTCCCACTTGGAGGTAAGACTTTAATAAGCTATCCCAGTGGTTTGTAGATCCTCAAATCTTAGCATCAGTTTGTACTACTCAGGAACCTTGGTAGAGTGGCGGAGCAATCAGGTTTATCATAAGAGGAAGATGTGAACTGTAGGTAAGTACACTGAACCTAGTTAGTAATGCACATCAAAGGGTTCCATGTAATAATGTCGCCACAAAAATATCGCCATGCAAAAATATAGCCGAAAAATGGTCGTTTTTTGTGGCGACATTATTGCATGGAACATGGGGGGGACACCACCGCAACCCCCAATTATTTTATTTTTTTTATTTTTTTATTAAAAAAAATGTTTTTTTTTTGCCCCTATCACCACATATATGGTATACCCAAATAATATCGCCACGACATTTTCCCGGCGATATTATTTACGGCGACAATATATGTGGCGATATTAATACCTGAGACCCATCAAAGAAACACTTACACATATATTTATATTAAAATATTATTATATTTACACAAGTCATTCTTAAATAAACCAACACACAAAGGTATACTTTTAGATACTTTCAAAAGACCACTTCTTAGTTGGTAGTTGCTGAACGCATACATTTGTTACAAGAGTTTGACAGGTCTACCGTATTATCGGTAATAACGCAGACCCACAAGATAATACAATAATTGAATTACGTTAGCAAAGACATATAAGATAGTGATTTTTGGGAAGGAAAATAGTTGGTTAGTGTAATACTAGCATAGTTTAAGGTTCTAGTGGCAGTTTCTCCGTACAGCAAGTCTGTTAAAGTCCAAAACGCAACCCTAGCTAAAAGGCAGTTCATAGAGGCTTTATGTCTTGAAAAGCAGCAGAAGTCAAAAGTTCCTGTGCATACTTTCTAGTATCTAGAATAAAAAATGCAAGAAGGCTTAACCAATGTCCGAGACCCTGTTAAAGGACTCGCTAAAGGCACACAAGCAGCAGCTTGGGTCTGAGGTAAGAGGGGGTTGCCCAAAACAGCTCTGCGTGCACTCCAACACTCTGGAGCGACTTTCTGGAATAAGGTAAACAATACCTTTTTTCCCACAGTAACTTTGGTTAGAAAAAAACATTTGTGGCTGGATGCTCCTCAATGCTACAGCTCTCGCCCCGAGCTTCGGATTCCTTGGTCTGATGACGAAAGGCACGATAAGGGAGTAGTTTCTTACCTGCAACTCCATTTCTCCAGCATTGGTATCTTTCATAGATTCACATGCTGTGAATATTCCCTGTCGTCAGGCTGGGAAACTTCAGTAACCTTAATATAGCGTTTTCCTATGGAAAATGTTGCCACAGAGTGTCATATTGACGTCCTTTTGGGTGCTTTGGGCTGCACCAATAGGATGTCAGGTATAAATTGCCCCGCCCCCGCGGCTTCACTTCAGATTTTAACCTTCCAAGCAGAGGGAAATCCGAACCAAGGTTTGCCTGCAGGGGCGCCCGCTGGGCACATGTGAATCAATGAAAGATACCAACGCTGGAGAAATGGAGTTACAGGCAAGAAACTACTCCCTTCTCCAGCATTGGATCTTTCATGGATTCACATGCTGTGAATAGATTACTCAGCAGTATGACAACCTGGTGGTGCAGTACAGGCAAACACCACCCCATGCCCCCAGGCCGAAGTAACCGCATAATGACAAATAATCCAAAAACAGGCAAGAGAAACAAGCACCATTAGAACAAACCAAACCCGAAAGATGTGGGGCTTACCTTATTGTAACAGGCATTGGAGGACCGCACGTCCAACCTGCACATCCTCCACATGTTGCTTCCCCAGACAGTAGTGTCTGGTGAAGGTATGCGGCACTGCCCAAGATGCTGCTTGGCAAATGTCACTGAGCGGTATACCCGCCTACAGCGTCGCTGTCGGCGCTGTGGCTCTCGTCGAATGGGCCTTAGATGTGGCCTGCAAAGGCTTGCCATCCTTCCCGTGGCAAAAGGAAATCATAGATGAGACCCAACAGGAAAGGCCCTGTGCCCCTTGTTGGAGGGGCCAAACGCCACAAACAGCTGCCTTGACTTTCTGAAGACTTGAGTCCGGTCGAGATAAAACGTCAATGCCCTCTTAACGTCCAAGGAATGCAGCGCCTTCTCTGCAGGCGTGACAGCTTCAGCGAAAAAAACGGACAAGGGAATTGAGAGTTCTTGTGAAACGCTGATGGCACTTTAGGGATAAAGTGCGGGTTAGTAGACAGGAGAACCATGTCCTTCATGAACATCATATACGGCGGGTCGATGACCAACGCTTGAAGCTCAGACACCCTCGTAGCCGATGTAATAGACACCAGAAACGTGACTTTCCACGTGAGGAACTTTATCATGCCTTCGCCATTGGTTCAAACAGTGGCTTCATGAGAGCTGAGAGAACCACATTGAGACTCCATACCGACGCAAACTTCTTCTCCGGGGGAAATGTCCTGAAAAGACCCTTTAGGAAGTGCTTGATCAACCAGTCACTGAACAGAGGTGTGGAGTTGCGCCGTCTTGTGAACCTGGAGATGGCTGCCAGATGGACTTTGATCAGCGACGACAGCCCACCCTTTGCCAACAGTAGAAGATACAGCAGAAGCTGAGCCGGGGACACCTCCGAAGGATGCAACGCTGGTTGTTCTGCACACCGGATAAAGAACCTGGTCCACTTGCAAATGTATGAAACGTTGGTAGACGGCGCCCTTGCCGCAGCCAAGATCTGATGGCAATCCTGCGCTATGTCTAACTGTCCGAACTCAAAGTGGTCAGGAGCCACGCCACAAGACTGAAAGACCTTGTGTCGTGATGCCACACCCTTCCGTCGTCCGGCACAGCAGATCCGGCTCTGACCCCAGATGAAGCGAGTCGTCCACCACCAGGTGAAGCAGATCCGAAAACCAAGTTTGGCAGGGACAAAACGGGGCCACCAGGATCACCCTGCACTGAGCCTTGCGGACCATCTGGATCGTTCTACGGATCAGAGGAAACGCATACGCGAACAGGCCAGTCCACGGGAACGATTATGTGTCCCCCCTCGAGTCTGGAAGAGCCCTCCTGATGGCAGGGCACGGGCATTGCTTGTTTTCCGGGCTGGAAAACAAGTCCAGAGGGGGAGACTCCCCTTTCCTGAAAATTCTCACCTCCTGGGCAGCCTTACATTCGTGCAGCTGACCCCCGTCCCTGCTGAGAGCATCCGCCTGAACATTCTGCACTCCCGGTAGATGGTAAGCAGTGATGTGAATATCTGAGCAATGGCCCAATGCCAGACCGCCTGAGCCTCCCTGGACAGGCGCCTTGAGTGCATGCCGCCCTGCTTGCGCAGGTACAACAATATGGTGGTGTTATCTGTTGGAATGCGGACCACTGTACCCCGAATGAGAGGCAGAAAAGACTTCAGAGCCCAGTGCACAGCCCTTAATTCCAGAACGTTGATGTGTAAGGAGGCTTCCTCGCAAGTCTACATGCCCTGAACCTGACACTGGTCGAGGTGAGCACCCCAACCCACCTGGGATGCGTCTGTCACGATTGTGTGTCGAAATTCCTGTTCCACCAGGGGCATGCGAGTCCACCACCGCAGTGCCTCTGCCAACCCCCGGGAGACGATCACCTTGCCCGACCAGGACCTGATGTACTGCGACAATCTGCCGGCGAGAAACTCCTGCACTGGCCTCATAAACAGATGACAATTTGGAATTAGAGGGATGCAGGACGCCATGGATCTGAGAAAAGACATGTACCCATGGACCATGCCCGTCGTACCTGGCCCCCGCGAGGCCGCCCTGGAGACCAGCTTCTGTATCCTGTCAACTGAATGCTTCACCAGATTGAGCTGCGTGTGAAACGGGGCCCCAAGGAAAATTAAGCCCTGGCGTCAGACAAGATTTTGCGAAGTTGATTGCAAAGCCCAGCTGTTTTAACAGGAACATTGCAGCCTAGAGCGACTCTGATGTGCTTCGGGGAGACTCCCCCCAGGCCAACTAATCGTCCAGGTACGGGTAAACATGATGCCCTCCCCCCGTGCGGAGTAAGGCCGTCACCGGAGTCAGGCACTTTGTGATGGTCCTGGGAGTAGACTTAAGACCAAACGGAAGAACCCGAAACGGATAATGGTTGTCGCCCACCATGAATCTTAGGAACTTGCCATGTTTGGGCAGCATCGGGATGCGGAAATAGGCGTCCTCGAGGTCCAATGACGACAAGCGATTGGACCAAGCGTATGACGTCCTTGAACTTTTGGTGCTGCAGATTCTTGTTCAACGGCCGAAGCTCCAGAATGGGCGCCATTTTCCGTTTGGTTTTTTGATAACAAAATACCGGGAGTACACCCCCTGTCCTTATTTTGACAAAGGAACCGGTTCAATTGCCCCTTTCTCCAACATCAGACCTACTTTCTGCCGCAAGACTGACAGATGCGGCTGCAACATCCTCACTGAAGGATAGGGAGTTACGGGCGCCGAAACTTCAACGAGTGGCCATGACATACTGTATCCAGCACCCATCTGTTTGTCGTAATTAACTTCTAGTCGGTGACTGAGATGGCAGTCATTGCTGAGGTTTGGACTGCCGGCCCTTACCAGCAGATGCCGCCGGACCCCTCTTCCTCTGTGCTTGAAAGTCTTTGGTCCTCTGTGCAGACTGGAAAGAACGCTGGAACCCTTGTGAGGAATACCCGGGGCGACCGTAGCCCCTGTCACGGGAATCTGAAAACCGGGCATTCCCCGAGACTCCTCAAAATGCAAGAAAGGGGCAACAAGAGCATCCACTCTGCAGTGTGCCCAGAGACCTTGCAGTATCAGAGTCTTCCTTCATCCCCTGCAATCAATACTTTGTCAAACTTTGCACCAAACAGTTGCTCCCCCTCACACGGCATGTCTACTACTTTGTGTTGCACCTCAGGCCGGATGTCAGTGCGGCGTAGCCAGGCCTGCCGACGGAGCACCACACCATTGTTGATTTGCTTAAACCCTGACTCTGCCAGGTCCACTGCAATGTTACTCCGAACCAGCAGCATGGCCTCCTTGCTGGTGTCCAGTCAACTCGTCGAAAAAAAACTGGTCGACTGCAATTTGGTCGACGCAATTTGGTCGAAAACCATTTCGCCGAAATTTTTTTTTTATTTATATATTTATTTTTGGGTTTTCGTTTTGTTAAAAAAATGGGTTTTTAGAGAAAAAAAGGGGGTTGGGGGGGGACCCCCCCCAAAAAAAAAAAAAAGGGTTAAAATAGAAAAAAAAAAAAATTCGACGAAATGGTTTTCGACCAATTTGATTCGACCATTTTTCTGGTCGACCAATTTTTTTCGACGAATTGACTGGCAACCCTCCTTGCTCTGTTGCGCCGGCAGATGATCCAAGAGTGGGGCCAACCGGTGCCACATCTCCCTGTCATAGCGAGCCATAATAGCTAAAGGGTTGCCCACCTTGACTGTCGTAGCCCCCACCGAAAGCACCTTCTTGCTGAATGCATCCTGCTTCCGGGCTTCATTGTCCGGGGGTGTCACACACTTCTGCTGACTTCTCGCCTTCCGACCCGCTGCCGCCGACACCTCCGACTCAGGTGTGGGTTGGGACGTGAGGCATTTCGGGGAAGATTCTGGTGCCTTAAACCTCTTCTCTAAGTGGCCCTTCACCGCTGGCTCTGAGAACGAATGCTGCATCGTGTGCAGCTCCTCCTGCCACACGTGGTCCAAAACGGGGACAGAGAAGACAGTCTTCCGCCTCTTCCACATGCGCTCCTCCTCCCAAGCAAGGCCAAACTCTTGACAAGCCTTGGCCATCATCGCATGAAAAGCACCGACATCATTCGGTGGAGAGGGCTGAGTCAGGCTGCTCGGGGGATCCACCACAGGATCGGTATCCCATGTATCTGCCCGCCTGGGTGACGACGACGTCGTCAACAGAGTGTCACGTGGAGCACTGTCAGGATCTGAATCCTCTAGATCTCCTCTCTTCTGGATATGTCCTGGGAGGGGTGAAACCCACTGGAGACCGCAGTGGCAGCTGAACTGGAGGTGATGTACGCGGGAGGCCTGGTCGAGGGGCACCTGCACTCACATCCTGTCAAGGCACAACCTGCACTTCCTTCTCCACTGGTACTACCGGACTCTGTGGAACTGGGAGCCGTGCATCCAACTGCCCCAACAGTGACTGCAGCGTGGTCAGCACCTGCATGGACAGCAACAAGTGCGGATTCACCAACGGGTACTGATGTGGGACCGCACCCAGGCCAGCCAACGTGGACGGCCCCGCCGGTTGCAGGTGTAGGTTGCAGGTGTAACGCTGCCGGATCGAAAAACGGCTGACTCTCCTCCTCCGGACGCGATGCCAAGTCGTACGCCATGAGGTCTTGCTGCAGAATCTCCAATGGGAGAAAGGACCCCAGGTGGGACCCCGCCTGCCACGGCACCTCTGAAGGCAAGGGCGCAGCAGCTGCTATGGTTGTTGATGTGAACTCCAGTGTAGTCGACGATGGAGCGGTCGTCACCACGGTCGACGAGGGAAGCAAGGGCGGCACCAGTTCCGTCGGTGAGCCCCTCAGTGAAGGACCCAAGGACGCCACCGGCTTTCCCTTCCCCAGTGAAATGGGCCGTTTGGATGTGGAGCCAGACCTATGTTTGGATGGATCACAGCCTGAAGAGGAATGGTGCCGGTCCCCCGACGACGACTGCTTCGATGACGAGGAGGGCGTTTCAGACTTCTCCTTCTCAGTTGCCAAAGACCTGTGCAACATCATCGCCGACTTCTCTGTCCTGGAACTCCCATCCTTTGACTTTCCAACTCTGGGAGCCTTGCCCTGAGAGGGATCCGACCCTCTACTGTGCAGCATCGACTTGGTGCCAGACGACTCCACGCCGCCCCCAACCTTCGACGCCGGCCCTGCGGTGAGCTGCTTCTTAGAGGGGGGGGGGTTCTGCCGACCCCACCCTTGGGACGGAGGGTGACACTTTCTCTGCCGTAGAAGAGGACCTGCCCACGCGGATCGACCCAACCTCTGAACCTGGGTAAGTCCCCTCATTCAGCCAGCAAATCAACCGCCGATTTCGGTCCTTCAGTGTCTTCTGCGAGAAGCCTTGACAAACCTCGCAGTTGTCTGCCGAATGATTGGGATATAGGCAATAAAGGCAGTCCGCATGCCCATCCCCACCGTAGACGTTCTTCAGACCACAGGTTGTACATGGACGAAACAACGATTTATTTTGACCCATCGATGGCATACTGGGCCTGGATGGATAAAGTAGCAGAGAAAGCATGTGTAGAACACGAACAGCCAATTCTCGAGAGAAACATGAGGTGATCCCAACAGTTTGGAGATGGTTGAAATCTGAAGGGAAGCCGCAGGGGCAGGGCTATTTATACCAGACGTCCTATTGGTGCAGCCTAAAGCACCCAAAAGGATGTCGATAGGACACTCAGTGTCAAAGTTTTCCATAGGAAAACACTATGTTAAGTTTACCGAGGTTTCCCAGCCTGACGGGGAATATTCACAGCATGTGAATCCATGAAAGATCCAATGCTGGAGAATGGACGGGATCTCTCAGCAGCAGTCTCGAGGGAGGACCTCCGGTATGGCTTTCATCAACTTCTCTGGTCACTTTTCTGCAGCACCAAAAAAGGATGCAATTCGCCCAGTTAATCTTCTTTGGTTCCTGCATCCCTGCACTCTGTTGAGGGGACTTGGACGAGTTGGATTGCATCTCTGGAGTATCATTGAGGGCTCAGCAAAGACGTGGACGAATTTGGCCTTTCCAGGGCGATGCACACAAAATGAGCATGGTATTGGGCTTCCGCAGCTCTGGAGAGTCACAGGACCTCAGGAGATGGCTCAAATTAAAGTGTGCCTTGGGACTGGTTATTCCCACCACTCAAAGGGAAGGAGTCCTCTTCGGAGCTACTCTGTCGCACAGAAAACAGGGTCAGGACAGAAGTGGGCACTGCACAGTGTTGAAAAGGGTCTGCAGGCGTCTGTTCACCTTCTTCTGTTACTTCATCTTCCAGTGGTCCACTTGATTTTCACTCCAGGAGCCTCACCTTTTATACAGTTCCAGCACACACTCCTCTGTAATCACTCTCAGCAGTTTACAGAAAGGGGCGTGTGGCTGTCCAATCAGGACAGCCATACCCCCAGTGAAGCTAGTCTCATTAAGGCACTCTGGCAGACAAAGGACAGGGGGTGGGAAACTCCTCCCCCACTTCCTGCCTGCCCAGACACAATGGAGCCAAGGCGGGGACACCCAAGGGTTCCCGTCAAAGGCAAAACACACACACAGACCTCCCCTCTCCCAGAATGGTGGAAGAAGGGCCAACAATGAACAACCACGCTAGAAATGGCGAAAAAAAGAAGAAAGCCCCCAAGTTAGTACCTGGGTGCCCATATTGTGCACTAGCGGGGCTATGGGCATAGCCTGCGGCAGAAAAATCACACAATAGTTGGTAGAACACGTCCACTGCCACCAGCCATAACTAGGAGGTTGTCTATGTGACTAAAAAGTCACAGGAGCAGAGGGAAGGGGGATACTAAGTATCCCCTTCGCACTCCACATAAGGGGGGGTGTGCCAATCTCTCAGACTATAAAGTTTTAGGAGAGATACTAAGAACTGGAGTTACTTTAGGATAAAGAAAATAATTTCGAAGGAGGACCCAAAGGGTCCCCAGCTACACTGCCCATAAGGAGCTGTGTGCAGCAATAGTAAAATACAGATGCCTTAAAGAGGTATCAAGGAAAGTAGACTCCATAGGACATGTAAACCACAGAGAACAGAGTTCCAAAAGAGAGAGCCCATAAGACTGAATGAGCGAAAAAAGGCCCCAGTCATTCAGGATTTCAGAAAAAGTTCCAGAAGTCCAGCAAAAACTGCTTGGGGTCTCACTAGGAGAGGGGATGAAGCATACACATGATACATCTCTCTAACAGGAGGAATGCTCCAACCTGGGAACTCTTGCGTGCCTGAGCGGCACACCTCGACACATCCTGTGCTTGCAATTATTTAGCATTATCCAACTCATTGTGACTGCTGCTTTCCGAACCACATGTCACAAATACAACTGCCCAGCTGCTCATTCCTGTGTTCACAGTGAGAACACATGCCTTCACCTCACCTGGAAATATTCATGTATGCTCAAGTTCACTGATTTTTGGGTCTGTGTTCATCTTCTGCATAATTAACCTCTGGGTTCCCTCTAATTAGGGAGATGTCAGGCTGGATCTCCAGTTGGTTACCCTATACGGATCCTGTGGTGGTTATCATTCCCAGATGGGGTTTACTAGTCCTCCAAATGTTCCCACCCCAAACCAGGTATCAAGAAAACCAGCTGTGCTTCACCTTTTCTCTCCGGCTATTGGGCTTATTTGATAAGCAAACAAGGGTGTACTATTCATGGGAAACAACATATTACCTTTTGACCAATAGCAGTGTGACCATGTCACATTTGCATTTACCCCAGGGGTCTCATTTTTCGAATATGGGTTTGTCACCTATCGAGGGACCTATTTAATTTGTGGAAAACTATCTTACTCCTGGTTGCCCCGGGACTGGGGAGGGAGCTGATACATGGGGTATGTCCTACCAGCCATCAGGCACACTTATACATTCCCATTGTTCTCTCGCCGGAAAAGAGTCTCCGTTTGGGAGAGCTTCATCAGTGGCATGTGTAAGGGTGTCGAAGATGGGAGCCGACACAAGAGTGGCATGTGTGTTGCTATAGAATTTTATTGATAGTAAAAGAATCCTCACTATTTCTAAGAGGGGTTTCCCTGCCTCAAACTAATACTAAAGGATCTGTCAGAAAGTCTGTCCAAATAAAGGGCCACTGTCCTGTGTCACAACCTACTTCCATCCCTTACACTACAACTAAAGAATAATATAATCCAACAGAAAGTTCCTTAGGAGTGGCATTCCCAACATGTTCTCTTGCAACAAGGTGCCAGGGGGAATGACTGCCTTCCCCCGGTTGTAGCAATCTAACAGAAAGTTCCTTCCCCACGGCAATGACTCCCATTCCGTGGTATACGGATGATGTTCCAAAAATGTCCTCTTGCAACAAGGTGCCAGGGGGAATGACTCCGTTCCCCTGGCTGGTAGTTCCAGCACTTTGTACAGTCAACTTTCTGGACCAGGAGAATGGCTCCCTCTCCTGGCACTGGTCTGCACTCTCCAAGGCCAGGGGAAATTACTTCCTTCCCCTGGCGCTCTTCGGCGTACTTGGATTAATTTTTCCCACCAGGAGAATGACTCCCTTCTCCTAGTCTTTGAGAGTTCTGTTTCAACTTGTGTTTTATCTTGTCAGTCTTTCACTGCATAAGCAACGTCCTACTTATATCGGGGTCCCAGACCCTTCTATGGTGGTTAGTGGACTTATCCATGCCACTGGTACCAGGCAGATTTCCTCAAATGCACTCTTCTGTGCTACGGGGACTATTGGGTAGCGGCCACATCTTCCTAGACTCATGGGAAACCTGGCAAATCGTCATACGTGATACCGCTTCACCGGGTTGGGCAGTGAAACTGAAGCCGGGATTGGTTGTCCAGATTGTCTACACTTATAGAAGTTATTGTGAATGCCACTAAGGTTTCCATGTCACATTTGTCCCACGGGCAAATGGCTATCCGTTCTATGGTGTTTCAAAATCGTATGTGTGAGGGGTCAGCAATGAGAGGCGGACATAAAGCTATACTTTTCTAAAACTCAGACATTTTATTAACATAAAAAGGGGTTTGATAAACAGTTAACTTTCCTTATCTAGTGTCCCTTCCTATGAAATTAAACTAAGGTAGGATGGCCTACTGTCCAAACTCAATCTGACCCTCACATTCAAACCAAATCTGCAAGGTAAATATTTCAAAGTTCAATTCAATAGAAAAGTGCAATAATACAAAAAAGGTCGCTGGCGCCCCTCTCTCGAAAGAACAAGGCATGATAACCTGTTCAGTGGGTATTAACCACATTGAAAGTTCGCAGCCATTGCTTTTTGCTCACTCTACCTTCACAGATGGGAAATATCCATTTGCATATCAGTCTATATCCCGCCCACAAGGGCAGTCCAGCACCAAAATGCTATGGCAATTCCTCTCTGAACAAGAGTACCATCAGCAACCCCATACACGTGTTTCAGCCTTGTTTGGCATCATCAGTGAGGTGAAGCTGAGCCTCTCTAAGCACAGTGAGCAGGGAGTCCACGTCTGGTTGCCCCCAGGTAACCTAGGGTGACCAACCCCAAGTTCCTTTCAAAAATACAAAAAAGGTAGCTTGGGCCCCTCTCTCGAAAGAACAAGGCATGATAACCTGTTCAGTGTTTATTAACCACATTGAGAGTTCGCAGCCATTGCTTTTTGCTCACTGTACCTTCACAGATGGGAAATATCCATTTGCATATCAGTCTTTGTCCCGTCCAAAAGTGCAATAACTCCAACATATAACTTCAACAAAACACTTCTTGTATGCAAGGGTTGACTTCCTTCCCCTGGAGGGTTTCCAACAAAGTATGCAGAATGTTCTTTGTCAAAACCAGTCTCTTTAAAGATCTTACAAATGTCTCTTTTACCTAACACTCCTCGAGATGATGAAACACATGTTCTTTCCATGAGACTGTTTTACGAACGAGGACATCTCTCCTAGTATCTCGGAATAGCAAAACAAACTATCTTTACCCCAATGTTGTTTAGAATAAGGCAAAGGAGAGTCTTTTCAAAGTTTCTGGTTGAAAAAATATTCAAAGTAAACAAGAACTTAATATGACAAAGTCTCTCTTCAACACACAAATGTAAAGGTAGTTTACCAGTACACTCTCCAGGAAATTCATCAAGTGAAAACATTTGATATCCTGGTTCCTGGTTTACTCTCCCTTCTGCCAGGAATATCCCAACCTCAACAGAAGACTCTTGATATCCTGGTTTACTCTCCTGCCAGGAATATCCCCCTTTTGGTTCACTTAGATCCGGCAGTTTACTCTCCTGCCAGGTGTCTGTTTACAAAAAGGTTTTTTACTACCGGATACCCTTATCAGGCTTCTCTTCACATTCACTTTCTTCTTAAGTATCACACAACAGTGCTTTCTCACTAGCACTCTTTTGTTGACTTCCACTGTTACTTGTACTAATCTCCCATACAGATATCTATAAGAGGGTTTGTTCAAGCCCTTGCTATTATCCTTTCTGACAAAGTGTCTTGACAATGCTTGCTTCAAATTTCTCCCAACGGACATCTCATATCAGGAGAATTGCACAACCTTTTTCTACTTTACAATGTCTTTTTGGCTTATGGCAATGCTGGTTCTAAATTCTCTCACTTAGCATCTCACATGAGGAGAATTGTGCCACAATTACCCTCTTTTTTTCTTTATAAAGTCTTTATGGCAGGGCTGGTTCCAGGTTTCCCCCAACTGACATCTTATGTCAGGAGAACTGCACCACGTTTGCCTTTTTGTTTTTCCCGTAATTTTATTTGGTCGGTATTCAAGAGTGCCATGGGGTTACCGCTCTCCTTAGGCCAACTCACCGGCTTCTTTGGGTGTCTCTGTGTCATCTCACATTGCTGCGGTATCGCTGCGAGAAGGGCTTCAGTGAACTATCAGGCCCTCTTTGGTTTGACAACACCGTTGACCGCTCTCCTCTGGCTGCCGTTGCCTGTGTGACACTTTGTCGTAATCCAAGGAGGCTGTAGGAGTGCTACACCCTCTAGGAGACAGGTCCCTCAGAGAAAGCCCAGCAAGTGGACAAGGACCGTTGACAAAAAGACACCCCCCCCCGCCCCCCAAGAGCGCAGCCTGCAGGATTACAAAACACCTGACAGGCCAGGGGCTTGAGTGAAAAGGTAGGAGCAGCAATAGAGCTAAGGGAAAAAATATACAAACAGTTTCAATGAGTATCCACAAAGCCGTGAAACCCAGCCGCAACCTCCCTCAGCAAGCCCAGTCTTACATGCTGTGTGATGTGAGAAGACAGAGAACCTACTTGACGTTATGAGATGGTGTGCAGCGGTGGATGGTGATTCCTGAAAGTCCCAGTGTGTGTTCACGTGGCCTAACCCGAACGGCACGAGGGCACAACTAAAAATGTCCAACAAATCCAAAAGGTAAACAGCAAAGCGTACCAGAAGTACACCAAATAAATCTATCTAAGTGTCCAAGTGTGACCAATGTAGAATACAGCAAAGCGTCCAGTAGGTCATTGAAAGGATGATGAAGTGTGACAAGGTGCAGAACCAACAGCAGAGCGTCCTTGTAGAGATTCGGTGAAGGAAACGGAAAAAAAACGGAAAGAAAAACAAGCACAAAGTTCAGCGCAGAGCTGGTGTGCCTCGCAGAAGATGTCCAACGGCTGAATACGGCGTTGACACCCGAAACAGGAAATGTTACCAGCTATTATTTTGATCAGGCAAGAGGAGCGTCGCGGGACGGGCCAAGGGTCTGGTAGCCAGGGGAAAAAGATCAGAGGGAGCCGGGCGTCAAGAAACCGGAAAGGGCAATCCACAAACAATATCTGTGGAAACAGTCCAAAGTCGAAATAACCAGGAGTAGCAGTAGGAATACAGAAGAGCGCTACTTTTACTGGGGTCTAGAAACATAACGTTAAGGAGCACCCGACCAGCAGCTGATGCTCGTTCATATAGTTGCACTGTGGAAGATGTGGAAGGCACGTTACGTGCACGTCACGTGACTGGACCTAACTTGGGATTGCTAGGAAACGTAGTCCCATGACGACCGTAATTCATCTGGCGCTGGCATAGATGCCAGGGCAGCCTCAAGGTGTTTCAGGAAATGCCTTGGAGTGGCGGCGGGGGGAATCGAGGCTTGACACACTTCCAAGGAGCTCACCAGGCTCTGTCGGGTCTCCTGATACCATGGCACGTCAGAGCGATTCTCTGCAACTCAGGAGCACCTCTCCCTTTCAGCTGGGCTTCCTCCCACGCTTCTGTTTTACTCCACGATTCCACTTCCTGCTCTGCATACTCTGCAGCAGCACACGACTTCTCCTTCACCTTCTCTCAATTGCAGGTGATTTCCAATTTAAATGTCCCGATTGATTGATTGAAATAGTAACAACTAGGCCACATGTTCTTCTGAGCAGCACTATTGATCTTCATGAACTCTTTGCTTCTCTTATTCGTCCCAGTATCAAAAGCTTTCTGGAAATTGAAGTCCAAAGTTTTACAATAGGTTTTTAAATGCGTTTGTTGAATACTCATATCAAAAGAGTTTTAGATGGACTAGGCATATATGAATGAGAAGTAAAGTTCGGATTTTGATGTTCAACAGATGAAGGTTTCAAACCCTTACAATTAGAGTGATCTGATGAATGACAACAGGCCATTAAAAATTCTGTGATGAGGGATTCTTCTTCACATGTGAGGGAAGAATACTATGTCTCTCCTGTCGGAGCCTTCATCTTCCCCCGACATGCATCTTCTCCCACACTCAGAATACCACCCCAAGGGCCAGGGTCAGAATCAGAATCAGATAGTAGCTGCCTTTCCTTGGCCACATGGGAGGAGACTTTAGGCTGGGGATTAGTGAAGACTCTGCAGGATTCATCACATATGGCACTGGACACCGTCGTAGCATCCCAAGGAGGCGTATCTGTTCTCATAAAAAGTGAAGGTTGCACAGGCATACCAAATTCAGAGGGTAATATTACTGATATCGTTGCCCACATCCACCAGTTGGTATCTGCCCTCCATGCTAAGACTGGTCCTGAATGGTCTGTTTGGTCGTGGGTTAGCCAGTTCTTAGGTTGTGTGACAAATTAAGGGTATTTGTCCCTTCTCCCCCCCCACCCACCGGGAGAGCCTCCTCCTTTGAGGCTAGGGAGGTGAGCCCACTCTGCAAGACCGTCCCTAGGAGTCTGGGCAAGTGGGACCTCATTGGGAGAGACTGCCCCCTCCCACCCCCCCCCCCCCTTAGGGAACAAGGACTCCCGTTCCTTTGAGGAACTCCCTAAACTCTCCACCGGAGCAGTGTATATGGGACTACCTGCTATAAAGAATAATCTGCCATTTGGGTGTTTGGCTGAAGACAAAGCTGAAACAAACCAGGCTCTTTAAGGAAAGACCTATATTTAACTGGGATGAGACAGAGAGAGACAGAGAGACAGAGAGCAAGCAAGGGAAGCCACCCGACAGAAGTGAAAGTAGGGTTGGAAAGTGCCATAAGCAGGGGTACCTCCCTGATATCACTATGCCTTCGAGAGGCAGAGCTGAGGAGAGCCGCCGAGCCCACGACTTTCAGGGAAGCAGAGGACGCCATTCCAAAACACCAGGGTCCCAGTGCTTGCGAGAATGGAGAAGACATTATGAGCCAGGAAAAGAGAATACTAGGTCCGGTGGTGGCGTGGCCATGACAACATCGTGGTGGGCAGTACGCCTGGCAAAATGCCCCAAAATCATCACAGTGGGAGTGTGCAAAGCCTCCTGGTGCCCGAAACCCTTACATAGCAGCAACGAGAGAGAAGCCAAAGAACGGGAAGCCGACGACACAGAGACGCACGAAACTCAAAACAGGAGAGGACTCGAGCAAGTACAGAGCCATACCACGTTCCCCTACACAGCTAGAGGTAACAGGAGATCAGATGAGAAGAACCTGTCCCAGTGAGACAAATGAGATACTGAATATAAAACTGTTTAACTGGAGGTGTGAAAACATGGTAAGGAGAATAACGAATAAACCAGAAATAAAAGTAATTAGAGACTGTGCACAAATAGCATGGGAAGAGGGGAAAGTAAGTGCCCCATGGCTTAAAAAGTGAAGAGTGGAGAAAGCCAGAGATAAAGTCCAGTGATTACAAATGGGAAATCAAAATATCCTATGAAAAAGATAGAGGAAGAGACAATCAGAGTGAGAAACTCCAGGAGAGGGGAAAAGGTTGTTTCAGAACAAGGCATACCCAAACTACAAGACTGGGCTACACGACTTAGAGAGGCATACAAGTTTAGCCCAGGAAGGGTATCAAGGAGAACTGTCGAAAATATATCCATAAATAGGGAACAAAACCTAAGTATTTTCTGAACAAAGAACTCATTAAGGCGGTGTCAAGAGACTGTTCAAAGAGATGTTGCCAAGAAAACCTTGGCATAAAGAAGGGACATTTCTATAAGAAGCAACAAGGAGAAGAGAGACATTGCCTCGGTCTCATTTAAGTTAGTTAACATAGTGGAAGAGTCAGTTAGAGTTAGTTTGGACTGTGGACATATTCATTTGGTACATCCTGACGGCCAATAAGCACCTTTAGTTTATTTAGATAGGCAGGGATTTCCTTTTGCAGTAGGGAAAGATAGGCCATATTCTTATCATTTTATTAAACATCAGTCAAAATGTCCTTAATGCGTCCAACTCCATCTATCCCGCAATAGTTCCTTGGGTACGTCTGTCATCCAAGTCGCACTCATGACATTTGTTCTTCTCTTGAGCCTATATTCTTTCATGTTATTATGCAGACACAGATACTGCATAGATACTGTATTTGAACAAAACCGAAGAAGTACGCCATTCTGTCCTATCTGTTCCCCTGAAGTTGTGAATGGATGAGACTGGAATGAAGGTCTCATAGGAGGGCTTGTGGGATCAAAAGGGAAGAGGGTGTAATTAAGAACGTGAGGGTGAATAGCTATTGTTATAACTTTACTATAAATAACATACCTTTTCAAAAGATTCTAAAAAAGAATCATCCAGAACTACTTCTGGTGCCTTGGGTAAAGTCCTAGGCTAGCCGACATCGAAAAATTATAAACAGAAAATAACCATTCAGTCAAATGGGAAACCCAAAGGCACTCTGATCGGATCAAACCTTTCAAATAATGTCATACCCTTTCACAAATTAAACATGCAAGTACATTTTCCCTTAACTTTCCAAAATCTGATTTATTCCATATCTCTAATGGAGTACAAACATGCAATTTATCCCATTTACAATAAACAAACATTTAATGATTGCATTTCTTTAAAAAAACAAAAAACGATCTTGCACATACTGAGTTAACTGAAGACGAAGTCAATGCAATATATCTTTAAACAAACAGTCCTTCTTGGGACATTGATCCATTGACAGACAGGTTTTTATACAAATCGTCTGCCCTTTTAGATCGAAAGTGTTTCAGATAACACCTATATCCTTCTTCAGGGAAATAGGGACAGCTTTCCTAAAATTATAGACAGGTTTTAATAGGTCAGTAAACCTATAGCGGTATAATCAATCCTTTATACTTAAATCCAAAAAGGTGTTAACCACTAAGCTTCCCCTAAAATATTTCAACATGGTCAAGGGGATCTATGTCAAATACCTGAGAACAGATAGGAAATGTGTCATAGATGTTGTGGCTAGCAAAGATTAATACTACAACATAGCAGATGCTTTATGATAACAAAATCTTACCCTCAACGGATATGTTAATCATGTCAACCAGACTTAGAAATGTTCTGTAACCCTCAAAAGTTGAACCAATCAGAGTGCCTTTGGGTTTCCCATGTGACTGGATGGGTTTGTTATGTTCATAAAAGTGAAATTGGGCCATTTATTGAAGTACTGATCTGCCTCTCCCGCTCTCGTGATCGCTCAGCAATCTGTGGCTGACAGGTTAACTTGTGTCGTACTGCGTCTAACTTGTGCTTGTCCTATGATGTCGTGCACATGTTCTAACAGAATGGAACCGTAGATATGGTGTAAGAAACCTCTCAGCTCACAGTCTACTCGCTTCATACGTATTTCCCGTTTGGCTTAGATAATCGTGTTTAGAGCACCGCCTCACCTAGTGAGACGGCTTCAGAATGCAAACTTGGCAACATTAAGCAGCCAGGCTCTGCCTGAGCCGTGTGAGAACTGTAGTAGTAGTAGAAACACTATATAATAATCAAAAATAATCAGGATGCGAGATCCTACAAAAAAGCAAGCTACGGTTCTGAACAAAAGAGTTTATTTCAGAAAACCACAAGTAGTGTTGTTCAATTAGTTTACATAGCTTTCGATAAGCATGAAAGGCTCAAAAAAGAACGGTCAAGAGTGCTTGAGTTTGGTGGAAATACAGATTGAGTATTAACCTCTTTTGTGTTGAGGTACAGAGTTCCACCTAAGGGCACAGTGATATACAACAGTTAGAAGAACATATATTTATACAGTAGTGCACCCGGCACATAGGGTGGTCCAGGGCATCGTAAACACGGGGTGTACACAACATAATCTACAAGACATGCACGAAAAAGGGTATTTGCAGTTGTGTCACTGGGGATCGACACGGGTGTGTTTCGGCCAGGAAGGCAGAATTGTTGCCTGGATGGTGTTGGCCTTCTTCAGGATGAGCACCAAATGTGGTGTCGTCCGTTTTGTCTGCTGCTGTGGTAGCAGTGGTGATGCTGTACAGAACCATCCAAGGATTAGTGCTGGATGGTTGGTGCGAGACTGCACTAGGGCGAGCCGTGGGTTCCTGAGGTATTGATTTGGTCAGGATCCTATTGGCTACAGGAGGGCCTAGAAAGGTCCCTTGTCGCGAGCCGTGAGCTCTTTTGTTCAGAACCGTAGCTTGCTTTTTTGTAGGATCTCACATCCTGATTATTTTTGATTATTATATACGTACCCCCCTGGGTAGATCAGGACTCCGCCAGGTGCCCTTATTTTTACTTGTAGTAGAAACACTGACTTGCAAGAAATATACCTGAAACTGTCTCCGGCAAGTTGCAAAGTTTACTCTGCAAGGCGTGAGAAGCTCATTGATTGCTTGTATTCCCGATTATGAGAAGCACGTACTTCACATTGTAACCACCCAAAACATTGTATACTGTTAACATTGCAAGATGTATGTACCACCTCCTTCCATGAAAGTTCTGTGTACATTAACAGTATAAAAACTATGTAAATGCAGGAAGGAGGGTTGCTGCGCCATATAAAGTTTGATTATTGGTGGTGTCCTGTTCTGTGGATTGTTTGTATTTTGCTTTGCTAACCGCCATTGAAGACACTTTACAAACCAGCCCAAAGAGTGTATTGAGTCTTTGGTTAAATTGCCACAAGAAAGGTCAGTGAAGTAAAAAGACTTCACTAGCCTCCAAAAGTCAGAACATGTTCAAAACAGTAGCACATGTTTGAATGTCCCAGTGAAGTATGTGGAGGGACAGCAGCAAAAAGAAAATCTTTCCTAACACACACCAAGATAATCATTTCTACCTACTGTATTTTACTACAAGAGAAAAAGAAAGATTGTGTTGTATAATCCCCAATCAAACATTTCAGTTTCATTTAGTCATTGGCACACACGCACACAGGAAAGAGTTGCTCACCCTTCTGTTCAACCCTGTCCCTTGCAGATTTGTTAGGGGGTTTCTCAGCGTTGATTGCCTGGAACTTGTGTCTTGACCATTGTGTCAGGTGATCGAGCATGGAGAACACAGTCTGAGTGCTCAGCTGACTCAGGTCGGAGGCATTATCCTGCAGTCTTCTGATCCAGGGGTCATCATGCTTCAGAACAGCCATGATCTCAGCATAAACCTTCAAAAGATAGATACAATATTACCACTTTGCCCATCTTCCTTGTCCCAGCACTTAATCACTGACAGGGACCCACATTCTGGAGACAGAGACCTAGTCGCCACCAAAATATAATATTACTTAATGTATAGGTTCCTCTCTCCTGCAACACAGGCATACATTTAATTACCGTGCAAAAGAAGATGCCCTGAAATAACAGGGTATAACTAGGGGCACACACAAAGAACTACCTAGTTCAGTATTTTAATTTTAATTACTTTTATGTTTGGTACTTTTCATGAGAAATTGAATGAAATGTTTATGTAAGCATTCCCACAGTTGAGGAATTCTATATACATATGTTATTTGGTGAAATTAAAAGAGTCTTGCATAAAGACCGACACTTACCTGGAAGTGACACATATGCTTGATTATTCATTAAGTATTGAACAATTCAAAAGTATTTGTTTCAAATGTATGTTAATGATCTACTTTGTTTAATTAAAATACTGAACTAGGTAGTTCTTTGTGTGTGCCCCTAGTTATACCCTGTTATTTCAGGGCATCTTCTTTTGCACATTTTCTACGGTCTGGTAGCACAGACTCACTAGGGAGCACCTGGAATTTGATAAAGCTATTAAGATATTTGTTTAAGTTGTCTTCAATTTTTAGTCAAACTTTAAGGAGTGCACCTCTACCCCTAGCTTTGTTTATACATTTAATTACCCTCCACTAGAACTGCATTTTTTTCATGTATCCTTTGAGAGGCAGATCCATACTACATTTGCTACAAACATTGTGGAAGAGAAGGAAGGATTATTTTGCTTTGTTTATCCCCCTTCTATTTAGGGGGAATTAGGGCAGGGCACGTTCCTGACCATGGGGGAAAAGGCTGACTATTCTTATTTTTATTTATTTGATGAACTTGGAAGGCCATTTAAATCAGAAATTACTTGCAATAACACATTTACAAATTGCTTTACAGGCTAATGACCGAGCATATTTCCGCCCTCAGCCGGGGTGCCCTGGTGTGTGCTTAGATAGGGAACTTGCACAAATTCAAGTAAGCTGTTGATCTCTATGGTCAATTGCTATCTCCCGCTTCTTAAAAGAACACCCAGTGTAGGAAAGGATCCCGAGATTAAGACGCTGCAACATTTACCAGTGAAATGTTGACATCGGAAGTCCTGAGCAGCCACACAACCTCTGGCCGACGGCAGACAGGAGAGGAGCGTTTCAAGCCAGTTTCTATGGGACGGCGTGTTGGAGATTATAACCTAAGGGGAAGATAATTCTCCTCTAACTTTTTACACATCCTAATTCTCCCTTATATTGGAAGGCAACAGTCAAACAATGAAGAAAGAAGAAAAAACCCTGTTCAACAGAGTTTTTCCATTTTGTATTGTAGCATGAAAGGAAAGGAGAAGAAATAGAAAGTTAGGGAAGTAAGATAAAGAAGAAGTCCACCTTCCTCTTCCCTCTGCCCTCTACCCCCTTTTCGAGGCTTCTGTCACCCAAGACGGAGCTAGGACTCATTACTTTTTCCTCTGTGGCCAGTTGGTGTTGAGTCACTGACACACTGCTCACTTCTCGGCTTTCAGCTGCTTTACTCGGCTGCAAGGCTGTACACAGCATTTGGGGTCTCTTGGAGGTAAGGTTTATCGCGGGGTCACCCATTGCCGCAGGCAGGTGTCAGTGTTTGGTGTCATGGAGGTGTGCTTAAGGGGGTGGAGGGGTTTTGAGGTTGTGAAATTTGTTCTCCAGTACTCTAGGAAGGGAAGCCATCGCATATCAATATGGGTGTGTGTTTCACTAAGTGCTGCCTGCCGCGAGCCTCTCCATTTCATAGATCTCCTTGGCCTTGCGCAGCCAGTCTTTCTTGGTGGGCAGAGTGGCTCCTTTCCATTTTATGGTTATGCAAACTCGAGCTGCTAAAAGCAGGTTTCTGGGCATGTGGGGGAGGACCTGGTAGCTCTCTTCTACTTTTCCCACACCGAACAGAACCAGTAGTGGGGCAAAATCCCTATTGATACCTTCTATTTCGTGTATCCAGCCTAGGATCTCCTTCCAATAAGTCTGTGCATTAGGGCACTCCCACCACTGATGCCAGGATGTGCTGATTTGTGTGCACCCTTTCCAGCAGTAAGGGCTGGTACCGGCACACATTTTGTCTAAGCGGTGAGGCAGGAGGTGCCATTGAGTGAGGATTCTGCAGTTGTGCATTTTATATTGAACAGCTATTGATGATTTCCAGACTGCTCGATATATTGCCTCCCATCCTTCCTGATTGTTCTTCGATCCCAATGTTTTCTCCCATTGACTTTGAGTGCGGGCAAATTACCACTTTCAAGTAGGGCTTGGTACATTCTTGAGATCAGGCCTTTGGTCTCTGACTGTGTGTTTAATATTTTTTCTAAGGGAGTGAGGGGGCGTTGCAGCTGCGTCTCCATCTTGGGTCTGTGAGGACCCCTTTCAGTTGCAAATAGGGGAGCAGTTTTATTTTGAGGCCCTGCTGCACTTCTTCTAATTCGTCTCTGGTTAAGAAGGTTCCCTCACTCCACATTTGCCCGACCCTAACCAGCCCCTGTTCGTACTGTGGCTGAAAGCGAATTGGGTCTATGAGAAGGTCTCTGATAGCGGGGGCCCCGATGCAGCTGAGGGGCGATGGCCAGGAAGTTATTTCCGACAAACTCAGGTTTCCTTTTTTACAGATCGACCATAACACGCCCAGGACTGGGTGTTTGAGTGCTTTGCGCGGGATAGCTTTTTTGGGTGCCCAGAACCATTCCCTCAGCCTGACCGGGGCAAAGAGCCCGTTTTCTAAATGGACCCACTGTTTGTGTGTAGCTTCTCGAATATGATCTACGAGAACTCGAAGCTGTGCTGCTCTAAAGTATTCCTGAAAGTCAGGCTGCCCATCTCTTTGGGGAGGATTAGCAAGACATTCATCTTTATTGCAGTGAACCTGCCTGCCCAGGAGAGACCCAGTTTTGCCAAGTTCTGTGTCGCGTCGAATGTGAGACCAAAGCGGTTTGTAGTTTGCCTGGTACAAAGCATTTAGCTGCTTTGTTATGGTCATGCCTAAATATTTCAAACTCTTATGTGTTACCTTTTGGGCCCCAGTTTGCTGGGTTTGAATCCGGGTGTACGTCTCCATCTCTCAAAGGCAGGGCCACTGTCTTACTCCGGTTGATACGGAACCCAGAGAGAGCGCTGTATTCTTCTATTCTGGTCAGGAGTGTTGGGATGGATTGAGAGGGGTGAGTTAGGTAAACCAGGACATCGGCCGCTAAGAGGGCAAGTTTTTTATTCTTTGCCATATTTCTGAAGGCCAATTATTAAGTTTTCTTTTCGGATAGTATGGGCTAGGGGTTCCATGACCAGGATAAAAACCAGCGGCGAGAGAGGGCAGCCCTGTCTGGTTCCTCTAGTTAATGTAAATGGGGGGGGGATGCTATTCCATTAACCACTACTCTTGCAGCTGTGTTCTTGTAGAGCACTTGTGCCCCTTGAATCGAGCCAGGTCCGGGGCCTGCCTTTTCGAGGATCTGGTTCATAAAGCGCCACTCCACTCGGTCAAATGCTTTTTCTGCATCGACCGAGATGAAGGTGGGGTCTGCATCACATAGGTCTACTGAAGCCATTAAGTTGAGCGTTTTGCGGACATTATCTGAGCCTTGTCTGCCTTTCACATATCCCACCTGGTCACTATGAATTAAAAGTGGGAGGACTCTGCTTAATCTGTTGGCTAAAATGCTGGCATATATCATGGCGTCCACGTTTATTAGTTTAGAAGTGAGATAGGCCTGTACGAGCCACACTGTAGTTTATCTTTACCCTCCTTTGGGGTCACAATTATTCTGGCTTCAGTGAATGAAGGTGGGGCTTGACCTCTAGATATGATGTCGTTGAATAGTAGGGTTAAAAATGGGGAGAATTTGCCTTTAAATCTCTTGTTAAAAGCTGGAGTAAAGCCGTCTTGGCCCGGTGCAGAGCCTGCTTTCAAATTTGAAATGGCCTGATCAATCTCCTCAGTCGTTATCAGGTCGTTGAGCTTCTCAAGGTCTGTGGGCTGTATTGGGGAAAGGAAATGTTGGCCATGAAGTTCGCCCAGCTCTCCGTGGAGGGGTTGCAGTCAGAGGTGTATAGCTGTTCATAAAATTGGGCAAAGCGGGTTGTTACGTCTTTTGTGGTCGGCTAGGATGGCTCCAGTTGGGGAGTTTATTTTGTTTACAGCTCTTTCTGCTCTTTGCTTTCTGAGCCTCGCGGCCAGCAGTGCGTCACCTTTATCTCCCGTTTCGTAGTACCTCTGTTTAATAAACCTAAGATGGGCTAATGCTTTCCCCTGCCCGATTTCCTCGAATTCCTGCCTAAGTTCTCTTGTTTCTAATAAGGTTTCTTTAGCGTTTGCCTGGTCTTTTCCCAAGGCTGACTCTTTTTCACTGATTAGTTTCTTTAATTGGGTTTCCCTAAGCTGCCGGGTTCTCTTGACTGATGCCCCCTTGGCCATTATAAGGCCTCTTATCGTGGCCTTTGCCGCTTCCCATACAATGTTGAAAGGGGGTCCTCTGTGTCAATTCTTTCAAAGAACTCCCTTATTTTTGTGTCCAGGGTTTCTCTGAAAAGCCTGTCTTTAAAGAGTGTGTCATTACACAGCCAGCGTCTGTCTGTTTGGACCCAGGTCGAGACCTACGACAATCATATCATGCTCAAAGTCCCCTTCAATAATGAAATTATCTATTCGGGTAAAGGAGTTGTGCAGGGGGCGAGTAAAACGTATATGATTTTTGTCAGGGAGGAGCGTTCTCCAAGCATCTATCAGCAAGTGTTCGATTATTAGGTTTCGGAACAAACCCGTGTCCTGTGGGGGGGCTGCTCCTTCCCTGTAGGATCTCCAATCTAGTGCCGGGTCCATGATCAGTTTGAAATCACCTCCGCAGATCAGGGACCCCGCTCTTTCATTATCTAACCGTGTGAGGAGGTCATCGCAGAAAGCTAGTTGTTGGGGGCGTTTGCCAAGCATAGCGTAACCTTTTTCGGTCTAATGGTTCCATGTAGAACTATGAATCTTCCTCCCATAACCCTCTGTTTCTGAGTCACGAATAGCTCCAGAGAACTGCGGTCATGGATGCCCAACCCCCCCCCCACCCCTTTTTGTCGGGTCCTGAGGCCCAGAGCGCCTCTCCCACCTGCTTTCCCCATAGTGAGAATTCCTCATTGTGTCTGTATTTAGTTTCTTGGACAAACAGTAACTCTACCCCAGATTGTTGAAACAAGCTTGCTAACATGGATCGTTTCTGCAGCGAGTTGAGACCCTTGACATTTAGAGACCCTATCTGTATTGTATCAACTGCCATTGGAACTTGGAGGTGTGTCCGCTGCATGCATCATGTTTGAGTAGGTGCGTAGTCTTGCGCTTAATGTTTGTATGCCTGTGGTGAGCGGCTGTCGCTGTGCAGAGTGTGCCTGGGCACTTGGAAACTGAGACCAAAGCTATAGACTGCTAACAGAGTTGCTTTGGTGGGGTATGTCCTCCTCAGGTCTCTGTGCTCCTGGTGTAATCGTGTTAATTGGATCTTGAGATGCCCCCCCCATTCCCCTTTGTAAGAAAAAGAAAAGATGAGAAATAGAGAAAGCAAGAGTGTCTTTAACTTTAACTTTGGAGACGCCCTAGTGCAAAGCATAGGGCCACATAACGGGTGTCTCCTTTTGAACCCAAACTTTGTAACTTTCAAGTTCGTTAACCATACAAGGGGACGTATGCCCTTTGGCCCCTCTGCTTGCTGCCCAGCCAGGCAGATTGTGTCTGTCGGAGTCCGAGGTGGAAAGGATCGTTGGGTTGAGGTACTTCTCGGTCCTTTTTACTGTGTAGTAACCAGCCCAATGAGGTCTTGCTTTTTCTAATCTCTGCATCCACCTCTTCGGGACTCCCTCAGTCCAAAACACTTCTTGAATTTGCTTGTTCTGTTTAAGAGGCATTCAGTCTTTTGTATTTCCTCGTCCACTTTGATCGCCCTCTCCTCGGGTCAGGTCCCAGCGGTCGACATGTGGGCTCTGATGAAGATGGCATTTCTTCTTCTCCCCCCACTGTGCCATCTCTTTGTCTTAGTCCCCTCAGTACTTGTGCTGCCTCCTCCCCAGAAACCACTCTATATTCTTCCTCGGCATAGTCTAAAGTGAGTGAAAAGAGGTGGCCCCATCTGTATCTTGTGTCGCGCTCACGCAACCAGGTAGTTAGGGGGCGGCAGGCTCATCTTTGGGCGAGAGTAGCGGTGGACAAGCCCGGATATATCTTTACTCGGGAATCTTCAAAATCTATGATCTCCCACTCTCTTGCTCGCCTTACGGTTTCAGCTTTTTGCTAATAGTGAATGCTTTTTGCTAATACTGATCTGTGACCCCCTGGGGGGCCACCTGCACGGTGAACTCTATCAAATTCAAGCTCGGGGTCTAGGGACGAAGAGAAGAGGGAATTCACCAGTGCCTTCACCTTTCTTTCAAGGCTTGCTAGGGTCTCATCTGGGGCCTCACTCAGTCCTTGAATGCGAATGTTTGATGACCTTTCTGTTTTCTAGGTCGTCGACCTTTGCTGCTAGCTCAACGTTTCTCCGCTCTAAGTCTTGCAGTCGACCCCGCATTTTCATTTCCATGATGTCTGTGGATTGCTGGTAGTTTTCCAATGCTTCTACCTTATTTTCTATTTTGTACACTCTTTCTTGAAGAGCGTTGACTGTGGCCGTCATGTTGTTGCTTAAAGTCCAGATTTCTCAGAGCAAGAGACGTACATCCGCTTTGGTGGAAGCTTCGTGGTCTCCTCCTGGAATGAGTGGGGCCTCTGGAGGTTGGGGGGAGGCCATATTGCTGTTTCCTCTCTGGAATTCTTGTAGCTTCTGGGCAGTGTCTGGATCCAGTTTCCTCTGCATGCGCTCCCAGCAGGCTACAGACTTGGCTTAGGCCCTGGATCCGTGGGCTGCCGGCCCTTAGTACTGTGTGTTCTCACTGGCGAGGAGGAAGGGAGGCTGGCGCTCTTTTGGTTCTTGGCAGTAATTTCAGCCCTTTCAGTTTTAGTGGGGTCTGTGTATTGCTATTGCTCTTTGATTTCAAACAAGAGTGAGGGTTTATGCATGCAGGAAGCCGCGCGTAGGCGTGTGGGTTTATAGTTACAGTTTTGTGGGCCCCGTGACTTGTGCTCTCTGGGTCCTTCACACGTGTCTCATCTCCTGGCCTTATGGCCCGAACTGCTAGCTCTTGGTGTCTGCTCTTACTTCTGCGCAAGAGGGGTGAGGATCACACCGGGCGCGATGGCTGTTGTGCGGTTCCTCATGGAGGTCGCACCCCTCTGGGTTAGGCTGTGCAGGGAGGACAGAGCCTCTAAGTTGCAGCATTGCTGGCGCACGTTTAAGCCTCACCATGTAGCTGAACCCGCTTGATTTCCCGCTGGGTGCTAGAATCAGTGTGGACTTCTCCCGGTCTTCCGGGGATGCGGTGGGATCAGTCTCAGCGAGATATGGGGAGGGTGCTGGACAGTGTTCCCAGCCAGGCCCGGGGCACTGCTGCAGGCTGGCAGGCTATGGAGGCTTCCAATCTCTGTGCGAGGTGCCGGGCGGGCGCGCAGTGATTGAGTGCTCTTGTGTGGCTTCGCCATGCCGAGGGAGCCGTCTAGTTGGGGCGCCCCTCTCAGTGCATCCAGGGCCGCCTGCCCGTAAGGCTGCTGCAACTCGGTGCCAGTGGGGTGTGGGGGGGGGGGGGGGGGAGTGGGCAAAGGGCACTCTAGGCAGCAAGGACGCTGTGTAGAACTGTCCCCCCTCCAATACCGCACCTTAACGGGCTGGCAGATGCCGGGGAGCGAAGTGTCTCTGTCGCCGCATTGCTGGGGCTGCACCGCTTCAAAGGGCGCCAACGGTTCCTCTCGCCCCCTACACGATTCAGCTCTGCAAGGGAGCGCTAGCTGATGGCCATTACATGTTGTAGGGGGGGGAGCTGGATGGTGCTCACAACCTGGCCTGTAGTTGTTGCTGGGGGCCCGGCGAGCGGTGGGTGCCCCTCTCCCTTCTGTTTGTCGTGCTGGGCCACTTTGTACTTCTTGAGTCCCGTGGCACGGCTCCAATGCACCGTGGTGGATGGGCCCGGGGTGTGCGCGTGTCACGGCTAGATTCTGGGAATCCTGCACCGATTTCTGTCGGGATTGTGCCGAATGATAGCTGGTTCCGTGTTGCAGCAACACGACGTGTTTAAATTGCTTGCGGGCTGGGTAGAGCGCTACAAAACCGCCATTGCTGGAGGGTTCTTGAGGCTAGCATCCAGGCTTCGATTTTGCCTGCACCCCCTGGTGGTCTCCTCCTCTAACTTTTTAATGGTTGGGTGCACCTAAAGACACGTTTTGCTGTACAGCTGTCCTTTTCCCGATATAGAGGGATCTTGCAGGAAACATGCTTCCAAGAAACAACTGTGGTAAAGTTAACACAAATACAGTGAAACATTTCAAACCCTGATTCCTTTGCACTGAATTGTCTATGGCAATGCTTGTGACAACAACAATACAACATAAAAACCAACAAATTATATGATTAACAACAAAATAACCCATAGGGAATGTTGAGGTTGATCCAGGAAAGGGGCTGCAAGAGACAGGATATCATTAGGTGCACAAATGGTTGCAGTTCCCTATACTGCTTGGATAGCATGTTTCTCTGTGTCATATATAGTTTGTATCATGTGTGTCTGCTTCACTGGGTCCGTCATTCTTGTATTTGTGGTAGGATTTCATGTAGATTTTGGAAAGGCTGGGGTACCAGGGTTGTCAAATTATATAGGATGCCATGGCCAATGAATGGTGTATTCCTTGAATCTGGTGTTCAGTGTGAAATGAATGTAATGTATGTATATTGGTACAATTTACCCATCTACAGCTATCATTTGCACTAAATAATTCCTTTCAATCTAGTGAGAAAACTCTGCCCTCCTTAATCCCAACATACTTTAACACTGACTGAAACTATCAGGCAAATCTATCTCCGAAGCATCACGATGAATAACTGTTCAGATGGATCTGAATTCTGACCTGGTGGGCAGAGGTTCAGAAGGCCAGCCCAGTTTCTTGGAACAGGGTAACCTTTTGGACAAGCCTGACCAATCAAGGTAGCATTAGTGGCGGTCAAGACTAGGGGCCTCATTCCGAGATTGGCGGTAGCCATGGCGCTATTTGTGCCATGGCTGCCTCCAATACTTGGTCCGGCACCGGTCTGGTTCAATGGGGACTTACTGGTTCATTCCAACCCTGGAGGGACCTGTAAGTCCCCATTGAACCAACCATTCCCCATTCCCATTTGAGCCCCCATAGGACTCAATGGGAATAGGGAGGGCGCTAGTAACAGGCTCGTGAATAGCAGGCCCGTTATTAGCACCCTGGTCCTTTAGCGGGACCCGTAAAGGACATGTGGGCAGACCACACGTCCTTTACGGTTCCCGCTTAGGGACCTCAGAATTGGGCGGTAAGGGATTACCGGCACTGGTCTCCTTACCGGTGCCCGGTATCCCTTACAGCCAACTTGTAATGGCCCCCTAGGTCTCAGGAGGGGTGAGGGTGATCGAAAGCCAACAATGAGCACACACACAGCAAGGACACTACAAATTACTCTCAGTCAGGTGTATATCAAAAATACATATACATTTATTAAAGGCCTTTTAAATCAAACACAAGCAGAGATCAGCAGTAATACTTAAACCCACAAAACAGTACTATAAAACATATATACAGTTACAATGGCCTAAAGGAATGGCACACAGTAAGGGTCCCAACCTGTAAGGGAAAGGAGCAAACAGTGTGAATATACTTTAGGCAGTCCTTCACTTTATCAACCCTATCTGAGAGACAGTATAATCCCTAAGAAGAGTGGAGTCTTATGCTCAGATGTACTTTCGGATGCAGATGCACGCGATTGTGTGGTTGGGCAAAAATGGGGTCTCTTGCAGGGGCTGTAGTAGCTCGGGAAGCCAGGTGAGGCAGTGAAGACTGAGTTCCCACTATTCGAGGAGGGTCTCCCCAAAAGGGCAGAACATACTGCAAGAATTGGGAATAGCTCGGTAGCACAGGCTACCTCGATAAAGGTGAGTGGTCCTCAGGGGGACACTCATGCGTAAAAACTGATGGATGTGCCAGGGTCCACCGGTAAGGGTTTCAAGTACTCACCGACCCAAGGCGCACTCCAGACCAAACTTCAGCAGTCGAGTCCACTTCGGTTGCAGGTTCAGATGCTGCAATTGTTCGGCTATGCGGCTGAGTTCCAGGGATGATTCTGTGGCGGGACAGTGACGATTTCTCCTCTCCTGGTGAAGGGATCGACTTGATTTCACTGCAGCACATCTCAGGGCAAAGGGGGGCCCAGCAGCAGCACACCCTCGAAGTTCGTGACCACGGCTGGGTGACACAGTGACCAAGTGCACTCAGGTTCAGGCGTACTCTCCTAATTCCAGACCTATTTATTTATTTTAATTCTTGATAGAGCGCCAATTCGCCCTCAGGCCTCACAGCGCACCTAAAACAAGACAGAACGAACAATCAGAAGTGAGAGAAAAAATAAGAACCAGAGAGCACAGACTTAGGGGGCGGTAAAAAGAAAGGTCTTCAGATTCTTTTTAAAGTTGACCAAGGAAGCAGAGGACTTGAGGTGAAGTGGAATGCAGTTCCACAGTGCTGGAGCAAGGATGTCAAAGTGTTTTTCCAAATTATGGCCAGGCGGAAACGATGCTAGGCGAGTCTTGCTGGGGCACCTAGGTGTACAAAACTCGGCACGAGAGTGCCTTACACCCTGTGCTTACGATCTCCCAAGTCTCAAGAGTTAACTCGAGACAGCAGTGGTTTCAGAGCAAAGGTCCTGCGAAAGCTATTCAGTTCGCTGGTTGGCCCAGGAACACTTCCGAAAAGGCTTACTTGCAGGTTAAGGTGGTGGTGCCGTGAATAGTTGTTCCCACTATTCAAATTGGTCGAAGCGTCTTTGCAGACCTTCTGGTTTGATCAGATGCAGAGGGATCCTGCGGGACAACAACGGGCTCAGGGTGCCACACCTTCCAGCGGGTCACCAGCGGTTCCTTGACTCCGCTTCTTAGTTTCAGGATGCTTGGTCATAGGTTCAGTGAGAACTCAAGAGATCGACCTTGTATGAGTGTTTGGGCCCTTCTCTTATCCAGAATCTCCTTCGCGCCAAAACGAAGAGGACCCAATGAGAGACCTGCTCACATACAGCCATGCCAGAAGTGGACCAATCACGGACCACAGTGGTCCCAGTCATTCCCAGCACACCAGACTCTCTGGCACCCAGGATGTGTATTGGAACTAGACAGTCCAACTCACAACCTAGAGGCACACACACAAGGCATGCCAGAAGGATTTAAAAGATTCTGCCTTCTGTGCCCACGCTAACACGTTGCCAGTTAAAATATCCTGCAGAAGAGGGTCCTAATTGATTGTTTACCTGTTTATACTCACACTGAGCTCTCTGCTTGTCGTAACGATCGCCTCGCCCTTGACTCTCAAGGCCGTTCTTGCAGCCAAGTACGGTTTGGGCTGTTTCTGCCAGAACACTGCCCCAGTTTCAAAATACTGCCTACAAAAAACACCATCTGCAGCTACACCGGTCTCCAGCTCAGTCGAGAAACCTCCAAAGACAGCTACTCAGGATAGCCCTCTCATTTCAGCCAGCCAGCCAGCAGCAACCCTCTTTCACCAGGAAGCCCTCAGAAAAAAACATTTACTCCTTTCTCCCTCTTTTAAACCTCTCAGTGAAAACCACCTTTCATTTTATGTCTCTACATTTCTTTACAATTTTCCCCAGCCTCTTCCATGGTGTCATCTGTCATACGACGTGCCAGAACATTTCAGCACCAATCATGTCCGCTCTGATTCCGCTCGTGTAATTTTCAAGCCCCTTGCTTAAATGGCCTTTGGACAGTATTCTGCATAACACAACCTCCTAATAATGTGGCATCTCGCATTTTAACCTTCCTTCCTCTATTCCTACTCCGCACAACGAAAGTTTATTCTCAAGGCCCATCACGCTGTTACACTGCACGCTCTGCAGTTTTTAATTTCGCATTATTTTCTGAAACGGACAATGTTAGTGTGCCTTCCGCTATGCCCGCACTTTTGCAGCCTGTGGCCGAACACATCTAGCCCACTCTATTTACCAACACTGTCAGTACCCAATACTAGCCTCCTTGTTATACCCAAAACTAAGTGTTAATATCAATGCTACCTAACTAAACACAGAATATACTGCACAAATTCTGTAGCTCATAACCTTCCCTACAGACCCAGACCCATAAATCTAATCAAGGCCTCCAACGAGATCTTCATAGTCACAGTATCTGGCAGGCTAGTATACCATATGGACAGAATCTGATGAGAAATGCGTGCGAGTTTGGGACCTCCAATAAAGGTTCAAGCAGAACAAGTGATTATTATAGGCACAGTAACTGATGAAGAGCCAAGTCAAGTGAAGCATCTGTGGAGATGGAGAACCACAATACCTCTTCTTGCCTAACCTATCTACAGTATCCTTAGAAGTAGTTGAAAGCCAAGAGAAGGGAGACATTCTTTTGGCACTCGAAGAAGCCTGAACCAGACCAATAGAAGAGATTAATTTTTCTCCATCCCAAGGGCTCAAATCAGAACTTTGTTTTTTTTAAGGAACTTTGTATCCTTTGGAGCTTTGGTTTGCACACTTTGGAACATTCTTTTGTTACAACGTTGGGATCCTTAATTTTCGTCTTAAAAAAGAACTGTAAACTTGGGAAGGGAGTCATTCCCTCAGGCAACAGTTCCCTTACCCACAGGAACTGTAAATCACTGTCCAGGAGAAGGGAGCCATTCTCCTGAACAAAGAACAGTGGTACCAGCTTTAGTTAAAATGTAAGGGGCAGACATAGGTTTTGGACATAGGATGTGGACTATTTACTTTGTATAGACATCCGGACAGAATCTTTCATTTTAGTTGAGGCAGGCAAAACCCCTTTTAGTATAAGGAAAAGTTAGATTTCACCTTTTGAATAAAAGTTTATGCCAACCAATATGCCAGTGTCAATCTCCTCCTACTGATCGCTTACACAAGGTACTCCATTTAACTAGGCGGCATAAAACTTCAGCCGGAAAAATGATTCTCGGAAATTGATTAATGTCTGCCCAAAGTGGGTTATAAGGAACAAGTTACTTACCTGTAACTATTGTTCTCCAGCATGGGTCTGGCATGGATTCACATGCTCATGAATAACAAATACATAGCATTACAACATTACACAACCACGGGAGGTGGCAACGCTCAACAGAAGCAATCAACTCTTACCTCTGGAACAGACTCGCCTCAAGCATACAGGTAGCATAGCACTGCTTGGCCCACTCTGGATTCCTCCCTGGAATCTCTGTCGACGCAGTAGAATCTTGTGAAGGTGTGCGTAAACCTCCAGGTAAGCGCCCTGCAGATATCCAGCAGGGGCACACCAGACAAGAACGCCATAGTCGCAGCGATCACTCTGGTGGAGTGGGCTCTCGGCCAGCCGTCAGTTCGCCAACCGATGACAGTGCGTGATGCAGCTGGAGAGCCACCTTGAGATGGACGCCTTGGAAAACGCCTTCCCATGGTTCACAGGACCAAAGTTCACAAACAGTTGAGCAGTCTTCTGAAAACTCTTTCTGCGTGTCATGTAGAACTTCAGGGCACGAGCAACGTCCAGCGAATTCAAGGCCTTTTCAGCTGGTGACGAAGGCTTTGGTGAAAAACACCAAAGGCTTGTTGAGGTGGACTTCCGATGGAACCTGCAGCATGAAAAAGGGATACGTCCACAACACTACCCTCGATTCATGGAAAGTCAGATAAGGCTGTTTGCAGGATAGGGTCTGGATCTCACCTACCCTCCTGGCAGAGGTGATGGCCACAAGGAAAGCCGTTTTCCATGAGAGGAACTTGAGGGGCCTGATGCATCGGATCGAAGGGGGCCCCCATGAGCCTCATCAGAACCACGTTGAGTTCCCACGCTGGGGCAGGAGCCTTCACTGCCGGGAAAAATGGAAACAGTCCTTTGAGGAACTCCTTGACGAGTCAGTTAGACCAGAGTTAAGATCTACCTAGAGACCTGGTGTAGCGGGAGATAGCCGCCAGATGTACCTTGATCGAGGCGTGCGCCAGTCCGGCCTTGGCCAAGGATAGCAAGTATGAAAGAATCTGCGGGGCCGTGACCCTCAGAGGGACAATCTTCGGAGACCGGCACCACGTAGCGAAACGCTTCCACTTGTGACCGTAGCACTTCAAAGTTCAAGACGCCCTGGCGTTGGCGAGGACCTCCCTAAAGTCCGCAGGCAACTCATATCCTCCAAACTCTAGGGCTTCAGGAGCCAAGCCCTCAGGTTCAGTGATCCTGGGTCATGGTGAAGGATTGCACCTCTTTCTCTGGTAAGAAGATCCAGAACCACTGGCAGCTTGACCGGAGGCGACGTTGACAGGCTGAGAAGGTCTGGGTACCAAATCTGCTTCAGCCACGCCAGGGCGGTGAGTATCGTCCTGCATTGGCACTGTCGGAGTGTGTTGATGACTTGTAGCAGGAGATGCAACGGAGGAAAAGCATACAGAAACAGGCCTTATGATGGGAAGGAGAATGGATCCCTCAGGCTCCTCGGTTGGTGGAATCTGCTGGCAAACTTCTGGCATTTGGAGTTCGCCGCCTTCGCAAACAGCTCGATCTGGGGTCTGCCACACTTGATGAAGATGCGGTCCACCTGGTCCTGACGAAGTTCCCACTCGCGGCAGTTGCGCAATTCCCTGATGAGGGAGTCTGTGATGGTGTTCTTGACTCCCGCCAGATGAAGAGAAACAAGGAAGTCCCCTTGTCCTACAGCCCAGTACCACAAGTCCTGCCCCTCATTGGAGAGCGCTCCTGATGTAGAACATTGTGGTGGTGTTGTCCGTGAAGATCCTCACCACCATGCCCTTCAAAGACGGAAGGATTGACTTGAGGGCCTAGAATACTGCCCACAGCTCTAGGATAATGATATGGATATCCTTCTCCTCCGACAACCACACAATCTAATATCCAGTTCTGAGAGTACATCAACAGCTGATCAGTTGTGGCCCTGTTCTGTTTAATCGTAATGTGCGTTCCTTGAAACATATTTGAATGTCACAATTGTTAGTGTTGAGGGACAGACTTTCTTATACTATCCCTATTAGATAGGCGTTCCAGCACACGCCGCCTAGTGCCAGGCACTCCTGTCAGGGACAGGGTGTTCTTCCCTTAGGGGCAGCTAGTACAGTGTTTGATTTCCACTCGAGTGTCCACTTACGATTGGTATGCGCACTGTGATAATTTGTTCTCCCGATGAACTGTTGTTTTTGTGTTACAAACATAGTTTAATTTAACAGTTAGGGAAGGTATGTTTCTTTCCTTTTGTCTTTGAATTTACCCTGATGTTTGTATAGGGTCAACAGGATGTCCAGAGACACATCGCTTGGCTGAGCTAGCTTGATCGTAACACTAGGCTCTGCGCTGTCGCTGCTGTCCTCCTCTTCCACGTCCTCGTGAACCGTGTGCAAGGACTCCAGGTCCTTGTCGTCAATGGACAAGGCCTGGGGCTGGTACGGGGCCTCCTCCCCCCGAATCCTTTTCTCTACCCTGAGGGGTCAGTGCCGGGCTCCGAGACGGCATCCCCTTCTCCGGCTGTTAAGATGGATTTCTGAACTCTGTCCTGGAGGGGCAGAGGTTCAGAAGGCCAGCCTAGTTTCTTGGAACAGGGTAACCTCTGGACAAGCCAGACCAATCAAGGTAGCGATCGCGGCAGTCAAGACTAGGTCTCAAGAGGGGTGAGGGTGACTGAAAGCCCGCAATGAGCACACAAAGCAAGGGCACTTACAAATGACTCCAAGCAGGTGTTATATTAAAAATATAGACACATTTATTACAAGGCCTTTGTAATATTGACCATAGCAAAGAATCACTATAAAACTCAAGTAAACCAACACATCACAATCAAATACAATATATATACAATTACCGAAGGGTCTAAAGAGTTCGAAGCACGAAATATGCAGACCATCTAGATGGGGAGGAAAACAGGCAGTGCAAGTAATCGTTAGACCCACTTCGCCTTCAGAGGCCAACTAACTAGAAGGAAGTCCGAGACCTACGAAGAGTGGAGCCTTGTGCTCAAAAGTACCTGCACACGCTGGTGCCAGTGGGCCAAGGGGAGTCTCTTCAAGGAAGTCAGGCAGTTCAGAGCGGTGAACAAAGGAAGGCGAACAGATCTCCGCTACTCAAGCGCGGCCTCCACTTGCGGGCAGAAGCAGAGCGCGAGTGCGAAAAAGGTGTGCTGTTTAACACAGCGAGGAAAAGCTACGAGCTACTGCAGGAGGGCGACCAGTTCCTAGCGTTGCTACTCACCAGTCCCCGATGCAGGCAGACCCAGGCTTCTCCGCGCCAGTTTCAGTGCTGGCAGGTTCAGATACGAGCAGGGGACGTCTCTGCGTCGTGTAGATTCCGCGGCAGCAGAATTTAGAGTTGAGGATGTCCCAAACGCAGTGAACTCGCACAGTTTGTTACCACAGCAGGGCAACAAGCGGCCGTGTGTATTTCAGCCCAATGTACACTTCTCACTTCAGACCTGGGAATGCCAAGTGTAGGAATCGTGTGAGTGTGCTAAGGACGCGGAATACAACACAACCTGACGGCGGTAACAGAGGAAGACTCCTGGGTAAGCTGGTCAGTCCACTGGATGGCCCAGAGACGCTTCCGAAGGCTTGCATGCAGGAGATGATGAAGATGCCGAGAATAGTTGTTCCCACTATTCCAAAGGGTCGAAGTACCAGTACAGGCCTTCTCGTTCGATCAGAGGCAGAATGTTTCACAGAGCGGCAGCAGTGCAGAGGAGCAGTCCTTCAGCGGGTCACCAGCGATTCCTCGGTTCAGCCTCGTAGTTGCAGGATACTTGGCTCCTGTATCCCTTCGTTCGTGAGAACTCAGGAGATCGACATGGTAGTGGAGTTTCCAGCCTCCTCTTATCCACGGTTCCCTTCGCGCCAAAACGGAGGGAACCCAATGGGAGATCTGCTCACAAAACACTCACATCATACGTGGACCTATCACGGACCACGGTGGTCCCAGGCATTCACGACACACTAGACTCTCTGACACCCAGCCCACATCCTGGAGGCACATACAAGGCCTGTAGAAGCCCGCAAAAGCATCTGTGTTTCGCGGGAAAGTACATGCCCAAATAAGGAAGGCCCCAGGTCGGCTCGACCTGGGGAAGGTGAAGGGGGCAAGACGGTCAGCGGGCAGGACAAAGAGCCTCGTGGTCTGGCCATTTTGGGAGCCAGGCCACCATTTTGGGCTAAGCACGAGAAACGCGCTTAAACAGCCAAAACGAGCTCAAAACACAAAGAAACGATCGCTGCCACCAGTCCCGTCCGTGATTCACTTGCACCGTTCGTTACAATCCAAAGACAGTGTCTAGGGCCTGTAGAAGAATAGAGACCCAAGAGAGCGGTAACTTAGCTTACAGTGCCCTCTTGTGTCATGTTGTGTGAAAGCTGCAACATGATAAAAGAACTACGGAAAACAACGTTTCCCGGTACCGACTGTCTTAAGGGCATGTCCGTTTCCCTGTAAGAATGGAGCGAAAGCCCAAAGGAGTGCGGCAGAAGGCTACACTTCTCTGGCAAAGTCTAGATCATGGTGAAAACAACAGCAAAAAGTTTAGGGGTTGCCACATGGAAGGAAAATTACCCACAATTAAGAAATCTTTCCTAACACTGGCGTGCCAGCAGACTTTACCAAAGTCACTGTGGCGGTTTCGCACCTCGGAGGCAGGGCCCCTTCTGTGCTGTTGGGGCTACCATCATGGAGTCAGCCGCCTTCGTAAAAGCAGCTACCGCCAGTTCTATCGTCGCTGAAGACTTCTCCTGCGCCGATTGGGCCTTCTTGGGCAGTTCAGCCTTCTTCTCCTCCATCTCTGGCATCTCAGGCTTCTCCCGCAGCTTAGGAGGAGCTTGATTGCCGGCTGGCGATGGAGGCAGATGGCGATGTCCTGTCCATCGCAGGACCCGATTGCGCTGTGACCACACTGGACCTGGATTTATGGTTCTTGGCCTTGTCTTGGCCCCCCACGGGTGAGACGCCCTCAATGGACTCAGAAGACCGCTCCTCGGACCGGCTGGTCCTAAGTGAGACATGACCTTGCTCGGAGCACGGGACAGAGGCCTTGGCATTCAGCCACGCCGGCAATCTACTGTGCCTATCCTTCGTTGTCTTCTTGGAGAAGCTGAGGCATATCTTGCAATCTCCTTCCTTTTGGTCTGGATGCAGACAGTCGAGGCACTGCAGGTGCTGGTCCTCCACTAACACATTCTGCAGCCCGCACTTGGTGCAGGGCCTGAAGAGCGATCTTCCTTCCTTCTCCTTCGTCATGGTCAGAGGGTGCGAAGTAGGCCTGATGGCCTTCTGGAAACTTTGACGATCTTTGCCCTTGAGTGGCACTGACATTCACTGACAACTGATCCCTGCTGTCGGCAGATGCAGAAAAGACCACACAGGCTCTTTTGGAACAAAAATAGAACTGTTTTCTGTCGTAAAACAAGAAAAAACATAGAACAAACTCAAGGACTCCCAACATAAAGCGTGCAGTAAAAATCTGAAGATGGCTGCCAGAGGAGGGGCTTAGGGAGAGGACTGTCATTGGATGGGAGCAGTATGACCCAGAGGACAGTGATTGTTTTAAAAGAAACATACAGTTTGTAAGTGAAAGTGAAACAGTTTTGTCTTTTACTGAGGATGCCCAGTTTGACAACGGGGAATATTCATGAGCATGTGAATCCATGCCAGACCCCATGCTCGAGAAAACTGAATAACAGTCTTCAGTTCTTCTCTAAATCCTTCTGTTACTTCTCTAATATTTGTGAAATCCTTTGCCAAACTGCTCTAATCTCCAGGATTCCAAGGGGCATGTATGGAAACTAAATTAGTCCCATCTTCAGTATTTCTGAATAACAATCTCAAAGGGGCTTGAAGTTGAGGTTTTGTAGGGGCATCATTTATTTTGCTCCTTGTAATGGAAGGATTAAGATGGGCAGACTCAGTAGCTGTAACCAGCAGTGCTCAGGAAATAAATCTGCAAACGTTGTGGATGTAGCCATTGTGTTAAAGCTTGCCCAAGCAAAAGAGGAGTTTGCAGAATAGGTTGCATCAGTGCACGTGGCAGAGGGGGCAGTTGAATATTAATTCAATTAATGTAATTTAATTTGTTAATATGTGTAAATATCTGGTGATATATGGGTTTGGTTCTTTTGTCTAAAAATAGCCTTTTCTTGTGTTTTTGCATATATTTTTGTACTTTTATTTGTTATTGTTTTGTTTTTCTGGCGTGATTATATGATGCTAGCAATATAGAAATCTTTTTAAGTGTAATATAAAATGTTAATGTTTGATATATCTATATTGTTTTATGAACAATGATGTTCCTTTTATACATGTGTTGTGCTTCTCTTTTTGTAAAGGTTTTGATGAACCACTTACTACAAAAAAAGAAAAACTAAGAAATTCATATTAATAAAATATTAAGTAAATAACCATCTGGGTGTTATTTTGGATCACATGGCTAAAAAGAGGGGGAGAGAAACCTTGCAGCCCCATTAATACATAATCACTAATGGAAACAAACAAGCCTAAAGAAAGAGATCTCACATATTTTAACTTCCAAATAACTTGCGGCAGTCAAAACTTCATAACCATAAGTCCAGACTCCCAAAAGAGGGAAGAAGCATCAATGGCCCTATGTTACACGGGGGTTACTGGACACATTTATTACTAATAGTAGATTTTCACGTCTTTAGCTGTCTGAGCTGTTCATAACTGTATGGGTTTGGCAACCAGGGGGCTTTAACAATTCTGCCCTATGGAACCACGTCTGGTGAATGTAATGGGCCACACAGTGCATAATATTCAGATCCACACTCCCTTTGCAGTAGTTCAAGGCTTCTGCTGTTGATCGTGTACCCGCTGCCCTAAGGAGAGGTCTCAGATAACAATCTTATCACTCTCAGTTCACTGCAAATGAACAAAATGGACACCCGTTTCCTTGCCAAAGCTGCAAAACTGACAATATTTACCCATGATTTAGTGAATGAGGCAGTCCTACGTGTACCCATCCTGAAACCAAGGAACAATGCACAAGCATATGGCAGGTTTATAAGATCAAGATAGCTTTCATAGCAAAAGTCTGGTTTAGTGAGGAGATATTCTGGGCCTAATCTTAGTCTGTTGGCAGCATACTCCATATTTCTCCTGGCCAGAGTAGATGACTTCTTAATTCTCCCTTGTGCAGCTTTATCAGTGCTAGCTGGGTTCTCCCACACACTGGGTTCGTTCACAGCTAATAAAGATTTGTTCACATGCATTACCCAGGGGAGACTTTTGCCCCTTCCAGGTCCAGCAGGTGAATCAATGCATCACAAAATGTACCCAGACCCTCAACACTCCATAAACTGATCCTGTATAATACTGTGCGAATACAGCCTAATTATCCAATGGGTTGCACATCAACCTTTAGATGTATTAGTGTGTTGGCTGAGCCCTGTGGTAACATCAAAAGTTTCTTCAGAAACTTGTTTTCCACATTCTGGGCTCAGCATAACCCTTAAATTCCACACAACAGTGCTCCAGTGATAGCTTGTTTTTTATATAGCTCAATGGCTGGGAAAACAGCACCTCTCGAATTGCGGCCTGTTGGTGACTGCGCATGCGTTTACTGCGCAGGCAGGTAGAGGCCACGGTCTTGAAGCTAAGGAGGGGGTTTGGGTAAGGGGTCTGTGTATGTGTGTGGGCGGGGTATATGTGCCTACATGTATGTTATGTGTGGGTCAGGGAAAATAGTCAGGATTGGACCCACCCAATATACGTTAGGGAATGGGGAGTAAAGGGGATTGGGGAGGGTACGGAGGTTGCAGGGGTGTCCCCCGCATTAGGAAACTGAAGGGGGCACAAACTAGAGGAAAAAAATGATTCCCTGCAGCCCTTCTTGCGTGGTTCTCTTAGTCGAGTGATTGCGATGCAACATTTTCATACGTGCAGCAATCATGTAGATCCATAGAATGCCACTTGCTCCAGCCTGCGGCCCCGCCACATTAATGTTCAAGTCGCAACACTTAGCAAATTTGGGTTTAAGCACCATAACCTTAGTTTTCCCAATATTCAAATTTAGATTTATGTCCCCACACTTCCTCAAGAAAACAGCCAAAGTAGTTTTAAGCCCATGAGGGCAAGAGGACAGCAGAACGGCATTGTCTGCGCAAAAAATGTGCTGGATATTTGTCGGTATCGCCTCGAAATAATGAATTGCAAAACAATGAGGCCAAAAATGACAAATATTTTGTATCCAATTGTATGCGTTTTTGTGTACTTTTTTCCACATTAAGTAGATGAGTGGTGGGGTTATGGAATAAAGAAAGGCTGTGGTATGCAGAAGGGTGTTGTGGTAAGGGGGTCTCTGCCCACATTAACAATAAAAACAAAGTGCACTTTTTAGGAGGGTCTTGGCATTCCAACAGTAACACATCAATAATTTCTTCAATGTAAATACAGAACAGAATGGAGGCAAGAACACAGCCTTTTCTCACACTTTTAGTGACTTTGATAGAATCGGTTACCTCGCCATAACAGACCACTGCTTTATTGTGAGTGTACAATGCCTAAATTTCTGAAATCGGGTGTGGGGGCATTTTTCTTTTTTCCAGGACCTGCCATAGTGTTTCATGGGAAACCCTGTGAAATACTGTCTTGAAGTCCACGAATACCTAATTTGACCTTTCTCAATACAATGTACTTCTGGGCGAGCAAGACCAAAAGGAAACATTGATTAATGGTACTCTTTTGCTTCTGAAACCCAGCCTGGATCTCAGTGATAATTTCATTTTCATCGGCCCATGACTGTAGATGGGTTAAAGTAACTTTAGCAAAAGTCTTTCCTGCACTGTCCAGAAGCGAGATTGGGCGATAAATGGTTGTTCTCTGCCGCCCTTTTTGTATATGAGAACTATCACGTCTTGTTGCGCAATGTTGAGATTTATTACGGCGTTAAAACGTTTACACAGAACCAAGGCCCATATAGAGGGTTCATCTTTATAAAGAATGGTTGACACCCTATCAGGGCCAGAAGCTTTCCCGCGCATTTGAGACTCTGTTGCTTTACGGATCTCTATCAGGCCAACGTGTAATCCACCTTACCTAGAATATATCCTGGAGGTTATGGAGAGGTATGCAATGCTGTCTGGCATAACAGTTAACCATAAAAAGTCAAGCATATTTTCCCTAGGCAGATATGTAGGAATGCCACAACAGGAACTGCCAGTACTACAAATAAAGTGGGAAACTAGGACGTTTAGATATCTCAGAGTCAATATATATCATAATGTCGCAGAGGAACAAGAATGAGACAGATGGAGACTGATTCCAAACGACAAAGCGATGGAGTGGTCTATGATCACTATCTAATCTGTCCATCACTTCGAAGTCAGTGACCCTCGCCAATCCTTAGCCATAACCAGTACGTAATCGATATTGGAAGAACCATTGAGACCTGTATATGTCATACTAGCTGGTTGGTCCTTAGGGAATCAGCCATTGCATGCTCTTAATTACAGACTATAAATGACAGGAGCAGTGTCAATCACTTGACGGTGTGTCCTCTTCAAGCATGTGGCCGCCAGTGGAGCCATCGCCCATGCACTAACTTGATCCCCCCCCCCCCCACAGCCCCTCCAATTGTCTTAGAGGCTCAAACTGGAGGTTACAGTCTCCAGCCAGCAGAATATGGGGTTTTACAGGAGCAAAATCCTCCCAAGAAGCAATCAGATGTTGGATCTTGTTGACAACAGAAGACACAAAAGGCACCCTTGGTCTATTATAGGCATTAAACAAAAGGATAGCAGCACCCTCTGGGGTATAAGCTACCAAATGTTGTAAATCCGGCAATCCTGTTTGCCAAACCACGATATCCCATTTTAAAGCAGAGTCAAGCCAGGTAAGGAAGCCACAACATGGTCTACACTTAGGACCCTTCCTTGCTGGGATCTGAAATGATTGGTAGCCTTGTAAGTCTACAACCTCTGCTGCCCATGATTCCTGAAAGAAAATCACCCAGAAACTGTTGGAAAATTAAAGCATTCCAACAGGGCTCCTCCATACGTTTACCAATTCCCTGCTACATTCCACGAAACCAGCTTGCAAGAAATTATTTTTAATTTTTTTATTGGATTTATTACAAACCTTTTAAAATACAGAAAAAGTTTAATATCACTTACACAGCCATCATCTTAAAGTTAAAATACAGTCAAGAGAGAAATCCCTCTTTTTTTTTTTACATCTGCTGCAGGATACCATACATTTCAAAAACAGTAGAATTGGCAGCATAATCACAAGAAAGCACAACCTCTAAAAATATAACAACTGCAAAAATCATGGAGGGCTTTTCTCCTAAAAGGAACATATACCACCATTGCTCCAACGAGAGAGAACCAACATTTTCCCCCCAGGGGTACAAGTACCTGGTACTTAAAGCCGTTAGACACACACATGCCATAATTAAATGTTTCAATGACATTACCCTCCTTACAAAATCTACACGTAGGTGCATTCATATCCAACTTCTTATAAACCATCAATATCTCCCTGGTTGGAAACAAATTAAATCTGACCCTCATTAATTGAGTCCGTAAATAAGGTAATGGGACATTCTTCAAGTAGGCCGGGAGAGAATTAATCTATCTACATTCATTACTATATTTATAAATGCCATATCATATCATACCAAATTTACTCGACAGTTTATTTTGTTTCCTTTTATCCTGTGTATTTATCCGGTCTCAGAGCTCTAATTTCTTTTTGATGAGCGTAGGATTGGACAACAAAACTTCAATCGAGATATCCAAAGATGCCAAGCACCTATTACATTTAACTTTCCAAGCATTAAGCGGCTGTTAGGGAGAATTCTCTGTTTAGGTTGAATTTCCTAACCTAGTGAGTCCCCCAGCAGCTTTGCTGGATTTTTTGGGTTTTTTTTTTCTCCTGCCAAGAGTGTGACTCTTTTACCCTCACTCTTGGACATGACTTGAGAGTGTTTCTGTGACTTGCTATGTGCTTATGGGCTAGGGGGTATTTTTTCCCCATAGGCCATCATTGGTTTTTGAATGTGTGTTACACAGCACCCTCAGTGCAGTAACACAGGGGTGTCATAGAGACCCCCAAACATAGACTCCACACCCTGGGACTGACTACTGTCTCCCTGGGTCTGTAAAGTCACCATTGACTTTACTAGTCTTAACTTAGGAACTTAACCAGTACAAACCATCTTACTGTGGAAGTACTGGTAGGGGCAATTAGATTGCCCCTGGGTCTGTTGTCGAGGGGGTACTGTCCCGTCCCCCCTCGCCGAGTTCTGGCTGGTGGCAGTGGATACCATGGAAATATTCCACCAGAATATTTCCCAATGGGATTTCCCATTGGTTTTTATGCACCACTTTTTGGTGCAATGTTAAAGATACCGGCGGTTTATTTATTTAATATAAATTCACCGGTTGGGATTTTTTTGCCAGAACTCACCGCCAAAATGGCGTCTAGGTTTACTTTAGTAACCCTGAACCCGAGTCGAGCCTTTGTTCCACTTTTGGCGGGCTTCTGCACAGAAGCCCTCCAAAGTGGTGCCATTCTGTCTGGGTACCACAGGAGGTGTGGGAGGGGGTTTAGGCACCCTGGACTGAGTTGCCTTGCCAACTCATGTCGCACTCTGGTGTGATTGGCCCAAGTGGTGAGCCGCCCCGCTCACCACTTAGCATGTTTGAGTGACAGCTAGGCTGTATGAATGGGGGTTTGCTGCATAAAAGCAGGGTTTTTGGGACTGGTTCTTCAGAAGTCGCCACAGGACCTAAGAAGCCGAAGAGGGAGAAGCCGAGCAGACCTGCCAAGACGACACCACCGGTGGAGCCCTGCGGAACCGTCTCACCACTTTTCCCGACGACAGAGGAGATCTCCCGCCGGAGAGTCTTCTTCCCTTAACTGGTGGGGACAACCAGTTTCTGCCTTCTTTTTGCCGTCCCGAAGCATCTCGTGGCTGCCGTGCCTGTGCCAAGCACCCCGGCAACCGGGATACCACTTTTTACCTCAACCGCGAAAGAGGGGTAAAATCCTTTGTAACCGGAAAACTCCACGGCTGGTCTCATCCCTGGTAGTGCAACGACCTTCAGCTTTCCTCCACGTCGAGAACATCTCTTCCTTTGGACGACGCCGCGACTTGCACCCACTACCAGGAACAACTACCACCGCTGGAGGATCCTTTCCACTTTTAAAAGGTACTGTGTTCCGCCCGGCTTCCCTTGCCACCGATTGTACGGGGTAGATTTAGCCCTCGGCTCTCGAACCTGGGTAAGCCTGGGACACCCTAACTAAACTTTTTCTAAGCTCAGTAAAACCTTTTCTATTCACTTGCAAAGACTTGTGACATTGTGTGATCTTGGGCATATTTTCGCCTGGCTCTCTCTAAAGCGGGCCTCAAACCAATTCTCCTTGTTCCACAATTGACTGCCTTTTCTAACCTTCTGTGAAAAGTGTTTTACCTTGCTGCTTTCATTACTTCTGCCTTTTCCCTCCCTTTTTCAATAACTTGTTGGAGTGCCATCTAACGTTAAGTGCTCACCTCTGTTTGGAAATAAGTGGTGTTAACTTAGACTTGTCCAACAAATGACTAGGGATGTACATAGAAGTAATAGTGACTGTGTTTTGACTTACTTACCTTTTTCTGTGCTAGTGTAATTTATGAGTGTGCCTTTAAAATAAATAAGTATATACTTTTACACCAAGCTCTGGTCAGTGTTTGCTTGTACTATTGTGCCTCTGTACCTATTGTGTATCCTCTATATACTGCCTAACTCTTCTTGAGGGAAGTCTGACTGCTCAGCCACAGCTACCACAGTGAATCTGTGTGGGACAGACTGCTACCAAGTGGGTTTACTGCCAACACCTGTAGTCTTAAATCTTTTGCAGTGTTCCCAGAGGGAACTGCACAGGTTTCTGCCTAACAGCAGCCCAGTCCACTTCACCATTTGTTCCATTATTTAGAAACTTCAGGGGCTTTGTTGAGTTCGTCAGAATAGATTTCCGCCACAAGGACAGCGACTTCCTAAGAATTGTCGCATACAGCGACTGCAAACCCACCTCAAATCTGATGAAGGCTAGAGGGAGACCCCTGGGAAGATGTAAAACATTCTTCCAGAAAATCCCATCCAACACTTACCAAATCTGCCATGGCATGTTTAACCTTGTCTCAGCCCCATTTGTTAATGACAGTCACTTTTTGTTTATAGAAAATCAAAACTGGAACAATAGTGAACTTTCCATCTGCTATTTAGGGCTTGACCTTGGGCGGCTAGGCTCTTTGCCTTGGCTTTCAGATCTGAGACCCAGATATCCTCATTTATGCTCTGATTCAACCGTATCCCTAAGTATACAATGTCACCATCTCTAAGGACTCAGGGCCTATATGCCATTTGCACCCTTACATTGCTTCCCTCCAGATGCTTTCAGAATCAATATTTTTGATTTTTTTACATTGATCTTCAAGTCATTTCCGACCATATTTGCTTGTAGACAGTCCAATCTACGTTGCAAGCCTATTGGCGTTTGATCGACCAAAACCAGGTCATCTGCTTAGAGGATACAAGGTAAAGGTCTTCCATTAAGTTTAGGGGGAAAGGCATTTACATCCCCAAATCTGCGAGATATAAATGAAATAATATTGGTGTAAATGGGCAGACTGGTTTTAATTTCCTATATGTATTAATTTGTTTGAACAAGTGACCCTCCAAATTCAGTCTGACCTGGATTGACGTTGACGATTATAATTCCATTATTGGTTGGAGTAGATTTTTGGGGCAACTCCACCTATCTAATTTCTTCCACAATCTAATCCTGTTTACACTGTCAAAAGCTTGTTATAGATCAATAAACGCCAAATGAAAATGTGTTCTCTTTTTCACTGACTGCAACTTTAATAGATTTAGAAGAAAAAGATTCACACAGGTTCGTACCCCCTTAATAAACCTTGTCTGGTGGGACTCTAACCTACGAACGCCACTCGCCAACAAATTCATGCGGCGTAAAATCAAGGTGGCTAATAATTTCCCCAGAATATCCAAGAGGGCTATAGGGCGATCATTTATCGGATCTTCTCCATCGCCCTTCTTGAATATAGGTATTATAATGAACATCTTCCAAGACTTCGGATCTCTACAACACTCAAAATGTGTTTAACAATACAGAAATTAACTCAGCCCATAGTACTTGTGATTCCTTGAGCAGATTTGTCAAACCATCCGGGCCTGCAGTCCGCTACTGCTTTAGATTCCCAATTAAATGCAAAATTTCTTATCTTTTATCTGATTATTTCTCATATTTATTCCTTGAGGAGTAGCAAAAATGTCAGTATAATGTTTGACCTAATTTTTTTTTCCCAAGACAGCATTGGTTAAAAACGCTGCTTGAGGGGGCGTGGGCAAGATGGCGGGCTCAGTGGATGCAAGCAGTGTGAGCTATGTTCTCGCGTATGAGCAAACACAAGGTTTACCCACATCCCCTGTGAGACAGAGGGTCCCGGTGTGAGGAGGAAGCTGCAGAGTCGAATGGGACTCCTGGGAGAACGCAGGTGAGCCACGAGCGACCGGGCTGCCGGATGTGAGGGGAGAGCGCTGCCAAGACAGAAGTGCAGCCAGAGGAAATATGGTGGGCGGGCCAGGAATGGTTGGCCGATGAGGCAGTGTGGGCGAGCGGCATCACGCCTGGATAGCGAGAGGAGGAGGCTGGCCGTCGATCGCCGCAGCCATTGCGTGGGCCGGGGAAGCTGCCCAGTGCCTGATCAGAGGTGCCGATAGAGAGTCTGGTGAAGAGGGCAAGATAAGCAGAGAAGGAGGATCCAGGCCAACCCCCCCACCCACTGCCGTATACGATTTTGCAGCGAGCAGTGTTAGGTGTGTGGCAAGGAGTCTGCTGACTGCCGTGCAGCGTGGGCGCATAGTGGAACACGGAGGAGTTCCTGGGTGCGCGGAGGCGGGACAACATGAGGAACTGGTAGGCATGTCGCCCTTGCAGTTTCGCCGGCAGCGCTGCGTGCAGGCGCTCCCTCTGACATATTGCCGGTACAAGGGCATAGCCCCTCGGGTGTACACCCGGTAAAAGAACCTTGGGGTCCCTCAGCACTGTCTCTGGAAGGACCTGGCAGCCGGTAGCTAAGCTAGCCTCTGTACCCGTGCTGGTGTGAGAACGTGAGAGGTTCCTCCCGCTATGGCGTTTACTTGGGAAGGAATCGCACTTTGCGGGTGCGCTGGAAAAGAGCAGCCCTCCCTTGGGCCTTGACTTATGTCTGACGAAGTCCTTCAAGTCCTCTGGAAGCGACTTCTCGAAGAGCTCCCTCCACCTAGGTAGCATGTTCTTCAGAGAATGTGGTGTCAGTGCGTCGCATGCAGATCAACCCTCCCAGTCGTGGTCGGGGCCAAGGCAGCGGAGGCAAAGAGCGTGGGGATCGAGGGTAGGGAAGAGCCCCTCGCAGGCTGGACACCTGCTGAAGTCGACATGCGCTGGGGAGGAGCGTGGCGACAGAGGACCGAGTACCTGATTGATAAAAGAAGACAAAAAGACAGAAGAAAGAATCTGGAGAAGAGCATGTGGTATTACATGGCCGAAACCAAAACCAGGAGCGCTGGTGAAATCGGCCCATTCCCTTCGACACGTAAAAGGGGACTGAGGAGTGGCGCCGGTGGCCAGAGTCAGGGGTGCGCATGCTCCTAGAACCGCGCCCCCACGCACCTCCAAATTTAAAGGGGAAGAAGGTTTTTTCTGGTGAAAAAGGTTCTGTCTCCCGTCCCTGGCGAGGGACGTCCCATGCAGTATGGAGGAAAGGGGCACGGGCGTGAGAGTACTTGTGTGTGTCATCTTCTAAATAGAATCTTGTAATTTTTCTACTTGTCAAAAGTACTTTCTGCAGAATCGATATGTGGGAGCACATAGATTCAAATTTTACAAATTGTGCTATTTTTCACTAAAAAACATATGTTAGTGGAAATAATTTGACCAGTTTCCTTGCTTTATTTAACAAGTGTCCCTTTAAATCCCTGCCGGTGGCACGTGACCGAGGACGGTTTTCGCCGGATTGCAATGGGGCACAGCGTTCCAGCGTTCCATTCTGCAACTGCAGTGACGGCTTTGACTGAAGTTAGTGCTCATCATCGTAGCAGCAGGGCAGCTGATATTCAGAAAAAATACCAAGTGTTGGGTCTCTGGCCGGCGGATCAGATTCCAAGGCAGACCGCCCAGACCCTGGAGCTACCCATTGTCGGTCCGCCAGGTGAACAGGTGGGTACACTCAGTCGGACCTTTAAACATGCTACTCAAGGTCCCTTGCCAATGTCTTTCCCTATCCCGGATGCCAAATCGGCCTTTACTGAGGCTGTTGGGCTAGAAGTAGATTCAACCGGCCGAGAACTGGTGGCCCCATCTGTGCAGATCCGTTCTGGTCATGATAGTGAGGTGGAAGTGCCTCTGCTGCTCATAAGAAGTATCCCTGCCAACAAAGTCTGCCAGTATGTGATCCCGTTTTCCCTCCCCTCTCGCACTGTAATGATTCAGCCAGCTTACTACAACATAACTTTAAAATCACTCACAGCAAAGAGAAGAACAAGTTACTTTCTTACCTGGTAACGTTCTTTCGATGGGATGGTCCGACGACGTATTCCATATCTATGACATGTAATCACCACAGCTGTGCTGCTTCGGAAACTTTTTCGGCGTCTGCGTCCTGCGTCGATGACGTCGATGCGCCGTCGTCGAGGACCTCCTCCGACGTCCGACGTCATTCGATGTGATAAGTAGGACGCACGACGCCCGTAGCCTCAGTTGTAGTTTTTTCCCCCAGAACGTGTGACATAAGTCAACTGCCAGTCAGACACAAAGCCTTGCGGAACGTAAGCTGCAATCGCAAAAGAAATTCTGCAGCGGGGAAGGCAGGGCGGGAGCGATATGGAATACGTCGTCGGACCATCCCATCGAAAGAACGTTACCAGGTAAGAAAGTAACTTGTTCTTCGAGGGGATTGGGTCCTCCAACGTATTCCATATCTATGACAGACTCCCAAAGCAGTACCAAATCAAGGAGGAGGGAAAGTATTTAGAATCAAAATTTAGAATAGCCAATCAAATAGCAGAGCAAAGGACCGCCTTGCCAAAGGCCAGATCCTGCCCTCGGATGGAATCGAGGGAATAATGCCGTACAAATGTATGTACTGAAGCCCAGGTGGCTGCATCACAGATGTTGCGAATAGGAACACCCCTCTGCAGGGCAGTAGATGCAGCCACACCCCTGGTAGAATGGGCCCGCAAGCCAGCCGGTGGGTCCTTACCCGCCAAGCGGTAACACTCCGAGATGGCCAAAATAATCCAGCGGGACAAAGTCTGTTACGTCACAGCTTGCCCCAAATGCTTGCCAGCGTAACCAATAAAGAGTTGATCGTCCACTCTGACCCGGAACATGCGAGAAACATAAAAGCTTAAAGCTCTCCTAGGATCAAGCCTATGGAGCCTCTCCTCTTCCTTACCAGGATGCGGAGGAGGATAGAATGCCGGAAGAACAACCTTCTGGGCCAAATGAAATTCCGTCACCACCTTCGGAAGAAAAGAAGGACGAACTCGAAGGACAACCCTGTCCTTGTGAAAAACAGTGAAGGGTGGCTTAACTGAAAGTGCCTGTAACTCACTCACTCTGCGGGCGGAAGTAACCGCAACTAAAAACACAGTTTTCAGAGTTAACAGCCTCAAAGGGCAAGAATGTAAAGGCTCAAACGGAGCACCCATAAGAAACCTAAGAACAAGGTTTAAATCCCAACCGGGCACCAGGAAAGGTGACGGAGGGAACACATTAGTGAGCCCTTTCAGAAACTGTGAAATTAAAGGGATTTTAAAGTAAGAACATTCTTCAGATGAGCGCTTAAAGATGGACAGCGCCGCCAGGTAACCTTTAATGGTACCCACTTGCAAGCCCCTGTGGGCCAAAGAAAGCAAAAAGGACAGAACCATGGGGATGTCACATGCAAAAGGATCCACATTCTGAACTCTGCACCAGTCGCAGAACTTACGTCAACGGCAACGGTACAGAGACTTTGTTGCTGGCCTTCGGGCCGAAAGCAACACCTCCATCACGTCTTCAGGGAGGTCCCAATCCTTATACCTCAACCTTTCAGAAGCCAAGCGTGAAGGTTGAGGGATCTGACCTCTTGATGGAGAACCTGACCCCCCTCCCGTGAGAGCAGATCGTCTCGGTAGGGAAGACGACGTGGAGGGCAGATGGACAAGTCTAGAAGGTCCGGGTACCACGTCCTCCGAGCCCACGCCGGAGCAATGAGGATCATCCGGGAACCGAACTTCCGCAACCTCCGCAGCACTTGCGGGATGACGGGGACTGGAGGAAACGCGTACAGCAGCGGGAATGACCACTCCACCACGAACGCGTCTCCTAAGGCTCCTTTTGGAGGAAATTCCCGCGAGCAAAACCTTTCGCACTTCCGGTTGACACTGGAGGCGAAGAGATCCACTTGAGGGGTCCCCCAAAGGGCGAAGATCTCCAGGAGAATCTCCTGAGCCAACTCCCACTCGTGAGAGATCGCGCTCTGCCTGCTCAGAGCGTCCGCCGTCACGTTTTCGTCTCCGGCCAGATGAACTGCCGAGATCGAAACTTCCTGCTGGATGGCCCAGAACTCGAGCTGCATCGCCTCCCTGCACAGAGGAAGTGACCCTGCCCCCCCCTTTTTGTTGAGGTAGTGCATGGCCACTGTGTTGTCCGTCAGGATCAGGACATTCTTCCCTCGCACAGTCGGCAGAAAAGCCTTCAGGGCTAGCCTGACGGCCCTCAGCTCCAACAGATTGATATGGAGTCTGGACTCCGACGGAGACCAACGCCCGCTGACTGTCAGCTCGTTGGCATGAGCTCCCCATCCCGTGAGGGATGCATCCGTCACGATCGTCACCTCCGGCCAGGGTAGCCAAAATGGAGCCCCCTTCATCAAGTTGCCTTCGACGGCCCACCACAGAAGGTCCCGGGCGACCGAGGGCGGCACCTGAACCGGGTCCGACATCCTGCCGGAGGACTGCGACCATTGCGTCTTGAGTGCCCACTGCAAAGATCTCATCCGCAGGCGAGCCTCTGGCACCAGAAGAATGCAGGATGCCATGAGGCCGAGCAACCTCAAGAACTCGAACGCTGGGAGCGTCTGGGCATGCTGAAACTTGTGCACCATCTGCTGAATGTGAAGAGCCCTCACCTGGGGAGGAAAACACTGCCCCAGGGAAGTGTCGAGCACTGCTCCGATGTACTGGAGCCGCTGTGTTGGCGTCAAATGGGACTTCTTTAAATTGAGGGAGAAGCCCAGCCTGTGAAGGGAGTGGCAGGTGACGGATAGATGATCCAGGACTTGCTCGGGAGAGCTCCCCCTGATCAACCAATCGTCCAGGTAGGGGTAGACGTGAATCCCCCCTAGCCTGAGATGCGCTGCCACCACCACCATGAGCTTGGTGAAAACCCTCGGGGCGGAGGTCAATCCGAACGGCAGGACCCGAAACTGAAAGTGCGAGTCGCCAACCGCGAACCTCAGGTACTTCTTGTGCTTGGGATGGATCGGCACATGGAAGTAAGCATCCTTGAGGTCGAGTGACACCAACCAGTCCTGAAGCTGAAGGGCCTGGAGGACTTGAGAGAGAGTAACCATCTTGAACTTGTCCTTCCTGAGGAGTTTGTTCAAACCGCGCAAGTCCATGATGGGTCTCAATCCCCCGTCTTTCTTGGAAATCAAAAAATAAGGGGAATACCATCCCTTGTTCCTCTCCGCTACAGGCACCAGTTCTATGGCGCCTTTCTCCAGCAGGGCTTGAATTTCCTGCGCAAGGAGCGGATCCGGACTCTGCAAAGAGAGGTTCCCCGGTGGATTGTCGCGAGGCCTGTGCCGAAAGGGAAGACAGTAGCCGTGGGATATGATCTCCAGAACCCACACATCTGAAGTAATGGCTTGCCACTCTACAAGATGCTGCGCCAGCCTTCCCCCAACCGGCGAACCATGGGACATGGCCTCATGACTGAGTAGGAGCGGCTGCGGCGTTACCTGAGGGCAAAGAGGCAACTGCCCGAGCGGCCTTAGCACCACGGGTACCCTGTCGTCCACCTCTGGTACCCCTGCGTTGGCCTCTTTGACTGCCAGCTCCTCTCGCTTTACTGAAGGATGAGTAATAGCGAAAGGAACCACCCCTCCACTGCTGTCCCCTAGGACGAAAAGGCAGAGGATGGCAAACTGCAGCGCCCAACGACTTCGCTGCAGCTTTGGAGGTCTGCAACCTCTCAAGGCTCTCGTCAGCCTTGCTGCCAAAAAGGTGCTCACCATCAAAGGGCATGTTGAGGAGCTGGGACTGCACATCAGGAGCAAACCCCGACTTCCGCAACCACGCAAACCTGCGTATCACGGTGCTCGCCGCCATGGACCTACTGACGCATTCAGCTAAGTCCAGACCCGACTGAACGGACTCACACATGGCATCCTTACCATCCTGGACCATAGCAAGGAAACCATCCCGTTCGTCCCCTTCGGGAATATGATCAGCCGCTAACGCAACACAGTTCCACAGAGTGTGCGTGAAACGTGACAAGGCACAAATGGAGTTGGCCGCCTGAAGCGCCATACCACCAGAAGAAAACACTTTCTTCGCCCAGCCATCAAAACGTTTGTCGTCCCTATCAGGAGGGATGGTAGGGTACGACGCCTGCTTTGCCGGGGCCGTGGCCGCCTGCACCACCAAACTTTCCGCTTGTCCGAACGGGACCCCTCCCGTGACTCGTGCCGACCACTCTTGCGAGCAGTGTCTCTCGACCTCTCACGGCCGACCCCACGCGGGGGCGCGGACGGCTGAGTACCCTGCGACTCAAGAATCGCCAACATTTTCTTCCCGAAGGAAGCCCATTCCTCCGGCGTCGCACGGCTGGCGGGGTAACCGACGTGCCGGGCAGAGTCCTCAGAAGAGGACCTGGAAGGCGACCGGTGTCGGCGCTTCCGAGAATGCCTCGAAGAGGCTGAGGAGTGGCGAGACCGACTCCTAGAAGAAGACCTACGAGACTTCCGACGATGACGCGGAGAGTCGCCCCTCGAATCATCCGTCGAAAGCCCCGCCGACTTCGACTTCCGGGGCTTGGACACCCGACCTACCGACAACTTCTTCTTACGTTCGCGTAAGGCTTTGGACGTGAGCGACTGGCAGTCGATAGTCATCCGTGTCGTGGGCCTCCCCGAGGCACCAGAGGCAGGCGTCGTGCGAGTCAGTCACCGACATCTTGGACCCACACTCCCCGCACTTCTTGAAGCCCGGACGCGGGGTTGAAGACGAAGTAGAAGACATCGTCGAAGGATATTCACAAACGAACAGGTTCGAAGGAACCGAAAAGAACAGAACTCCAAAGAGTCGAGGCGTAGAACCGAGAAATACGAAGCAACACGTTCGCGGAAAAAACGGAACTGAGGCTACGGGCGTCGTGCGTCCTACTTATCACATCGGATGACGTCGGAGGAGGTCCTCGACGACGGCGCATCGACGTCATCGACGCAGGTGCCGAAAAAGTTTCCGAAGCAGCACAGCTGTGGTGATTACATGTCATAGATATGGAATACGTCGGAGGACCCAATCCCCTCGAATAAATGCTTCTTAATACAAGGTCTCTTATGTAAGGAAGGCATGGTATCAACAGTAAGACAGACGCAAGTGGCCACAGTTCAAGCGTGTTTATTGAACTTCAAAAAAGGGTTTAAAAAACGCCTATCATTCTACAGATGGGAGCAAGCTACGACCATCAAATAATAATAATAACAGTCCTAGTGGTGTCTTGTCAAAATAAAAGGGCCTATACTAATAAACCTATTGCCAATCCTTTCCTCTGAATACAAATAGTGTGGGGAAACAATGTTATGCAAAAGAAAGGAGTGTTCACAAAATGATACGTCAGGGTGTTCAGGCCGTTGGCCTCCCTTCCCCGCGTTTTCAGCACGGGACAAGGCTGTACACTCAAGCTTAGCAGTCTCTGGTTTCTCTAGCACAAGCATACAGTTCAATCATTAGCATCAAGGCCTTCCGTGCCCAAGTCGCTTTGCCTTTCTCTCTTCTTTCAGAGGGTTTGATGCGACAAACAAACAATACGTTATTTTCCTCTTCGGATTTCACAAGTACTCAGGCGACTCACTATTCACCTCGGATCCCCCTCAGCCAGGCTCAGATCCACTTAACACAATGCTCGTAGGATAGTCATGCATCCAATTTCTCGGGTAATTCACGGTTAACCCAGATCCAGCTCAGCCGGGCTCAGATCCTCTTTAACACAATGTTCAATTAGTCTCCCTCCACCGTGCTCGGACCAATTTACTTTTTAAGACAAACTTGCTTTAACCAAAAGCTCTCAGCTGATCTCCCTCTGCCAGCCTCGCACCACCTTTTTTAAATGTATTTTTTTTAACAATTTTTATTAATTTTGTTTCAACAAACAACCACCAACCAAACTTGCAGTACATATTACAATGTTCCAATTTGTGTAACAAACAGTGTCTACTGCTTCTCCCGCTCCCTCCCCCTCCCCCTCTTCCGAGCCTACACTACTCCTGCTCTGCTTCTTCTTCTTGTGAAGGGGATTCTTTACCTATGTTCTCTGGTGGGTCCTGGTTGCTCGACCAATCCAGGGCGGGCCCAAATAGAGTAGCTATTAAGTGTTTCCAGGCTGCCAGGGTTTCTGCATCGTCATCCCCTCCCGTATTGCTAGCTTCCTGCCATACTGCAGTTTCAGCTTCCACCCATTTCTGTAGGTCTTTCCACCATACTTCTATCTTAGGTCTATGGCATGACTTCCATCCCATGGCAATTCTTCCCTTCGCAAGTATATATGCCAAATTCTTTAGTTTACTCATATGTTTAAGCTTATGTGGTCTGGGAAACCCCCCAACAGACATGCCCATGCTATTTCAACAGTTAACTTAACCCCTTTATCTTCCAATCTGTGGGCTATTTCGCTCCAAAACGTCTCAATTTCTGGGCACGCCCTGAACATGTGTATGTATGTATGTATGTATGTATTTCATTTTTGTATAGCGCCGGTAGCCCGAGGGCATCAGGGCGCTTAAATGAACAGAAACACAACATAGAACACAGAAAGAGGCCAGCTCAAGGCTAAACCATGAAGTTGTCCTTAAACCATCCTATCCTAGTTCATCATCTGAAGAGATATGTTTTTAAACCCTTCCTGAAAACAAGGTGGTTTGTTTCGGACCGGAGTATTTCCGGAACACTATTCCACAAGCTAGGCGCCTGAACCAAGAAGGAGCTGCCCAACCCTGATTTCAGCTTGAACTTGGGAACGATCAACAGGCATTTGCCCCCGGAACGGAGACTTCTACTGGGGGTGTGAGGCACTAGTCTCTTTTTCAGATACTCTGGAGCAGAGCCATAAAGGCATTTGTGAACCAGGCAGAGGGCTTTAAATTGTATACGATCCTCGACTCTAAGCCAGTGTAACGCTATTCTATCTGCAGTGACATGGTCTCTTTTCTTCAGATTTTAACCGCGTTATTCTGAATCACCTGACAACTGGAAACATCCCTAGAGGAAGCCCCTAACAGGTCATTGCCGTAATCAAGCCTTGATAATATAATGGCTCCGGCTATAGTAGCCATGTTACCCTCATTAAGGTACGTCTTAATGACTTTCATGAGCCTTAAATAATATGCCGTTTTTTTTGTAGATAGCTAGTCTGGGCATGAGAGTCTACCACTGCATTAACCATCATTCCCAGGGTCTTCACTTTCTGGACTACCTGGATAGTGGCATTCTTAAAATTAATTTAATTTAATGTGTCATTCCAGCGTTTTCCTTGCCGCATTTGGGGCAAGTTGGTCGATGTACATTTTTAAATTTAGCTATTCTCTGGTGTGTCATAAGGCCTGTGGGTTATATACAGTTGAATTTGCTGTAACCTTGCATTCCTTGACACTTTTTTATGGTACCCTTGGGCCCGCTCCCACATCCCATCACTCATTGGGGTACCCACTTCTTCCTCCCAGTCCTGTCTCAGTTGTACCATTTCCTTCTCCACTTTGGTCATCACCAACTCATATATCCTAGATATTTCGTGCCCTCCCTCAGCTATATCGTACATCATTTCTATGGCGGAGTCCGGTTGTTCCTCTAGTACTATTTCGGACCATGTCTCTTGGATACGCCGCAACATCCTATGGTATGTAATATATTTCCCCAAGTGCAACCCGGTTTCCTCCACCAGCATCCCAGATTCTTTCATGCTCCCCTCCTGCCATATGTCACCCACTGTTGCTATCCCTACCGGTTCCCAGTGCTTCCTGATCATCTTCATTAATTGGCCTTCTTTTCCCGTAAATGCAACAAGTAGCACTTGTTGGGAAGCTGGGTTCTCCATTACCTGACAGGCCCTATGCCATATTTTCCATCCCAATATCATCATCATCTTTGGGCGCCCTTTCATATCTGATATAGGCAGCCATATCATTTCTTTCAGAAAGAAAGGGGCACATTCCAGCCAAACAACCTAGTTTCTGAGGTTGGGTCCTCTGATAGCCACTTTGCCACATATTGCAATTTGCTAGCTAGATAGTTCGGCAGCTTTATGCCCCCTTTATCATAAGAATTTTGTAACTTCCAGAGGGCAATTCTGTTCCTCGGCCCGTGCAAAAGAAATTCAGCCTCGGACCAACTTCATCTACTTTGTCATCAACTTTCTTTATGCTATTAACATCGAAGACTTTCAATTGTGCACAGGATTTTACTTAACCCGTTGCAGGACTACTTTGATTCACAATTCTTTGTCACTCCGTCAGTTGGATACCTTACAGAGACTTTCGAATGAGCACGCACGCAGTGCCGGTTCACTACGTTCAAGGTATCATATCTTGGCTTCAAAGTTCAATCACTCGTCTGTTGTTCAATTTTACTTACATTACCACATACGCTTCATACAATGTTCGCTTCAGCGTTCCCTATACAATGTTGCCGCTTGCAACCTTAGCTTCAACACAGACCGGTCTGGTATCAGTCTCCCCAACTCACCGGCTGTGCTGTCTAAACTGGGGCTGCTTTGTTGTAGGAGCCAAGGACAGTACCACGGGGGCAAGCGATTCCCCCACCTTGATTATCAACGCGGCCAAGCCTTGTTTCCTGGTCTTACGTTTTCTATTCTCAAAGGTTCTTGAAAGTAACGGTTCCTCGTCAAAAAGGCCAAGGGCACTTCCGTCCCTGCAATCCCCTTCGGTTTTGCCGTCTTTCACCTTGTATTAAACTGCCATCTTGGAACTGCTGCTTCCGCGTGTGCTTCTCCTCGCTCAGAGTGTCCTCCCGTGCTCCGCCTTTTATCCGTGTGGGGAAGTGTAATCGAAGTCAGGTGTGTGTAATGGTCAGTAATTGCCTGACCATTGTATTGGGACATGTCAGGTATACGGCTTTGGTGTTAGTACATTTTCTCTCATAGCGAGCTATTCGTGAGAAAGTGTTTGTGTTGGAAAGGGGGGTGGGGGGGGAGTTGAGATCCTAAGTATCCTACCTGGTAGGATGGGGTAAAGGTATTACAGGGAACGGGATACCACGTCTCGCCATCTGGCGTCCCACTCCCCGAAGACCCTTCACCCAGGTGATCCTCCCGCACTAGTCCACCCTCCAGGAACTGGATCCAAAAGCGATGGCCGTGTCCTGGCTACCTGGATGACAGATCCACGGGGACTAGCAGGTGAGACACATTCAGGTTTCTCACACTTATCAAGCTCATCAGAGAGGTAGCTGACCACATTACTACGCATAAAATAGATCAATGTACAATTACTGAGTCATGGCTGCATGAGGCCGCAGGGCATGCAGTCTCATTGGCAGTTCCTGCAGGTTTCAATATACTAAGAGCAGATCACAAGAATATAAAAGGTGCTGGGGTGGCTATCATCTATGACAACACGCTACAAATTTGCGAAATAGAGAATATCTTAATTTCAGAATGGAAAGTGTTGTGGGCAAAATTTGAGATAGATCCCAGTTCTACTATTAACATCTTTTTGATCTATAGACCGCCACATACCATGTCAGACTTTCTCACAAATGTCAGTGACTTGATATGTTCGAGTTTTAAACCTAGAGCAAGAATTCTTATTCTAGGATAATTTTGGCTTTATGGATGTTTCAGACATTATGGGCCTCATCACGAGTTGGGCGGTAGCGCCGGCGCTATCTGCCCTACCGCCAAACCCACCGGCGCTATTAGCGCCGGATCACGAGTTTGGCGGATTTGGAATTCCCCATTCCCCATTGAGCCCATTCAGGAATGCCCCATTCTCCATTGGGCTCAATGGGGAAATTTTGCACTCATACTGGCGGCGGATTTCCCGCTGGCGGTAGGAGCCTGAATTTTCGGCAGATTTCCCCCAGCTCAGAGCTGGGGAGAAATCTGCCAAAGCCCTGATTTGGCAGACCCTTAAATCCGGCGGTAACAGCGCTACCGCCAGATTTAAGGGTTACAGTCAAACTCGTGATGAGGCCCTGTCATCTATGGTTCATGACATGCTGCTTGACCTCGGCTTCTACAAGCATGTTTCCCAGCCTTTCCACAACAAAGGGAGGATACTGGACTGGGTTCTTACTCAAAAGATCACCATTGGGAACATAAAAAATAATCAATGCCCTTGGTCCGATCACCATCTGCTGGAATGGAATATGTCCATACCAACCCCATAGAAATTACTAATGAGAAATGCTGGGTTTCATATAGAACCCTTTTCAAGCTAACACCATCTGCATTGGCACCGTTTATCTCATATACTATCGAAAAACTGATGGCAGTTGTATATCGACATACCCTTGAGAAAGCGGTCTATAGTGTGGCCCCTTTGAAAGCACGACTGATGAAAAAACAGCCAGACAAGAAATGGTATTCAGCTGACATCAATATTCTAAAGAAAAATAAGAACAAGTGACTAAAGCAATGGGAACAAACTAAATCCATTGAGGACAATATCATCTACTCTTGTGCTGCTAAGGCATATAAGACAGCCATATCCGAAGCGAAGAAAAGCTTTTATAACCACAGAATCTCGGGAGCAGCCTCCAGCTCCAAGGAGCTCTTTAGAATTCTTAAAGAGCTGGAGGACCCCTGTCCTCCACCTTCACAGATTATTAAAGACTTCATGTGGTGTATGAGCAATCAAGAAACCTTAAAGGACAATGTTAAAAATATCCAGGAAATCTTGACAATTAATGGGGAGACAGAGGTCAGGACTATACAGTCCTCCAGGCATCAGGGTACATTTGCCCTAAATTTCAGTTTCAGCCAGTATCAAGCATGACCTTGCATAGATCTTGAGTAAGTTAAAGTTGACAAACTGCAAGGGAGATATCTGCCCCGCTGTCACGCCGCAGGGAAACTGGCGGCTTTGGAAGAAGTGGAAACTGCGCCCGCCATAACGGGTTCCATCACGTATTTTTGAGCGTGCAGTGCAGGTCTAGTTGTCATTGCGACGTTCCTGACCTCAGTATTTAAGCCTTTCTCTTCCGGGGTCAGGTGCGTTGCAACGTACAGTGTTTTCGTCCTGTTCCTGCGCCGCTGTTATTTCCGTGTACTTACCAGTTTTTTCCTCCGTGATCTTTTGTTACTTTTCCTCCTCCCGTTCGTTCGCTCCTAACCTTTATCTATATTCCTCCTCACCTTCTTTTTCTCTCCTCCCTTATCGGTTCCGTTCCCATCTAACTTCCTTCCCCCCTTCTGTCTTGAGCCTTTTCCTTCTATACTTTTTCTATCCTTTCTTATCTACTCCCTTTTTAGGGTTTTTCAGCTCTTGTTCCTACTTTTAACCCTCCTCAGTTCTATCTGTGATTTCCCGGTGTACCGACCTCAGCCTGCCTAGTGGATTGCATCGTCCAGCCCTTTTCTGCCTATTCTGCTTCAGAGTTACTTCCTGTTGTTTCCCGTGTACCGACCTCTGCCTGCCTAGTGGATTGCCTCACCTAGCCCTCTACAGCCTGATGTTCTGGAACTTCAATTGATCTGGTGGATACCCGATTCTACCTGGAATTCCTCTGTATCCGGACCGATTCCTTCAGATTCTTCTCCCTGTACGGCTGCCTCCGGAGTGTGTAACTGATACCTCTACGCTTGATGATCCAAATCTTCCGGGGTTTTTTGTGCCTTTGGCTTTTTCCCCATTGATCTACGACCGAGGAGGGTTGCCACAGATCACCCTAAGGGTGTCACTGTGGCGTCCTACCTTAGTCGTTCCAATCTTCAAAAAAAAGGAGTGAAGGTTCGAACTAGAGACAATCCAACGCTAACTCAACGCCGGAGACTTCAAGGTGAGGAGGAAGGGGAGGAAGGGGAGTCTGGGGTATCACCAGAAGAAGAGGAGATTACAGATCTTCCTGATACCCGCCATCATAGTCAAGTCATGTGCCCTGCATTTAATTCCTCTGATCAGCAAATGTGGGAATGCCTCATTCAGGGAAAACTGCACCCCGAACAACATAAAACAGGTGCAGATTTCTCCACTTTGGATCCTAATGTGCAAGGCAACCACTGGCCGATTACTAACGTTCCTTACATGCTCAAGATACTTGATAAAGTTGCTCATTTACAAATTGAGGAGTTTCTTCTGGAACATGACCTCATTGGCCAGAAACAATCAGGCTTAAGATGTGTCCACAGGACCGAATCAACCTTACTCGACTTTAAAAATAGCATATTTAAGATCATGGAGAAAGGTAATGCAGCTATGCTTGTGCTGCTGGATCTATCCGGAGCTTTTGATTTAGTGGATCACACCATACTTCCGGATAGATTACGTAGCACAGCTAATTTCTCATCTGCCACAGAGTGGCTGAAGTCTTTCTTGCAGAACGGAATGCTAGCGTATTTTTCTAGGGCAGAAGAGTTCACCTGAAAATCTGGGATTCCACAGGGTTCTTGCGTGTCGCCTACACATTTGAACATCTTTATGCTCCCCTTGTTTGAACAGCTGGATGGAACATGCATTACTTATGCCAATTATGCGGACGACACACAATGCCTTGTTCCTCTTACAGGGGACTATGTCATTGATTCCCTGTCTTCGAACGCCATCTACGATCAGATCTAATCATGGATGCGAGCCAATAAGCTTGCGCACAATGATGCTGAAAATGGAACTAATAGTTCTGTGTACTAATCCTCAATTGCGTAGATTGAGCCCGGAATATCGATTCTTTAATGTGGTAGGTGGCTGGATCAAGAGCTTACCATGAAAACCAAAGTAAACCGTATTGTCTCCAGCACCTCATACCATCTGAAACTGCTTGCCCAGTTCCACCCCTTTTTTAATACTACCCACTGCGCTACCATTGAGTGTGCTATTATTGGGGCAACATTGGACTATTGTTCCAGTCTGTTGCTTGGTATGGCCAAAGGCGATCTTACTCGCCTTCAGGTTATTCAAAATAATGCAGTGTTAGAAGTAGCATCTACAAACAGAAGAGAGAGGCAGTCTTTGACACGTCGTGAAGTTATTGGGTCTTTCTGACAATATACCCCTCAAGAGTACGAAAGGGCAGATTGAGGCGAGTATTGCCCAAAAATGAGTACACTCTGTTACACCGCTGGCTACAAAGAAAAGAACACTGGTTAACCAAGAATACACACCAGAGTATATAAAAGATATTGACAGTAGTAATACTCACTAACGAAGCGTTAAGGATGTCTGCCAAGGATATTGTCAAGGAATGAGAGGTGTACCCCTAAAAATATAACCAGAATAGTAAACTAAGAATCAATATTGGGCAGAAGAAATATACTAGAGTTCAGTACCAATCTTAACGTTGTTAAATGGAGCGATACCTTCTGGGGACAGTTCTGGTGTCCTTATTACGTGCAGCAGAGATTCAGAGCGGTGGAGGTGGAAGTCCGAGAACAAATCCAGCCACAGACTATTCTCGATGGAACGAGGACGCCTCTTAGAGTCCTGAATCTACCCAACACTCGACGAAACAAGGATGCCTGTAACCAAGTCCTTAATCCAAGCAAGTTCAAAAATAGTCCATGAGGGGGACGTGGCCAGCAGCAGAGCAATGAGGACGTGAGTCCCTGAAGCTCCTGCAGCCGCTGCAAATATCCTGAGACTATAGCCTGCTACAAGTGGCAATCCTGAGGGGAAAAAAATATTTCCCAGAAGACAAACAGATCGGGCTCAAGCAGATGAAATACTGGCTCAAAAGGCAATCTCCTGGTCGAGTTCGGAGCCGCAGAGAGCAAACAACGCGACTGCGGCGAAGCACAAACAAAATGGCCACGACTGGCAAGGTGGAGCTGAGCATCGTATTGCTGCACTGAGGGAGAACCACGGGCTGCAGCACTGACCAAAGAGCGGGTGAACTGCCAGCTACACATGGCGGGGAGAGAAGGCCAACAGGACAGCGACACCCGCACAGGCTGGGGAGGACCTCTGACTGGCAGTGTGAAGTAAGCAGAGAGCCGTCGGGCACAGCATCGAGTGATTGAAGCAGCCCGCTGCATACAGACAAGGCGAGCCAACTGCCGACCCCCCGCAGTGCCTGTGGAAAAGAGGGACCGCGCTACGATCACCCGCGACCGGACCCGCGGTCTGCCGACTGGGGCAGACTACCCCAGTGAGACCTGAACACGGTATGGTCCCACCGCAGTGAACCTAACCGGGGAGAAGAGCGGGACCCTGATCCCGGACACATCGAGAGCGGGAGGAAGGCCGTGTCGGGAGGAGCCCTGAAGACTGCCTTGCCGCCAGAGACTGCCGTGCTGCAGATGACAGTGACTGAAGGGAGAAGCGTGGGGCCGCAGTGAAACCCCCGACAGCTGATCTTTCCTGCACTGTGAGAGACTTTCAAACACGTCTCTTGGACCTGACAGAGGGAACAGTAGCAACAGCAACCATAGACCTGAAGCTGTGCCTGTGGCCGGGCCCCCCTGCTCCCCGCATATCCGGAGAGCGTGGGGGAGATAGAACGCCAGCATAACAAAGAAGCACCAACGCAGCCGGAGCTACGTGGGGAGGAGCGGTCCCGGTAGGTGTTTGTGTTATTTCTGTCAAAACCCTGCTATAACATAATCCAGGAACTGCCATAGACCTCTCCGGAGCTGCGGCCTGCATATATGCGAAGCTAGAGTCTCCCCCTGCATGGGCCTGAAGAACTTGTAGTACGGACGCCTCAGAACAATGAAGACCTATCTATGGTGCAGTTGGGGGAATTGTGTGCCCACCCTGATTCCCTGGGATAGCCCAACACAAAGCGCAAACACTGCACAACTGGCAGACGCCCAGTGAAAATGATGGTGTGGACCTGCCTATCCGCTGTATGAGGCTTAACACAGCCGTTTGACCGTAGCGGCAGGGTGAGTGTCAAAGAAGTCCCTGCAAGGACAAACGCACGAGTAGAGGCAAGATCAGAGGGAGCATGTCAAAAGAGCGAACATCGCTAAGACAACGGCATCTCCATAGACTAGAGCCAGAGAAAGACTGCCGAGAACTGAGAGCTGCTCCAGGCATTAAGGGGAAGAGAAGAAACCCTCTCCCCATGTCCCCCTCTCCTCATCGCAATCACACTACATTCACACTGGGCGGGAACGACCCACCCGATGCTTCAGCCGGGAGAGGTGGGGAAAAGACCACAATACTAATCTAAAGGCACTGGAGCACTGGCAGTGGGTCCAGGCGCTACCCCTGCAAACCAGAGACCCACGACAACCCTGCTACATTTGGGCGAGGTAAGCGGCTATATCGAACTGACCCTTTGGGAGGATCACGGGGCAGCTGATCGGAACTGACGGCCACTAGCACAGTCTGCCAACCGCACCACTCTAGACACGTGGATACCGCCGGTCCGAGGAAGTGCAAAGAGGCCATCACGAAGGCCGGTCCCAACACTGAAGCAGCTCGACAGTCCAGACGGAGGCACCTAATTACTGGTGCCCAACATGGGCAAGGACAAATCAAAAATGCCGATCACCCAGAGCAAAATTGATCAATTTACTACACCGACAACTAATAGCCAGCTGGAGCAAGATCAGCCAGACATCATGGCGGAAGCAGAGCGCACAATATCACTAAGGGACATTATGGCAGCAATTGCAGATTTGCGCTCCTCCATGGAGCAAAAAATGGACGGCATCAGTATGGACGTCTCCCTCCTCCGACATGATCTCCAGAAGCTAACATCCCGCACTGGAGAGGCAGAGCAACGCATATCTGGTGCGGAAGACGGGCTACGGAACATAGAACAACAATTGGCCAGAGTCTCGACACGCCTAAAAACCATGGAGGAGAGAGTAGATGAAAGTGAGGGAAGATCCAGATGTAATAATGTTAGGATCCTGGGCCTACTGGAGAAATCAGAGGGCCCGAACATGGAACTATTACTGGAGCAATGGCTCACAGACATGTTCGAATCAAAAACATTTTCCAGTTTCTTTTCGATTGAACGAGCCCACCACGTGCCGACTGGCCGACCAGTGCCAGGTGCCCCACCACGCACAGTGATAGCTAAAGTACTGAATTATCGAGACTGCAACACGCTGCTCCAGACAGCGCGAGCAAAGGGCAATCTTACTTACAACGGATCAAAAATAGCATTTTTCCCCAGACTTCACCAGCCAAGTGCAGAAAGCCAGACAATCGTTCGACCAACTTAAAAACAGATGCAATCCTAAATGTGAACTGTGGCCTAATGTTAACAGCCCAACTTAAAATATACCATAAAGGCACAACGGTACACTTCACTGAACCCAAGGATGCGTGGAAGTGGGCAGAACAACACATTGAGGGAGATTGGACTATGACAAGGGGCAAGAGAAACAGGACCCCCCCCACCCCGAGCCCGGCCGAGACATGAACCACCAGGCCAGTAGCTACCAGCGCCAGAAAACGTACCACGGCTGCAGGAGAGGGAGGACTGACACCTGGAGCACGAACCGACAGCAAAAACTTGATACCTCGATCATGGAGGTGAAAGGAACAACAGGTTGACACACTACGGAACACACAATCACATTAGCCACGGAGAGACACAAAGCCAAGCAGCCAGCCCAGATGGAAAAAAAAAAACCTTCCCCTGGAAGGTCACCCCTGTGTCATTGCACCTGAGTGTGTCAGGAACTTATACACGAGAAATGTAACCTAAGTAGTTTACTCATTGGTTGACTCAATTCAGCTACCGTTTGTTGGGGTTTGTTGTTGTCTGTTTGGGTGACAGATGCTTCAAGTTGGAAGGAGTACAGGGTGGGGAATGGGAAGTTTGTTTGTTGTCAGTTTTGTTAAGAAAAGGGTCCAGAAGTCAATTCACGCATTCTCCGCAAGAGCACCATGTGCCATAACACAACCAATATGACACTTGCATGTACCACGCTCCACACTACTGATTACCTCATATCTCTTACTGAATGGCCTCCACTAACGCGGATGTCAGAACCCTGCTACTTCTGACCTGGAATGTCAATGGGATGGGGGGGTGGCATCAAAAGACAGCTCATCACACAGCATTTGAACAGGCACACGCCGGATGTGGCTTTCTTAACTGAGACTCACTTGGCGGGCACCACATGCAACCTGTTTAAACGTACCAATTATAGAATAGCAATACATGCTGGTTTCACCACAGGTTCTCGTGGATTACTCATACTAATACACAAAAAGCTGCCCCTGCCCCTAGTATAGGTAACCTAAGACACCAGTGGTAGATTTGCATACATTACAGGGACACTCTGGAACCAGACAATCGCGATGCTAGGAGTCTAATCGCCATTAACGCTGATAACGGCACTAATACACAATATCACGCCCTTGATATCCGGGGATAACTCGGACCTGATGATAATTGGAGGCGACTTCAATGAAGTCATGGAAGTGGGGATGGACCGCTCGCACTTACGAGGGAGAAACCCCTCTGTCCGAACTAAACTCGCTGTGTTTGCTACGGCACTGGGTCTGCGAGATGTATGGCGTGACTTGCATCCGGACACGAGAGAATACTCTTATCACTCAAGGGTGCAGGCCTCACTACTGCAATTAGACTACTTCTTCCTCCCAGCACCAGATATCCATAGGGCTTCCACGGCAACCCTGCTGTCCCGCGGTATATCGGATCATTCCCCCCTGTTGATCGAGCTCAATACGACTAGATGGCGACCCCTCCCCTGTGGCGTCTGAACAATTACTACCTAGGCTTCCCAGAACTCTTGGAGCAAATACAAGCGACAAAAACATACTTTGAGATAAACACGACATCGGTATACGATCCAGGAATTCTGTGGGAGGCATACAAACCGGTACTACGGGGTGTGATTATATCATGGTCCACGGCACACAAGAAAAAACATCAACAGGAATTAGCAGAGGCCGAGCGGCAAGTCACCCAAGCCGAATTAAACCACCTAGACCTAGACCAACCTGATACACATCACACGCTGATGCTAGCTCAAAAACGTCTACAAAATGTTGCACTAGATTGCGCCAAGCAGGCACATAGAACAATGAGAGCCAGAGTATATGAGACTGGTGATGAAGCAGGAAAATGCTGGCATGGCTAGAAAGACGTGATATGGGAAGTGGCCAAGTCAGAGCGATAAGATCAGAGGGCACAAACCTGCTACTGACCGATCGGGACATAGCCAAAGGCTTTGCATCTTACTATGCAGAACTATACAGACCACCCACGTCACCTATTGATAATTCCTTAATAAATTGAATTACTCTCCCTACTCTCCCTTACCCTACCTGCAGCTCAGCATGCCTTGCTGGAGAGAGATATCACGGAGGAGGAACTAATAACAGCCATGTCGGAACTCCAGCCAGGGAAGACAGCAGGCCAAATGGTTTCCTGATTGAGATCTGGCGTAAACTTGGAATGAATGAGATCGCTCCCCACCTACTGCGAATGTTCCTACAGTCTAAGAAGCAGGAATGCCTACCGGCAGACCTGCAGAAAGCCACGATAATAGTGATTCCCAAAGCGGACAAGCCCCCAGATTGCTGCAGCTCATATAGACCAATCTCCCTTATCAACAGCGAGACCAAGATACTAGAAAAAGTGCTTGCCAACCGTCTACAACAGGTCATTACAACACTAATTCACCCCGCCCAGTGCGGATTCATGCCAAAGCGGTCCACCCGCATGAACATACACAGACTGCGCTCAGCAATAGAAAAAGCATCCAACATACAAGGCCCCTTGGCCGTATTAGCAATAGACTATGAAAAGGCCTTTGATTCAGTGTATTGGGAGGCAATCTGGGAAATAATGCGCCAGATGGGCTTTGGTCCTCAATACTTGGTATGGGTGCAACTCCTATACAAATCCCCAGAGGCACACACGAGGGTGAATGGGTGGCCATCAAAGCCCTTCAAACTGGGGAAGGGAACCAGACAGGCATGCACCCCCATCTGCCATGATATTTGCATTAGGCATAGAACCACCGGCGATAATGTTGAGAAAGTCACCAGCATGGAGCGGCCTCCATTGGGCGGATGGGCGGGAAGATAGACTCTCCCTATATGTGGACGACCTGCTGCTCTATTTAAAAGATCCGCATAACTCCTGCTCCACGGTAACAAGCCTGCTAGACAGTTACGGAGCCTTTAGTGGACTATGAGTAAACTGGTCCAAATCAATACTATTCCCAGTAGACAACACAAAACTCACACTACCAGATTAACCGCCCTTTTCGAATAGTAACATATCAGTTTAAGTACCTTGGCATACAAAACACTAATGACCTGAACAATTACGTGGCCAATAATCTCCACCCGATAACCGCTAGATTTAAGGAGGATATCCGGCACTGGGTCCCTCTCCCACTGACCCTATTAGGGAGGGCAGCGTTATTCAAGATGTTGGCTCTTCCACGCTTTCTATACATATTGCAAAATGCCCCACTACACGTTCCGCTGAACGAATTCAAAAAGAGCGACAGTGCACTTAGAAAACTCCTGTGGGGCAATGGACACTCGCGCATAGCGCTGGGTACCCTTAAATGCTCCATAGGGGAAGGGGGAATTGGCTCCCACGTCTACAGTCCTACTATTGGGCTAGCCAAATGGCCGTGGTCAATGACTTACTACACGGGTATAGCGCACTGCCACACATTACACTAGGAAGCACAGAGGGGCGCGATCGGCCTCAGAACGAACTCCTCTACAAGACAGTGTGCAACTCGACCCCACAGACCATGCTATCACACATCTCCCTAGTCTGGAAAGATACACACAGATTCATGGGGTGGGATGGAAAAATCACCCCACTACAACCATTGTGGGACAATGGCAACCTGCCTGAAGTAAATAAACTTCTGAGGTGGCGTAGCTGGCTATAGCATGGGTTATAAAGACAGTGGGTGACATTATCGAGGAGGGCAAACTAGTGCCCTTTGAATCTCTAGAATCCCGCTTTCACCTCCCAAGCACTGAACGCTACCAATACACACAGATGCAACATGCACTACAAGCTCACCTCCCGGCACTGGAGAGCATGGCTGAAAGCACCCCTCTTGAAAGAAACATAGTCCAGGCAAGCATCGAGACTAAAATCACATCTACCATGTACAACGTAATCACCTCCTTTGCCACTACCGAACTAACCAGTCTGAAGTCCAAATGGGAAAGGGATATAGGGGTCATACAACCGGAGGACTGGGTAATGGCCCTCATGTACCCTCAGGAAGTAGCCATTTCAGCCAGACTCCGACTCATACAGCTCAAAATACTGCATAGGATTTACTATCCGAGGGTGGCGCTATACCGTTGGGGGAAGACCAGTGACCCACACTGTCTACGTTGTATAAGGGAGGAGGGAACCTTCTTCCACATATTGTGGGATTGCAGGTGTATTCAGCAATACTGGCAGAAGTGCTGTGACAAACTCTCACAAGTACTAGGGAGGGTGATACACAGGGATCCAAAGCTGCTGCTACTCGGGGTGGAGGAGCGAGAATCATCCAGGTACGAGAAACTGTTCTTGTCAACGACCTCGGCAGTAATCAAAAGGAACATCACAAAACTGTGGGGCTCGAAACGACTGCACAATATGAACAATGGGTTACGGACGTGAATATCTGTATCGCAATGGAAAGGAGAGTATACACTGCCAGGGGATGTCCGAAAAAAGCTGACAAGATATGGAATAGATGGGAGGAAGTTCAGTAACCATACCAATCTGCACAAAAAGAAGATAAGGCGTAGTGTACAAATAAAAGCTCATTAGACATATGGCGGGAGATACAATGGACATTGTAAGACCCTAATTTCTTTTCTTTTCCTTTGTATGAGTAAGTATTATTCGAATGGTCACTTCAGGCCAAATGTTATCTTGAATGAATGATAAAAGAAAAAAATATGTTATTAAAAAAAAAATAGCCCATGAAATGTTCCGTGATACAAAGTAACAGATTGAGGGTAAGACAATATCAATCCAAATGAGAAATCCGGAGGCGTAGTCCAGAAGCAAAATGAAAATAAAAGCAATCAAAGAAGTCTGTTGCGCGTTCCGGGTCAAAATACTGTAGAATCGTAGATGAGCCAAGGATTCAGCAGAAAGCAGTCCAAATGCAGAAAGAGGGTTGAGGAGAACAAGAACAAGGTGAGTAACAACAAAGACGCCACTAGAAACGAGATTCAGAAACAGCGCGCTGTACCCGAGGCGGACTCTTAAAGCACCAGCTAACTTGACGCAAGACGTCTCGCCGTGCCCGAACTAATGGGAATCTATGGATAGGCTGCCAACGTTTCCAAGACAACCCCCAGCGTTCCCAAAAGGAAACACGGCACATAGGGGTTTTACCTTTACGTGACAGAATGTCACGCTGTGAATTCGAAGCTTTATGAGACTTCAACACATGATTAGAGGAAATGTGTGAGTACCTGTGTAGCAAAGGTGTGCTGTGCGCACGAGAGTGAGAACGTGGTGTATTCCTGACATGCAGTTTGCATAGTGGAGGGATTGCACAGATCGGACTATGTGACAGCAGCCAGGAAAGCCCTACACTGGCTTCCAGTTTGTAGCAGGTTCATATTTTTTTGTGCACTGCATTACGCACACATTTTTGAAGGGGCAAGGGGCCCAAGTACTTGTCCAATTGCATCGTATGGTTGCCAGCCCCAAGGTCCAATAATGCATGTCTCCTGTAAATTCCCCATACTAGACTCTAGTGTGTGGCCCAAGGATCTTTTTCACATGCAGCACCAAAAAATTGGAATAAGAATACACTACCGCCAGACCCGAGAACATGTACCTCGCTATCCAGGTTTCTGCGAGGGCTGAAAACAGTCCTGTTCTCTTAAACCTGTGCCATTTTACTTCTGCCTCCATCTGATTGCTTTTTTCTGTTGCTTGTTGTTTTGTCCCGATAGGCGCCACAATGCCTTTGTTCAAACGCTATATAAATAAAAAAAAAATTAAAAAAAGAATCAACCCCATTTTAATAGTTTTTATAATTATTTGGTCAAATTATTTAATTATCAATTGGACGCAATGATTTGGGTTTACACTTTTGATTACATTGATGCCTTTGCCTGCTTTAATTGGTGTTAATAGTCCAGAGTAGGGTCTACCCTTCACTCCTTTACTGGCCAGGTTTAAATAGACCGAAAAGTCATCACAGAGGGGAAGTGACTGAAGCCAAGATTCCTGCAAGCACAATATGTCAATATCATTTAGCTTCTGATCCTTTCTGTTAAATAAATGCAGGAACCCACAGGTATTCCAACTCGCTATCGTCAGGTTCCCATCCTGAAGCACCCACTCAACCTATTTATTACCATACCCGGCCAGTGATCCTGCAAGCCAAGTTCAATTCTCAACCTTGCCTACTTGGGGATTTCTAACCACTTTTTCATCTACCAGTCTGCCCCTGACGTTTACACACGCAAAAGGTCACTTTCAATGGACTAAAACCCTCAACCAACATATTTCCCTTCCTATCATTTCCAGGTTTTTGCAATAATTTACAATTTGGGGTGTGGTTGATTCAAGGACTTTTTTGGGGGCTTTCTGCCTTAGGTCCCCCGTCTCTTTCATTGGCATTCTTGCCTTAGCAATTTTATTAAGAGATTGTAGGTTCTCAAAATCATCTTTTAAATCAAAACCAATTGGGAGCAGTCCAGCAGAAGCTTCCCACAGGGCTGTCTTTAACAGATATGAGTTTAAATGCAACCTGACCCAATCAGTTCTCGACTCCGAAACAAATTCAACTACTGAAATGTCATCAGATTCTATATATCGAAGTTGAGGAATATGATGTAACAATTTCATCACATTTCTCCGATTTAGAATAAGCCCATCCTGGGTAGCTAAAAACCGTTGTAATATCAGTGTTGACCCATTCTCTCGGCCCTTGATTTGTATGCTGGTTTCTTTCTTTATGATATGATATATGATAGTTTATTTATAACATGCTTAATATCCAGAGGTTTCTAAGCACGGACCCGGGGGTCGAACCTGTGGTGCTCTGTGTCGTCTTGCTTCCAAGGTGAGCACGTTGCCCCTGAGCTATCCTCCCAAAAGCCTTTGATTTAAAGGAGCCAACAGTCACTGGTGGGTTTGTCTTGTTTAAATCGAGTTCTTTGTTTTAAGTCTAAAGATTGTAGTTCTTGGGCAAAGGTTTGAAATTCTCCCTCATTACTCACAACAGGTGAGGTTCCTCTATGATTCCACTCTTAATTGGTGGTAGAGCTTTGTGTCATAACTCTCGTTTCAAGTACAGGAGGAGATTTAGCATCTTCTATCCTTAATGACTCATTAAATGAGTCTATTTCGTACATCCAGAACATTAAAGAACCGTTCGTTGAGAAGTCTTCATCTTGCCGCTCCAAAATTAAGGGCTTCAGTGCCGACCCCGCTGTTAAGGGATGCGTTGAGGGCACGACTGTAATTTAATTGACATCTTGTCACCTGACTCCTATATCAATCGCAGGGACATGAGAGGGCGCTGGAGGGGTTCTTATGTTACAGAGGAATTTCCCAGAGTTGTTCGTTTTTATTTTCTTCACCAGCTGAATATTTTCTGGTTTCTTTTTTTTATTGCAGCACTTTAGGCTGAGCCTTTTTAGGGCATTTGTCGAAGATTGGGACATATTTCCTTATCTGATGTGCTGTAACTGCAATATGATCTTGATCAGGGTTACCATGTAATTCTTCGTTCACAGATAATTTGCACACTGGAGCAAATTCTCTCCTTTCTCCTGTATCCTGGCCATGTGAACTAGAATTCTCTGGAATCTCAAGTATTTCTGCCACACCCTCCAGAAGCTGCCCTATTTCATTTTGTCACAGAGTTATACAATTGGCATTTCCATCATCCGTCGACCCTAAATTAGACCCATCATGGTTAGCTAGCCCGCCGCTGGTATTGGTATTTAAGAGCGTCCCCAAGTTATTTGCTTTGTATGACGTCCGTAACCATTTTAAGGGTTCCTTGACACCATCAACATATTTTTCTGTTAAATCTACTCGTGCAAGGTCACATAAGCGACCTTGCCATTGGAGTGAAAGATCTGCTTCTCTATCGAGTCTTGCCTGGACATTCATGGTGAATTACTCTAAACATTTCAATTTGAAGTGAATAATTGCCAAAAGGGTTGTTTGGTCTTTGTAACTATCGTTCAGTGATGCATTCAAATTTCAGAAACGGGCCAAAGCAATAGACACAGCAGACATTAGATTATTTTGCAACTGAAAGACAGATGTAGCCGAGGGTTGATGATTTGAAGCTCTTAAATGCAGGGAATAAATTCACTTAGTAGACGATGTCGAGGTCAATGAAAATAACTATTTGGAGAAGCCTCCCGAACCGCCTCAGGCAAATCCATCAAAGTCTGCTGTATAGAATGTATATACCATGATCCTCTCTGCTGATTTATTGACCTTTTGTGCTCCATTTCCTTCTCTTTTAATATTGAGGCTGATTGGCTGGACTGCGATAGTGTTTCCCTTGCTTAATTCTCAAATTGCTCTCAATCCCCTCCATGACCGTAGAGCAACTCGCTTTAACTGCAGCGTCTGTTACCCTCACTTGCTGCTCAAGGGATACTTTAATTGCTGCAATGTCTCTCGAAAGACGAGCAGCCAGTACTGATGCTGGTTCCTCTGCTTGGGCGAAGGCAGCAGTGACATTGTTAAGCGTCTTTGGCTCATTTATCCCTGTATCATTGCCGCCGTAACATTGGGTAAAGACCACGACCCAGCAAGGGAGCTTTCCCCTCTAAATACCAAATAGTCTGCAGTTCAAGACCCCGGACACCCTACTGGAACAAAAGACGCTGCATGACCCGATGGTGCAGTAGGAGGTAAGGAACGAAAAGCGCAGGAGGTACTATACGGTCTTCTAGTATTTAGACCACCAGCCATCTGCTCTGTAGCTGCAGACTGCATGGAGGCATCAAATAGCGTACCCCCCCCACCTTCGCTGCGCCAAGATCTACACATCTGCGAGTTCATCGGACACACTTGGGTCTCTATTTTTCTGATCTCTGGGTAGATGCTTGGCAGGCAAACAAAGAGTGTCAGATTTTACCAGGGAATGTGCCTTTGAGCTCACCTCTTGATCCAATGCAAACATCCTACCTGGAGTCTCTAACAACTTGAGCTGGCGACGTGTGCACGGACCACCAACTTCCATCTTCACAGAGCAGAGTAAGTATACAAAGCTCTCTGAAGCGTTAATAGTACACGCCTTCAGCCCGGCTTCAGCCTGACTGATGCTGACTGAACTCGCCATGCCGAACTCCATGCGCCAGCAGTACACGCCCGCTGCAGTCTTTTAAAGCTGAGCATGTTCTTTAAAGGCACAGTGATACACAGTATTGAAGAGTGTTGAAAGGGGTCAATAGCAGCACTCGCAATCTGTCTAGTCACTTCAGAAGCTGAGGCTGACTGAACTCGCTGTGACGAACTCCATGCACCAAGACTTTTCTAGTGCAGCATTCCGAGTTTCATGGGTTAGTCAATCAATACCCACAAGACCCTTATTCTCGGTTATTTCTGTCTTCTTCCTTAACCCAATGTCATTAGGCTTATTATTGAAGGATATCATACATGGCCCACATAGCCCACCGACAATGCCATGTCCCTGTCCAACAGGTCCCATTAAAGAATTCTGATTGGGTACATATGCTCTTATGATGATTGCCGAGCATGCAGCTGCATAGGTTCGGAAATAAATAACAAGTAACCCATCAACAATTCGCATCGATCGAAAGAAGATCTGGATCCAATCATCTGGGCTGTTGTGAATCCTCATGTGTATGCACCTAACAATGTCATCCCTTATAATGGAGGTACAACCTGTTACACATGTAATCCAGTGAGTGCATTTATTCAATAATGATCTTCAAAGGCGCCATGGGCCAGCCTCGGTTCATTGAACATAGTCACAAAAGGGGATTCACATTCAGATCTCACATTAACATTAAAAGTAACCATTCTAGCGTGAACATTATTTGTTGCAGTCCGGAGGATTATTAGCCTCGTACTGATCAATAGGTTTAGTCCAGGGCAGGGGCAACTGGGCTGTTTACATGAGGGGTTGCCGATTGATACTGGCGGCAAATGGGGGAGGCTTTTACCACGGGATTCCTGAGGGCCCTTTACCATACGTTCCTTCCCCAGTGGTTCTGTCCCCTGTGATACTTTCCCTTTACCCATATTACTACTGGGAGGGAAAGATCCATCACATCCTGCTGCTCCACTGTAATCACTAGTGCAGTAATTCTATCTTTTAACAACCTCATTGCCAAGGCCCGTTCTTGCAGGAGACTATCAAACTCACATTCTTAAAGGACTCTGATTACCCCTGCAGCTGCCCCAAAACAAAACAAAAAAAAGAAAAGAAAAAAGAAAAGGACCCTGCCGCGCCAGTTCCCGATCACAGAAGTTAAAGGGAACTGGTGCAGTTGGGACACAGAGTTTTAAAAGGTATGCTGGGACACAGAGTTTTAAAAGGCAAGTAGGGTGTGCGTGGGGGTGTGTTGTTGGTGTGGGTGGGGGTTTTGTAGGGTTTTTAAAACTATGTTCGAATGGGAAATGTACAAACCTTTTGTGGTGCGTACATTTCTCATGCAAACTTTTTCGTCACTGACTTTTCCGCGACGGACAAATCACGTAGATCCGGCGAGAATGTCCGCAAAGGTGCTGCATGTTCTCAACAAGTTATCATCTCCGATTTCCTAGACCCTCTGACAGAAGGAACAAGTTACTTACCTGTAACTGTTGTTCTCCAGCATGGGTCTGGCATGGATTCACATGCTCATGAATATTCCCCGTCGTCAGGCTGGGAATCCTCGGTAAAGAAAAAACCAGTATCAGTTTCGTTTCTGATCTGTCTTTCGTAGTAATAACCAATCACTGGTCTCTGCGTCATACTGACCACAGCCAATGACTGCCCTCTACTTAAGCACCGCCTCCGGCAGCCATCTTCAGATTTGGAAGCACGTGAAGTGGCAGTATGACCAAGTGAAGAGCCGCAGAGGGGTAGGCGGGAGGGTTCGCATGTGAATCCATGCCAGACCCATGCTGGAGAACAACAGTTACAGGTAAGTAACTTGTTCCTTCTCCAGCATGGGGTCTGGCATGGATTCACATGCTCATGAATAAAGAATACATAGCAGTACACACATGCACAACCACGGGAGGTGGCAAAGGCTCAACATTAAGCATCACATCAACTCAACATTAAGCATCTTACCTCCTCACCAGGCTCACCTCAGGCGAACAGGTTGCGCAGCACTGCTTGGCCGACCCTGGACTCCTCCCTGGAATCCCGGTCGACGCAGTAGAATTTCGTGAAGGTGTGCGTCGACCTCCACGTAGCAGCCCTGCATATGTCCAGCAGGGGCACACCAGATAGGAACGCCGTGGTAGCTGCGATCGCTCTGGTGGAATGGGCTCTCGGACGGCCAGGCAGCGGTCGGTTTGCCAACCGGTGACAGTACATGATACAGCCGGAGAGCCATCTGGAGATGGAAGCCTTCGAGAGAGCCTTCCCCTGATTGACAGGTCCAAAGTTCACAAAGAGTTGTGACGTCTTCCGAAAACCCTTCGTGCGGTCCACGTAGAACTTCAGCGCTCTAGCTACATCCAGCGAGTGCAAAGTCCTCTCAGCCGGCGACGAAGGCGACGGGAAGAACACAGGTAACACCAAGGGTTCGTTGAGATGGAAGTCCGACGGTACCTTGGGCATGAAGGAGGGGTGCGTCCTGAGCACTACCCTCGTGTCGTGGAAAGTCAAGTACGGGGCCTTGCAGGAAAGGGCCTGGATCTCTCCCACTCGTCGTGCGGAGGTGATGGCCACAAGAAAAGCTGTTTTCCACGATAGAAACTTCAACGGGGCCGAGTGCAGAGGCTCGAACGGAGGTCCCATGAGCTTGGTCAGCACCACGTTGAGCTCCCACGCCGGGGCCGGAGCCTTCACCGGCGGGAACGATCTGAACAGTCCCTTCATGAACTCTTTCACCAGACGATGAGACCACAAGGACGTCCGCCCCGTGGTTCTGGTGTATCGGGAGATCGCAGCAAGATGAATCTTGATGGACGCGTGTGCCAGACCAGCCTTGGCCAGCGTCAGCAGGTACGGCAGTACTTGGGGAGCCGTAATCCGTAGAGGGTTAATCTTCTGTGCGTGGCACCAGACAGAGAACCTCTTCCATTTGTGTCCGTAGCATTTAAGAGTCGAGGACGCCCTGGCCTTTGCAAGAACCTGTCTGCAATCGGCCGGTATGTCGTATCCTCCAAACTCTAGCGCTGCAGGAGCCAGGCCTGCAAGTTCAGCGACTTCGGGTCGTGGTGGAGGATGGCGCCTCCTACCCTGGAGAGTAGATCCGCGTCCGCCGGCAGCTTGATCGGCGGGGACGCTGACAAGTCCAGAAGGTCCGGGAACCATATCTGCCTCGGCCACGCAGGTGCGACGAGGATCATCCTGCACCGTGACCTCTTGAGCTGGTGGACGAGCCGGATTAGCAGAGGCAATGGAGGGAACGCGTAGAGGAACAGGCCCTCCCAGGGGAACGAGAAAGCATCGCCCATGCTCCTCGTCTGGGGAAACCTGCTGGCGAACCTCCGGCACTTGGTGTTCGTCGCCGTCGCGAACAGGTCGATCTGGGGTGTGCCCCACCGTCGGAAGAGGCGATCCACCAGATCCTTCCGTAGTTCCCACTCGTGGCACGAGCGCAGCTCCCTGCTGAGTGAGTCGCGATGGTGTTTTTTATCCCTGCCAGATGAAACGGCACCAGAAAAATCCCTTGGGCGACGGCCCAATGCCACAGGTCCTGCGCCTCCTTGGACAGCGCTGGGGACCTGGTTCCGCCCTGTTTCCTGATGTAAAACATGGTGGTGGTGTTGTCGGTGAAGATCCTCACCACCTTGCCCTTGAGGGACGGAAGGAAGGACCTGAGGGCCCAAACCACTGCACGGAGCTCCAGGACGTTGATATGCAGGGACTTCTCCGTCGGGAGCCAGAGTCCCCTTGCGTGCAGATTTTCGGTGTGCGCTCCCCACCCTTCCAGGGAGGCATCCGTGGTCACAGTCTCCTGGTGGGCTGGGGTCTGGAAGTCCATGCCCGCCGTCAGATGCGCGCGGGAGCCCCACCACCGTATCGCTCGTCGGAAACTCTCGTCGAGCTTGATCCTTTCCTCGAAGCTGCCCGTCGTCTGGATCCAGCGCGCATCCAGGAATTCTTGCAACGGGCGCATCCGGAGCCTGCACATGGGAATGAGGTAGATGCAGGAAGACATCATCCCGAGGAGGGACTTGATGGACCTCACTTTGGCCGCGTCAGCCACCAACATCCGTTGCACCTTGCCCAAGATGGTCCTGGTCCTCTCCTCCGACGGGGAGGCCAGAAGAGACACTGTGTCGAGCCTGGCTCCCAGAAACAGTGCGACTTGCGCGGGCACCAGGTGGGATTTGGCGTAGTTCACGGAGAATCCCAGGTCCGTGAGGAGTTGGACGGTCCTTGCCGTGTGGACCACGGCGAGCTCCCTCGTCTTGGCGCGGATGAGCCAGTCGTCCAGGTAGGGGTAGACGTGAATCCCTTCGCGGCGCAGCTGCGCCGCCACCGGTGCGAGGCACTTGGTGAATACCCTGGGTGCCGACCGTAGTCCGAAGGGAAGGGCTTTGAACTGGTAATGACGCCCTTGGACCACGAATCTGAGGAATTTTCGGTGCCCCTTTAGGATGGGAATGTGGAAGTAGGCATCCTCCAAATCCAACGACGATAGGAAGTCTCCTTCCTCCAGCTGACCCAGGACGTGCTGGAGGGTGACCATCCGGAACTTCTGCGCCTTGATGAACTTGTTCAGACGTCGCAGGTCTAGAATGGGGCGCCATCCTCCCGTCTTCTTCTTCACGAGGAAGTATCTCGAGTAGACTCCGGAGCCCCGAAGCCTCTTTGGGACGAGTTCGATGGCGCCCTTTCTGAGCATCACCTTTACCTCCAGGAGAAGTTGAGGGACGTGAAGTTCTTTCCTGGCCACGGGGGGGACGCGCGGGCACCTTCTTTGAAACTCGAGCGCGTGGCCCCGGGCCAGGGCGTCCAGCACCCAACGGTCGGTGGAGATGGACTCCCACACGCTGACGAAGCCCGCCAGCCGGCCTCCCACCGGGGTGCTTCGGTGGGGGCCCGACCCCACGGCCGGTTCAATCCTGCTTGGACGCGGCCTTGCCGCCTTGACCTCCTTGGCGACGACGGCGGGGTCCGCTAGACTTGCCTCGTCCTCTGTAGGCCTCTTGCGCCGACGAGCGGGCCGCTTGACGGTAGGAAGCGAAACCGCCGCCGGAACCTTTGGAGGCGCCCTTGCCTCCGCCGCTCCGAAAGGGCGTCCGTCGTTGCTGCAGGACTCCAAGGGCCCGGGCCGTCTCAGTATCCGCCTTGATGGCCTGAAGGGAATCGTCCACTGTCTTTGCCAAACAGGTTGTTCCCGTCGAAGGGCATGTCCAGGACTCTGGTCTGGACGTCCTGCCGGAAGTCCGTAGCTTTGAGCCATCCACGACGTCTAAGGCAAACGCCGTTGCCCAGCTGGCGGAACCCAGTGTCGGCGATGTCCGTCGCCACGGTGATGGCGTGGTCCGAGGCCACCTCACCTTCCTGCAGGATCTCCAGGGCCTCCGCCCTCTTGTCGTCCGGCAGAAAATCCAGCAGGGGAGCTATCTTGTACCAGAGCTCCCTGTCGTAGCGGGCCACGATAGCCAAGGCGTTGGCCGGTTTAATCGTCGTCGCTGCCGACGAGATGACTCTACGCCCCATAGCATCCAATTTCTTTCCCTCGCCGTCCGGCGGGGAAGTCGATGTGGAGGCCGCACCCCCCCCGCTTTCTTCCTGGCTGCCGCGGAGATGACGGAATCCGGGGTTGGCTGCGCCCGGAGGCATAGGGGGGCCGTGTCAGGGACCCGGTACTTCTTCTCGTACCGGTCTCTTCTAGCTGGCGTCGTGGAAGGGTTCTTGAGGAGGGAAAGGCCCTCATCCCAAATGTCGTCCAACAGAGGCACTGCGAGGACCGTCTTCCTCTTGGCCTCGCGCCGCTGATAAAGGAAGCCTTCCTTTTTCTTCTCCTCAGGGCAGAGTTGGAAAAGCTCGGAAGCCCTGGAGATCATGGAGTGGAAAGATCCGATCTCGTCGGGCGGAGAAGCCCTGGTGGGAGGCGACGACGGAATATCCTCGTCGTATGCCTCGTCGTCCGTACCCGTCGCTGCCGTGTCAGTCCCCGTATCATCCCCTCGGGCCACGCTCCTCCTCTGCCTTAGAGCTCGACCGGGGCCTCTCCAGGAGCTTCGCCGGGTGCTCGGCCTTCCTCCTACCCGACCCAGAGCGTTGGCTCGTGGTTGATGGTGCCGGGGAGGGTGCGCCCTGCCTGGCGCCCGTAGAGCCCGACCGTTCGGCGCTCCCGGTGCCAGCGGACTCGCGGTGCTTGGCCTTATGTTGGGCCCCCGTCGCCGGGGCGCCCTCAAAGGTCTTAGAAGACCGCTCGGATTTCTTCTTCTTCTCGCCAGACGGGCTCTTACCCTCCAGCCAGTTGGCGAGACGTTGATGACGGTCCTTCATGGTCCGTTCCGACATGTTGCCGCAAAACGCACAGTCCTTCTCCACGTGCGTTTTGTCCTCATGAAGGCAGTAAAGGCAGAAAGAGTGTTCGTCCTCCTTAAAGACGTTCTGCAGCTGGCATCCAGGGCAGACCCTGAACAGCTTTCCGGGCGTCGAGCTTCCCTTCTCCTGGGCCATCTCCGAGACCGGGCCTGAGAAGCTTCTGGAGTCCTCCGAAGTGTAGCTCGACGAAATCTTCACCCTTGAGGGGCACAGACGAATCCGACACGGGTCCCCATTGATCGGATGTAGGATCGGTGGAGCTTGAGGCTCTTTTGACCGAAAGAATCGAAGTTTTTTGTGAAAAAGCGCGAAAAAATAGCACTAAAGCTCGAGAGCAATAGCACGAGGATCCCAACACATGAACGTGCGGTAAAAATCTGAAGATGGCTGCCGGAGGCGGTGCTTAGGTAGAGGGCAGTCATTGGCTGTGGTCAGTATGACGCAGAGACCAGTGATTGGTTATTACTACGAAAGACAGATCAGAAACGAAACTGATACTGGTTTTTTCTTTACCGAGGATTCCCAGCCTGACGACGGGGAATATTCATGAGCATGTGAATCCATGCCAGACCCCATGCTGGAGAACATGCCTTTCTTTGGATGGAAACAGCCACCTCAGTCTGGCTCAAATGAATAGGCTTTGCCTTGCAGGTTCAGATCACGTGTGTAGGGACCACAAAATTGATTCCTCCTGCTTGTAATTATGAGGATTCTCAGCTTGCATTCCCTGCAGGTGTCCTATCTGTTCTCTTAACTTGAAACTTTCCTTCCTTCTGTGTCCTTGGCAAGGCTGTGCACAGTGGCTGCACTGGAAGCCCGGTCTACGTGTTTCAGCGGGATCAGCCTGTCAGATTTTCTCAGTATTCTCAAGTCTTTCTGCTCCTTCTATTCCCTCCAATGTACTTGTGGCTTCCATCTTGATTACATGGCCGCCCATGATAATTTCTTTTAAGCATCAGCAAGCAGTTCATATGAATTCTTGTGCAGCTTGCGGTTTCCGACTAGCTGAGTGTCACTCCTCTGCTTATGTGAGGCATAAGCATGGTCTTCGTGTCTGCCAGCAATACATCTAAGTGTCTGTGTAAATTCATATAGGGGTGCCTATGTGCCTCATGTCTAAAACATCTATGTCATGGTGCCAGTTGTGACGTCATTGGCTTTCTTCGAGGTTTTAGTCAGTGAAACTGCTCCATTGATTGCAGCTATATCTCCTCAAGACTGTCATCAGTATAGGGTCTGAACGGTTGTCTGAGTGAGTAGCGTTTCTCACACCTGCGTTACATCGACGATGAGGAGGAGGGGCCTACAAACAATGTACACCTCTCGTTTCTCTGCCACCGAGATGGGAGTGGGATAGGTGCAATGAGTGCCACGTTTAGATCTCCCTCTTCAAGCATGTTAATGTCCTTAATTGGTTAGAAACTTTTATACAATTTTTTTTGCCTCTCTTTAGGAGAGAAATAAGTAACTGCATTCCTTTGGGACATGTTAACATTAAAACAAAAAATATTAGGTGGCACCCACTTCGTTATAAACAGAGGAGTGCGCAGAAGCCCAACAAAATGTACCAAAAGTGTGGCGATAAAACAGTCTGCAGCAAAACACAAGAGGTGATGGCTGGAAGGTTTAAAATGAATCTTAACCTCTGGCATTGCTCTGGGCAACCCTCCAGACCATCGTTCTTTGCCTACCAACCCATTTAAGAAGGGGAAAGACCATATGCAAATCAGACTTGGTCCCACCTCAAAAGGGGTAGTCCAGCCTGAACTGCTAGCTAACATCCATTCTGCACAAGACCACTTTTGTAATGGCTTGGCAGGTGAAGAACGATGGTCTGGAGGGTTGCCATGAGCAATGCCAGAGGTTACTATTAATTCTAAACCTTCCAGGCATCACCTCTTTTGTTTTGCTATAGGCAGTCTGCAGCTTGGGGATCAAGGTACGCCTGACTGGCTAAAGGGGTTGCTCCAACATCAGGATCAGCTCAGAGAAAAACTGGCTTCATAAAAGACTTTTAGACCGTAGGTCAGGCAGTGCGTTACCATTCCGCAATTTACCAGACTTTTGGCCATCACCATGCTCCAGCAAGCTCCACCACAGTCACAACAAAGTCACATTGGGGTCCCAAGATCGCACAGCTCCTTCACATGGATATGAATTAATAAAATCACAAAGATCGAATTGAGTGGTTAAAGGTGTGGCAAACCAACAACAAAGCCTGATACCTCACGGATCCGAACACCTCCAATCTGGCCAGAAATCGAGAGCTCCAAGCTCCCTGCACTGTGCTCCTTACTCCCCCTGTTTAGCAGGAGTAAATAGGCGGCCGAACTGCAGGACGGGAAGGGCATCATATGCTGTTCTTCCAAATCCGATTTTTCCACAGTGACTCTATTGCTCACCTCACCTAACCAAAGGGAATCACAGTAAGCAGTGAGGACAAGAGAAGCAGCAAATGAAACTACAGTTGCTGCTCATGAACCCCAATTTACAGTCCACACCATTGTCTACTGGAGAACAAGCCGAGGAACAGCGGGAAAAAGCCCGCTCTGAGCCCCGCTCTACTCACGGGATTGTATGAGGGTATTTTGTGTTCATTCACTGGTGACTCCAAAACAAATTAACCAGCCTCTCCACTGGGTGAGACTTCACACAGCGGGAAACAGCCCGCTCTGAGCTGCGCTCAAGGTAGGAAATGCAGAGTCAACAGGGAGAGAGATGCACAAGAGAAATAACACCTGCTGGTAGTAATAGAAATATACAGGCAGTGTGAGGAACTTCATGTCATACATGGTCTCTAGCAGAGACCACACCCACATATTCTGTGCACACCACCATGCTATCTTCTCTGCACAAGCTCCATTGCATCATTTCTGTGATCAGCCCTTGTTGATAGTTTATACGCTGAAAAAATGTTTCAACTACCATATCCTTTCCAAGGGATTCCTTGTAAATTAGTATCTCGTGGTTATAACTCAGCACGTCCAACTAATTTGAGGCTATTCCCATTGCATGCATGATAAATATTACAATTCTCTGTGCTATACTCCTCAACGTCAACGACCTACCAATATCCTTCTCAAGATCAAATTGCATTTCTATGAGGTATGACTCAAATACTCATAAAAGTGAGGAGGCATTTCCTTTTTTGTGCATCCTCAACAAATCATACCTCAGAGAACCAGACCCAACTTGTGCAATCTTAAAGTAAATTTGGTATTTCATTCGCATGATCAAAGCTTCCCATGAAACTACACCTAGCTCCTAACGAATCAATGGTGAGAGAAAGGGCTGTGGGAAGTTAAGCACATGTCACAATCTTCCTTCCACCACCCTCAGTCATTTATAGATGCTGTTAAAGTTCAAGACCATAGATGAAGCATGGAATTCTCTTTGTTTTATCATGGTTAATATGGGGAATGAGAGAATTTCCCAAATTTAGCTAGGATTCTCCCCATTTTAGCAATAAATGGAGATAAATTCCTTTCTACCGTAGATGGCATGGTCTAGTTATGGGCTGTGGCACAGCAACCTATTCTGATACCGGAGAATCCCTCTCTGCTTTTCATCAGTGGGAGTCCTCTGGTGACAAACAGAAAAACTAAATATAGGACATGCTAATGAGTCTGATATTGGAACAAAAGCAGGTTTAAGGGAGCACTTTGGTACAGCCTCCAGAGAACAAAAGAAAACATGATGATTAAATCCAGACCTTAAAGATGGCATGACTGTTCATGTTTTGATCGTACTAGTGTCAGTTACAGCACTGGAGTGATGAAGATAGATGCAATTAGAATTTTCCTGTGGAGGCTTTCCAAGTAGCGGGTAACTGGCAAAAATCAGTGGAATCAGAGTACAGAAACTCGTTAGGCAGACTTGTGTGCTCATGCATAGGGCTTGTATCTTTCTAATCCAGTGGCGAATCCAGAATGTTAAAAGCAATGACATAGGATTTTATGCCTAGACCGCAGGTTTCTTTCCCATCTATTTTGATGCCCAAAGACATCTTGAAAACCTCCTCCCAGAGAAGCCTGACTTGAGAACGAACAACTACGATGGACATGATATAAGAGAAAGAACAGCACTACCAGTGAACAATGCAGGGTTGAATACAAGTACATTCATTTCATAAAAGGCTGGTTTGAAAAGAAATTAAGAAGTGTACTAATTAACTATTTATCTCATTGTAAACCTCCTCAATTATTATGTTTTGTATGCATCAAAATGAAAGGCAGGAATTTTTCATTAAACATGGAAGAGTTTTCTGCTGGGTGAAAATCTAGATCTGATCACACACTCAAAGAACAATGATGGAGGTGTTGAACCATGAACAAATGGGAAGCAACTCAGGATTTCCAAGCTTGCAGATAATCACATTCAAACCTATCATGGCTCAAATAAAATAGTCTATGCAGATTGTGCTCATATGGATTCTCACCTCCTGTTGATCTTCTTGGCTGCATCCCAATAAGACGTAGACAAGAATGTGAGGCAGAAGATAGATGGTCACCTTGAAGTCATGTTTCATCATTATGCTGCAGCAGTTAAAGACTCTGCTGGCAAGTTCGTGTCTGACCTATAATTAAAAAAAACAAAACAATAAAAAAATGTTTACAAAAATAGATACTTACTTAAAGATTACTTTGCACAGAATTGATGTCAAAGCCTACAGTAAAAACAGATGCTTACTTTAAGATTACCTTGCACAGAATGAATGTTAAAGCAGTGACACAAAGTATCCATACGGTCACTTGCCACTGAAATCAGTAATTTAAACAACCCCTTTTTGCCTTACAAAGCTTTATTGCCCTCCTTTCTGTCCATCACATACACTCAAACTTCTTCCTAGATGGTATCAAAACCTGTGTCCATATCATATTGTTGCTTGTCCAGTAGAAACAAATACAAGTCAGAACATGTGTATGACGATGCATGCACCTTTGTCCTTTCTATGCTATAATACACTTATGTAGTGCAGCATGCTGCCTATTGCCCATTTAGTGCACTAAAATAAAAATAATGATCCCACTTGGTACACTCAGGATTGTAAAATAATGACATCCTGTCTACTAAAAAGTATAAAATAGCCCAGTAGAGAAAAAGAAGGCCAAGTTGAGACAGCTTTATAAAAGAACATTGAAACACGCTAAATATATCTGGATACACAAGGCCTGGCAACTGCTAGAAGCAGCAGAAAAAATAAAAGTGAATTCTGGAAAATTGTGTCCAACGAGATTGGACCATCCCCAATCGTTGCCAATGTATTACCATCGGCTGAAGCTTGCGTCAATCATTTCTCCCAGCTTTACCGCCCCCTAGTTTAAGCCGCAAATAAACACGTAGTCCTGGGAAACAGTTCCATCAAATTATTCACTGATGGATTTTAAGGTTGTAGAACTATGGTGTGCTTTATTCTCCACTCCTACGGGGGAAAGCTCCAGATCAAATTGCATTGGATGTATTTAAGAGTAATCATCTGATATGTGTGCCTGTATGTACTGTAATCATCAATACAATAACGGCAAATAACCAAATTCCATAGAGCTAGAAATAATCAATGATAATACCCTTCTTTAAGAAAGGTGCGTTGCATCTCGACGTCCTTTATGGTCGTTCTGGCATCTTTGGAGAATAGCCCGTCACTCGCCAACCACTCGGCGATGTGCAACAGTGGCCAATCCTTCAATGGCCACTTACTGCACCAATCATAAGAACCCCAAGATGGCCGCCACGCAATTTGGACGTCTTGCACAACCAGAGGAGGTGCTACTACATCCACAAATACAGAATCCAATGCTGTCTCCTCGCGTTGCAACTTTGTTGCCTTACAAAGGTAGTTTTCCTGTTTGCAGTTCTTCTGCTGCTTTCTTGACTTTTCTTCACTTTGTTTCCAGCCGGAGCCTCCTTCGCACCACCTCTTCTGCCTTCCTAGCCTTAATTCGGCTCTCCTTGCGGAGAAGCGTTTCTCTGTTAGTATTGACCTACCCTCTGCCTTTCTCAACTACGTTCCTCAAGATATCCGGCATTTCATCCTCACCGGACCCTGTCATCTGGAAAACATCTTGCCTCCGGATAAAGATTTTTCCTCTTCAGGGGTTTTTTCTCCTTGGGGGATTGGCCTTTCTGGCGGACAGTCCACCTGTTTCACCTTAGGGAGTCCTGACAGCAGGGAAGGACTGTCCCTACTTGCACGACAATAAGAGCAATACTGTCAGCAAACAACAGGTGAGCCTTAAACCTAAAAAGGTGACAGACAGGGTAAGAATGACATTATCCTACCTTTGCAAATTAAATATAGGTTTTCCCTTTTTCCCGAATCTCCTTTATATTTATGAACTAACCAAATTATGTAAACTACCATTCAATCATCTCCTTATTAACATATAATCAGCTACATCATGATGATTCCATGAATGACATTTCCTCAAACTAATGATTGTCAAATTGAACAAATTGATGGGGAATTATGCCATGTACCTTGATTTATGCCATTGATTAATGTCTAAATGCAAACTTTTGAAATTAGTTGACTTCTAATCACATACATGTCTGACTGTTTTTTTTTTATTAGATTGAAAAGTCCAAAATTGTATTGGCCACTGAAGAAGAGAGCACATCTCGAAACGCGTTGGATATATTACCCTCTTGTGATCAATACATTTTTTTGTACTAAATCAGATAACTTGTTCCTACCACTTATTCTCTTTTCCCTAAATGTGAGTTATGAAAACAATTATCAAAATAACTTTTTGCAATGTACAAAATTATTACCTGAAAAGGTTTGGCTTCCTTAGCCTTCGATAGTGTGCAGGGGACGGGAGTTCCCTAATTGGGAACTAATCTTCTTTCAAAGGAGATACATGGAATAAAGAAGAAATCTGCCCCATTGTATGTAGGTAAGAAAGAACTGTTTCCTATTATTTTGCACATGGATGTCATGACATTAAAGGTAATTATTTATGCTGGATCTTGAGCCTGCGTAAGAGGAGTGTAGCATTGATTTTAAGGGATAATTGCCTAACCATAACCACGGTGCTGAGCCGTCATAGAGACATTATCAGTCATCATTCCAGTGCCCTTTGATCTTGTAAAAATAAATCCCACAGCGATCTTTGGAGCTTTTTATTTTTCGGTTCATTATCACATAACCTTAGGTCGAGGCTTTTAATCCCTTTATTAATGGAGAACAGCTGTAGAACAACTAATGACGCAAAAAGAAAACAGCGTTCTGTGCCGGACAAACATGTTGCTCATGGTGTCCATCTATTTATTGAAGGAGCATGAACACTAAATGAAGAATGTTGTAAGAAGAACAAATTCGTTATTGCAATCTCTGAATAAGGTTTTACTGTTGTGATTTCCATGTATAATTGTTTTTAATCTGTACTGTAATTTCTGTGATGGTTTTTAACCTCTGAAATTAAAGATTAAACAGCAGAGCACTAAAACGTTAGCGACAAAGCAGAAAAGTCAAATGTATTACTTATTGAATATGAAGAGGGGAATTTTTATGATTGAGTTATCTGCATTAAGGTTCATCCTTTAGAGCAAGGTTGAAATTCCAATGATCAGCATCACTTATGCCTAGTTGGGAAATTATAAGAAAAGAGGAAAACCTCTTTACCTTGCAGAGGAATGTGCTGGTTAAAGATATTTGTCAGTCCGCTACATGGGCTATCTTGCATACCTTTTTCTAAACACCACAGCCTAGATTTGGCTCAGAAAAGAAATGTTTACTTGGGTAGGGCTTTTTAATATAAAGCTTCTAACCCGCCTCATGCTGTTGATGACCGTTTTGGGAGTCTATCACAATGAGGAATGCAATCCATTGAAGGAAAAATGTCTTACCGGTAATGTTATTTAAATGTATTGTTCTCCCATAGATTGCTCATCTGTCCCTCCCGGCCTTCCACGCTATGGAAGCTTCTTTATCCTTCTTGTGAGTGGGGGTGGTTGAAGAGTTATTGGCATACCTGCGTTTTTAGCCAAAACAAAAAAAAAGTGATTTTTTGATGACAGTTTTGGCATTGGTTCCCCACAAAAAAGCAAGATTAATATAATAAAGCAAAAGGAATGAAGGATTTAGGTTTGCAACTTTGATCCTGAACTGGTGCCGACATCAAAAGGGAACTCCTGGCTGCAAGCCCAGCACCTCTGCCGTGTGCGGTGCCGAAGTCGGTGCATTCATAGGTTTGGAGTGGTTGTGCTTGAGGGCGCATGACTCTTCCGAGATGTCTTCGTGCTGGAGGATTTGGGTGTGGTGGTTGATAGTCCCACCGACTACTTTGAGGCAGAACCCTTAGCCACTGCAGCCTCCTCAAATAACCAACATTTGCTGCTTAAATGTTCCCAGTATTCTCTCAGAGCCCCCTTTTAAGGGTAAGACTTATACTTTCCGCTGATGAATCTGAATTATGCTTAAACCTGTGCTGCTGCTGCTTCTTGCGGGAGGGTGAGGAAGAGTGGTGGGTCTCACTAGGACAGTGAGACCTCCTCTTTGATTTTCTTTTGCTGCTTGCATTCCCCGTCATCCTTTTTAACGAGGGTGGAGAATCCCCTCAGCGCCAGCTGCTCGTAAAATTTCATTAGAGTGTCTAGTGTGGATTGAGGTCTAGTCAACTGCTTCAGGCTTTGAACCAGCTACTCCTTGAGTCCGGATGGGATGTCGGTGAACGTACTTATACCATGTACTACATCCCCATACCTCAGCTCCCCACCATTTTTCCCCAGCCGAGGGATTCACTTCCCATATGCAATTTCCGAGAAATGCAAAAAGTTTGATGAGAAGAAAACAACTTAATTCCTTCTGGTTAAATATGTTAGAGTTCTCTTCTTGATAGACTTCCAAGCTGTAATCAACGGCAGGAGCCGGGCTGGAAGCCTTATACCAAAAAAACTAACTCTGTAGTGAAGTTGGCATCTCTGATCCGTGCAAAGTCGAGACAATGGTGTTTAGAAAGGGTATGCAAGAAAGCCCATGTAGCAGCTTGGCAAATATCTTTAACTGGCACATGCCTCTGTAAGGCTGAGTAGGCAGCCACACCTCTGAGTGAGCACAGAGGGACGGCGGAACTTCATTCCCTGCAATCTCATGAACTCTGCAATGCACCAAACTATCCAAAAAGAGATTGTCTGGTTTGTCAAAGCTCGACCCAACCTTGACTGTGAGATGGAAACGAATAGCTGGTCATCCCTCTGAAACAGAGCTATCCTAGCCAGGTAGAAAATTAACGCCTCTTGGGGTCCTTCCTATCGAGTCTTTCCTCCTCCTTGGAAGTGTCAGGTGGCGGGAAGAAAATGGGTGAATGCACGCAGGGTAATATGAAATTCCATCACCACTTCTTGGAGGAACGTGGGTCGAAACTTCAAAGAAACATTCTCTTTAAAGAAGGTGATGCGATGGCCACTAAGAACACTGTTTTCAGTGTAAGAAGCCTGATGATGATATCGAATGTAAAGGCTCAAAAAGAGCCGCCACTAGGAAGGAGAGAACCAACTTAATGTCCCAAGTGCCTTAAAAAACTAGACCACAATCGGAATGGAGAAAAAGGAACCTTAAATAGGTGGTCTCTTGAACAATAAGGGGGCCAGGTAACCTTTATCATGCACATCTGTAAGCCCAGTCTGGCCCGGAACAAAAAAAAAAAAAAAAAAGATCCATGACCACTGAAGTGGGACACAACAAAAAGGGTCTGCGCCATGCCTCAAATCTTCTCCATATGCATGCAAAGATGGATCTGGTAGGTCTGTGTGCAGCCATCAGAACCTCTAAAACCTCATCCTTTAGGTCCCAGACTTCCTACCGCAACCTATCAAGAGCCATGCATGTATGTCGATAGAGACTGGGTTCAGGAGCAGCACCCATCCTACCAATGCAACAAGAGGTCTGGCCTCCAAGAAAGTCGGCGCACAGGGCAAACAGGGACTCCAAAGGGTCCAGGTACTATGTCGCCCTCGGTCCAATTAGGATCAGGCAAATCCAGAACTACCTCACCCTCCGTAGAACCCACAGAATGCCTGGAATCAGGGGAACGAATAGTGATGATTGATGAGCCACTCCACCAAGAAAGTGCCCCCAATTACCCCCTCAGGAAATTCCCTCGACCAGAACCACTTGCACTTTGCGTTGCCTTTTATCACAAACAGATCCACGGACAGGTTTCACCAAAGATAGATCTACGGCCAGATCTCTCACTCGTGAGAGACCCTGCTCTGCCTGCTCAGAGTATCCGCTAACATATTCTCTGACCCTGCTAGATGGACCACAGAGATCGAGATTTTGTAATCTCGCAAGCAGAACCAAAGCGGCATGGCCTCCCCTGCACAGGGGCAGTAGCCGCACGCACCTTTGCTTGTTAAGATACTGCATGGTTATTGTGTTTGTCAAGACCAGGAAATTTATCTGCCAGAGAGAAAGTGCAAAAGCAGTCAGGGCTAGACACCAGCAGTCTGATGTGCCAACAGCACTCAACCTGAAACCAAAGCCTGGTCCCATGCAGATCCCCTCAATAAGCACCCCAGTCTTTTAGTGAGGTGTCCATGACCACTTGAAACTCTGGCCAAGGTGTCTAAAACAGCTATCTCGCCTCATGTACTCCCTTGTTGGCCCACAACAGCAGGTCGTTGGCCACAGCACTCGATATTAAGAGGACATCCGCCATGTCTCTAGAGTTTAGTGAACACTAACTTCAGAGAAGCCACTAAATAGAGCTCATCCGAAGTCTGGCCACTGGCACCAAGAAAATGCAGAAAGCCATGAGACCTAGAGGGTGGAGCAAGTCAGATGGATGTATACTGCTGGCGTTCTAGAATGGTTTGTCCATCTGTCTAATGCCGGCGAATCTCTCATCGGTGGGAAAAGCCTCCCCTACCCTAGTATCCAGGACCGTTCCTAGGAACTGGCGCCTCTACGCTGGTGTTGTGTATGAAAATTCAGGGAGAAGCTCAAGCTCTGTAGCAGCAATCAAGTTTCCTTGAGATGTCTCAAAACCTTCCTCAGGACAGAATCCTCTTCGTACATTCGTGGGCACTGGGATGTCACAAGATTCCACCCGTGCCTCTCTTCCCAGCTAGCACTTCCTACACTGCACTCTTCAGCAGCAGGGACCTCAATTTTTCCTGGCAGTAAGCCTCCGGCTGTCGAGTAAGAGGTGGTAGTCTGTCCGGTGGCTTCCTGAGGAATAGTAGGCAACCAACAGCCCTGTTCCACAAACTGGAGAACTGAGGCATCAGAAGTGATCGCCTTCAACCTACAGTAATGCCAGGAGACTCTTCCTCCAAGCGGAGAAGCATGGGAGTAGTACTCAAAGAGGAGTCAGCAATGTAGTCCCCTGTTAGGAACGATTTTCTTTTGCTGCTTTTCTCCCATAGACTTTTATGGGACACTCTTCTTTTTGCTTTGTTTGAGGCGTCAGAAAAGCGAGGCAGACAACTTAATAAAGGTTTTTCATAAGAAGCCATTTTATTAACTTAAAAGGGAGTAATGAACGCCTCGCTTTCCCTACCCCAGCGTGGGTTTCCCTGCCTATGAAACTGAGACTATAGGAAAACACTCCAATACACAAGGATATCTATCCATCACACTTATACATACAACTAAGGAATTTCAAGTGTTCATATGGCTGTTCAAGTTCAACAAAATTATTAGAACCAAATATTCTTGTAATTAGGGTCAGATCCCCTTCCGCAGAATCAAAGCAGAATTTTCAAATAGAAAGTTCCAATTAATAAAGTTCATTCCAATAGTCAGATTCTACTTCAAAAGACAACACACAAAGGTTTTCTCCCAATATCCAAGTTCTATTTTCAACAGAAAGGGCCTTATCACGAGTTTGCCGGTATGCAGGCATATCTACCGCCGAGCGGTATTTGCCTTAACATAGTGTTTTTTGACGCAAATAATGCCCCATCACGAGTTGGCAGGAACACGTACATGGACCTGGCGTTAACACAAATAGCGTCCGGCAGTCACAGCGTCCGTGAACCCAAAAACACAGCAGACATTGCATTACTGTCAGCGTCCCGTAATAATAGCGCGCGCTAATAGCTCTGCGGGAAATGCATCACCGCTGGAACGGGAAAGAAAGCAGCAGCCATTTTGGAAATCACAATCTGCCAAAAATCACAGTTCCTGAAAGCCATCCACACCTGAAAAGCCAGGAAAATGTCTCTGGAGCATGTCAGGGGCAAGTCTGCCCTGGACAGGGTTCGTAAACCCAAGTTTTCAGACTCTGAACTGGGAATACTGTGGAAAAGGTAATTGCCCAGCAGGATGAGCTCTATGGTCGACAGCAGAAAAAGACGGGCTCAGAGTGGCGAACCCAGATCTGGACATCAATCAGCCAGAAGGTGACAGCGGTTGAGCGTGTCCCCAGAGATGGAGAGGACTGCTGTAAGCGCTTCAATGACATTCAGGGTCGTGTCCGGGGACTCCTGGCCCAGCACTGGAGTGAGTCCATGGCGACTGGCGGAGGGCCACTACCACTGGAGCTGACACCATGGGAGGAGCAGTGCACCACCCTCATCGACATGACTTCGATAGAGGGAGTGGGAGGAGCGGAGGCAGGCACTGGCACCCAGGAGGTTGCAGGTGAGTCACCCCCACACCCCCTTTCAAATAGCATTGTCACTGGTCCACCTGTCCATTCCCGGTTTCAATGTCTTGACATCCCGGCACTGTGAGTGGGTGCAGTGAGTGTGACGTACCACAGCCACCCACGACTGGACCCTTGTACCAGTGCACCCAAGCAACCCCAGGTATCCAGACTAGTCAGTAGTGCATCCAATTTACAAATGTAAGCACCATGGCACACACATCCATGGCCTGGGCAAAGCTACATCATGTGTGTGTGTGTGTGTGTGTATTACCAACCACCCCTCATTGACAGCATCATGCCAGATGTGCATTCAGATCAGAAACATGAAAATGCCATCCCAACAAGTCAGAGCTGTGCCCCTCCACGTAGTATGCCCCAGCAATACCAACATTGTGAAGACCAAACAGGTTATGTACAAGCACGATAGAAACTGTCCTCTCACCCCCAGTAAACCATGAAATGCCTGAAACTAATTATAGTTGCCTGTCCTCATACCATACCCTATGTACCACACAGCAACGCAGGCATAATCAGAGGGCAACGGGAAGAGGAGGCAGGCCCATCCCAACGTCCGCCCAGATGCGCCTCCACCAGCACCACCACCCCGCAAAGGGCCTGGCACGATACGCCAAGGCGGAGGACACACCCCACTCCACTGCAGCAGGGTCTCACCACCTCAATGGCCCCAAGCCTCCAGGGGGTCACCACCTCAATGGTCGCAAACCACCAGGGGGTCACAGGATGTAGAGGTTGCCACCAGTGCAACCACCCCAGCGGACGGCAACTCATCCTGTGAGGAGCAGCATGGTGAATCTGTGTTGTCCCCAATTCACAGTCCAGAGCTCCAAATGGCCACACCCCAAGGGACCCCGAGCATGCGCTTAATCCAAGCCACAGTCCACATATTTCTACACGCTGCCGTTGCGCGCACACACACCAGTTGCGGATGAGGACACACCCTCACATGGGTCACCTGCTGGCAGCCCCTCCCATCCACGGCAGCCCCACCAGACAGGCCATCACAACAAGCAACAGCATCCCCACCACCCTGCGTAGACCTGCCAGGCCGATCAGCCCGACATGTAACAGAGCCACAGCTCCGGGCACAGCAGTCATGGCATGCCTAGACGTGATTGAGGCACGTCAGATACGTATTGAGGGCAAGGCGGTAGAACACAACCGCCACATCAAGGCAATCAGTGCTGTGATTTCTGGGGCAGCAAAAACCATGGGGCAGGACAATGCCCGCACCTGCAAAGTGGTTGAGGGATGTTCTGCGGCTCTCACAGGGTTTGTGCAGAGAGTCCGCGAACTATGCGAGGTGCAATCAGCGCATGCAGAGCAAATGCGTGAGGTCAACAACCTCCTAAACCAGCAGCTGCAGTTGGCTACATCGCTGCCATCAACGTCTACAACCCCCACCGAGGGCTCCCTACAGGGTACACTCAGACGTTGTTCCCTGCGCCATTCCCAACAGTGCTCACCTGAGGGTGGAGGAGGTGGAAAGCGACAACGTCCTTCCTAGATGGACTTTGCACTGTTGGCCTGAGTGCTGGGCACATGGACCCATATGCACTGTGTTGGGGAGGGCGGGGGGGAATGTGTGCTGGGGAGTTGGTGGGGGGAGGGGCAATGTGTGCTGGGGAGTTGGTGGGGGGAGGGGCAATGTGTGCTGGGGAGTTGGTGGGAGTTAAAGCCCGTTGAAAATAGATAGAAAGCTTGGACATTCATGATTGTGCTCAAGTGCAGTTTATTTGACAAATGATCTTCGTGACATGTAACCATCCACCAAATGAAAAGAAACTGTCAGTCAACGCCTGTCTGGCCAGCCTCCCCTCCCTCACCCCATCTCTGTGTGCATTGGCCCCGGCAATGGGCACATGGTCATCGTCACTCCCATACCCTGCCTGTTGCACCTCAGCATCAGGGGGTAGTGACACATGCCTACGGCAGCAGATGTTGTGCAGCATGGCACAGGTGAGTACAAGCTCATCTACAGTGGTTTTGGGGATGGCTTTTGGATTGATCTCACTTAGCATTCCTGGGTGAGGTTGCTCTTGGGTGTCAGGGTGAGAAGCAGCACTGCAACACAGACATGGTGCATTGTGGTTGTTGTGTTTCCATATGTAATGTTGAATTCCCAGGTGTGTGCCCATCACCTTCTGTGGGTTCTGGTGTGGGAGACGTGTGCAGGTGTCCATGTGTGCCACACATGCAAGGAACTTGTGCTGTGATGGTGCTTATTGTGTCTCCTGGTGGTATGCAAGGATTCCTGTGTGTCTGCCCCCTACCTACATTTGGTGAACTTTGGTATTCATTTCTGGCAGGATTTGTACTCATCCACTAGCCATGTGCGTTGGCGTCAGTGCCACTCCATGTAGGCTGGCAGTGTGCTGTTGCGCAGCACCATGGAGTCGTGGGTGGATCCTGGGTAGCGGGCATAGCAGTGGGTGATAGGCCAGGGCTACACGTCATCTGCACATTGAGGGAATGGAAATGCTTCTGATTCCTGTAGGCTGCCTCATGGTCCTGGGGTGCTACCAGTGCAACATGTGTGCAGTTTAGGGCTGCAATCACGTTCGGGACTTGGCCAATGGCATAGAATTGTGACTTCAAATCGTTCGCCTGGGTGGCGGGCAATGCTATGTGTATATTCACATGGCGCTGCAGTGCATCCAACACCTGTCCCAGCACTGCACTGAATGTGGGATGGGCCATTCCATGCATAATGGCAACTGTGTGTTGGAATATATTATCAACCAAGAGGATCTCCAAATGCCTATGGAACACAATGGAGCGAAAAGCTAACATAAAACAAAAGATGTTCCCGTATGGCTAAAATTAGGAAGTGATTTAGAAAGCCATCAGTGCATGTTCAACTGAATGCTAAAGCAGAACAAATCATTCACTTTAACATATGTACGTATAACACCAGTCATACTAAACCTCAGTTGTGCCTATTGTTGGTAGCACATATCATAAAAAACTCAAAAAATATAGAGAAATATATATATATATTTATTTATGAGAGTGAACATGAATATAGCCACTTGTTGGCTTCATAAATGAGGAAAATATACACAGGTAGGTAAACATATATAAACAAATCTTCAAATATATACAAAATACATACAGTGTTATTGGGAAAGGAAGAAAGGACAGAGGGGAGAGGGGTCAGTAGAGAAGAAGAAAACAACAGAAGCAATAGGTTTAACAGAAAACACTTGTTCTGATAGAAGTCTTTAGCCATACTGTTATTTGAACTGAGTTGGGCAGAGAGCAGACTATAACTAACTGGCGCATACTGGATCAAGGGTATAATTTGTAGATTTGGTTATAACAAAGGTAACAATTCAATGATAACCTTTTTCATGCAAAACACAAGAAAGCTAACTGAAAGGTTATGCAACAGACAAAAATACTGTGCATTAAGCCGTACTCAGGCAAAGAAATAAATAACTAAAGAGTTGTACAACAAACTGAAAATGATGTACACAATTGCTTTTAATAAGACGAAAACCTAGAAGGTTGTGCAACAGGCTGAAATGATGTACTACGCCTTCCGCTGGTAAGCGTGAGGGGCCACGTCCTCTGGTCACAGGTACATGGGCACCTATGCCTAGGGCGTGGCAAAGTTGGCGTTTCGGTCTTGTGTAGACGGATAAAGACCACCTTCTTCAGGAGATTCGATCTTAAATTCAGCCACTACAGAAACAATCAAATGTCATCCCATCATGTTGTATGTATTTCTGATGAACATTGAAGCCAACTCCATTAGTGAACAAGAATGGACATGTACAGTTAATGAATTATATTATGTTCACGATTGCCCAGATAAAGAACCCAATCTTCCTAATAGTTTTTTTTTTTTTTAGAAGGGTTTACATATGGGGATATTTTAATAATTATTACATTCATTAACAATTCACCTGCACCAGGCCCAGATATGATGCCTAATAAGGTATTAAAAGAAAATCCTCCTTTTTGGACCCACATACTAGAACAACTATTCTCTAAAATACTACGAGAGGGTAGTATACCGCGCAGTTGGCAGAGATCTATTATGATTCCAGTGTTTAAAAGTGGAGATCAAACCAAAACGGCAAATTATAGATTACTCGCTATGAATGATGCAAGCCAAAAGGTTTTTGCTACCATTCTATTTAAAAAATTGAACAAATGGATACAAACAGAAACAATCCTTTTCCCTGCTTCAAGCGGGTTTTCAGAAAGCTAATTGCACTGTAACCAATATCAGTCTACTACAATATTTTATAGCTGTGTTCAACTAGAGGAAGGAATATAGATGTACGTCTGTTTTATAGATTTTAGCAAAGCCTTCGACACAGTTATAAGAACACAGATTGGAACAAGCTAAAGAAATTGGTGTTTTACCCTGACTTGCTATACTTTATCACTGCACTGTATACAAAGACCACAGTAGCGATTAGAGTTAATAGAGAGGGTGACCTTACTCCAGATATTAATATCAATATTGGTATTAAACCGGGATGTGTTTTTGGCACCGACATTGTATAATTTATAAGTCAGTGACTTGGTCAAGGAAATCAACGGAGTACACCATTTTCCACCAATTATTGGGAGTACGCCTGTCCTGTGGGTCAGTTATGCCGACGAAACCCTTATTATGGACCGTACCCCAAATGGGCTTCAAAAATCTGTGACTGCTCTTGCTAAGTATGCTCATGATAACCATCTGAAAATGAATAGCACCAAAATGAAAATAATAATTTTTGTAGTAAAACAAAAACGTGCCTCCCCTTTTGGTATAAAAAGCTATACCAATTTTGTCTTGGATATTTCACATATCACATGCAATCAATTTTGGTCAGCCATTATTAGTGCAGAGTTCATTGTTATTAGTGGAGCAGCATATCATGTGTGGAAGAAGGCTGGAAGTTTTTGTCATCCGCCGTGCCGAGTGACGGTTACTTACGCGTTGGTGGCTTCATCGCTGACGAGTGCATCGCTAGTTCCGGCACGTTTCTTTCCATACGTGCAGTGTAGGTCTAGTGGTTGCCCAAAATGGCGGCCGCCGGGAAGTATTCGTTTGTTCCACTCCCAGCGACCGTTGCGTTGCAACCCCTCAGTTAAGCTTTCGCTCACCTTTGGGTAAGACGCTAGTTTTCCTCTCTCGGCTTACTCTCTGCCGTTCTCTCCTTTGTCGGATTCGCTCCTCTGACGTTTCCATACCTCTCCCTCTCTCCTTACCTATTCTCCTCCTCAGTTCTTTCTTGCTCCACTCGGCGCTGCCACCTCTTGGACTCTCCTTCCTCCTGCTGCTACGTTTTATTGCATCCTGCCTCAGCCTCGGCTGGATCGGCTCAGTTCTGCAGTGGGTTTCCTATTGCCGGCTCCACATCCCGTAGTTGGTTTATTCCTCACCTCATTGGAACGTTGTTGCTGCAAAAGGTTTTTTTCTGTCTTTCCGGCCTTTTCCCTTTTTCTCTGTCTGACCGCGGGAACGGGGCCACAGAAATGCTGGTTTATTAGCGGTCACTGTGGCTTCCTCTCGCGGCAGGCACACACCACCAAAAGAAAGAGAAAGATTACCTGACAAGTCGGCACCTCAGCCCCGAAGACTTGGAGATCAACTACTCAGGTGAGGCGAGTGGGGAGGAAGAAGGGCTAGAAGCTACAAATCAGAACAGTTTTACCCTATCTTTTACTGAGACCTTTTTGAGGGATTTATATTCTATATTTGAACAAGTTACTCTCTTACCTGGTAACGTTCTTTCGATGGGATGGTCCGACGACGTATTCCATATCTATGACAGGTAATGTCTGCAGCACAGCTGTGGACATTACCTGTCATAGATATGGAATACGTCGGAGGACCCAATCCCCTCGAAATTCAATTTATTGTACCTGTTCAAATATGCATTTTATTGATGATATTTGGTATTTATGCAATTGTGGATGGATTTTAGGATGGTTTGTTAATCTTCTTAGCTATCTAATTTTATTAGTTTTTATTCATATCTTGTTTATTTTGTATGTACTATGTGTAACGGTTTGTATGAACCAAAAACACAAAAAATAAATAAATAAATGTCTATTTACAGCTAGCGGTTTACGACAGAGCGCCCCAGGGTCACCTGTTCAAGGCCAACTCACTGGTCACTCACTGCGTGTCCGCGTTTATCGCTGCTGCCACTATCTGTAAACGAGAAGTGCCTCTGAAGAATAAGGCTTTTTAGTCTGTTTTTTTGTTCTGTATGACAAATTCATTAATCCATTATACATGTTATATCAGAATACAAGTCACATACTAACCCCACCTAGAACTTTTTTGGTTAATACGTTACGACAAAAATAATCTGGTTTTACCTGTGTTAAGTATTGAATACATCTTCTTTTGAAATGAATGTGCTTGTTGTTATACAGTGAAAAATTATAAATTCACAAAGTATAATCAGTGTTGGCCTAAATCAATCGGGTGGACGCAGGGAGGGGTAACCAGTCCACTTTCATTTTTGTCCACAGTGAACTTTATGCCAATTTTTATATCTCATCTTAAGCAGCCGGACAGCCTTCTGTCTTTCAAAGACCGGGAGATGTGCCACCCGTCTGATAGTTTTGTGTAATTCAGTTTTCTTTTTTGCAACCTCTTGATCAAATGTGTATTTATGCTTGTACACTGGCTTTTGATTAGTAGACGACTGCATTTTAAACAGGGACATGACGGCCACATAGTGACCGTCTGACAATACTGTTTCTGAATTAAGGCTTTGGGGGTCAGCTTGAAGTGAATCCTCAAATTCGGTCAATCGCTCCACCGACCACCAAAATCTATTGCAGCCATTTGCAAGCTCAAGTTGTGGGATGTATCATTAGGAAGGGGGGAAGGAGTTATCCAAGACGACTTCATGGCTAACAGCTCATGGTAGCTATGCACCTGGAGGAGGACCTGAAAGTCCTCAATGATATGAAACATGTTGTGGTCGACAAAAACAATCAATGATGGCATTCGGACTCTACTTCCTCCAGGTGGGCTAGGAGGCGGTGTCCACTTTGAGGGCACCATTTAACATTACAAATTATATATCACTCATCATTGAAAGCCACTTTTGAGTGGTCCCATTAATGTTTGTTTCTTGATTTCACATTTTAAACCAAAGGAAAATCACATTTCTCAGCCTGATGGCCGGACATTTCAAGCCCGGGAGCCCGGGATGTCAGGCGGCGGAAAGCCTAAGTCCCCATTACCGTTGAGTCCCATCGGACTCCATGCGAATGGGGACACGAAGCACGACACTGTTGCTAACTGTGCCAGTGCTTCTGTGAAAACCAACCCTGCTGCGGCCGGTTCCCCCAGTAGGTCAGACCTGCCAGAGGCAACGGCCTCTGCAGGCATACTTGTAGTCTGGTGGTCCGGAAAGGGTACGCTGCTACCGACACCCTTATTTCCAGACCGCCAGGCTTGTAAAGAGGCCCTATGTCTCTCTTTGTGAATTTCTTGTATTGTTACAATTGCATACATCACCTTACAGTGAAGTGCTGTTAGCATACTTTGCATCCTTATATCATTTTGTATAATGGCTTTTGGTTACTTTTATAATGTGGCCAAGAGAAGCTGGTGGCAGCAGTAATATTTTTGCCATTTTCTCAACATTTTGCTCTTGCATTTTTGCATTTACCGGAAATGGCTACTAAAAGATCGCTAGCACGCCAAGATGGCCACGCCATGAGATTTATTTGCATGTTCTTGGGCCATGTTGTTCTTTGGCTTTTTTCCTGCCTTCTCAGGTCAGGAAATGCCACAAATGGAATTCCCCTTTCAGGGGAAAGCTGTGGCTTTCATAGCGCTAAAGGGCGGTTTTGTGCGTGTGGCCAGAGGAGGGGGGATTTAACTGTCAGACGGTATGAAGTGTTAATAACGAAAAATAAACAACAACAAACATTTTCAGTGACATGCGAATAACGACAAAAAAGTCGAATTATTTAGTTAAAGTATATATGAGGGGGTGGTAAGGGATTAAAAGGGGTGGGGATAGTTGAGGTGAGGGTACCACATCTGTAGAAATGGTGGGCTTGGAGGGGGGCCCCACAAATTAAACAAGAGTAAAAGATTTGACTTTGTTCGTTATTAAAGTCTCACTGAAATTGTATGTCGTTATTTTGGATGTCGTTATAAACACATGGAACCCTGTCGGACAGGCAAATGCACGCAGAAGAGCCTTCTAGTATTCACATCCCTGGTGCCTGAATGTTTGTTGCTGGCCAGATGTTGTGGCCAGTGGTTACCCATGATTGGCTATCCAATGCCTGTTTGAATGGTGCAGATCCTTACCATTGGTGGCCTGCAGCCATTCGACAGATCGTTGATGCCAAAACCTCTATGAAGCAGTGCAGCCTGCTGACAACACAAGGACAACTCCTGAAGCAAACCAGAATTGGGAGCTGGAAGCAGGGAATAGGAAGAAAGAAGAAAACAGTGGAGCTGCACCTGCAACAAGAATTTGCGATGCACCGGATCCGACCTTACTTTGGAATAAATAGGCAGCATCTTGAACAACGTCAAGATGCATGAACAACTAGGCCGCTGTTTGAGGACATCGGTGAACGTAATGGGCTCTGGTGAATCCCCGATTTAGGAGAACCATGACGAACGGCCAGATCCAGGGTGGGAGAATTGTCCCAATCGATCTGGAGAAGCATGCCAAGTTCTTATCAGCCTGCCCAAACCCTAGGGCACCTCCTTGTATATTGGGCAGACCTACCTCCCGTACAGGTGGATTCAAGGCTCGCTCAGGGTTTCCCTCGACTATGGGGTCCCGACTGTTTACTGTATAGTTATGTGGCCCAGAATTAAGTAGTAGCACTTCAACATCTCCACGATAGTATCAGTCTAAGTCGTCTTACTGCCAGTAACCATTTTGTTTCAACAATAACGAAGACTGCCCTACCCCTGATCTTGTTATGCGAAAACAACAGCTCGCACATAAAGTAACTGACAGGCTTGGACGTGGGGCGCGACTGCACACCTCACCAACGCCAGACCACATTATTCCTTTAACATGTCAATACAACAGCATCTACTCCAGAGTAGTGATCTGATATTGAATAGACATCCACTGAAGACATCCAAAAAACACAGATGGGAGGCAAATGCACGTAGAAGTGCCTTCTAGTATCTGCACGATCCAACATGACTTCATAGCTCATCTACCACACAAACCTGAACCTTGCCAGCATTCCACAGTCCTGTAAAGAGCAACAACTCCTGACAGTGCAAATCAAGAACTTCATAGGAAGGCTCACAGGTCCAGATTCCTCAACAGGAATGCAAATGCACAAAACAATACTGACAAAGTGTGGTGGAAGGCCCAAAACCTGACCGCAGAGTGCCAAAAAAGACCTACACAAACACAATACCATCTCTAATGAATCCGCAAAGAGCAGTGGCACTTCCCAATGGACATGCCATATGAACCATCCAAATCTAAATGCCAATCTTGCCTACAGAGTCCAGTGACAGTGTTTAGATGCCACATATATGGTGAACATTGCACTATTTAAAACATAAGAACATATTGTGTGGTGTTGTGAATAGTTGGGGCGCAGTGTTGTGAGTGGGTGATTATTGTGAGGGATGAGGAAGGGTTGACTGGAGTGTCACGGGTATGTTTTGCATTCTGGAATTAAAAGGTAAGGGCGAGTATCTAGACATGAATGCCCCAAGAAAGGCGTTTGTCAGCCCGCTATGCTTTTCCCATATACATGAGTTAGTAACTGTTAAGGGATAAAGTCTCATTGTGTCAATGTTTTTGATGTTTTTTTGCATCATGATCCTTATTTATTACTAGCGAGTGCGATAGGTCAGAAGAAGGGAGGCAGACACAAAGGGTGGCATTTCGGCTATAGACTTACTTTAAAAAACACCTACCTTTCCCTAGCTCTAAAAGGGGAATTCCTACCTAAAACAAAGATAACTGGGTGCTCGTCGTCAGGATGAATGTCCAACCAAAATAACTGCTCTCTGTCCCAAAAATCCTCTTCTGTCCCCACCACCAAATGAAAGAAATAACTAAGCCCGCAAGGTTAAAGGCGCGGGGTGTTGGCAATCCGCGGCCCGCATTTTCCTGATTGTTTTGGCCAGGAGGGGCTCCATTCTTGAAGCCACGCCCCCTCACCTATAGCTGCTGTACTCCCAGCCTGGCAGGGTGAAGCCCGTGGGGTTAAGGGCGCAGGTTTAAGGGCACAGGGTTAAGGGCGCATGGTGTTTTGAAGACCCGCGGCCTACATTTTCCTGATTGTTTGGGCCAGGACAAGCTCCATACTTGAAGCCACGCCCCCTCACATATACCTGCTGTACTCGCGGCCCGGCAGGGTGAAGCCTGCAGGGTTAAGGGTGCGGGGTGTTGGCGACCCAAGGCCTGCAATTTCCTGATTGTTTTGGCCCAGGAGGGGCTCCACACTTGAAGCCACGCCCCCTCACCTATACCTGCTGTACTCCCGGCCCAGCAGGGTGAAGCCCGCAGGGTTAAGGGCGTGGGGTGTTTTGGCGACCCGAGGGAGGTGTTCGTGGACCCGTGAGTCTTGTCTGAAATTCTCACCGCCATTCGGACTGAGGTGAGACCGAGCTGACCGACACACAGAGCTGGGTGAGCAAAGGCTAGAGCCACTGGCTGCGTTTCTGACCGTGTCCCCTGCATCGACAGAGCTCCGGCTACCCTCGCTAGTGACGCTACCAAGAAGCCACCTTGTGACTCACTAACTCGCTCCTTTAATTTCATGGGGATGGTCCACCCTACGTTGAATGAGATTGGTCAACCCTTGGGGTCTACGGAACAAGTTACTTACCTGTAACTGTTGTTCTCCAGCATGAGTCTGGCATGAATTCACATGCTCATGAATATTCCCCGTCGTCAGGCTGGGAATTCTCCATATAGAAAAAATCAGTTTCAGTTTCACTTCTGAACTGTCTTTCTCCTAACAACCAATCACTGGTCTCTGGGTCATCATGCCCACAGCAAACGACTGACCTCTACCTAAGCCCCTCCTCTGGCAGCCATCTTCAGATTTGGTAGCACGTAAAGTGGCAGTAGGACCAAGAGAGGAGCCCCAGAGGAGTAGGTGGGAGGGTTTGCATGTGAATCCATGCCCGACCCATGCTGGAGAATAACAGTTAGAGGTAAGTAACTTGTTCCTTCTCCAGCATGGGGTCTGGCACTGATTCACATGCTCATGAATAAAGAATACATAGCAGTACACACATGCACAACCACGGGAGGTGGCAAGACTCAACATTAAGCATCAACATCTCAACATTAAGCATCTCTTACCTCCTCACCAGGCTCACCTTCAAGCGAACAGGTTGCGCAGCAATGCTTGTCCGACTCTGGCTCCTCCCTGGAATCCCGGTCGACGCAGTAGAATCTCGTGAAGGTGTGCGTTGACCTCCAAGTAGCAGCCCTGCAGATGTCCAGCAGAGGCACACCAGACAGGAATGCCGTAGTTGCAGCGATCACTCTGGTTCAATGGGCTCTCGGACGGCCAGGCAACGGTCGGTTTGCCAACCAGTGACAATGGGTGATGCAGCCGGAGAGCCACCTGGAAATGGAAGCCTTGGAGAAGGCCTTCCCATGGTTCACAGGGCCAAAGTTCACGAACAGTTGTGACGTCTTCCGAAAATTCTTCGTGCAGTCCACGTAGAGCTTCAGCGCTCTAGCCACATCCAGCGAGTGCAAAGTCGTCTCAGCCGGTGACGAAGGCGTCGGGAAGAATACAGGCAACACCGAGGGCTCGTTTAGATGAAAGTTCGACTGCACTTTGGGTTTGAAGGAGGGGTGCGTCCGTAGCACTACCCTTGTCTCGTGGAATGTTAAGTACAGTGATTTACAAGAGAGGGCCTGGTTCTCTCCCACTCGTTGTGCAGAGGTGATGGCCACAAAAAACACTGCTTTCCACGACAAGAATTTCAGTGGTGCCGAATGCATAGGCTTGAACGGTGGACTCATGAGCCTAGTCAGCACCACATTGAGCTCCCATGCCGGGTTCGGAGCCTTCACCGGCGGGAACGAACGGAAAAGTCCTTTGAGGAACTCCTTGACCAGGCGGTGTGACCCAACGACAACCTTTCCGGAATTCTGGTGTAGCAGGAGATGAACCTTGATGGAAGCAAGTGCCAGCCCTGCTTTGGCCAGCGACAGCAAATACGGCAGCACCTGTGGAGCCGTAATCCGCAGAGGGTCGATCTTCTGTGCTAGACACCAGACTGCGAACCTTTTCCACTTATGTCCGTAAAAATGTCAGTGTAGACGAAGCCCTGGCCTTGGCAAGCACCTCTTTGCAGTCTGCCGGAATATCATATCCTCCAAACTCTAGTGCTGCAGGAGCCAGGCCTGCAAGTTCAGCGACCCTGGGTCGTGATGTAGGATCGGGCCTCCCTCTCTGGCGAGAAGATATGCAACCGTCGGAAGCTTGACTAGAGGGGACGCTGACAAGTCCAGAAGGTCCGGGAACCATATCTATCTCGGCCACGCCGGTGCGACGAGGATCATCCTGCGCCGGGACCGTCTGAGTTGATTGACTAGTCGTAGAAGCAACGGCAACAGAGGGAACTCAAAGGAACAGGCCCTCCCAGGGGAAAGAGAACGCGTCCCCCATGCTCCCCGGCTGTGGAAACCTGCTGCCGAACATCCAGCACTTGGTGTTCGTCGCAAACAGATCGATCTGGGGATTGCCCCATCTGCGGAACAGATGATCCACTTGGTCCTGCCGAAGTTTCCACTCGTGGCGAGCGCGCAGCTCCCTGTTGAGGAAATCAGCAATGGTGTTCTTCACTCCTGCCAGATGAAACGGAATAAGAAACATCCCAGGGCAACGGCCCTGTGCCATAGGTCCTGCGCCTCTCTGGAGAGCGCCGGTGATCTGGTGCCCCCTGCTTCTGGATGTAGAACATTGTGGTGGTGTTGTCAGTGAAGACCCGTATCACCTTGCCCTTGAGGGACAGAAGGAAAGACTTGAGGGCCCAAATTACCCATAGCTCCAGTACGTTTGTCAGGAGAATATTGCCCTCGTAGTGTAGCCGAAGAGTTTTTTTGACTATTATACCCCGCTGGCTGGGAATCAACAACCAGTGCGATCTAGTAGCCAAAAGATAGGATGCCAAACGAAGACCAATTTGGCTGCAGTACTCAGGATTAGGTGCGCTGACACAGGAGTATAGGTAGACTGGAAGCGACTGCAAGGAAAGTGAAGTTATCCACAATCCGTAACAGTAATACAATGTAAGCAATCAATAACAGAGCACTGAACTTTGAGTAAAAAACTCTCAACCCCAGGGGAGTGTGCCAGGCAATTTCCCTTATTCACAGGGGTAACTGGTAATGCAACAATAAATGCTAGCGACTGGAATTGGCAGGCTAATAATTACAAAGTGAATGCTCAGAATACACCCTTATCGTGAAAGAAACTGTACTGGAGCAGTTGAGGCAATAAAGATTTGTGGGTCCGTAGTGGGATGCAGAGAATCCAAACAGGATCTGCCCCGACGGAACGAGGACGCCTAAGCAGAATTCACTGGCAGTCTCAAGTCTAAAGTAAACACAAGGTTTCAAATCCAAAGGCGAATCCACAACCAAATCCAAAAGAAATCCGTAATCCAAGGCAGTTCAAATGAAGTCCGACAAAATCCCCAGGTAGCCCGCAAGATCCGAAGGAATTCCCAAGCGGCTTTAGTCTGGAAAGAAATCCGTAAGGCAACAAACGTAAGCTAATTCATAGTCCGTGGACGTTCCGAGGTCAAAGCAGTACAATGAAGGCAGCAAACAAATTCCAAAAACCAATGAGACAGAAGACAGGCAGAATCCAGGGACAGTCCGAAGTACGATACACAGGAAGGCAGTTCCAAGAAGGGCGGGAAAAGGGAGGGAAGGTAATCAAGAATCAATGGTACGAAGTAACGCCACTGGAAACCAGGAAGTTCAGAAGCACCGAGTGATTCACGGCGGCGCTTTTCAAACAATCACGTGAGCGCACTAGCACCACGCCGGAGGCGGGGCAATGAAGAAATGACGGGACGCCAGCGTTGCCAGGCTAACTTCCATTCACCTGGTAGTCCTCGTCTTAAAGGGCCAGAACCTGTCTGAGCACGACTTCTCTTATGAACGAAAAAGGGGGCCACAAATCTTCTTGAGCCTGAAGCTTTATTCATGACAGATTCCTCCCTCAAAGGGGCCCTCACCCTATGAGAAGCCCAGAATCGCGAAACCAGGATCGGGGCATGGACGTTCACTGCGGGTTCCCAAGTATGGTCTTCCGGACCGTAGCCCTTCCAGTCTATGAGATAGAACCGCTTACCACCACGGACCTTGGTGTCCAACACTTTACATACCTCATACTCATCCATGCCCCGAACCCGAACGGATAATGGCCGAGAGGGCAGTCGGGCATCCGGATGACAAGGTTTCAGCATAAAAACGTGGAACACTGGGTGTATCTTCCAAGTGGCCGGAAGGGTCAAGCGGACGGCGCAGCATTAATAACCCGCTGCACCACATACGGACCCACAAAACGTGGTAACAAGGGCTTCCGCCCAGGAAGATGCAGATTCCGGGTCGATAGCCATACCCGCATGCCAGGATGGTAAACCGGAGCAGGTGAGCACTTAGCGTCAGCAAAGGCCTTGGTCCACATGCGCGCCTCTTGTAGATGTTTCTTCACCTGTGCTTGGATCTCTGACAGGTCTCTAATGCAGGCCTCTGCGGCTCGGTTACGCACTGGTATCTCCGGAGAGAGTGGCAAAAAACGAGGATGCTGGCCATACAATGCGTAGAACGGAGACACTTGGGTAGTTGTATGCAACAAATTATTATAGGTGAATTCAGCAAAAGCCAACACTGAGACCCAGGTATCCTGGGAGAGGCAGGTTAGACAACAGAGATATTGCTCCATGGTGGCATTCAGTCGCTCGGTCTGCCCATCCGTCTGGGGCACTAGGAATGCCATGACATGGTATAAACGGAGCAAATTTAGTGAAGTAGTCTATAACCACCCAAATAGTGTCAAAACCGTCCACCCGTGGTAACTCCACTACAGAGTCCATCGATATAGCTGCCCATGGATGTTCAGGAATGGGCATTGGTTGTAACAGGCCGATGGGTTTACCCGAAGTCTGTTTACACTGAGCACACACCGCACATATTGCCAAATACGAGGCCACGTCCCTATCAAGAGAAAGCCACCAGCACCACCTCTTTAATAGATCCAAAGTCTTTCTAACACCCGGAAAGGCAGCCTTGCGGAGAAGTCCTGGACGAAGCGCCGATAAAAACTGGCGAAACCAAGGAACGATTGCAACGTCTTTAAGTTGAAAGTTGTTGGCCAGTCTAACACAGCTGCTACTTTAGCTCGGCTCATTTCCACCCCCTTATTGGTGATGTTATAGCCTAGGAACTCCAGCTCGTTCACATGGAAAACACACTTCTCCAACTTAGCATATAGGTGGTTTTCCCGGAGCCGTTGCAGTACAGCCGAAACGTGGTCAACATGCGTAGAATAAGACGGTGAATAGATCAGAATATCATCTAGATGCACAATCAAGTACCGGTCCATCATATCGTGGAATATTTCATTAACAAAGTACTGAAATGTGGCTGGGGCATTGCATAGGCCAAAAGGCATGACCCGATATTCAAAGAGACCATACTTGATCTTGAAGGCAGTTTTCCACTCATCCCCCTCACGTATTCGCACCAAATTATAGGCCCCTCTTAGATCAAGTTTGGTGAAAATCCTAGCTGAACCTAGTTGGTCCAACAAAACAGAAATCAGCGGAATGGGGTACTGATTCCTAATAGTAATGGAATTCAAAGCGCGATAATCGATACACGGGCGGAGATCTCCCTCCCTTTTAGGCACAAAAAACAAGGGGGAGGCCGCCGGGGATCGCGAAGGGCATATGAAACCAGATGTTAGAGATCAGTCAATGTAGGACTTCAAAACCTGATCTTCCTTAGGAGTCAATGAATATATGCGCCCGGAGGGGATTTTAGCCCCCGGAATCAACTCAATAGGGCAGTCATATGGCCTGTGTGGTGGCAAAACATCAGCACCCCCTTCATCAAAGGCATCCTGGTAGTTCTTGCAGTGGCCGCATCCATAGCCTGCACAGCCGAATGAGGTATCTGCACAATGACATCATGCCGAGTAGGGACTTGATGGACCTCACCCTTGCAATCTTCAGGTTCAACAGCCGAGGATGGCTGCTATCCTCTCCTCCGACGGAGACGCCAGGCACGACACAGTGTTGAGCCGCAACCCCAGAAACAGCAGGTCTTGCAATGGCACCAGCAGAACTTTGCATAGTTCACAGAGAACCCCAGCTCCGTGAGCAGCTGGACGGTCTTCGCTGTGTGTTCGATGGCGATCTCCCTCAATTTCGCTCGAATTAGCCAGTCGTTCAGGTAGGGGTATACGTGGATCCCTCGTAGACGCAGCTGCACCGCCACCGGAGCCAGGCACTTGGTGAAAACCCTTGGCGCCGACTTCAATCTGAAGGGGAGGGCAAAGAATTGGTAATGCTGCCCTTGATCCACGAAGCACAGAAACTTGCAGTGTCCCTTGTGAACGGGGATGTGAAAATAGGCATCCTCCAGGTCCAGCGATGATAGAAAATCCCCTTCTTCCAGCTGTCCTAGCACGTGCTGAAGGGTGACCATCCAAAACTTCTGGGATTTGATGTACTTGTTCAGACTCCAGAGGTCTAGGTAGGGCCTCCAACCGCCCATTTTCTTCTTGACGAGGTAGTACCGAGAGTAAGCTCCGGAGCCCCGAAGCCTCTTTGGAACGAGCTTGATTGTGCCCATCTTCAGCAAGGCACCTGTACCTCCAGCAGCAGCTGAGGGACGTGGTTTTCCTGCCTGGCCACAAGTGGTATGCGAGGACACTTTCTTTGGAATTCCAGGGTGTGTCCGTGGGCGAGAGCACCAGCACCCAACGGTCGGTGGAGATGGACTTCCACACGCTGACGAAGCTCGCCAGCGGGCCTCCCACTGGGGTGCGCAGGTGGGGGCCCGACGTCACGGCTGGTTCAATCTTGCTTCGCTGCAGAGGCGCCGCCTAGATGACCTTGGCGGCGACGACGACGACCTCCTCTGTACTTGCTGCGGTCCCTGTAGGCCTCCTGGGCCGAAGAGCGGGACGGTTGACAGTATGACGATACGCTTCTGCCGAAGCCCTTTAAGGAACCTTGGGATTTGCTTCCGGAAGTCCGAAAGGACGGCCTTTGAAGTTGAAGCGTGCCCAAGGCACGAGCCGTCTCAGTATCCGCCTTGATGGCCTGAAGGGACTCGTGTTATCTGTTATCCGTATCAGTTAAAGCACTACATAGATATATATATACACACACACATTGACAGCCTCTTGACAATAGGATTTAGATTTAAGTGAACTCTCACCTTGGCAGACAGCTGACTTTCCAATGGAAAAACTGATGCAGCAGTTGAGGACCCCCCAGACCGACCTATCCCTCCTCACCCGGAAGATATATACCAGATATATACCAGGGAGAAAGGACACGACACCCAGGGAAACCCTCTGGGGAAGAAAACCCTGAGTTGAGGTAGGTGCTGAAGATTCTGGATTGAGTCTTGAAGATGGTTTCCACAATGGACTGAGGTGGAGCTGGTTGCGGGAAAGCTTCCTCTAAGAATGAAGAAACAAAGAATAGTGAGGATACTTCACAAGAGAGAAAGGGATATAGTACTGAATAACCAGTGAACTCGGAAGTTAAGTCCTCACCTATTGAAAGTAGATGCCTCTAGTCAAGAAGTAGGGGCAAGTCCCAGACCCAGGAATTGGGTGAACCGAAAGGATTCCTATGACAGACAGAGAGAGAGGTAATTACTCTAGGGAAAGGATGATTTCGGGAATAAGTAGGATTCCCTAGCGATCGGACAATGGAACTCACTTCAGGATGTTTACGGACAGAGTTATACCACGCCAAAGAGATCGAGGTTAAATAGAAGGGTCGGATAGATTTCCGGCCGTTTGTCGAAAGCAACAGAGAATTATGGGCAAAGGGAGAGATCCGCTGCGAGGACCTGGGCGGAAGGGAAACACACAGTTAAGATTAAAAGCTGAAGAAAGTCCAAGGAGAAAAGGTAGGGATAAGAAGGACACCTAGAAGCAAACTTGCTGCAGAGGTGATGACCTGTCGTCCCATGGCGTCTAGCTTCTTCCCCTCGCTGTCCGGGGGGCCGGGGAGGAGGAGGTCCTTGATGCAGAAGAGCTAGATGATTTCTTCCTTGCCACCGCCGAGACCACCGAATCCACGGAAGGCTGGGACCTCAAGCACTTGGGTGCAGAATCCAGCACCCTGTACTTATTTTCGTTCCTGCCTTGGGTTCCTCTTCGCCGGGTCCGAGGACGGATTTTTCATAAAGGACAGTCCCTCGTCCCAGATGTCGTCCAACAGAGTGATTGACAGTACGGTCTTCCTCTTCGCCTTGCAGCGTTGGTACAGGAAACCCTCTTTCTTCTTTTCCTGTGGAGTCAGTTGAAAGAGGTCCGCGGCCCTTGAAAGCATGGCATGGAACAAGCCTATCTCGTGGGGTGGTGAGGCTCTGGGCGACAGAATCTCCTAAACCGCCGTCGTCATCCGTGTCCGTCGTCGTCGTCGCCGTCTCCTAACCCGCCGTCGTCATCCGTGTCCGTCGTCGCCGTGTCCGGTTCCGTATCCTCCCTCGCTGGAGGGGAGGGTGGGAAGGATGACAAGGCGGTGGAGCATGAACTCTCCTCTTCTTGGTTGGGGGTGCGCCTGATGGCCCCGGTGCTGCGAGATCCTCTGGTGCTGCAGGGTCTTCCGTCGGCGGGAGAGGCATCCTCTTACGAATCTCCCAGCACAGGATGTGAAGTGCCTGGAGGATTCCCACTGAGATGTCCGCTGGAGGTTGAGGTGGTTGCTGAGGTGGCAGAGGTGGAAGCAACGGAGGCAGCGGTGTAGGGTTCTCCAAGTCCTCAACGCCCTGCTCCTCCTCATCAGTCTCGTCCCCACTCTCAACGTCTCCCTTGTCGGGTCTCTCCCATAGACCGTGGCATCAACAAATTTCTTCTCCAAAATGGTCTGGAGAGTAGTGAGCTCCTCCTCAGAGGAGATGTCCGTGCCCTTCAGGACTACCGTGCCCCCCCTCTTCTCAACCAGGGGAGACGGTTTCGGGGAGATGGTGGGCATCACCTTCTCTGGTGTCTTCTCTATGGGCAGAAACGATGATTCCCTCCTGGCAGGCAGGGAAACTCTTGCCTTGGGGACCGTACCCTGGGAACCTGCGTCCGCGGTCTCTGCTAGGGACGCCACCATGCCTTCAATGGAAGGCTTCGCCGGGTGAATCTGGGCCTGCACGACCTTGGTCGAGCTAGGGGCCTTCACCTTGGGTGGAGGGACAGCACCCCATCCCCCTTGGCCTTCTCCGACTGGCCCGTCCGGGGCTTCTTCAGAAGCTTACCCGGTTGTCCGACTTCCTCTTCTTCGCCGAACCGGAGCATTGGTTCGTGGTCGAAGGTGCCGGAGACGCTGTGCTCGCCCTGGCCGCCGGGGAGCCCGTCGCAAAGGCGCTCCCACTGCCCTCCAACTCACGCTGCTTGGCCTTATGTTGGGCCCCCGTCGCCAGGGTGCCCTAAAAGGTCTTAGAAGACCGCTCAGATCTTTTCTTGTGGCTGGGGGAGGCATGCTGCCGGGACTCACCCGCAGCAGGGGCCTTGGCCTGGAGCCATTCTGTGAGGCGCCTGCACCGGTCCTTCATAGTGCGGGGGACCATCTCCTTGCAAAACGCACAGTCATCCTCCACGTGCGTTTTGTCTGAATGCAGGCAGTAGAGGCACACGGAATGCCCATCGTCCAAGTAGATGTTCCGTAGGCCGCATCATGGACAAATCCTGAACAGAGGCGTCGAGTCTCCCTTCTCCTCGGCCATCTCCACGCGGAGTAGATCTTGAAGAAGCTTCTGGAATCCTCCAAGGAGAAACCCGATGAAAAATCACCCTTGTGGGGCGTGGAAGAATCCAAAAACGGGTCCCTGTTAATCGGAAGATAGATCGATGGAGCTTGAAGCTTGATTGACCAGAAAAATAGAGAAGAAATCTCAGAAAAATCGCAAAACGCAGTAAAAGCTCGAGAGCTATAGCACGAGGACTCCCAACACTTGAACGTGCGGTAAAAATCTGAAGATGGCTGCCAGAGGAGGGGCATAGGTAGAGAACAGTCATTGGCTGGGGACATTATGACCCATTGACCTGTGATTGGTTGTTAGGAGAAAGACAGTTCAGAAGTGAAACTGATTTTTTCTTTACCGAGGATTCCCGGCCTGAAGACGGGGAATATTCATGAGCATGTGAATCCATGCCAGGCCCGATGCTGGAGAACTCTAACGCTTCCACTCCCTCTGTGCTAATCTCTGGTGCGCTGCAGGGCTCACCCAGGACCACCAGGATCACAAGGAACCTAGCGAGCCATTCTATGACTATCGTTTCTGGCTTTGGAGCTATGTTCCGTGGAATAGGGGAGCTGTTTGAACCACATGCCTCTCCATTGGCCCCAGCTTTGGCAGTCTGCCCTTTAGCCCTTCTTAGCTCCTCCCAACATAATCCATGTCCAGCTCCCGCCACCCCACCGTTATTGGATCCCACTCTTGATCTCCCGTTGTCTGCCCTGGACTCGATGGACACGGAGACAGATGGGGCTGTGGAGCACAGCTCCAATCGCAGCACCTGGAGCGAGAATATGCTGGCAGCACTATCAGGGACTAGTTCCTTTCTAGGCCTAACCCCACACAGGGCCCCAAAGCTACCTCCTTATGGAAGTCAACTCTGCCCGAGTCAACTACAAAGGGGGAGCCATAACGTGGGGGCATGCCCTTGCGCACGGGTGCTCATTGAACTGGAACTCATAAAAAAGCTTCTACAGTCTCTGGTTGAGGCTCAGGGAGTGACCAAACAGGGGAGGGGAGCGGAGGGGAGGGCTTGCTAAAGGAGTTTTCGGGCATGTCCCCAGTCGCGACCACAGCCCCGAGCAATCTGGACGCTGGTACAGGGATTAGACAGCCCATGACTGAACAGCCCCCACTGTCCAGTGTACCTAGAGAGCTCCACACTACATGTCATAAATCAAACCCGGTGGAGGCCTGTACGCCCTGTGGACCAAAGACTAACAGCCTTAGGAAGGGAAGACTCAGTGTGTGTAGTCATCGCTCAAGTGGGCATATGCCTAAGCCTCATTGGTATAGGGACGAAAGAAAAACTATCTATCTGCATGGGGTACCGAAATTGCTCCCTGGCAGGAAAGAACCGAGGGATGCACTCCTTAACAAATCCCTCCATTGGATTCGTACTGTGGGGAAATGTCACGTTGTGTCCAGGGATGACATGGTGAGGTGCATCACAATGTCCACGGAGGGCGATTTGCATGGTGACTCTGTTAAATTGTCCCTTAGGAATGAGCAATTGACCAGGGACATACTGGGAAGATCTGGCCATCATGGCAGGGTGGTCAACAGAGGGATTGTTTTGAGTTGCACCCCTTTATGGGATTGGTAAGCCCCCTTGGAAACGCTCCATCTAATACGGTTCTATCTGGAGCAAACGTGACACCCCTGGGCACAAGGGTGGCTGGGACATGTTGGGCTCTGGGTATCTGAACCTGTAAATTGTGCTCGTTGTCTCTTATTTACTCCATTTTCCCTTCATAGTGGTATTGTTATGTTGACATTTTAGAATTGTTTTGTTAGGCTTCACTTTGATGGCCTATAGCCGAATAAAGTTTATGATGATGATGAAGTAAGAAAGAAAGGTTAGGATGATGACTCCATCCTACTGAAATAGTGCACCACAAACATGTGACAAATAACTAGAGAATAGTCCCAATTCAGATGAAGGGCCAGGAGAATGACCTTCTCCTGGTTTATCAAGTTTCAACCGTGATGACAGCCTCTAATGCACTGATGATAATACAACAACACAACGTCTTGAACGTCCTTTCTGCCTTGACTCTGTATTCTGTTGCTTTAGTGTCTGATTTACCAACCAGGAAAATGTAGGCGTTCGTCAAGATCAAACTATACTTCTCAAGAGTTCTTGTAGCTCTTTCCAAACTCCTTTTGGTGAGTGAACTTAAACTCCTTTTTTCCTGGTTTCTCTCCCGCTGAGGAGACATAGCTACATCACCTTTGAAACATTTTTTTTTTAACTTGAATGTCTTTCAAACGTATTTTTGTTTTCATTTCTTTTTTTTTTATTACACGCTTAATACCGAAGAGATTTCTAAGCGTGGAACCAGGATACGAACCTGTGTTGCTCTGCGTCATCTTGTTCCAAGACGAGCGCGTTGCCACTGCGCTATACTACCCGTGTCAAGCACTATCCATGTCAAAGAAGCACTGAGACTCAAAGGGCCACCAGGATTGGAAAGACCAGTCCTGATGTAATCTTCCTCTTTAACTCAACATAAATAGCACTCTACTGGTCTTAAACCTTTCAGGTTTGATGCTGTATTCTGTTGTTTTAGTGTCTGATTTAATAATCAGGAGAATGACTTCCTTCTCCTGGTACAACGTAGGCTTTCTTCAAGATCAAACAATACTTTAAGAGTTCTTTTAGCTCCTTCCAAACTCCTTTTAGGGTGAAATTAAAACTCCTTTTCAAGGTTTCTCACCCACTGAGGAGACTTACTTGCTTCGAATTTTAATGTCTCTCAAACAAGAATGGCGATTCAAAGGGCTGCTAGGACTAGAAAGGACAGTTCCTATGTGATGATCTTTCTTCTGACTCTTAGGGGTGATGTTTAAACCAAGGGGACCACTCCCACTGCTTCTTATATATTTCTCTTATATCACACCCACAGGGTTGAAGGTAATTTACTCAGAAGGTCTTTGAAACTTGATTTTCTGTTGCCATAGTCTCCCTGAGGAGGGAAATCACTCCTGTATCGTTACACACTGGCTTAACATTCACCAGCCCCTCCTAGACCAGGGAGATCCTTCCTATTTGTGTTCACACTGGCGGCTCTTTTTTGGTAGTCACAGAGACGAGAAAGATCACTACCAAGGTTTCCCAAACTTATAGTATTTCTGTGTTTGTCACAGGTTCGAGGGACACTCTCCCTTTTCTGGACACTCTCCCTTTTCCATAGATTTAACTTGACTACTGTGACGAGTAATATCGCTTTGGATGGTGCTCTTGGTTGGCCCCAAACCCTTACCGGGTCTCCAGTGTTCCCGATTACCTGTATTTGTAGCGGGACACGTCACTGGTTCTTCCCGGGTCAGTGGATCACTGTGCCAGCCTCCGTGACTGCTTTTTTAGCTCTCTCGTGTCCCGCATGTCCCTCTGCAGCTCAATAGTATCCATGCTGTTCTTGGACCAGGCAGTCCACCTCCACAAGGTCGCAACACTGTTTTCCAGCTTAAATCTTCCTGGTAAGCCCTTACTCAGTGGGACTACAGCAGACTCACTCAGCTTACCTCTGGCGTCCTGAGCGGTACTGGTCTGCTTCCCCAGCTTTCCGTCTTGTCACCCATTTCGAAACTCCCAGGCTCTCCAGGCTTCACACCTGGTGCTTCTCCTTTCGGGTAGCCCTTCATCTCTTTTTACATACATAGGAGATCACAGTCCTTCTATTTCCTTTGGCCCATCTTCATACTTCCTAGTGGCCTCCTCGTTTCAGTACTTGGGGAATGAACATCCGATACACTTCCTTGAGTGCTCTTCCTCATCTCAATAGGCTCATGTCTGAAACTATGGGCCTGTTAGGGAGAATTCTCTGTTTAGGCTGAATTTCCTAACCTAGTGAGTCCCCCAGCAGCTTTGCTGGATTTTTGGGGTTTATTTTTTTCTCCTGCCAAGAGTGAGACTCTTTTACCCTCACTCTTGGGCATGACTTGAGAGTGTTCCTGTGACTTGCTATGTGCTTATGGGCTATGGGGTATTTTTTTCCCCATAGGCTATCATTGGTTTTTGAATGTGTGTTACACAGCACCCTCAGTGCAGTAACACAGGGGTGTCATAGAGACCCCCAAACATAGACTCCACACCCTGGGACTGACTACTGTCTCCCTGGGTCTGTAAAGTCACCATTGACTTTACTAGTCTTAACTTAGGAACTTAACCAGTACAAACCATCATACTGTGGAAGTACTGGTAGGGGCAATTAGATTGCCCCTGGGTCTGTTGTCGAGGGGGTACTGTCCCGTCCCCCCTCGCCGAGTTTCTGGCTGGTGGCAGTGGATACCACAGAAATATTCCACCGGACTATTTCCCAATGGGATTTCCCATTGATTTTAATGCACCACTTTTTGGTGCAATGTTAAAGATACCGCCGGTTGATTTATTTAATATAAATTCACCGGTTGGGATTTTTTGCCGGAACTCGCCGCCAAAATGGCGTCTAGGTTCACTTCAGTAACCCTGAACCCGAGTCGAGCCTTTGTTCCACTTTTGGCGGGCTTCTGCACAGAAGCCCTCCAAAGGGGTGCCATTCTGTCTGGGTACCACAGGGGGTGTGGGAGGGGGTTTAGGCACCCTGGACTGAGTTGCCTTGCCAACTCATGCCGCACTCTGGTGTGATTGGCCCAAGTGGTGAGCCGCCCCGCTCACCACTTAGCATGTTTGAGTGACAGCTAGGCTGTATGAATGGGGGTTTGCTCATAAAAGCAGGGTTTTTGGGACTGGTTCTTCAGAAGTCGCCACAGGACCTAAGAAGCCGAAGAGGGAGAAGCCGAGCCGACCTGCCAAGACGACACCACCGGTGGAGCCCTGCGGAACCGTCTCACCACTTTTCCCAACGACAGAGGAGATCTCCCGCCTGGAGAGTCTCCTTCCCTTGACTGATGGGGACAACCAGTTTCTGCCTTCTTTTCGCCGCCCTGAAGCATCTCGTGGCCGCCTTGCCTGTGCCAAGCACCCCGGCAACCGGGATACCACTTTTTACCTCAACCGCGAAAGAGGGGTAACATCCTTTTAACCGGAAAACTTCACGGCTGGTTTCTTCCCTGGTAGTGCAACGACCTTCAGCTTTCCTCCACGTCGAGATCTTCTCTTCCTCTGGACGACGCCGCGACTTGCACCCACTACCAGGAACAACTGCCACCGCTGGAGGATCCTTTCCATTTTAAAAGGTACCGTGTTCCGCCCGGCTTCCCTTGCCACCGATTGCACGGGGTAGATTTAGCCCTCGGGTCTCGAACCTGGGTAAGCCTGGGACACCCTAACTAAACTTTTCTAAACTTAGTAAAACCTTTTCTACTCACCTGTAAAGACTTGTGACATTGTGTGATCTTGGACATCTTTTCGCCTGGCTTTCCCTAGAGTGGGCCTGGCAACCGAACTTCCTTGCTCCTCAATAGACTGCCTTGCTAAACTCACTGTGAATCTCTGAAAAGTGTTTTGCCTTGCTGTTTTCATTACTTCTACCTTTTCCCTCCCTTTTTAACTAACTTGTTGGAGTGCCATCTAACGTTAAGCGCTCACCTCTGTTTGGAAATAAGTGGTGTTAACTTAGACTTGTCCAACAAATAACTAGGGGTGTACATATAAGTAATAGTGACTGTGTTTTGACTTACTTACCTTTTCTGTGCTAGTGTAATTTATGAGTGTGTCTTTTAATTAAATAATTATATACTTTTACACCTAGCTCTGGTCAGTGTTTGCTTGTACTACTGTGTCTCTGTACCTATTATGTATGCTCTGTATACTGCCTAACTCTTCTTGAGGGAAGTCTGACTGCTCAGCCACAGCTACCAGGTAAATCTGGGTGGTACAGACTGCTACCAGGTGGGTTTACTGCCAAACACCTGTAGTCTTAAATCTTTTGCAGTAGTCCCAGAGGGAACTGCACAGGTTTCTGCCTAACAGGGCCTCATTACGACCCAGGTGGTCCGGAAATAACGGTGGCGGTAAACCCGCCGCCACCGTTGTTTCCGGACCGCCTGAGTCCGACCCCTGCAGGCGGGAGGTGATGTTCCCGCCAGGTCTGACCTGGCGGGTTTAACACCTCCCGCATGCAGGCGGACGAGGAAACACCAGCAGCATTACGAGATGCTGCCGGTGTTTCCATGATCCCCATTTCCATCGAGTCCCATAGGACTCAATGGGAATGGGGATTTACACCATTCCGCCTCCGTGATTCCCGGAAAACTGGGGTTTTAATGCCCCGGTAATTCCGGGAATCACGGAGGCGGAATGGTAATACGAGTCCGGCGTTAACTAGGTGGTTTTACCGCCTCGGTTAACGCCGGACTCGTAATGAGGCCCTATGTGTTATTGAGAAATAGTAAACCATCCTGATGTCATAAGTACAGGGACGAAGATCTTGAGAACGCTACAATCGAGCAGGAGGAAGGCTCGGTCAGCAGCAGTCAATTGGACTGACGTAACGCTGGGGCCAACCCCCACTATTTAACAGAACAGCAAAGAAGGACTGTATTCGTTGTCATCCTCTGACCTGTTCGTATATGGCCTGTGCGGTTCTGGCAGGCTGAAATAAGTGATACGTCCAGAAGGAGAACCCGGCAGCCGAAGGTGCTGCAGTGTAGCCCATAAGACTATGTAAAACCAGATATTATATGAAGAGGCCTGGTATGTTATCATTAGAAATTCATTACTCATTTAGGGATTAATTTATCCATCATTTCATTCTGATTAGTAGTGACATTAGGTATTCCACTATCCATATATTATTTAGCCATTTGGTTTGCTAGAGAAAGAGGCCTGTTATATTAAGTGCCTTGTAAAGACATGTTTAGACATATGTTATTATGCTATTATGTATGCAATTAGAGACACACATGAGTGTGCACTTAGAACTATGCATTGAGCCATGGTTCAGCGCTTGCTTTGAATGAATGCGTTAGGCACTATATAGAGCATGTAGCTGGCATTCTGAAGCCATTTCACAGAAAGACACTGGAAGCTGGACTGCGAAGAATTGTTTTGAGTTACACTGTGAGCAATGGAATGTGTAAACAGTTTCTTGGCAAGAAGGCTGTGACTCTTGCCTTAGCAGGAGAAGGGAGACAGACAGACCTGGCTGGCTTGCTCGCAGACAGAAAAGGTGGGGGCATTCGCAGAAGGGAGCGAGGTGCTTTGCACAGAGACAAGCATGGAGAGAAAAAGGGATTTTAGCTTGCTAAGAGCTGACAGAGAATGGAGAGAAATAGGAGGATGGTTTCATAACACAGTAACACAGACAGGAGAAGGCCATAGAACACAGACAAGATATGATGTACAATGTCACGATGACAGAACACACAGTGATTGGAATAGAACAGAACAAGACATGCGTACACAGACTTTCAGGCGCTTGGCTAGAGAAATGCTGGCTTGACAGAAGAGAGTTTAGACATGTAACCATGGAGAAAGAGTACGTCATTTGACACTATAACTGGAAGCCTGAAATTGACATTAGAGAGAGGCGTTTGGAAATGAAAGCAAGCGGTGCCATTTAGGGAGACGTTTGGTGTGGCATTGAGAGGCATTTTTGGCAGAGAGGCTTTTGGAGAATCAGCTGACATGCAGCTTGGGGAAGCATTCTAGCAGGGAGTTTAGGCTGGAGAACAGACCACCGAGAGGCCTGTACAGGGACTGGCTGGCTGCAAGGGAGCTGGAGAGGAGAGATGCAGTGGGTGGACCCTCGGATCCGACAGCAGTGCCGAGACTGCCTACCGTAGCCTACAGCAGAGCTATGAAGGTGAACATGTGGAGAGGGCAAGAGATGGGGCTGGTGGTGTGACCTATTGTGGGGGGACCGAGAGGTCCGGTAACTACAGTGAGACCGCCAGCAGTAGTTGGCCGGGGAGAGAAGGGCGGCCGGAGAAAAAGCATGGAGAAAGAACTGGAAGTAGAAAAAGTGAACCTGCAACCCCTGGCGAAACCGGTGAAGAGAGGAGTTCCCCGGGAGAAGGTAACAGGAACAGCAATAAGTCCGGGAGGGGGCCCGGATGATACGAGATTGTAAACAGTAAAGAAGTTAATGGAGTAGTGAACCATTTTGTGAATCAATTCCTTGGCCAGTTCCGCAAGAGGGTGGTGCTGGACAGACAAGGGGGACTATTGTTGAACTATGGACGTTACTTGCTCTGTATAGCCTCATACTCAATTGAAAGCAGTAGCAGCTTTAAAGTCTTTCAATATTTAACACAGGGTATTAAATTACCATCTGCACAACCTCCTATAGTACCCCAGGAACTTAGGATTCCTAGATCACAAGTCTACATTGGACAAAAGGAAAATCCTATCAAACCATAGGCAGAGATTTTCAGTTTTTACATAATTAAGAAATAAAATCTGAGAACAATCTTACTGAGTTTACATTATCTGGAGCAACTCTGCATTTCTGTGACTATATCTGCTTTTTGAGGACGGTATGTAGTTGGAAATAGGTAAGAACAAGGATCATTAGGAACGTATGGTTCTACTCTTATTGTTGCAGTGTTCCCCCTTTAATACTCATCTCAAAGAAATCCTTACTAGTAGAAATTACAGTGCAGAGCTCTTACCTTTGTTATTAGGTAGCCAGCCCAGGTGGCTGACCATTCGGCAAAGTTGTTGCCTAATTTGCTGAGATAAATTGGCTTCTTCATTTTAGACCAGTTCACAGCCTTCTGGGAACTCTTGTATCTGCAATTTTAAAAGCCCAATGTATTAAAATTACTTTTTATTCTAAAAACAGATTGAACACAAACAAACACATTTTAATGGAAGGTATCCTTTTAAAAGCATGAACTATATATATGTTTTTAACATGTGCAAAATGTTGGTGGCATAACTTCACATACTTATCAGTTTTCAGTGTTCTACACAATAATGCTATCCTGGAGAGTTCACATGCCCCTTTAACTCTCATTTCCTACTAACTATTACCCTTAATGAAGTCCTCAGGGTGGCCGAAGCAGTGGACTCAGGAGATTGGCTGCACCAGTGTATGTTGGGCCTTGGCACAGTATGCAGAGGATCCCCTGAGATCCCTCCTTTGGTCACTATAAAAGGTGACAAGACCATCATAGTCCTGCAGGCCAGAACCCCCCAATCTACCAACCAGTTAGCTCAGGATAGTCCAGAGAGCCTTGACCATCCTAAGCCATTATACAACCATGCACAACAGAGTTAGTGAATCCTCTCCCCATCTGAGAGGGCTTGAAGCTGCTAGTCTGCCTTTTTTTCTGGAGCCTGATACATTTTCCAAATTTATGGTGCTCGGACCGCAGATTCTATCGTTGATGATAAAGTTACCAACACACTGTTTACAGGCTGAGTATTCCCTTGCAGGGATACAATGTTGCAATTTACCAATGAGCCAGTAGTCTTTTTACAAATACATAAAGTAGAAGGCTACCCAAGAGTTTTCCAACCTTATAATTCACATGCTAAGGAAAGAGGAAACTTGAATCATATGCAGGAAACACTATAGGGGTAGGTAGGATAGTGTAAAATCCAAGATAACAGATCAGTCAGATGAAGGCTTGATCCTGCCCCATTGGCCTGAAGTGAGGCTAGGTGCACTGAGCAGCAGCAGCCAATTCAAAAATGTCCAAATACAGATGCAGCCACTCACTAAACGCTGAGCAAAGTGAAAGCTGGAGGGATTTTACTTTAGTTCCTTGAACGTACATGAGCCTCGGACGGTGCACAATGGCATTCAGCAGTGTGGCAATGATTTTGGAGCCACAGCCATGCTAAGGTAGGGGTGCGGAATGAATACTGATTGGTTGGCAAGCGCACAAGTGCTCATAACGCTGCATGAGATGAGGAAAGCTACAGTCAGAGGGACAGGCACACCAACCTGCACTATATCATGAAGATCGGTTTAGCTGCCTGGGAACAGGAATGATGACCAAGGGACTGCTGAGTCTGCAGTTTTTATACCATTAGGTGCGATGGAAAGCTCTCTAAGAGAAGGTGGTATTGGTCTGTAAGGGAGCACTTGGGAAGGACCCGAAGGGGGCAATGGCCACACAACGCATGAGGGCTCTAGAGATACCTATGGACCGAATAGCGAAACGGGACTCCGTAATGCTAGTCCCACGTTCACCATTGTTGGGGGTTGGCTGGATCGTCTTGGACGGCTGCCACCACATTGCAAACGGGGCCTTGTACGGCCGCAAACAAACATCTCTTACCTCGCGGCACCGCCAAAAAAAAAACAGCGGGGAAATCCTCTCACCGGCACCCTGTGATGTGGTGGGGCATCGACACGGCCTGCGCCATAAACCCTTAGTCGCAATGGAGAGGACGTCCAGCAGCTGGAGAGCAGACCCAACGTCAGGGTCCGCCCCTATGCTGTCAGGCAGCAGCCCTTCCGGAAGCGCTACTGCACAAACACCTCAGAACTCAACATAGTACGCTGAAGGCGGGCTATGACACGGGCCGGGACGGCAACCTTTGAAGGAGGCAGGACAAAGCCTTGAGAACCAATGAACAGAGGGCTAGACAGGGTCCCTTATGATTGGTGGGAATTCAAAGCCGGGAGGGTAAACAAAAGCCCGCCAAACTTCAATGGTTTTTGTTCTGTTTACAGCACATTAGAGGGAGAGTTGAAAAAAGAAGGGAGTGGTGGGCCTATCCGGACACCACGGGCTAGAAGAAACCCACGAAATACCAACGCTCTCTATTGCAGAAAGGGCAAACTGGTGAAGCAACCGCCCAAACTTTTTTTTTTTTAGGACACTGCAACTCAATATATAAATTGAGAATAAATATAATTTCAGCATCATACCCGCCTCTTGAGTCATAATTCCACATGGTCACACGGATGGGCCAAGCAGTAGTGCATCGAGCTCGGATTCTCCTGTAAAGCCATTGCCCCAGGATGTACTCTTAGGAGGTCCACCTGTGAATTTAACATACTAAAAATGTCTTAATGACTTATTTGTATGAGGTTTTTTGTGTAAAACTGTATACCCCACACCTCCCAAGGTCGATACACTTGGGGGGGGGACATTTATGGTGCAGGGATAGTATGCTGTTTCACAACCCATTTCTGTACAGCTGTATGGAAATATGCAGTCTCTACCTTTGCTGCCTGTCTGTTGGATTACTTAGTGACATGATGCAGGTTTGAGCACTATAAAACCTTGGGAACCAAGTCAGTCATGAATGGGATGGAGGAGCAGGAGGCTCAAGTGTGGTACTGGCTGGAAACTAGAAAGAGATCCAGAGATATGAAGAGAAGAAGCTGGAGAGTCTCAGGAGGTTGAGAGGAGGCAGCATTGGAGAGAAAGAGGAGGTTGTGAGAGCTAAACCATTGAAGAAGGAATTGGTAAGGGTGATGGTAGTGGGAGCAGTAGTAGTCAAATAATGTATTAGGTGCAGCATTACAACAAAATGTCACGATGCCTGCCCCCAGACATCCGGAACAGGTCCATCTGTCCAGGGAACAGGCACCCAAGAAGATACAGGAATTCCCAAAACCCTGCATAGGGGCTATATGGGTTCAGTCCTGGCGCCGTAGGCGCCAGGCTCATATTGCCAACTTTAAACTATGCAGGTCATCCTGCAAAGAACTCATGTACAGGCCATCATGAGGCCATGAAGGGACTACTTTCCTTTAGGAACTATTTACTGCTTGGGTGTGGTACTGGAACTTCTTACCTGGGAACTACTTTTTTGATGCTATTTAAACCACGCCCGAAGAGCAGCACACGCTTCGCGTTATTCTGCATCTTAGCAGCGTAACGCTCACTGTGTCCGCAGTCCAGCATCTAGTCTACAGCCACACCCGTCTTGTGTCCGGAGCCGATCCTAGAGAAAAGGAAAGAAGAAGAGAAGGTTAGAACAAGGAGATTTCCATTTGGTCATCTTTTCCTGGAGCAGCGGCACCTGTGGATAAAGGAAAAAGACATTAAAATAAACCACGTCGCATTGCCAGCTGCAGCGCCGCGCCATACTCACCTGTCTTTGGAGCATCTCCACGACCCGGCACAGCACCCGTTGAATCGCCGCCCGAAACATCAGCATCTGAAAAGACAAAAACAAACAAAAGGTGAGCGGGGTTCCGCCAAAGACATTCTTTTACTTACCGCAAGATACTTACTCTGAATTTTACCGCTCGAGGCAGCGCTGGTCACCATCCTACGTTAGACATTTTCGGCAAGGCGCCACACCTACAAAGAAGATAGAGAACTATTGGTTAATTACATTTGGAACAATATTACTTGCTAGACAGTGCTTGGTACAAACTGACTCTTACCTAAGCGCTACCTTCATCCATCAAGGTGAACTCACTCCTAAGGAGCAAGATTGAATTAACAGACATTTGAACTCTAAAAGAACTATACATTCGGTTTACAGACTACTTACCTCGGAGTCATTGTTGTCTGGAACTCTGCCAAATACCTTCGGATCAGTGAAGTAACTGAACTTCTATGCGCCCCTGCACTCCACGCAGGATGGAGAGTTCATCCTTCCAAACAATAAGGTGAGACTTTATGAAGGGGAATACTGAAAGTTTTCAGGGAAAATAGTGTTAGTGTAACCTCTCTACCACGGGTGGCTAATCCCCTTTACTGCTTTTAGGAAAATATTCTTGCGGGCCAGGCAGACGAAACTGAGTGGGCAAGTGCAGTCTATCATCACTTCGCTACGAGTTACACTGGTGGAGACCGCAGCAGTCCAGCTTCGTTCAACGCCCCTGTGGAATCCAGGTGAGCGTAACAGAACGCAAAGCCTTACTACAAATCTCCACCTCAGAGACTGACCAATTAGCCCAACTACTGGGGGAAGTAAGGGCTGAAGTGCATTCCGCCCGTCAAGAGACTAATGCTCTCAGGAGAGAACTGATTGTGGCAAAACAACATACGGATGATCTCGCCAGGCAATTACTTCAAGCTCAAGCTGGGCACACACCTTTACCTGGACTCGGGGGAGCTTCTGCCCAAGCTAAATCAAGTAATCCAGTGCAAGTAATTCTACCAGGGACAGTTCCTTTAGCACCGCCAGAACGCTTTGTGGGGGACCCCAAAAAGGTTTGCCGCGTTTATGAACCAGTGCCGCCTGCATTTTTTATGTAGAGCTGGAGCCTTTCCGAATGATCAAGCAAAGGTAGCCTTTGTACTATCGTATCTCAGCGGCAGTGCAGCCGATTGGTCTATTCCACTAGTCAACCAGGATGACCCTCTTCGGGATTTTCAGGGTTTTCAACTAAGCATGGAAAGACTATTTGCCCGACATTCCCAAGGCCAAGCTTTGGATAACGAACTTTTGTCCTTGCGTCAGGGTAACCAGGATCTGCTGACCTACATCGCAACCTTCAATAGGTCGGTGGTAGAAACCGGATGGCCAGAGGTCAAGCGGATTATGCTATTTCATCGTGGGCTACGAGGTGAACTAAAAGACGGTTTTGGCACAAGTAGTGAACCCACCTCAAGATTGTGCTGAATACATAGACCTGGTTGTCCAATTGGATCACAGACTTCAGAATCGGAAGGCTGATCGGGCTAGATTCGAGAATTGGTAAGACCTAAGGACAACGTCACCCCGAAAGCAACGGATGTATCTGAACCCATGCAAATTGGGGGGTTTAAAGGATCTTTGACTCAAAAAGAAAGGGACAAGAGGCGGCAGTTACAATTGTGTTTGTATTGTGGAACCTCGGGGCATTTTTTTACGGGATTGCCCAGTGAAACCACCTAAGAAGGTGGTAGGAGTCGCTGACAAAATCAATATGGAAGCAGAGCTGGGAAACGACCACGCCCGACAAGCGTAGAGGTCCGCTTGCCGAGCATGAAGAAGGACACTCAGACCTCGCACCTAATTATACCAATGGTCCTTATAGATCAAAGTCAACCATCTCGTATGCACGCAGTGAGAGCATATATAGATAGCGGAGCCATAGGAAACTACATGGATCAAGAATTGGCTACAAGGATGAACCTGCCCCTTTGCAAAAAACCCACAACTGATGTAATCACCACCGTCGATGGGACCGAAATAGCTTCCGGTCAAGAAACTCATTCAACTATGGAGATGACACTGTTGGGTCAAGATGGGCATCGAGACAGCATTGTGTTTGACTTAATCAAGGCCCCCCAGTTCCAAATAATTCTGGGAATGCCATGGTTGGAAACTCATAATCCTTGTATTGACTGGCGAGAAAAGAGAGTGACCTTCTCGGATTGTGAACACACTTGTTACCCTGAAAGAACTTTGATCAAAAGACTGGCTACGGTCACAAATCTGATAACTCAGTTACCCCAGGAATACCAGGAATTTCAGGATGTTTTCCAGAAAGACCAAGCAAACACGTTAACACCCCACAGATCATATTATTGCCAGATCGACCTCCTACCCGGCGCTCAAATTCCATGCAGCAGAATCTACACCCTCACTGAACCCAAAAATCTTCATTTACGGCAATATTTGGATCAATAGCTCGCTAATGGCTTCATTCGCCTGTCCAAGTCTCCGGCAGCATCGTCTTTATTCTTCGCCCCTAAAAAGGAAGGTGACCTTAGGACTTGTATTGACTATCGCGCATTAAACCAAATAACGGTAAAAAACCAATACCCGTTGCCCCTGATCCCAGAACTACTGGACCAAGTAAAGGATGCTCGTGTCTACACTAAGTTGGACCTCCGAGGGGCGTATCATCTGGTACGAGTGAAAAAAAGGCGACAAATGGAAGACTGCCTTCCGTACCAAATACAGATTGTTCGAATACCAGGTGATGCCTTTCGGGCTTTGCAACGCACCGGCAGCCTTCCAGTATATTATGAACGATGTCCTTCGCAAACTCATAGACGTCTATGTTGTTGTATACATAGACAACATCTTAGTATACTCTTCATCTGAATCAGACCATGTGAAGCACGTTCGTGCTGTACTAGAAAACTACGACAGCATAAATTATATGCGAAATTGGAAAAGTGCGTTTTTCATACTTCGGAAGTTGAATTCCTTGGATTTATCCTGACCCCAAATGGCGTTCGATTTGGATTCACGAAAGGTGGATGCAATCCTCAAGTGGCCCTCATCTACGTCGATTAAAGGGGTACAGAGTATGCTTGGATTTACAAACTTTTACCGCAGATTCATTCCTGATTTTTCACATCTTGTACACCCATCACGGCTCTTTTGCGGAAAAATAAACGCTTCCAGTGGACAGAAGAAGCTGAAAAGGCCTTCCAAGACCTAAAACAGAAATTTACTTCAGCTCCTGTTTTAAAGCACCCACGTCCAGAACTTCCGTACGTGGTTAAAACTGATGCATCCAGCTTAGCCATAAGAGCTGTCCTTTCCCAAAAGGATCCTGAAACTGGTCAACTTCACCCGGTGGCGTTCTGGTCACGGAGGTTTTCAGCACCAGAGTTAAACTATGCAGTTACCAACAAGGAACTACTGGCCATCAAGTCGGCGTTCAAAGCCTGGCGGCATTATCTTCTCGGAGCTCGACACACCATCACCATAATCACGGATCACATGAACTTACAATATTTAAAGGCAGCCAAGGCTCAATTTTCACACCAACTTAGAAGGGCCTTATTCTTTGCGGAATATGATTTCGTGATTACTTACCGACCAGGTTGTCGAAATGGCAAAGCAGATGCCTTATCTCGTATTCGAATGGGAGAAGCATATTCAAATCCAGAACCAGTACCCATAATTTCGGAGAGAAGAATTCTTGGTATAACCACTCTACAGACTCTGGACGACATCCATAAAAAGATTCAACAGCTTTTCGACCCTGCAGCCTTACAAAGCTGGTTGAACAAAGGCAAAGATTATTCAGTCACTGATCACCTACCATACTATCAATGACGTCTTCACCTACTAAATAAAGAATTACAAGAACATGTCATCTCCAATTACCATGAGTCTTTGATAGAAGGGCATCCTGGGATCGCTAAAACCGAGGCCAAGATCAAAAGACAATTCTGGTGGCCTACTTGGCGGAAAGACATTAAGTAATTTGTACTGTCTTGCGGTATTTGCGCCCAAAATAAGACCCAGAAAAGGAAACCAGCAGGCCTATTACAACCTTTGGACATTCCGCCTACGCCTTGGCATACCTTATCACTTGACTTTATTACGGACCTTCCCCCATGTAATGGGTATAACACCATCCTAGTTATAGTGGATCTTTTTTCCAAAATGGTTCATTTCATTCCATTAAAGGGTCTACCTTCAGCCTCGACCTTGGGCGAGGAATTTCTAGAACATATCGTCCGAATACATGGATTCCCCACTGTATTGGTTTCCAACCGGGGAAGTCAGTTCAGTTCTCAGTTTTGGAGGAAATGCTGTCAATTGGCCCAAATCGACGTTAGACTATCAACCAGCCACCATCCTCAAACCGATGGTAAAACTCAGAGGACCAATCAGACACTAGAGCAATACCTATGGTGCATGTTACACCAAACCGAAGGCAATTGGAAAGAAACTTTGTGGATATCCGAATATGCATACAACAACTCATTGCACTCAGGAACAGGACAAAGCCCATTTTATGCTATATATGGGCGACATCCTCGAAGCTCTGAACTCGATTCACCCCAAAACTTAGAGATGCCCGCCGTGAACCATCTACACGCCACTATTACACAAGCTTTTAAAAAGGCAACTGAACATTTGAAACAGGCTAAAGAGAGATACCAGAAAACCGCAGATCAACATAGAAGCGAAGCTCTGAAATATCAGATAGGAGACCAAGTTTGGCTGGCTTCAAGACACATACCTTTAAAGGGGACTCGAACCTTTAACCGCAAGTATTTGGGACCTTACACTATTAAAGCCATTATTAATCAAGTGGCTGTCAAATTGGAGTTACCGTCAAATATGCGAATTCACCCAGTCTTTCATGTTTCACTTCTAAAGCCAGTACAACCAGGGACAAGGCTAACTAAACCACCTAACCCAATCCTAATAGACGGGGAATCAGAATTTGAAGTAAAGAATATTTTGGACTCAAAAATAGTCAAATCAAGACTTTTTTTATCTGGTTGACTGGAAAGGTTATGGTCCACAAGAAAGGTCATGGGAACCAAGTGACGATATTCATGCACCTCGATTGGTGAAAAGGTTCCACCAGAATTTTCCAGACAAACCAGGACCAGTGAGGAGAACAGCCTTAGGAGGGGCCTTGGGGGGTGGGGGGAGTGCTGTCAAGATGCCTGCCCCCAGACATTCGGAACAGGTCCATCTGTCCAGGGAACAGGCAGCCAAGAAGACACAGGAATTCCCAAAACCCCGCTTAGGGGCTATATGGGTTCAGTCCTGGCGCCGCAGGCGCCAGGCTCATATTGCCAACTTTAAACTATGCAGGTCATCCTGCAAAGAACTCATGTACAGGCCATCATGAGGCCATGAAGGGACTACTTTCCTTTAGGAACTATTTACTGCTTGGGTGTGGTACTGGAACTTCTTACCTGGGAACTACTTTTTTGATGCTATTTAAACCACGCCCGAAGAGCAGCACACGCTTCGCGTTATTCTGCATCTTAGCAGCGTAACGCTCACCGTGTCTGCAGTCCAGCATCTAGTCTACAGCCACACCCGTCTTGTGTCCGGAGCCGATCCTAGAGAAAAGGAAAGAAGAAGAGAAGGTTAGAACAAGGAGATTTCCATTTGGTCATCTTTTCCTGGAGCAGCGGCACCTGTGGATAAAGGAAAAAGACATTAAAATAAACCGCGTCGCATTGCCAGCTGCAGCGCCGCGTCATACTCACCTGTCTTTGGAGCATCTCCACGACCCGGCACAGCACCCGTTGAATCGCCGCCCGAAACATCAGCATCTGAAAAGACAAAAACAAACAAAAGGTGAGCGGGGTTCCGCCAAAGACATTCTTTTACTTACCGCAAGATACTTACTCTGAATTTTACCGCTTGAGGCAGCGCTGGTCACCATCCTATGTTAGACATTTTCGGCAAGGCGCCGCACCTGCAAAGAAGATAGAGAACTATTGGTTAATTACATTTAGAACAATATTACTTGCTAGACAGTGCTTGGTACAAACTGACTCTTACCTAAGCGCTACCTTCATCCATCGAGGCGGACTCACTCCTTGGATCACGCTGCAAGGGAAAAGGTATGAAAGGAGCAAGAGTGAATTAACAGACATTTGAACTCTAAAAGAACTATACATTCGGTTTACACACTACTTACCTCGGAGTCATTGTTGTCTGGAACTCTGCCAAATACCTTCGGATCAGTGAAGTAACTGAACTTCTATGCGCCCCTGCACTCCACGCAGGATGGAGAGTTCATCCTTCCAAACAATAAGGTGAGACTTTATGAAGGGGAATACTGGAAGTTTTCAAGGAAAATAGTGTTAGTGTAACCTCTCTACCACGGGTGGCTAATCCCCCTTTACTGCTTTTAGGAAAATATTCTTGTGGGCCAGGCAGACATAACTGAGTGGGCAAGTGCAGTCGATCATCACTTTGCTACGAGTCACACTGGTGGAGACCGCAGCAGTCCAGCTTCGTTCGACGCCCCTGTGGAATCCAGGTGAGCGTAACACAAAACCAGTTTCAAAAGATTCAAGGTGCTGATACGCAAGACAAGCAACGTCACAACAATACAAAAAAATCACAATAATAACACACAAGATCAACAACATTAGAACCTGCAGGAGTAAATATCTTATTTGGTACAGCTGGAGAAAAAGCAAGGTATTTATGGAACCCAACATGCAAAAAGACATTGCTTAAATGTATATTTGAAGGCATGTAATGTCTTTCTTTTCAAATTGTCTTTTTTATTGAAATCTCGATGGACATATCACATATCAATGTCATATCAATGCCAAAGTATAAAGTAAGCATCAAAATTTAATTTCCATATTTCGTAGTTAACCCCCAGACAGAAGAAAATAACCTAAACTAAAAACAATTAAAGTATAGTCACATGACTAGACAAAAACAGGTTTGTGAGCCCCCAATAACAGGTGAACAGCTATTGATTCATCCCATCACCCCCAGCTCTGCCTCTTCTTTCTCTGCCAATCACAGGGGCCGGAGGCGGGAGCCGGCCGAGCACATCAAAGGCCCGCATCGAAGGCCCTGACATCACCCTGTCCACTACCAGGACGCCATTTGATCTGGGTTCCTCCCTGCATCCTAGCAGCTCAATTACAATGAGGTGTCACCTCACTCCTCTAAAAAATCCGGACTGCCTTGACATGGTTACCCTGTGAATTATGGGTTAGTTCCCTCCTTCGCGCACTCACTTCTTCCACCTTAGACTATCACTGTTCTTTCTGCCTATTTCTCCCATGTTGTCATTCTGATTCACAGTGCTTCTTAAAACCCTTTACTAACATGAAATTCACTATTGGATAGTAAAATTTTGCTGTTTTTGCCTTTTGCTTGAAAGTCAAATGTTGCTGTTTTTGCCTTTGGCTTGAAAGTCTAATTTTGCTGTTTTTGCCTTTAGCTTGACAGTTCAATTTGCTGTTTTTGCCTTTTGCATGAAAGTCAAACTTTGCTCTTTTTGTTGATAATTTCTCTTTACTTGGCTTGCAAACTGTTGCTTCTGTAACTTGCAGGCCCAGTGACCTCGCCATTCTCTTTGGTTCCATACCTACCTGCCTTAGCCCCCCCTTGCTTTTTCCTCCTTCCCTCGCTTCCACTCCTATGGTGCTTTTTTTTTTTAACTGTGTTTTATTTGTTTTACTCAAAAACAACATTACAAGAAATTGATAACTAGAGACCCAAATATCCCCCACCCCATCCGCTTACATCCACCATATTCATCCAGCAACATTCCGCACAGCGTCCTTCAGGCTCCGGTTAAAGAGCACAGTCCCATCGTCCATCTCCATTTGCCTAAGAGTTAAGGCGCCACACCAGAATTGTCCTGCCCCGCGGCACTGCCGCGAGCCACCCAGCACTGAGAGGTTCATAGTTTTACAGTCCTGGCAGACAAACCCTCTAGGGTATCGGAGGTATCATGCATACCCAAACCATTCACCAGTCCCATATCTTTGGAAATATAGCTCCTAAAGGGTACCCAGTAATCCTTGGGTCTGCTAATCAGGGGAATCGTTAAATTATACAGCGTCTCCCTACGTTCACAACTCTGGATAAGATTTAACCAATGTTGGTATGTGGGGGCCCTGACGGCCCCCAAGGTACGTCCCACCAGAGATCTGGCGACCACGCCTTTCAGCCTCTTCTCATTCCGGGATTCTGATTCGACCACTGCCAGCAGCCAAATTTCAGGAGAAATAGGCACGGATTTATCAACCATCTCAGACATTGCCTCCGCTATACCCTCCCACAGTGGACGTATCAGCGGACAGAGCCACGCAACATGAAAGAAATCTGCTGATGACTGTTGGCACCTCCTACAATTAGAGGGTTTAAGTGGATACAACTTATGGAGACACTCATTAACGCACGCTCTATAATAGCCCATGCTACAGATATAGCGGACCTCGTTCTAGCAGCAGATCTAGATTTCCTAGCCATAACCGAGTCCTGGCTCCACGCAGCCGTAGGACCAGCCCTCTCGTTAGCCATCCCCGACGACTACGCCATCCTCCGAGAGGATAGAACAGAATCTAGAGGTGGTGGCCTGGCCGTAATTGCCAAAACACACCTCAACATTAGACTTGACTCCTCGACCCACCTCCCATCATGTGAATCACTCACAGCTAAGCTGCCTACTACGAACTCCCAAACGATATCCATCCACTTACTCTATAGACCTCCCGGACTCTTAGGATCCATCGAGGAAGACCTTAGCACCATCCTCACCAATAACCTAAAAAACTCCTCCCAGAGCCTTCTCCTTGTGGACTTCAACCTAGGCTTTAAAGACCCAAAGATCACCAGGCTACCCTCACCAACAATACTCTCTCTGAATTAGGCTTTACCCAAAAAGTATCTGGCCCCACCCATAACAAAGGGAGAACCCTCGACTGGGTAGCAGATTACAACTGCGCGGCCTCCATCACTGATAATTCCTCTCAACCCTGGTCCGACCACCATCTCCTGTCCTTTACCCTCGAAGCCTTGAGCCCCATCACCAACAACGGAGGCCCCAGTAGGCAATCTCGCCACATATGAATCGACTCACCCATGGCCCTGCAATTCCACCAGCACAGAACCAAAGTTGCGACCTTCATTTTGGAAAGCCTATCTGGAGTGTAGTGCCAAAGTATCATCAATTTGTACCAAGCTTCCCTTATCTGTAGTGAGCAGGTACGTTTAGGTATGTCCACCCCGAAGTGTTTCCCATTCCTCCGTTCTTATTGACACGCCTGGTGTTCGTTGCCATTTCTGCCTGTAACATAATGTTCCGTCGGATTGGTTATCGTGCAAAAGACGGTATATATTGGAAATGAGTGCTTTGTCCCTGGGTTTGAGGTCAAACATTTCTCAAATGGGGTAAGCGGTCTAGTGGCTGCTAATCTTTTTGGGGGAGCCATTATCCAATGGCGTACTTGAAAGTATTGGAATCTGTCTGTCTCTGATAACCCTAGCTCCTTTTTGCATTGATCCAAAGATTTTGGATCGTTGCCTTGAAACATGTCTCGTATTTTCGTGCACTGGACTTGCTTCCATTTTGGGAACCCACCCTTGTCCATGCCTGGGTTAAATTGTGGGTTGCCAAATAATGGTGTGAATGGTGACGGGTGGGTTGTATTTCGGTATTGTCTAACTGCCTTATCCTAAATATTTTCAACGAGCTTCGTAATTTGACTTGCATGCATCTTTAGGAGGCGATCTAGTCTGGGAAACCATAGAGAGTCCCCTAGTTGGGATCCACCAAGAGCCCTTTCCAGCGACCCACTTCTTTTCTGCCTCTATAGATAACCAGTCATGTAGCAGCTGTAACTGGGCCGCTTGGTAGTATTTTATCAAATCTGGGAGGCCTAAGCCACCTTTATCCGTGGGAGTCATTAAAGTTCTCAGTGCAATCCATAGGGTTTTATTATTTCAGATAAACTTCAATACCATCCTATGAAGTTTACAGAAGAACGATATAGGCACTTGTATTGGGAGGGCTTGGACTAAATAAATCACCCTGGGTAATACCACCATTTTCACAAAGTTAATCCGTCCCAGCCATGAAACCGAGAGTGGACCCCATTTCGAAAGCAAAAGACTAAGTTCTTCCAATAAAAGGGGAAAATTGGCCTAAAATAGCTCCAGTAACGTACTTGTTAAATGTACTCCTTTCAGTTTGAATCCCCCTTGGGCCCAGCCAAATCGTTTTTTTTCTGTCACCAGGGCGACTTCCAAAGGACTAAAGGAAAGATTTAATATTTCAGTTTTGGTCATGTTTATTTTTAGGCCTGCTACCTTACCGAATGCCTCCAATTGTTTTGTGACAGCAACCAATGTTCCCACCGGATCATTAACTGTGACAAGCATATTGTCAGCGTAAACCATGATTTTATGTGTTTCTCCCCCAAATGGGATTCCCTCAATCTGTTCCGTTTGTCTAATTTTAGTGAGCAGGGGTTTTATATGTAAAGCATACAGGAGGGGTGACAAAGGACATCCCTGCCTAGTGCCGCATGATTGGTGCAGAAACCTGACCATTAACTGACAACCTAACTTTTGGGTCCTTACATTCACTTGAATCTTGTCTATACAGTTAGGACCAAACCCCCATCACCTCAAGAGTTCGAATCAAAAAAGACCATTCGACTATCGAACGCTTTCTCTGCATCCAGCGACAGGAAAAGCACTGATAGTTTCTTCTTGGTTATTATCTCTATCAGATGACACACTCTTCTAATGTTGTCATGGGTCTGTCTGCTTTTAATAAACCCGGTCTGATTGTGATGGATCAGGGATGGCAAAATGTTCTCCAGCCTGTTGGCTTGTTTATATTTTGGCGTCGAGATTAATCAGGGCTGTAGGACGATATGTCCCACAACTAGTCGGGTCTTCATTAAGTTTTGAAAGAAGAATCAATTTAGCTTCCTCCATTGTAGGAGTCATATGGCCACTGTTCCTGAAAGAGTTCAAAAGTTTTCTTAATCTAGTGACCAAAATAGATCGAAAAGTTTGGAAAAATATGGCTGGGAAGCCACCAGGGTCTGGGGATTTGTTCGGAGGAAGGTTCCGAATGACCTGCATTACCTCTTCTGTAGCGATCTCTTGTTCCAGCTGCTCTCGTTCTAGGGCCGTGATTACTGGGAGCCGAACAGAGTGCAGGTATTCCCGTTGTAATGTAGAGTCTGGTGTGTCCGATTGATACAAAGTAGAGTAGAATGCCTGAAAATGTGTACGAATTTGAGATGTTGTTGTGACCGGCTCCCCCAAAGGATCTTTGATACCTGCAATAGTCTGGGATGCTCTTTTTTGTCTCATCTGTCCCCTAGTACTAGCCGTTGCCCAGTTGTAAATGCTTCTAATTCTGTGAACATCCCTTTCAAAAAACCCTCTTAACCATTATTAGAGGCATATATCAAAGCCACTATAAGAATTGTTGTGTCTAGCTCCACCGTAATTAATAAATATCCTCCCACCTCTGTCCACCCTTGTATTAATAATGTTGGGCTGGTCCCTCACCCTGAGCGGAACAAGTACACCAGCCACTTTCCCCTGTGCATTGGCTTGTATAATTCTTGGGTAATGCCTAATGCGAAGTCTATGTTTGTCTTGTTGTCTGATATGGGTCCTATGTAGTGCCAGCACATCAGGTTGATGTTTTGCTAAAAACACTTCTAATTTCTTATGTTTCAATGGGGTATTTAACCCCTGGATATTAAGCGAAATGCCCTTGAATGTATTTCCTTGTTTCTGATGCTTATGACCCACCTATCCAACACTTTATGTTTGCCCTAGTATCGCTGACTTTGCCTCCCTCGTGCGTTCCCAAAGTTGACCCAAACCTCTGTTGTGTTCCGCTACGTCCCCTCCCTCTAAATTCTCACCCTCCCCTTAACAAACTTTGAACTGACATTGCCCCACCCCTGGTGCGAACCACATTACCTAGTACGTCTTTGGGCATCAGCCTTCAGCCGTGGATCTCCAATTCCTCCAGGGCCACCCGCAGGGTATCCTAAAAGCCTCTTCACCTCCTCTCCTTTAATTTCAAGATGGCAGACTCGTCCACATAGAAACAAAAAAAGGGAATACATGTTGCACGTAGGTCCATAGGAATTAATTCCAGCTCATTCCAGATAGTCGCAGATTATTTCTTTCAATCAGGCCTTTAAGACGGGGAATCCAGCGATTCCAATTCTGAACTTTGCCTCGTTTACCCCAAGGCTCCGCTATCGACCAACCCCGCAAAGTAGCCCCACAATGGGCAGACAGGCCTCCTCCAACGAAATCCAAAGAGTGACACTTTCTTCTTCCCCGATATGAAGCAATTCCATCCCCTGCACGGGAGGTGACCCTGTGTTGCCTGCCTTTGAGTGTGAAAGTTAAATCAAACAGGAAAGTGTTGCTGCCGTAAAGATTTGCTATCGGGTGCATGCAGCCAGTACATCTGTAGGGCGTGCCCCGGGCCCAGTTCTCTTCGGGCCCACTCTGCGAACCCTGTCCAGTGAAATCACAGCTTCCTTATTGTTTCCCAGGAGATCTCTAAATATGTTAATGACTGCTTCTTTTAGATCAGAGTTGCCAATCACTTCAGGAAGAGTCTTGATGCGAATGTTCACCCTTCAAGACCTGTTTTCCAAGTCTTTGCATTGTATGACAATGCATTACTTATCGTAAAAGCATTTCTGATGGTTCTATCTGCTCAGATTCACATGATATGCATAGTCTGACATCCAGTGGTCACAGTGGAGTATTGCATTTTGTTTTTCGTAGTCGAAAAGGGGACGTCGACAAGGCATGTCTGCAACACTATCCCTATAGTGACATGCAGTGTACCCACAATCCCTCACGCGTCAAGGTCCCTCTGTTTGTATGTTTTCTGCCCTTAGGGAGCCTATTAGACATGAGTGAGTACAGAAAAGAGAGAGAGAGATAAAGGATGTCTACGTTCCTTCCATCCGAGCGGGGAGGAAGGGTGGGCGCATGTGAATCTAAGCAGATACAACCATCAGAAATACTTTTACGGTAAGTAATGCATTGTCTTCTGATGTTTGTCAATCTGCTTAGAATCACATGCTGTGCATAGACTAGCGAGCAGTACCCGGAGTTGGAGGTGGGTTGCGAGAAGGAACAGTAGAAAAAAGATGTCTTCATACTGCTTGTCCCACCTGGGAATCTGATCTAGAGTGGGCATCTAGACAGTAGTTTTTTGTAAAGGTGTGTACAGAACTCCAGGTTGCCGCTTTGCAAATAGACTCAAGAGGGACATTTGCAATGAATGCTATGGAAGCCCGAGTGCCTCGAGTAGAATGTGCTCTCGGCTTGAAGGGTAGTTCTCTCTTAGCAAGAGTGTAACAGAGAGTGATGCATTGGACAATCCAGATATAGTGGATTTTGAAACTGCATCTCCTTCTCTCCCTGCTGCCACCGAGACAAAGAACTGATTAGTCTTTCTCAGAGGTCTAGCTTTTTCCATATAAAACATGACAGCTCTGCGCACATCCAGTGTATGCAAGCTCTTTTCTCCCAAATGTGAAGGGTTTTGAAAGAACGTTGGTAGTTCTATTGACTGGTTGACATGGAATTTAGAAATGAATTCTGGTGCAAATCTATGATGTGTGCCTAGAACCACCTTATCCTTGTGAACTGTTACGAAGGGGTCTAGTATAGAGAGTGCTTGTAGTTCACTCACTATCCTAATGGAGGTGATGGCTATTAAGAAAGCAGTTTTAAGAGTGAGGTTCTTAAGGGATGCTTTGTGCATGGGTTCAAAGGGTGAGCCCATAAGCCTGGTAAGTACCACATTTAGCTCCCATCCGGGAGCTGGGTTACCTATAGAGGGGTGTATCCTCTTTACTCCCTCCATATAGGCTTTAATAACTGGGACTTTCCACCATGACACTTTGTGTTGAGAAGTGGTGTATGCGTCAAGTGCAGCTAGATGAACTTTAATAGAATTAAAGACCAATCCTGAGTCTAATAAGTGAGTCAGGTAAAGAACAATCTGTGTGGGAGAGCAGTCTTACCTCTACACCAGATGACGAATCTCTTCCACTTGCTAGAATAGCAGTAACTAGTGTTAGGTTTTCTAGCCTCCCTAAGAATGTCCATGCATCTTTGAGGGAGCTGTACATGTCCAAATTCAATGACCTCAGGAGCCAGGCTGCTAAGTCCATGGTCTGTGGGCATGGGTGTAACCTCTTGCCCCTGTCCTGTGACAGCATGTTGTACGGGCAGGGTAGTTTCACCGGTGGAGATAGAGACATCTCCATCAGGTGAGCGAACCATGGCTGCCGGGCCCACATCGGGGCCACTAGTATCATGGTGACTGGTTCCTGGTGCATCTTGTGCACTATTTTGTTGAGAAGGGGAGTCGTGGGAAAAGCGTAAACAAATTTCCCTGACCATGTTATCCAGAGACCGTTCCCCTTGGATCGGTTCTGGGGGTACCTGGAGGCGTAATCTTGGCATTGGGAGTTCTCCAGAGTTGCGAACAGATCTATTTCTGGGAATCCCCATTGTGTGAAAACGTCGAAGATAATGTCTTCTCGTAACCGCCATTCGTACTCTGCGGGCAGAGGGAAGTCTCTGCTGAGTTCGTCTGCTAGCAGATTGAGTTCCCCTGGCACATGTTGTGACAACAGGAACATGTGTCTGAGAGCCCACTTCCAGATGTTCTGGAACAGCTTGGACAGCCCTGGAGAGTGAGTGCCCCCTTCCTTGTTCAGGTAGTACATGGCTGTGGTGCTGTCTGTGAGGACCATCAATGTCTTCCCTTGCAGGTGCGCCTGGAAAGCCTTCAGTGATTTGAAGACCGCTAGCAGTTCCAGCAAGTTTATGTGTTTGGACGCTACACTCGGAGTCCAAACTCCATGTGCAGTCTGATGGGATAGGTGAGCCCCCCATCCTGTGAGGGATGCGTCTGTGGTTAGAATGGCTTCCACTGCAGGGGTGGAAAATGGTTTCCCTATTACAAGGTTTTCCTTCGACCACCACCGTAGCGAGAGAACCAAGGCCTGCGAGACCACCACTAGATGTTCCCATTGTCCGCTGGCCTGACACCACTGGCTGTTGAGCCACTCTTGCATTGGGCGCATGCGCAGGCGCGCGTGATGTACCAAATATATACATGACGCCATCATTCCTAGCAAACGCATTGCTTTGCGTACCGTCACCTCTCGACCGCCCACATATTGAGGGATCTGAAACAGCATATTTTGGACCCTCTCTTTGGAGAGGAAGACAAGGCCGTCCTTTGTTCGAATTAGAGGCCCTAGGAATTGTTTGATCTGGCTGGGGTCTAGGCTGGACGACTTCTCGTTGATGGAGAAGCCCAGTTGGAACAAAAGGTCTACAGTCTTTTGGGTACTTGAGCAGCATGTCTCGTAAGAATCCCCTGTTATGAGCCAATCGTTGAGGTAAGGGTATACTGGGATGGACAACCTGCGCAGGTGGGCCGCTGCCACTGCCAGTACTTTCGTGAATACCCTCGGTGCTGAAGCTATGCCGAAGGGTAGCACTCTGAACTGGTAGTGTTTGCCCTCTGTCATGAACCTGAGGTATTTTCTGTGCGCTGGCAACATTTATATATGAAAGTATGCATCTTTCATGTCCAGTGTTGTCATGTAATCTCCCTGTGAAAGGGGGATAAGTTCCTGTAAGGTCACCATACGAAATTTTGAGGTTTGACAAATTTGTTCGCTGGGTGTAGATCTAATACAGGGCGCATGGTTAAGTCCTTTTTGGGTACAAGGAAGTACACTGAATAAATACCTTCCGTTACCTGTGATAGAGGCACAACATCTATTGCTCCTTTTAGTAGCAGCAGTCCCACTTCTTGAAGAAGGACGGCGAGGTGCTCCGGTGATAGGCGTTGTCCCCTTGGGGGGTCTGTATGTGGGGCACCGATTGAATTCTATGCAGTAACCGCGGGCTATAGTTGACAATACCCAGCGGTCTGATGTTATTCCCTCCCATGCTGGTAGCAAAGATGTTAACCGGCCCCGACCGGCGATGCATGGGAGGGGACCCGAACCTTCGGGTCATTTGGTGTTGGTAGCCGGGGAACCTCTGGGAGTGGGGCTCCGACCTCTACCCTTGCCACGGCGTTGTCCTCTTTGAGTGTATTGGCCACTGGTTCCCTGAGTAGAGGACCAGTTGCCTGCAATGTACTGCTGTTGTTGTTGTTGTTGTTGACGTTGGCCTCGAAAAAAGCGTTTGTTGCCGAATCTTCGCTTATTGGGAGGCCTTGAGATCTGGTCTAAAGTCTTTAGGGTGTCGAAATCCTTCTTAGCGGTCTCCAGTGCGTCGTCCACCGCTTTCCCAAAGAGGTTAGAATCCTCGATTGGTTTGTTTATGAGTGACGCCTGGGTCTCTGGCTTAAAACCTGAGTTCCGGAACCAGACATGACGCTTCAGAAGTATCCCCTGGACTAAAGAACGGGCAGCCGTTTCTGCAGCATCAAATGTGTTTTTAATGATGCTCTGGTTAACCAGAGTTCCTTCCGTTACAGTGGTTAACAAGCGAGTTCGTAAGGGCTCAGGGACTTCCTCAAGGTCTTGGCATAACTTCCCCCATTGGGCATCAGCATAACTTGCCAGTAAGCTATTATTATTGGCAATTCTGGTGGAAAAAGCTGCCGAGGCTCTAATCCTCTTACCCAGGGCGTAGAGTTTCTTTCCTTCCTTGTTCCTTCCTTGTCCGGGGGTGCTTCGCTAATTGATAACGGAACCCCTGCCCTTTTCCTTGTGGTAGTTACTACCAAGGAATCAGGTATTGAGTGACCCTTAATGTATAATGGGTCCAATGGAGAGGGAGTAAACAGTTGTTCAATTCATGGGATGACCCCTCTAACCAACGCAGGTGTAGACAGCGATGGGATGATTTGTCTCTTAACTGAGGCGAGGAGGGGAACGGTCTGGCTAGTGGGAGGTTTTTCCTTAATGATTGTTTCTACAAAATCAATATCGGGAGTAATTTCCCCAGTCTCAATTTCAAAGTGCGCTGCTGCTTTCCGTAGTAGCGCGTTGAAAGCGGGTTGGTCATCTATAGGTGACGGGTTCCTGACCGGTGTGGTTTGAGGAGAGGAAAGGTTCAGGATCTCAGGGTCTGTAGACGCTGTTGGGGACTGACAAGGCTGTGAGCCACCTTCATCTGGGTCTTCTTTGAAGCCCCCGCCCCACCCATGTCAGGGTTTTCCTCAAAACCTTCTTCTTCAAGGTTCTGTTGGTCTTCACTATCTAAGAAATCCTCATCCTCTTGGAAGTGAGAGTCTTCTTCAGTGAGGTCATAAGTATTAACCTCCTCTTGAAGGGGATTAAATAGTCTAGGATATTTAGCCCTGGGGTCCTCATGAAGTACCTCTATTGGCCTCTTGGGTGTTTTATGTTCAGGAGTGGACATAAATCTATCCAGCTTGTCCATGCATGATTGGAATCTCTCAAATGTCCAATGTGGTAACCCAGAACTGTCTGGAGGCGTAAAGGGACGCTCCTCCGCCTGTAGCCGTCTAGATCTGTCCCATAACGTCGAGGATAAACTCCCTTCGCCTTCTAGGAAACCTTCTCGTAGGCTAGGGCCTTCCTTCGACAGTGGAAGCGGTCCCTGCCTCCCTTCCGGCATTCTCGGCGTCTCCCTGGCCTTGTGAGCGGACTTTGGCATATCACTCGCCGTCCGTCTCTGGCCGTCATTGGCAACTATACGAGCCAAGCTCTCGACGATTAATTTCTCCGTCAAGGGTTCGTCTGGCATCGTGTTGGGCGGTGTCAAGTCTCTTTCGGCGATGGTCGCCTGGTGTTTTGGTGGTAGCGCCCTTGTCTGCAGGTAGCCCAGTCGCTAGTCACGTCTGCGGTGGCGGGGAGGGCTTGTGACCTTTACAGTCGGTGGAGGATGCCGGTAGGCTCGGCGTCTCCGTTGGCGCTAGGGCTTTCTTCGTCTTTGACGAAGAAGTGCCATGGGTTGTGTGCTTATGTTTATGTTTTCTGTGTTTGTCAGTGTCGCCGGGGTGTTCATCCCCATAAGTAGGGCGTGAGCCGAACTTGTCAGGGCCGGGGACAGACGCTGAGGAGCGGGTACGCTCCCTAGAGAGGTCTACAACCTCCGAAATGGAGGTCGGGTTATCACTGTCCTCGTCACACTCGGCGGCGGCGGGTGAGGAATCAGCTCTAGACATAGCGTAGGCTGCCCACCTCTTGACCCTGCAGTCCTTTAAAGTCTTTGGGCGAAGAAGTTTACAGGCCGCACAGCCGTCCTCCTTGTGGTCGAGGGGTAAGCAACAGTTACACCGCTTGTGCTTATCCTTCCATACTAATTTGCCTTTACAGCGCAGGCAAAAGCTAAAAGGAGTCCTCTCAATAGCTCAGGATACAATTAAAAGTGATAACTACCCTGAAGGAAAGGGGGGTGAAAGAGAAAGGCATTCTCAGAAGAAACACAAATGTCCCACGACCCCCACTCTCCCTACTGTTTTAGGCTGGCGAGGCCGGCCACGTGTTCGAAGTTCTTAATCGGCGGTGAAACAGCTTCGCCGTCGAAGGAGGGATCTGATGTAATATATAAGAAATAACAACCAAAGGGTTAAATAAATGTTTTGCAATTTCTCTCGAACGAGCTCCACGTTAAAGCGACCAATATCTGGGCGGAAAAAAACAATCTGAGGGACCTTGACACGTGAGGGATTGTGGGTACACTGCACGTCACTATAGGGATAGTGTTACAGACACGCCTTGTCGACGTCCCCTTTTCGACTGGATGTCAGACTATGCACAGCATGTGATCTTAAGCAGATTAACAAACATCAGAATTCGAGGTTATGAGTGGATTTTGCTAGATGTTCCATCAATTCGTCCGACTACGTTTTGTCTTGGTATTGGATCTTGAATCGCCTGTTCGTTTGCCTCCGTTCTCTCACCCAATGAGGTCAAATCCTTCCTGTACTCCATTACCATCTGTTTGATCTCTGACATGAATGGTGTGAACTGCATTTTGAATGAAGCAGTAAATGTCCCTTGAAACTCCTCGAAACACCTCTTGAAATCTTCTTTGGCTCCTGACATATTTTCAGTGGCCTGGAGGCCCCCCGCCACCGCAGGATCCAGTGGAACAATGTTAGAGCAATGGGTCCTACTATTGCTGGCCCAAATGTCTTGAATGGAATTGTTTTTTGAAGTTTGGGTGCTAGGAAGTTCAGGAAGGGTAGCTTTCTTTCTGTGCTCAGCGACTGCTTTGAGGGTTCCTAGGAGATGGGTTACCACGATTATGCTTTCCAGGCGATACCCCTGGAAGACCCACACCCTCCTGCACGGCGCGCCACGTCCTTTTGTACCAAATCTTCAAATTGGAGGCCCAATGGGAGGTGTTGCGGAGTGTTGTATCCTGCCTTTCCCAGCACTAATTATGAATTAAATCTTCTAACGTGAGGGCCTAGGGTTTCTACTCATAGGTGTAGATTGAGTCATTCACAGACCTCCCTGCAATGCCGTATAGCATACCGTTGGCCAAATTCCTGCAGCTGCTCCAAGGTTCAGGGTAACCATCTGAGTTGAATTTTGAGGCCATTGCCACAGATCTGATCTTCAAGTCTTTTATGGCGCCAGTCGTCAATTTATAGCACTCCCCCTTACCCCTGCACGGAGCCCCAGGTCCCTGTGATGGAGGAGGCCCTTCCCTGCAGACACCAAAACACGGAGCGGCGTGCAACGCATCCACTCAGCCAGCAATGAAGAGCTGAGTCTGTATCTCAACTGGCAAGCCATGATAAGGAGGACCCATCTGTCCTTTGCCGTCCGGATAGCAGACGCACACAGAGCCACACCCCGCTTCACAGAAGCTCCAGCTCCTCTCCTCAAACTCTCTGCCGTTCCGAGGTCGGTGTGGGGGGCTTTTAATATTCCCCCCGCCGGCCCTGCGCACTTGTGTTGGACCCAGGGCGCAGCCACTGCATCCCTGCCAGTGGAATTCCAGGCGGTACCTCGTCCGTTTGTCACGGGGAGATGAAGGGGGGGGGGCAGCCCCCTGGTGCGTTCCTCCATGGATGCGGGAGACAGGCAGCCAATTTATGCACCGTAGAGTCGTGCAGTTTAATGTTTCAGGGACGGAGTCCACATGCACACATCTCTAGTGCACAGTGGCCATCTTGGAAAATGACAGGCACACATTGTTGATTAGGAGGTGCAAACTTTGCCTTTGGCTGCACAGGTCTTTGAAAATCCTCAGCTTTTTAGGAGCATGAGGTTTGGGCTAAGCCCTACAGGGCGATGGGGTCTTTTGTGAGTAACAAGAAGGCCATGTTATTTATTTGATTTCTCCACCTCAGATCACAGGCAGTTGGTGATGGTTACGGCTCCATCTCCCATTGAATGGTGTCATACCGTGCCAGTACCTTCTCCAAGACCAACCACCACTTCACATGCAAACTTGAGACATGGTTGTTTTCTTCCACTAATAAGCCTCAGTATTCAGTGAACTACATACTACACGATTGTAGCATTTTGGATAGCACCAGATATGGCTACGGGTGAGCGATTACACTGTATAAAACAAAAAAGATGAGGTAGTTGCATCCAATGCGCTGAGGCTAAAGAAAACGGGGCATATTTACATCAATGATCTTCGCAAATGGGACAAACGTGACACACAGCACTGTACCACATATCGAACTCTTCCAAGGTCAAAGAAAATTAAAGATAAACTTGCAAATGGAAAGAACGCAATGCAAAGTGCTGTTTCCAATATGTAACTTTTTCCTGGCCTTTGAGGGTGGAAAGTTCTTGTCAGTCTGAAGTTTTCTTCCTTTTCATGGCATGCACCTCAGGTACCAACACTGGTCTATCAATTAATCTGAGCTGTATGTGTGGCATGAATTGCATATTGTAGAACACGTTGGTTCTCAAATAAGGGTAGGTAACATTAACAGACTAGGGGCCTCATCAGTAGTTGGGCGGAGCAGTAAAAATGCGGCGATAACACTATTACCGCCGCTTCCGCTCTGCTCAACCCAGAGTTTGGACAGAAAGTAGCAGATTTACCTCCAGCTCTGAGAAATTAACCATTAAATTCCTTTTAAATGCTGCCATGTTTTGGGCGGGGGTCACCTTTGAGTGCTGATCCTCAAACTGCAGTGAAGGTACTGTAACCTACTTGACATACAATGCAGCGCAATGTACACTTGATTGGGCCAAATGTTGTAGCTCTGGGAAGTCAATCTAATGTGAAGGGGAGAGGAGCTTAAGATGCGTTGAGAATTAACTGAAGTTGCTTATCACCCATCTAAAGACAGCTGTGAGCCAGCAGTTGTATTACGATTTGTTTTGGCAGGTGGTTAAACCTCAGCAATTAACAACCACAGAGAATCTCAATTTATTTTATTTATATTCTAATTTTTGGCCAGAACTGGCCCTACCCAGAGGGTCTCAGAGTGCCTTACAAGGTTCAGAGGTTAAACAGAAGTTAGAAAATGTTTTCAGTATAGGATAGGAAGATTCGGACAGACAAGGGGTAGCAGGGGAGATGGAGGCGACGGATTATGTGTGGGGAAACAGGTATGTTTTGAGGCTCTTTATGAAAGTTGGTGATAGTGCAGTGTGGGTGTGAAGGGGTAGGGTGTTTCAAGACTTGTGTGTCCAGTGGGTAAATGCTTGCTTTTGTGTACATGTTACTTTACAGAATGGAATACATAGTAGATTCTGGGTGGCTTGTCTAGTGTCTGTATGGGTGATGGGTTTGAGTTTGTTGTGAAGTCAAGATGGGGTTTTGTGGTGGATGGCTTTGAAAACAATACAGAGTCATTTGAAGGCAATTATCTGGTGTCGGGAAGCCAGCGGATCTGCGCGAGAGCTGAGATGATGCGTAAATGGTTTGGAAGGTGTAGGACGAGTCTGATTGCTGTGTATTGTATGGCTTGAAGGGGGACATGGTGCTGCTGGGGAGTACAGTGAGGAGAGCATTGCCAAAGTCCAGCTTGGACAGAACCAGTGCTTTGACTGTGGTGCAGAAGTCATCAGGTGGAAGGATGTGACTGATCATTCGTAGGAGGTGTAGTTGTAGATTTCATGTTTTGGTGACAGCAGCTATGTGGTGTGAATGAAAGGTGGGACCGTGGAGCTAAGGGATTGGATAGGTGTAGAGAGGGATATGCAACGGTTGTCCGTGGCAAGTTCTTTGATCAAGATGGTGAGTTCAGGTTTGTGTATGGGGAGCAAATGAGGATGTATTATGTTTTGGAAGGGTTCAGTTTGAGGAAGGGGGTGGCCATCCAGGTGGGTATGATGGAGCGACAGCTTTTGAGGATGTGGAGTTGTGAGGGGGCTGAGATTTGGAAGTATATTTGTGTGTCATCTGTGTATTGGTGGAAATTGATGTGTTTGCGAAGGGTCTGCCCAATGGATTCAACATATGAATTGAAGAGGAGTGGAGACAAGGAGAAGCCTTGTGGGACACTGTGCTTGACCTTAGTGTGGCGTGGGGTCATTAGTTGGGAAGAGCCTGTCGCAGGATGGACACCTACTGAACCCTGTAGAAGTCGACATGTGCCAGGGACATGGGTGACGCCTGAGGACCGAGTGCCTGAATGATAAAAACACAAAAAAAGACAAAGAGAAATAAGTATCTGCACGTAGAATTACATGGCCGAAGCCAAACCCAGGAGGACTGGTGAATTCAGCCCGTTCCCGTCGATGTGTAAAAGGGGACTGGGGTGTGGTGCTGGAGGCAGAGTCAGGGCAGCACATGCTCTCAGGGCCGCACCACTGCGTGCCTCTAAATTTAAAGGGGAAGAAGGTTTTTCCTGGTGAAAAAGGTTCCGTCTCCCGTCCCTCGCAAGGGACGCCCATGCAGTATGGAGGAAAGGGGACCGGACGTAAGAGTAAGGGGGCATGGAGACAAAGTGTGTCCTGTCAGTAAGGAAGCAGGTAAACCAGTCGAGGATGGTGCCTGAGAGGTTCATCCTGTGAGATGGGATGCTGATTAGAAAGTCGTGGTCGACTGTGTGGAAGGTTGCATAGAGGTTGAGGAGTACGGGTAGTCATGTGTGTCCTTTGTCAGTGATGTTGTGGAAGTCATCGGGGATGTGAAGAGTGGCAGTCTCAGAGCTGTGCCTGGGTCAAAAGACAGATTTATAAGGGGTTGATGAGGTTGGTTGTGGTGATCTTTTTTTGCAGATGGTTAGTGACTAATCGTTCCAGGATTCTGGCTAGGAATGGCAGGATAGTGATGGCGTGGCGATTGTCGCGGATTGTGGAGTCAATGGATGGTTTATTGAGGGGTGAGATTTGTCCAGTTCTGAGAGCAGAGGTGTTAGGAGAATGTGAGAGACAGGAGCTGATGTTGAGCCACTGGGGAGCATGAGTGGTGATGCAGTTGGATGCAGCTTAAGGTGGGCATGCATCAACCAGGAAATGTACAGCTTTTGTTTTGGTAGTATGGGTGATAAGAGCCTTGTCGATGGGGTGGAAGGTGTCCCATGTGTTGGAATGTTTGGGAGCAGGGGTGGGAGAGGAGAGGTAAGGGATTCCCTGATGTGTATTTTAGATTTGAAGTAGTCTATGAGGGAGTTGCATACTGCAGTAGATGGGAGTGTGGATGGGGGTTTGAAGCAGTGATTTGACAATGTTGAATAGTATCTGTGTATGATTGGATTTATTGGAGGTAATGGTTGCCCTTTGGCATTGCAGATATCTGTTTTGTATTTTTTTGCAGCAGAGTTTGAGTGGTGTTGAGAGGGTATAGGTTATTTTGACAGGCTCTTTCTAGGTGTGTGGCTTCTTGCTTGATAGAGAGGAGGGAGCTGTTGAAACCATGGCTTACTGTGTTTTTGTGATTTGAGGGGGTCAATTATGTCAAGTGCCTGTGTGATGATGGTGTAATTGTTATGGCGAGTGGACGGATGTGCATGTGGGGAGGAGGGGGTGGAATGAGTGGTGCTAAAGCCGTGTCTGTAATGTGTTTGATTAGTCTGTCTAGGAGTGAGGGGGGTGTCCAGTCATACTTTCGAAAAAATTGTTTCGACATACAAAAGTTCTGAATACAAAGTTTCTAATAAAAATGTTCGAATGCATTTTTTTTCATGTTATGGGTTTTATTTTAGTTTCATATAGAAAAGAAAAGTTTGTTTTAAAAAGATTTTTTTGTTTTTAAATGCATTAAAAAAATGTTTGGGTGCTTTTGTGTCGGAACCTTTGTATGTAGAAACTTTGACTGTCGAAACTATAACTATGAACCGCGAGGGGGATATATGGTGGGTGAGATCTTGTGTGGTAGGATTGAGCGTAAGGGGGATAGCAAAGTGGTCTGACCATGATACCCACATTCGTTGGGGGCAGTAGATGAGGTGGATGAAGGTGGGATATGATGGAGGGGAGCACGTGAAAGAGTGCTTCAAAGGATTTGTATGGGGTGTCTGGGGTTGCCAAGTGTGAGTGGCACTTTATATATGATGGCAAGGCCACTACCTTGTTTGTGTGGGCGGGCTCTGTGGTGGATGAGAGAGAGCGGGGGAAGCATACCAGGGATAATGGGTGTGTGCGGGGTTTGAACCAGGTTTCTGTAAGGAAGAGTATATATGGGGAGTGTGTGCGCTAATGATTTCATTGATTTTATGTCTGTGAGCAGGTGCAGAGTAGCAGTTAAGCAGGATGCAGGTGTATGCAATTAGTTGTTTCACTGGAGTGCTGTAGTGGAGATTGATTTGAATGTTCTTTGTATGCTTTGTATGAGACATGCTTTGTGGCAACTAGTGGCAAATAGGGGACAAGGAAAGAAAAAGGGGAAAAGATAACAGCAATATCCCATCGGTCTATCAACCATTTGCTCTGGACGCCATTTAAAGGCATTTAAAAATCCATTAGGGAGCCGCTAATACCAAATTAAGAAACAAGCTGCTGACAAGCCCCATCAATCAGCAGGGCTAATACAAAAAAGACAAACCAACAGTCCATACAAGAGAGGCAAGAATGACACTTAGCATGACATCTGGGTAAAACCCATAACATGATGGAGACAAGCGGAGATACTTACTCGCCGCTTCCTGCAGGTGTAGGGAAAGCACCACATGGTAGGAACCTGGTAACTCTGCTGGACGAACTGTCGGGCTATTCAAGACCTGCAGGAGGAGAACTTCTAAAGGAAACACTGATCAGGCAGGGACGAAGAAAGACCTACTAAAGTTCATGCTAAATTCAAGGTTGTGGAGAGAACTGTTGGGGTGAATGCTGACCCCCAGGCTGCCCTGAGGCCTAATAAATTGAAAGCTGGTAATCACGGCCTTGGTTAGACCGACAGAAGTGAAGACTGAAAACAAGGTTGAGGCAAGACCTACTTTGAAGAACCCTGATGTATAGGAGGAAGGCCTAGCACTGCTGCAAATGTCAAAGAGACCAGTCTGGATGAGCAACAGAGATTCAAGTTAAATCCAATAACTCAGCGGAGGAGGCTGAGAATTCAAGCAGGAAGGTAAGGAGACTAAGGCGAAGCCTGAAATGCATGAGAGCTGGGAAAGGTCTGAAGGATCAGACTGAAAGTGAACACCATGTCAGAGCCAGACGCATTGAACCCAGGAAAATTCTACCCATTAGAAGCACCTTTCTTTAAGGTTTGCGACTAGGGATGACATTTGTAGCATAGTATTTCTGAATTCTTTTGTTAGCCTAGCCTTGCTCATATTTTAGTTTAGAGATTAGTTGGAAAGCCAAGGATTTATTACATTTAGGTTTGAACTTGGCACATCATTTTGATATTATGTTATAGATTAGGAAGTCCAAGGAGCGACAAGGACATGGGAGACTACATTAAACCTTTATGTTTTTGAGCTACACCACTGCAAGTAATGAAAACTGAAAGAATTTCTCCTGTTATATTACTCCTGTCCTGACACTATTTAGATTTAGACATCTCTTAATTTGTAGAGACAACACTAGTACTGGTCATTTGGTTCAAACCCCTACCCTGAAAACCACATTAATAAACTAAAGCTCTGGCAACAAAACAAGATTGAACTCGTGTGTATGAGAATGGTACACCTGTAGATACTGTTGACAGTGCATGCAATAAGGTGCTTCCATCCCCACTGAATGACAAGGGGACACCTAGCAGTCAAATTATATATGCATCATCTTAGAACCGCTGTATTGGCCCTCTATCTGTGCTAAATTGGGGCACAAATATTAATCGGATGTGTTGATGGGATGGATGCTTCGGTTAAGAAAAAAGTTTAATGTGTACAAATGTATGACAAATACAGTAGACCGTAGATATTATGGTGGCAAAGATTCTTCTCTTGAAAGTCCAATGGAAAAAACTAAATGTTGAACATTGGCTGATACAAATGTCAGCTGGTACCACTATATACCATTTAATGTACCAACTTCAAGACTTGGAAGATGTCTTTCTGGGAGCCTAGAAGTGCCATCAAGGACTGAAACACTTTAACCTAATCTCTAAATACAGGCATTGCAATTGGATGTATTGTGCTTTACTGGTATAGTGGGACGATTTAAATGCATTAAAGGTATTAAAAGGACTAGGTCTGTTTAGGCCTTCTTGCCACTTTCTCCCATGCTCAATACTAGCAAGTCAATATATGATTTGTTAGTGAAAGGGTGCATACTTTCCTGGTGAAAATAATTATTTTTAAAACACTCTCACAGAAGGATCCAAATAATTTCCAGGGTCTGTCTTGTAATACCAATGTGATAGGCTAGGTGGAGAACAATGTTTCAGGAATATAGAGTATAATGCCTCCCTTCTCTTTACTGTTAATGTTAATGTTAAGACCAACAAGCACCAGATTAATTAGGTCTTAAAGAAGCTCGATGATATAGATGTGTCAAGGGTCAATGAGGTTTAAGGGAGGGAAAAGGGCATACATGCATCTAACTGCTGACTACTATTCATTGGCTATGTAAGACGAGTGGTGACAAGAGCGTTGATGTTCAATCACTGATGTATCCCGGCCATGTTTAATGGAGGCGATCAATGCAATGCATACCTGGTGTTTAGATGAGGCTCCAGTATCTCTTGAATATGCTCTGGAAACCGCCGCCATAGCTTGCGCCCTGGACAGTCAACTCTTGCCTCTTTGCACTCAAAGATTGATAGCAACTCCTACAAAGGCAGGTCATACATTATTAAATTAATTATATATAGCAGAGGAAAGGTCACTTTGCAAGGCATGCTGGTAAATGAACTTTAGTAGTAAGCTTTCAAAAAAGATACACTCTATTGAAGAAGTTCCTCAAGTAGTTAACATTTGGCCATTTTCTCTGAGACTTTAGAAAAAAATCAGAAAATTATCCACAATTCACTAACATCTTTGTAAGATGTTGAAAAGGACCTGAACCGTTTACTAAGCGTACCCCCACCATATATCTCTTGTCCATATTTAGGAATTGTCAGCTTAAAACAAGAACACATTTATAAAAATGAAATGCTATAGAGGGATTCGCCTAGGTCAGGTTTGTATGGGGAAATGTACAATGACAAGAATAGGCCTCGCAGCCACACGAATGTACTCTATTATGCATTAACATTGATCTTTTTCGTATGAGTGAAGCTTGGAAAAAAAAAAAAGATCTATGGGTTTAGATAAAAAGAAAGCCATGAAGTGAAATTTTGTATAGCTATAATGAAAGGCACATTTTCCAAGCTCAGAGTCCACGATAGCTAATAAATCAACACAAGATAAACAGGAAGGGGCGGGATGAAAGCGGTATACAGTCTTTTTCCCGAATAAATTTACATCGAGAGCCTTTACATCTAAAAATATTTACTGAAAGACTTTTTTTTTAATCAAAAGAAAATCATTCCCTGAATTGTATTTTGATGAAAAAGCCCTCTGATGTTTGGGGGGGGGCAGTAGGGGGGTGGTTTGAGGGGCAGACCACCCCCAATACATTTTTTTTTTTTAAAAGTCTCCAGTTCTGAAATGTCTTGCGGACACTACACAAGTTAGAGGGAGCTGTCCAACGCTGAACTAGATTGTTACTGTACGCAATCTAGTTCAGCACTGGACAGCTCCCTCTGACTTTATGCATGATTTGCCGATTTTTCTTTTTTTTTTTACATATAATGCATTTACCGATTTCACACTCAAAAAATGAAAACTGTTTATATACCAAAACTCTTTACTCTTTTCACTTTATGTATGTAAAGTCGGTGAAACAGCTTTCGGTAAAAAAAATATAAAATTACATTAAAACAAAATTGGTAAAACATGTCCTCGATGTATATTTTCCGAGGTAAAGACAGGCAACCGATGAAAGCTAGGGCAAAGAGCAAAAGGAGGCATCTAAAGGCAGGATAGGAGCTACGTCTAACACAATGAAGGCTTCACAATCTGATGTTTGGTCCTCACCAAATAATGTATATAAACATAAAAGCAAAGAAATAATCATAGGCAGTTTTGACAGTGTGCAGTCACCATGCTAGGTAGTCTGATTGCTAATTGTTTGAAGATGTATATTGAATTTTCTGACAAAACTGCAAATGTGGAAATATGTACATTAAATGACGTCTGAATCCGATACCCAAACTTGAAGTGTCAAAATATAAGACTCAAAAGGAAATAAAGAGAAGTGTGTGAGGGTATACAAGAGCAGGTAGTGAGCGGCTGGTCCAAGACTAGGGAAAAAAAAGAAAAAGGCAGTTTTATTTGCTCATCTTGCAGCTTAGGCTAAGAAATCAAAATCATCACTGTAAAACATGAAAGGACACTGGGGAGCAAAACGGTCTGTACTGCAGGATTGAAGCAAACATCAAATCAGTATTGCTTCTGGAGGCGGGTATTCAGGTGGGTTTCTAGAACCAGTCCTGTGACATTTAGGCTAGCCAAACTCTACCAAGGTAACGTAAGAAGATCAGTACGACAGGTTTCATGAGCTATGGGAGCGTTTAAGATGGATTTCCAAAATCAGCCTTGGTACCTAGATTTTGTGAGGCCTCGCTATTATGGTCAACAGGCAAGACACTGAGGTTAGCTAAACCCAATCAAGGCAAGGTAGCAGAACAGCAAGACAGTCTCAGGAAGGGTTTGGGAGTGATGTAGGGCTACGAGTCCACACAGAGCAACACCATTAATTTCAGTTAGACAGGTAAGTACGTAAACATAGTTATTTATTAGGTCTTAAGATTACACACTAAGCAAGCAAAACATAGCTCTGAGCAGGGTCAGCTGGTGACTTGTGTGCTGTTGTGTTTTATGCTTTTAAGTATTATTTTTTTATTTTCTGATTTTCTCTGCTTTGTGTTCCTTCTAGGGCATCAGGTTTTCCCGAGCCCGGGTGGGTGACTGGACGCCGGATACATACATTCATGCAGTCTATTATTAGTTTCTTCTTCACGCTTATTTTGTTTCCTTATTTATTTCCTTTTCATTTCATTGCCTTGTAGCCGATCTTGGACGGCGGGAGGTTTCCTGTATTGCTGGGGTGCTCGAGGTCCGCTACTCGGTAGTCACCTTTTTAGATCTTTACTTCTGACATTACATGCACCAGCATAGTCTGTCCTCACTGGCTGTGTGCCAAGCGCGGCCTAATTGGGTTTGGCTATATCATGTGTAAATATAGCCTCGCTCCCGGCCGGAAGCGCAGCAGACATGCGCAGCAGACATGAGCAGCAGATAAGAGCCTTGCGCATTAGTTGAACTCATCTGTGCTCATTTGTGCTTCTGACAGCCGTGGACAAGTCAAGATACTGCTTTGGTATGTCCGGTTAACCTCTATTCCAGTTCAGATCTACTCCAATCTTGCTTCTATGAATACTATTTATTCTAAAGATTTTAATGTAGAATTAGTTAACTACTTTTTGGTTAATGCTTGCTCCCTTCCAACGCACACTAATGAATGTTATTAGTTACTATTATATGAACATCAGCCAGACCTGGTCTAATTGACTGAAAAAAGACAATGATTCATCCGGACCGCACATTGTGCAAACCCTGATAAGAATTATAAAATTCTCTGTAAACACAGAGGCTCATCCCCACCTAGCGGTGGACTAGCAGTTATTTTTAAATCTTCATTGAACTGCATGATATTACCACTGGTGCATAATCTTTCTATGGAGGCGATGTGTGTCCTTTTCAGACTCACAGACTCTTCATGTTTTATTAGTTTAATACCCACCCATCCTAATCCTTCTCTTCTTTTGGCTTTTATTGAGTTATCTGCAGAATTAAAACTTTGGTTCGCCAATGTTTTTATCACTGGATATTTTAATTTGCACCCAAATGACCTGACTAACCAAACTACTATTAGTTTAATATCATCAATAGAGGATTTAGGTCGTCCTCAGCCAGTTTGCCAGCCTACTCATAATCTTGGCAAAACATTGGATCTCATATACTCAGCTGGCACTTTGGTAAAAAGAATTTCTGCCCTTCCAGTTCTTTGGACAGATTACTACATTGTGCCATTCTCTATTAATATCCAGAGCATCCATGTGGCTAGCCCCGTTCAGGGCCTACCTCAGCGCAAATGGCACTTGATTAACTTCTCAGACATCTCTGGTCAGATTACAGATGCCTCTAGAAACTATCACAGATGTGTAGTGATACTGCTGATAATCTAGCCCCCTTTAGACCCTCCTGTCTGCTTTCGCATCCTGCCAAGCCTTGGCTTACTCCTCAGCTAGCTAAAGTTAGGCTCTTTGGTAGGCAGACAGAAAGTAGATGGCGGGTTGCATATTGCCCCAATATGAGAATTCTATTTCGTAGTTCTCTCGCCAAATACCACAAAGCTATCTTTGAGGCAAACCGCTCCCATTTTTACCAGTCGTGTGGAGGCTGCTCTGAATCAGTGTCTCACTGTCCTCTGCTGCCACCAATGAGACTCCTAGTTCCCACCCAAGCCTTCTGACTCACTTTCTACTTCTGTCTTAAATAAAATGATGGCCATTTGGCAGAATATTGCATCCTGTAATGTGTCAGTTCCCAACAATGACGCCTCTTTACATACTAATAATGAGCAGTCCTCTTTGTCAGTTTGTCCCCGGTTTCATCCGGTGTACATCATTAATGCTACTCAGAAGAAGAGATCAGCCTCTCCGCTGGATTCCATTCCCCCATCCACTATGAAATCCATTTTAATCGGCCACTGCTCCGGCTGTGACTGGTGCAGTCAGTCTTTTTCTTCTGCCTTCATACCTTCAATTCTTAAACACGCTCTGGTGATACACCTTTTGCAAAAACCTACAATGGATCCATTCCTACCTGCTAACCATCATCCTATCTCCCAATTACCTTTTCTGATGAAGCTCTTGGAAACTCTGGCTATCCCTTTACTTTCTTCTTTTCGGGAAAACTTCTTTGACCCCTTCAAGTCTGGTTTTCACCGTAGATGAGTTACTCTGTCGGTGCTGGTTTCAATCGTGGATGATCTTATGCGACTGTCTGCTCAAGGTGGGGTGGGTGTGCTGATCTTATTAGACCTATCAGTTGCCTTTGATACCGTTGACCACTCCACCTTGCTCCGTCAGCTGTCTCTGGCTCAGTCCTGTCCTGGTTCCTTTCTCTACAATCACTTTCAGTTGCTTTCTCTTCGCCCTTTTCAATCTGATCCTATTTCTATACTTTGTGGTATTCCCCAAGGCTCGCCTCTTTCCCCTATTCTGTTCAAAGTCTACATTCAGTCTTTGGCCAAGCTCATCCAGTCCCACAGGTTCTGCTGCTATTCATTCGCTGATGAAACCCAAATAGTCGAGTGTCTCGATCAGGTGGTGACTGATGTAGCCTAACGTCTGCGCTGCTACCTGGAATCTGTGGGTAGCTGGATGAATCAAAACTGGCTGAAGCTGAAAGTGGACAAAATGGAAGATCTGGTGGTTGGTCCCCTTCTCTTCAACATCTTTCTTGACACAGGCCTTCTCACCTATTTCTCAGGGTCCGCTTCCTATCCCAGTTGTGGTAGTGAAAGATCTTGGTTGTAAAACCTCTGCGTCTCTTTCTGCGGAAGCCCAGGTCTGCATGAAGTGTTAAAAAAAAGATATTTCAAACTTAAAATTCTCCGTAAGGTTCTTCCGTTCTTACCGACTCACCTGCACTCACCGGTGGTGGCATTTTTGCATCTTTGGAATTACAGATTACTGTAACTCTCTTTACCTAGCCCAACCTTGCTATATTTTAAACCGGTTGTAGGCGTTACAGAATTCTGCTGCTAGAGCTGCTACTAGCAGCCCTTGTGCTCCTCTAGCTCGCCAGTTTAGTTCCCGGCACTGGTTACATACTGCTAGCCGCATTGAGTTCAAGAGTGTCGCTGTGTGGAGATTTTTCAACAGAGGGAGTCTTTTGTCAATTTCTATTCGTGCAAGGAGGCGGACTGTGCCAGTATAAACCCGGCTCCCAAGCAGAGCTTGGCAGAGTGCGGCAAGTGTGTTGCCGGGTTCCTGTGTTCTGGTGCTCAAGTGCCGCTCCGTCTATTGGTAGCCATGGTGGTCACCGGACGCGCATAACCTACTTCGTCAATCAGATTGGAAGGCTGCAACCAGAACGCGGTGAGTCTGGAACTACTTACACTGTAGTAGATCAGGAGGGCTAGCTCAAAACGAACTGGGCCCTCACGTATCCTGACCTTTAAATAAACTCCCTGGGCTATACTTTGAAGTCAGTGGTAGCAGATAGTCCTTTTAGGCTGGAACAGCTCCACTACAACCTCCTAACCGGCCTCACCATTCGGATAGCCCTCCTTTGACAAAGAATATCGGGAGAAGAAAGGACTGATGCCCACCATGTATAATTTAAGAGGCTCACACCTCAGGGACGATTTAAGGGCACCGGAGGTAGAAGATGCATTTTGCTACTGGGGTGAATGTGTGAGTAGCCCCTCAGCCTTTATCTTGGAAGGCTCGCCTGACCCTTCACTAGTGAAGAGCAGTGTATCAGTGAGGTGTAAATCTTAACACCTACACTGACTTCTGTCCCAAGAGGCTGCTTTATGGGGGACATTCTTAAGAATAATCTGGGGTATACCCCGTCTAACAGCTCCATGAAAAGGACAATAACGAATTGGGTACATGAAAAAAGAAGAACGCACAGCCTAGATGAGGCAGAGGTTTCTGTTCTCAGTAGAATTCTTCTGCAGCAACTTCTGGGTTCTGAAGCAAATAATTGGAATACTCAAAGAACAGTTGAAGAGGGGAGCATTAGCCCTAATAAGGTGGTTCTTTGGGCAGTGTCCTATTTCAAAGACACCATAACCCAAGAAAGCCACAGACTATGGACTTTCTACCAAACAAAGGTAGTACTCACTTAAGAGAAAACATGAACCAACCACCAGTAGGCTCAACAGACTCAGCAGCAGTAAAATCTTCAGAGTCCACATTAATGGCACTTAGCTTTGTCCTTCATTCATAGGTTAATGTTTTCGAGTCATTAAAGAGTGAAGTTCAAACAAACTCAAGTATTCTGTTAGAATTAACCAAAGAGGTAGGGGGTTGTGAATCCTCTTTGGTGGGCTTAGAAGAGGCTGTTAACACTGCACTGCACGATCCACTGAAAATCCCAAATGCCTTCAACTCTGAGCAGGTGATTTTGATTAAGTATTTGAAAGAGATTTTTTAAAGAGATTTTTGAGAGACTTGATGCTCGGCTTCAATACATGGGGTCAGAAATTAAAAGTGTAAAAGAGTATGCTATTAAAAAGACCTCTGGACAGAAGAGTATTAATACCCACATGGATTGTGATGCGTCCCAGCAATTTTTCAATGACACTCCACTGTCTGAATTGACATTGGAAGAATTTGCAAGGTTGGCACAAATTGCTGACACTCTGGGAATGCAAGCGAATCGGGAGGATGTTCACGAGAAAAACACAACGCACTCCCAGCGAGTGATCAATTTAAGAGCCCTCTCCACTTCTGCTCAGGACCAGTCTCAAGTCACTACATGCAATCAATCAGGTGCAGAGGACAAAAGAGGAGGACACAGAAAAGTAAGAAAAAAAACGATGGGGAAAGAAACATCAGTTATTGAGATTAAGGCTGAAGTACAGAAGTTGGAACTTAAAGTGAAAAAAGCAAAATCCACAAAATTGAAAAAGTCGGGGAAGAAGAATTAGTTCAAGGCACTAAATAAAATTGTCAAAGAGTAAAAACCCAAGATAAAGGTGAACATTAGGTAATTCAGTCAACAAGTGGATATGAATACGGATTACCCGCATACTAAGGAATTGAGTGTGGAACAAATGTGCAGAGACCAGAGTCGGGAACCGACTCAGAAGCTCCAGCTAATGTGAGCATTGGTTCGCAAACAATGAATAACACCATTCCAGCTATTATGCCCCTACGACTGGCACCAATTGTCTGCCGTGGCAAAAAGATCATGAATAATTCAAACAAGGACATGAAGATGATGGAAAGAACTTTCCTGACTAATATCCATGGCTCCCTACCCTCATCATCAAGTATTACAAGATCCACGAGAGTCCCCATTGAAGAGAATACAATGGAACAGTTAAGTGACCATACATTTTTGCACTGTAGCACAGAGCTAAGAGAGCGCTCTGTGGAGCCAAATCACAAACATTTGTAAGGCACCCCCAAAAGTCAAATAATGGTGAATTGAAGTACTCATCATCCAAGGCCTTTGCAATACCACGGGTCTGCTGAGACAGCTTGACTTAGATGAAGCCTGTAGAGTACTCAATTGAGGAACCATCTTATCTTTAGTCAGGAAAGTGCCAGATTTATACTTGTTTTCCACACATGACATCGACCAGATCTGCTTTCCTATGATGAAGTGACCCATATAGCAGAGATTGTTTTAAAGACAAGGATGGGGGAGAATGCTATGTTGAGTTCAGCTACTGATTTTACAAATGTGGGTATCAAGGTTTCTGATACCCTCCACAAATTTGAGAGGGGTAAAAGTAGTAGGAAGGGGAAGGAAAGGAATACCAGTGTTCATAGAGATGTTAACGTTGGCAAGAAGGCAAATGAGGCAAGGGGTTTGGGGGGGGTCGAAAAGGGGGCAGAAGACCCAAGTTAAAAATGGTAAGTCAAAGATCTGGTCTCTGCTTCCCGATATTGTGACAGAATTCTTTCAAAAATTAAAGGATTGTGATTTACTTTAGTTGATGAGCGGGTGAAACTCATTAGCTGGAATACGCAAGGCTCCAACTACTTTAGAGGCGACACAACAAGCAGGTTACTTTTTCACAATGAAGATTTGGTGCTCCTGCAGGAGACTTGACTCCAGGTAAACAAAGGTAGACAGGCTTTATGATTTTTTAACAACTAGCCATAAGACTGTATGTGGGCAGACCTTCAGACAGACTTTTTAACAGCTGTCTGCAACTCCTTTGGGGTCAGCTCAGAGTGCATAAAGCTTAAAGACCCCGGGCATATTAGCCGTAAGATTAATAGGGTTGATCAGGCTAACTATCGCCCTATTAGATGTAGATAGTAAAATCTTCTCTGGTGTAATTCTGAGGTAGCTGGTGGAATGGGTCGAATAAAAGAGTATCCTATCAAAACATCAAATAGGGCTTCAGAGCATTAAATGGCCTGGTAATGAGTACTATTAATGACAAAGTTGGAACGAAAAATGCAATTACGTTTGGGTTGATTTGTCCAAAGCTTTTGACACAGTCAATAGGGGCAGACTGTGGCAGGAACGAAAGCGCTGGGGTTTGCCTGAGGGCTTGTTGGCAATAATTATAAAATTACATTAGAATACCAACATACAGATCAGACTTGACATGCAAGGACACTTATCACAGATCCCCAACTAATAGGGGTGTGAGTGAAGGATGCATATTGGCTCCCTGCTTCTTTAATCTTTACCTTGCAGATCTGGCTAAATGTCCATCTGCTTTAGCTCTTGCCAGCATTAGAACTGGAGCATGTAAGATCAATTGGATGGCCTATGAGGATGATATAGTCGTATTAGACTATACTCCCGTAGTCCTCTAACGAATAATTACAGCTTTTGACAAGTATGCAGATCTGAGCGATCTAATAGTAAACACCACAAAAACAACTGTCATCATCTTTTGTAATCCGATGAAGAAGACTCAAAGATTTACCTAGAAACTGGGAAATTTGCCCCTACAAGTGATAAAAAAAAAGTCAAATATCTGGGCCTGCAGTTGAAGGCATCCTTTTCGTAAAAGGATTTGGAAGCATAACTTGAGAGAAAAATATATTCGCTAACAGGGCAAATGAAGAAGATCTTGAGTACACACTGTAGATTTTTGTTATTGCCTCTGATCACATTTTTTAAGGGGAAAGCCATCCCAGTAATTCAATCTGGAATGGAATTGAATCCTATGGCATGGAAACTTTACTGGTCGCGTTTGGAGGGGTGTCTTTGGAAGAAGGTATTGAGTTTTCCAATGTCCTTACCAATTGCCCGCGTTGAGTTCAGTCATTGCACGTTTATTTGGATTGGAAGATACTTGCGCTTTACAGGCTTATAAAATCCCCTGGTAAGAACTCATTGTAAGAGGATATTAGAGAGCACTTGATCCAAGCCAATGGTAGTTTTTTAACTTGGCTGAAATCGGTTGCATGCAGGGTGTTGGAACATTGTGAACCATTGGAGACCACACTTATTGACAATCCAGAAAAAGTTAAACAATCTTTGAAGAGAATGGAGCGGATATTGACAAGGGAGTCTTTCGATGAAATTGATTAATTTAAGGATTTTCCTGTTAGTGATAAACCGAGAGGCTTTGTTCTACCATACATATGGAGATTCCCATGGAGGTCAGAACTTTTGAGATTCCATTTAAATCTAATTGTCGCTAAAGAAATTCAGAGAATTCGGATGAAACAGAACCTGTTTCATCCGGGCATTATGATCTCTGTGGGGAAGAAGTATCTCAAGATTTAAAACATCTATTGATTATTTGTAAATCAACAGTGGCCCTTCAGCACAGATATATTGCACGTATTGTTCATCATGAGGAATGGCTTGATACTGAAGAGTTTTTGTTAAGATTATCAGCTGGTAAAGAAATCTTAAACACTGGAGCTTTTAAGACCATTTAATGAACTGAACTTGATAAAATTATGTACATAACAATTATATTGTGTATGTCAATGGGATCTGTTGTGTAATGTAATTTTCATAATCAGTGTTCTATTTTAGCTTTATTATGTATGATTCTTCTTTTTCTTCACTTTCAAATTGATTTGATGTGAATGTTTGCAATTGTGAAAAGTCAAATTTATGACTAACACAAATAGAAAATAAAAAAGGATTCAATGACCAATTTAATACAGGTACTTACCTGTATTCAGATGCATAGACATAGACACAACTCTTTAGAATAATAACAGAACAGCTCCCCTAACTCTTATAAAGTGCAACCCTAAGATGGTTTGGGGTACTGTGCCCAGAAGTCACCAGTTCCACAGCAAATACTCTTCAGGTAGGTTTATATAGAGAGTTGCAGTGGTGGCTGTGGTTATGATTAATAAAGAGTCATAAAGTTAGATGAAGTTCAGGAAGTATTTAACACAATCCCAACACACTAGGATATGCCTAGGGAGGGATCCTTAACGCAGGTTCCACCACCAAAGGTCAGGCCAGAATGGTTATGGTCAGGACTTTACACCTTGCTACCCCATGGGAGACAGCTGGGGGAAAGCAAACGGTGTATAGACTTACTACCCTGGCTCACAGAGCTCTGGATATACTTTTGCAAGCCTCGTCTAGACAGAAGAGATGCGTTGTTTCGTGGGCTTTAGTTTCAGTCGGTCGCGGTATATAGGAACTGGTTCCAGATTGCTTCTTGTAGAAGACTCAAACCCAGAAAGATGAAGACTGGCAAGTTGGATTGCCATGGGACACCTCAGGGACACAAACATAAAAAATGCAATAAAGGTCACCACGGTCAGTCGGTGACAGGCGATTGTCCAGTGGTGAACACATTAGCAGGACCAGCAAAACTTCCTTTGATGGGAGATGGCTGATAATGCAAGAGCAGGTGACTTGTAGCACTAGCTGAAGTTCTGCAAATGCTCTGCCCAGAACGGCGACTGCTGCAGCGAGGTAGACAGACCAGGATAGAGCTGGTCAGTCGATCGGTTGGTCTAGGGACACTTCCGAAGGCTCAGCAGACATGGATCTTCGAAAAGGGGTCAAGACTGGCTCTTTCCACTGGTTCAGGGGTCGACGCACCAAAAAAGGCCATCTTGAGATAAGGCGAGAGGAGCAGGGCGTCACCAGGATGCCACTGAAGCCGTTGCTGGTCAGCAACAGTGGTCGTCTTCAGATCGTCAGTGGGCTGCTCTTCTTTGTAGAGGTCTTGGCAGCAACCTTGATCTGATAAACAGTTGCAGGAGCCCTCCCTTTATCCAGGATTCAGGGTGGGAGGAAGTCCAAGCCCTCTGATTTTTAAGTATCTGAACTATTCAAACAGCCATTGGCTAGCCAATCATGGATCGCCACTGGTCACCACATTTGCCCAGCAACAGGCATTCAGGCACCAGAGATATGGATTGGGAACAGACAGTGCTAGCCCCCGTCCCAGGCAAACACACACAATGCCCCAGAGCCTGTGAAAGCCACAGCTTTTTCCAGGAAAGGGATTTCCATGTAAGGAATTTCCTAATCTGAGAAGGCAGAAAAAAGGCCAAGGAACAATAAGGCAAAAGAACAAGCGAAAAAAACTTGTGGCACAGCCATTTTAGGGTGCTAGCCACCTTTAGTAGCCATTTGGAGTAAATGCCAAAGTGCACGAGTAAAATAACACAAAAACGGTAAAAATAATCACAGCTGCTACCAGCTTGTCTCTGACATATTGTAAAAGAAATAAAGCAACTATTATATAAAATGACAAAAGGATGCAAAGTATCCTAAATGCACTTCACTGTAAGGTAATGTGTGCAATTGTAGCAATACAAGAATTCACAAAGAGAGATATTGGGCTTCATTACAAGAATGCTGGTTCGGAAACAGCGGTGCCGGTAATTTTACCAGCACTGTTGGTTCAGGACCGACACACTACAACTCTGCCGGGCGGGTGCCCTCCCGCCCGGCAGATCGAACCTGCACCCGCCCGCTGAGTTTCATGGAAGTACCGGCACAGTTATTAACCGTGCCAGTGCTTCCGTGGTCCCCACTCCCATAGAGACCTATGGGACTCTAGGGGAATGGGGAACAACATTTTATCGGCGCCTGACTTTGCGGTTGCCATGGTTGTAATTCCCCAGTGTTACCGGGAAGTCAGGTGACAATAAATATTTACGGGTCTGGCGGCAACCTGCAACCCGTAATGACGCCCATAGTCTCTCAGTACTGGAAGTTTTAGGGACTAATCCGTTTCCCCATATGAATGATCAAAAAGGCAGGGGAAGTAAAGCTGAAGGTTTAACGTACCTCCAAAAAGTCAGGACAAGGTTCAAAACAAGCAGTCATCCAGGTGGCAGGACACGGCCATCGCATTTGGATCCAGTTCCTGGGGGTGGACCAGTGTGGGAGGATCACCTGGGTGAGGGGTCTTCGGGGAGTGGGAGACCGGATGGAGAGATGTGGTATCCCCTTCCCTGTAACACCTTTACCCCATCCTACCAAGTAGGATACTTAGGTACTCAACCACCCACTTTCCCAACACCAACAATTTCTTATGGACAGCTCACTATGAGAGAAAACTAACTAACACCAGAGCCCTATACCTGACACTTATTGAACATTGTGTTGAAACGGATCTGAGCCTAGCGGAGTGGGATCTGAGTTGAGCCGTGAATCACCCGAGGAATTTGATACATAATTTGGATACATGAAAATCTTACAAGCATTGTTTTAAAGAGGATCTCAGCCCGGCTGAGGGGGGTCTGAGTTGAATAGTGAATCACCTGAGAAATTGAGTGCATGTGAAATCCTCTGAGGAAAATAACTTGTTTGTTTGTTGCATTAGGCCATCTGAAAGAAGAGACTTTCAAAGGCAAACAGACTTGGGCACATAAGGCCTTGATGCTAATGTTTGAAATGCACCCTCGTGCTAGAGAAGCCAGAGACTGTGCTAAGCTCAAGAGTGTTGCCTTGTCCCGTGCTGAAAACGTGGGGAAGGGAGGCCAACCCGCCTGAATATCCTGCCTTACAATTTCTTGGACATTTCTTTCTTTTATATAAGACTGTTTCCCACACTATTTGTAATTAGAGGCAAGGATTGGCAATAGTTTTTTTTGTATAGGCCCTTCACTTTGACAAGGCACCACTAGGACTGCGTTATTATTATTTGATGGTCGTAGCTTGCTCCCTTCTTTAGATTTAGGATTAGATAGGAGTTTTTCAAACCTTTTTTCTAAAAGTTCAATAAACACACTTGAACTGTGGTCACTTGTGTCTGTCTTACTGTTGACACTATGCCTTCCTTACAGTGTCCCATAGAAACCTATGGAGGGAAAATTGCAAAAAGAAAATCTTTATCAGCAAGTGGTATGTAGGTACAATTAACCACAATAGAAACAGTCTAATAGAATATACACAGAATACCAAAAATATACTAATTTAATAGGCCTTTAAACACTAAGCAAGTAAAACTTGAGATGCATATATAAAGTAACACACTTACATACACATATATTTACTGTGGTAGGTAAGAATCAGGAAACTGACAAAACGACATGTTGCCTAAATTATTATTTTCTTTCTTTAAAGTAAAAAAGTTTTAACCTTTCCCTAAGACTCTAATCTCTACTCTAAAAAGAAAAAAGTAAAATGATGCTTGTCAGGATGACTTACATAAATGAAGTCTTTGGTCCAAAATCCTATTGTAGCCTAGTTTCTTCTACCTACCACTGAAAAGAAAAATACAAATAAAACCAAGACATACTGTGGGCCATTGCCCAAATAAAAGAACGATGGCTGGGTTCGGACCCCCACGTTTTTGACTTTTTACCATACACCGCTGGCCTACGTGCACAGTCCCAAAAATGCAAGTTTGTATCCTTTCAGTCTCTTTCTCTCTGAAATTGGGTCTCTCAGTCTTTCTCTGTTATGGCAGACTTTCTCCGGTTATGCCACTCTGGGGCTTTTCGTGTTTATCCCAGCTCCACGGCTTGTCTTTGTTTCACGTTTCCCGCCACTATGGGGCTCTTGGTGTTCTCCCCACTCCCGAGTTTCTCTGTGCTCTCCTTACCTTGGGGTTTCTCTGTGCTGTCAACTATTCTGTAGTCCTCATCCTCTTCCTTGCATCACAGCCCTCCTCCCGGTTCCCTAGAGCCACTGTGTACCTTCTTCTTCCATGCAGTGCCAGTTACATGACTCACCAACTGAGTACTGCATCGGACGCTCTCTTTTCTCGTCTCCCTCTGGCTCTGCACAGGATTGTGGTGTCCATTTCCCTTTGTGCCAGTCTCTCGGCTTTCCGAGGGATCTTGCCCTCCTGCGCTTCTCTGAACTAGTCCTTTCAAGCTCCTTGTTCAATAGGCACTACTGCCTTTCCCCGGAGCCAACCGCAACGTGGGACACCGTGTCCGGCGGGCTCTCTCTCTGCCCTGCTACACCGCAGAGCGGCTTCAGGCTCCTTCAACTCCACGGGCTTCACTCATCAGTGCTTCTGATTGGCAATTGATTTGATGCTCCTCCAAGGTGCTGGGCCATCCGCTGCTCTGCTGTTTCAGAGTAGGACTGGGGATAGTTGGGGGTCAGGAACCAATAAATCCATACAACAGAAGGTTTAAGAATATTATACATGTCAGCTACCACACAGCCAACTAAAGTCTTAACGGCTGGAGTGAGGATAGGGTTAATTGTGTCCCTTTCAGGGATTTACCTGTCCTGTACAACTGTAATGCAATCGTACAGCCCGAATGGTATGAATAGTATGTTGGCCAGAAGCAAATTGCATCATGTAACTAACATTGTGAACCGTGAACCATGAAACCTGAATGCGACCATTGGGAGTCCATTTTGTAATTGCCTGCCATTTCCTTTCTAAACGCTTTTGCAAATATATTCTCTGCTTCAGGTCTACACACGGTGCGAGGCCACAGCTTGAAGTTTGAATGCTAACGTAGACAGGAATGTGAAACCCTGCAGAAATACATTGTTTTTCTTATTCTGTGAAGCCTTGAAACTATACATAAGCATCGACTAATCAGCAACCCAGGTGCCAGCCTGTCTTGCAAACACTGTTGTAGAAGGCAGTTAAATATGAATTATGTGCGGCTAACGGTGCTCCTCCATGAAAGATGGTATTTTCTGTGCTTCAGAACTGTCGGACCCTTAGCCCATGAGCGCAGCGAATAGCTAACATTAGTTGGAATGTCTCCCTGTTAGAACATGATATCCTTCCCGTGCCAGTGCCCCGTGTTCCCCAAAACAGTAAGCTGTCGCTGCAGCCTCAGCTAGAAATACCAAATGTTTAGCCTGAATGAAGTTACGTGCATAACTGTCAATTACTGAACCCTAGCTTGTATGTCATGTATATGGGCGGACCGAATAATGCTGTACAATGATGATGTGTTATGTATATATATTACTGCTTTACCGATGCTCGCTCTCTCTCCTCTCATGATGTCTGTGAACACACATCGTGAGGTGTTGAGACCCAGTCGGTCGACTGAGATACACAGAATATAAACCAGACTTGTTTGGGAAACGAACCTCACGACTCGTGTGACATTATTACATGGTTATTGTGCCTTTATTCCATATATGGTCTTACAAAATGGCGCCCGAACAGGGACCCTCCGTGTGATGCTCCATCGCGTACATTGAAGGCAAGGACAAGTCGAGGATGAAGCTGTCGGACCGGGATCGGAAGGTGTTCGGGGCACCACTGCAGAAGTGACTCACCTCTGCAGAAGTGACTCCTCCGCAGATCTGCACACGGCCGATCCCCGATCGACGAGCAGCGCCCAGAGAGCATCAAGGCGAGGGTCCTGGAAGCGAGGCAAATTTTGTCAGACACGTTGGTCATGCCTGTATACGGCGAATTGCGTCCTGAGTGACCAATTGATTGATCAGGTGAGTCGTGCCCCGATTCTTAAATGTCCTGATATTGGCTGAGTGTTGCACCTGCAAGTACAAACGCCCAGGTGAAAAAGGTAAGAGTTAACCATGCCTGGGAAATTGTCTTCCTACCTAGTGAGATTTTTTCACTGCGGTAGACAGTCTTTGGAAACTGGCCATGCCGCGCCACCCGAGGGGTCGCCGGCTTATGAAATGTACATTAAGTATGGGATTGGGGCAATTGTGTTTAATGCGATTTGGCATAGGCAGACCAGATGTTTATCAGACCTTCAGTGGCCGAATAATGGAGCTTCAAGCTAGCGCGCACAGAACATTTGGAATCAGTACTTCTACTGAAAAAGGCCAGGCCCGCAGCGTTCGCCGCTGTTAGGAACTGGAGGAAGGAAGCAAATCAACGCTTGAAACGTAGAGAGAAACACACACGTAGACACATGTCAAATACAGAGAAAGCGTTAGTGCATGATCAACAGAAGCAGATAGAAGCCATCAGGAACATGGATAGGGCCTGACAATTAGACATACAGAAAATATATCCTTCACAGGATTTGCATACATCAGACGAATTGATAAATAAGATACTGAATGACTGGAGAAATGATCATCCAAGTACTGACCCAGTTGAACCACCTCCCTACATGTCTCCTCCAGCCGCTATTCCCACGCTTGCATCTGCACCTGCAGTAACCGTCCCATTTGCGCCAATGACATCATTTCCTCCACCTCCTACAGAGCATGAGTTATACACTTTAGCTGGCAGTTCTGCATCAGTGGGGCCTGAAAGAGGAAGTATTAGACAAACTCGTAGTACGATTAGTAAGGAACGGAAAGACAAACTGAAACGGTGGGCTGAGACGTGTATTGATGATGGCAATGAAGTGGCTGTGCAAAGTTCCACATCCGATCATAGAGGTTTTGGCGAACAACATGTATTGTTAGAATATATGGGAAATTATCTTGCTAATGTATGGAGTGACTTAACTGATACCGCAAGAGTTGCACGATTTTACTGTCCTTTCCTATTCACAAGATAGTGCTGCGAAAATACGAGAACATGTAGGGCAAATATTTGTGTTTAAGCGAGAATTTGACCGATTGCATAAAGATATAATGAGTAAGCATGAACCGCATATGTCATATGTCCAGAAACGATTTCTTCCGCCGTTGAAACCTGTTAGTAAAGAGATGTGTATTTGTACGTGAGGTGCCCTTAGATGGATTATGGATGTTGCCATTTCCCCGATTGAAGTGCATGATACGTTTAGTCAATATACACCAGAAATGCAGAGAAGAGTGTTACAGGTTATGGTGGAATATTTACAGGATGAATGCATGAAGAAGAAGGTTTGTTGTCTTGTTGATTTGATGACGATTTATAAAAGAGCATTTTCGTCTGACACCGAAACTGCTGCTTTTTCCCTTGATTTGGCTTTGCTGCTTAATAGACGCTCAGATGCAGAATCCCTTACTTTGCAATTACCCATGAGGGAGGTGCCTCCCACGTTAGGCCCGAAAGTAGAAATTCATGCCGTAGGACAAACTCCAGCACATACGATAGAAGCCCATTATATGGCACAGTTTGTACATGTCCCCTTTTCTAGGCAAGAAGTGAACACTATAAAACAGTCGGTCCCTGATATTAGGAAAAATCCTGTCGGTTTTTATAAGGAAATTGAATCTGTTTTGAATTCATCTGTTATAACACTTAGTGACATTGATCTATTGTTCCCTGTGATTCTTCCTGCTGACATATGGAAACTGTCATGCATCAGCCGTGGAGAGTATGGCATCGATGGAGATACACATAACATGGTGGTTGACGTTCCATATCACTGCTCCATGATTTTTCCAAGATGGCCGCTAGAACGTATTTACATCACATGCACGATGTGTTGTATCGAAGTTTTCTCTTACTCCATACGCTTGCGCCTTTGTTACTCTTGGACAATTCTATTACGTTTCATCAGCTTACTGATTCCTCTTTGTCTATAACTTACTCCTGTCACCCTTGAAGGTTACAATTCACAGGTAAAATCTTGTGGGTATCTATCTGTTATCACACGGAGGAGGCACTTCTGTCTCTGCCCCCATAGCTTTCATTCTATACTTTACCTTTCTCCGTTATTTCCATCTACTACCTTACTATACTTCCGTTCTTAGGTCGTCTATTCATCTTTGGGTTCTCGCTTACTCTCTTTCAGCCTCGGCTTACTGTTTATACTACTAGTGCTACTGATTTTCGTTCTCGCTCTCAACTGTGTTTCTTTTGCGTAAATTCTCCCCCCTTCCTTCTTCCGACGGAATTCCCGTTCTTTGGGTCTGCAGTCCGATCGGCTCTGTCAAGGGGTTTGACCCATGTTGAATCCTTCGACTGGGTAGATGTGGGGATGAGCTGTCGCCGCCCATTATTCTATCCCAGAACATGCTGAATCAATAGACTGGGTAGATGTGGGGATGAGCTGCCGCCGCCCATCATTCCATCCCAGAATCCAGGAGAACTGCGCAGTTGGCACAAGACCACTCCAAAGATACAACCTTCTTGTGGGGGGTTCCACATCACCACTCTACTGTAAGGATGCCATCAAAACAATGTTAAGCAAGGGCCCTATACTATCAAGCAAAAGACCACTCTATTGAAATGCAGTAATTCAAGACAGATCCCAAAAATAGATGCAATACCGGTACTCACCACTATCAGAAAGCCGGCGTTTTAAAACCACCAGACTTTTGTGTAAAACTGAACAGAGGAACCCAAACCAGGCCAAGGAAAGACTTGATAAGAGGTGGATACAATGTAAAACTATATTCTGAAATGACTTGAAGGAAGTAATTATTTAATGTATATGTAAAAGTTGTAAGTTTTGATTTAAACTGGGAACTAAAGTGACATTTAGCTGAATTCTGCCTGACAACTACCCCCGACAGGAGAAACCTGCTCAGCCACTCTTCCCAGGCCTAGCTGCATCCTGCTTCCCCACCAAAAGGAGTTGACACCTCTCTGATTAGATTAGGGGAGGGGCACCTGCAGGAGGTTGAACAAAGCCTTGTCCTGGACTCAGGCACTCAGGCAAATGTTATATTGGGGGGGGGGGGCGTAAAGTGGCTTCCTCTTGGGAGAAGTGGGAGGAGAAGTGCCTCTGGGAGCCACCCGAGCTGGAGGCGGGGGCAGACAGAAGCTTCCGCCATGTGCTGTGGAACCTAAACCACACCCATCTGGGCCAGAGCATAATTTAAAAAAAGATGGATAATTCATAGTACGGACTTGTCAGAATTATATAAGTAATATCATTATTCTTGTGATTTTTCTGTGCACGTTTTAAGAGGTGTTAGGACCCTGTGGTGTATGCTGGGGGGTTGCTAGTGAAAAATAGGGTCTTACTCCAAATGTCTGCATGTTAAAAATCTGACACTTCATCAATTAATGTCCATACTCCTTGCGCACATGTGTGTAATTTTTGGTAAATGTCCGATATTGGTAAACCAGTCAAAAAGCGCAAAATGTTGTCATTTTTTAATGCAAGCCCCCAGGAAGATCACAGGCGGACAAGCATGGACCATAAGGAATATATAATGTGTACATGTAATTTCAACAAATTGTGTATCTGGGAAATATGTATTTGAATCAAATATAGATTTGTGGGCAAATTGACCAGTGGAGGATCCTCTGACCCATAAACAGACCTCATCATGATGACAATCCATTTCCTTCCCCCAATCATGGGAGAGGGGAGAATTAGGCCAATGACAAGTAGAGAGGGGTAGGCTCAGTCATGCCAGGCACACACCCATTTTCAAAACACATAAAAAGACACTGCTGGGACAGGTAGAGACATTCAATTCCATTTGCTGCGGAGCGTGCTGACCGACGACTTCACATCCAGAGATCCAACACTTAGACTTCCAAGCTAAACAGAGACTACAGAACTTTGAACCAAGAAGGCCCACTGCAAGCAAAAGTATTTGTCAGCAGGCCTCAAAATCATTTGCAAACTATTGCACAGCCGGGCGAGCTGTCTGAATTCTTTTGCCAAGAACTTTTGCCAGTACCCAGAAAGCAGTGTTACATCCAGAATCCACTTGATCCGGACCGGAAAGCAGAGCAGTATCCAGAACCAGAGGCCGCTGTATCCAGAGAGGCTAGACCAGCAGAGCAAAGCTGACCCAGACCGCTGTGAGCAGAACCAGAGATCTGGATCGCTGTGAGCAGGACCGGTGCCTAATTGACCCGCCAAGCAGAGAGAACCGCCGCTGGACGTGTTGACCAGATCCGTGACGAGGCCCATTAATTTCAAAATTAGGAGTGAGTATCCGCCAGAACTGTGCAGAACCCAATCTCTTAGTTAAAATAATCTAATCCAAACTATTTTAACTTAATTAGAACTGCCTCCTAGAAAGCTGTCATCTGTCATTCTAAAGCTGCACAACTGTCACCTGTCATTTTAAAGCTGAAAGCTGTCAACTGTCATTCTGAAACTGTGATTCATTTCTGAAAAAACTACCTTTACAAAATCGTCTGTATCTCCAGAACAGTTTGTGCTTGGTTTAAATTTACCGCGATTTGCGATTTTGTCTCAATTTCTCCACTTGTCAAAATAGCAGCTCCATTCTTTCCTTTGTTAAAATCCGTTTGCAACCTGGTAATAACTCATAGAGCATTGCTAAAGTGAGCCTGAACTAATACCAACAAGCATCTCTCACTCACCCTGAATCTCTAGAGGGAATTAAAATCAGTTAGCACATTTTCCCATCCATTGCCATCACATTTAAAAGCATTTTGGGCCTGTGTTTCAAACTTCTACCTGTTTCCTCTAAGCTTGCTGGGGGGGGGGGACTGAATTCCGTATTGTATTTGATTGTATTCCTGAAGACTGTGTGTGTTACTTCCATCTCCTTGCATTGCATATAGGGGGGGTGAATTGCGACCAGGGGAAAAGTGAACATATTATCTCTTGTGAAACCATATCAGTTTATTTTCTGTACTGCATTTATTCCACCTTGCATTTCCTTGAAACCATAAAGCATTTCAGCTACCTCATCCTCTATACTACTTCTAAGTAACCAAATCAGTTTACCAGTAGAACATCAGCACACGACGACTACCGGCCGCATACACCCCAGGCCCAGCCGACGGAACCACCGGGCTGAGGCTGCCAACAGCACATCACTGCAATCTTGCACTTTTCCAGCCTCCACCCACTAACCCACCCCTCCCTCCCTCTTTCAGAGCCGCCAGAGCGCCAGGGGACCACTCCGGTGGTGATAGTGCGCGGTACAAATGACCTTTAACATTAACATTGTTGATCACTGTCATATTTTAAGTGTGATATCCAATATTAATTTATTATAAAAGTATGATAGATATATATTGTTATATTTCTCAAATAAACCTTTTAAATTTGCAAAACCGACCTACTTCTTGGCTCAGTGGGGTCAGGGGGATTCTAAGAGAGGGGTGTTATATAAGGGTTGTCATCCAGAGTACATGAACTGGACCTAAAAATATATCAATAAGGGTTTCCCTCAGCATCCCAGACTAGGCATTGACTTAGCTGTAGTGTTGAAGTGAAGACGCTTAACAGCTCAGTTTCAGCAGGGCAGATCATTTTCAGTTCTGTTCTGTTCTGTTTTGGCGGCGTACGTCTCACAGTGCAGCCGCTACTTGCAGTTGCCCGCTGCAGCATATCAGTTCCAGTTCTGTTCTGATTTGTCGGCGTACGTCTTGCCATGCTGCCGCTTATTGAAGTTGCCAGCCGCAGTTTCTGGTGCTACAGGTTACCGCAACGTCTTGCAGAACCAGCTATCATCACTTTGAACAAAAGGCACTTACCTTTCACGGCCGAAGATCAGATCCCGGACATTGTAACCTGTTACAAAATCAAACATCTTAACTTTGGACAGATTGTTAACTTACCTTCCACGACAGAAGATAAACACAGGAGAGACACCATCAACTCAACTCAGGGTTTTTTCAGCCGCCAGCTTTTTCCCTGAGATTGGGGACTTGCTCCTCGGTGGCCCCCGAGACTAGGTCACCTTCCGGTCACGGTGGCCACTGGGGAGTCACACCCCTACTTACATCATAAAAAAGAAAGAAAGGAGAAGGAGCCAAGGAAGAATCGAAGAATCCTCCCCACCTCCCCTCCAGCACTATCTGAAATGTCGTCAGGCCTAGTATGATAGTCACTTGTTTTGTTCCTCCACCACCTTTCTACACCCCTCTCCCACACCTCTTGTTTTTTTCCGACTCTACCAGAAATCTCATCAGGCCTAGTACGGTAGTCGCCTGTCTGTTTTAATTTCCTTCCCACTCTCTTCCTTATCTATGTCTTAGCTCTTGCACTATCTGAAATGTCGTCAGGCCGAGTACGATAGTTAATTTCACATCCTTACTGTTCATGGCCTGTAAGAATGTCATTGTTTTTTCCCTTGTTCCCTCTCTTGCTTTGAAGCACTTTGAAACACATTGTGTATAGGTGCTATATAAATAAACTATCATATCATATCATAAGGAAGGAGGTAGAGATTATTGAAGACTCATTGGAAGAAACAGGTGAGGAGGAATTAAGGGAAGGGAACAGTATCTCTACCAGTTCTGACAGAAACAAATTAGAAGTATAAATTAGAAGTATAAATGATGCACCGATGCTATGCAATAAATGGGAAACTTTGATTAAAGTCGATAGTGAGAGAAAGGCTGGAGAGAAACCTCCTTAAGTAATTTTTACTTTGCCCTCACTGATAGTATTGAAATTGAAAACTTTAGTGCCTGAGAAGAGAATAGTTTGGGATAAATTGACTGCTTGTTTACAAGGTAAACGGAAGGAGCGACTGAATTTTTTGACCTGATTTGAATAAGTATTTGCAGATTTTAGTGGTCAAGATCTAAGTACAAAACCTGGAAAGAGATTATTTGTTGATAGATTTGTGCAAGGATTGTTACCGGAAATTCAGACATTGATAATGACATCTGAAAGTGGATGGCAAGCAAAGTCACAAAGTGAAGTATTACACATGGCCCAATATTATGAAACCCGAGTAAATTCAGAAAAGGATAAGGTAGAAAGAAAGAAAGAAAGGAGATCTGAAAATAAGAGTGTTACTACAACAGGTAGCCAAAGGTAATAGAGGTGGCGGAAACGCACCATCTAGAGTCCAATTTGCATTATCATCCAACATACATGGGGGTCCGATGGGTATAAATCAGTGTACCTATTGCAGACCGGAAGGCCATTGGTGAGCACAGTGCCCATTTCGAGAAGACCATTTAGAGGTCATCCAGGAATAGGGGGCCAGAACAGAAGTCAGATTCAGTCACAATTTCAGGAAAATCAAGTTAATCAGAATCAGCAACAGAACACCATGAATGGTGCAAATGTTTTTGATAATCCCTCCAATGCATACTACTCTGGAGACTTTACATCTGATGATGTACTGTTCCCCTAGGCCAGCCCGAAGCAGGGTTTGGAACCAGTGCCTATTCCTGTTCATCAGAAACGGCCCTACGTAGAAATGAAGGTTGGGAATAGGGAGCATATTTTTCTAGTGGCCACAGGTGCACAGAAATGTTCTATCGAGCATCAGCGGTTTCCAAATATACCACTGTCAGGGCATAGCAATGTTTCAGTAGGGTTCTCAAGTACACCAGTAATTAGTCCAGTTTCACAACCAGTGTCAATCACATTAGGTCCATTCACTGAATCTTGTCCATTTCTTTTGACGTCAAATTGCGGCGAGAATTTGTTGGGGTTGAACCTATTGAAAAAATTGAATGTAGTAATTTATTGTTCTCCTGATGGAGTGTATTTGACAATTTCGACACAAGAAACTCCTGTATCGCAATTCATGTCTACCATTACCGACTGAATTAAGTAAAGTACCGACTAGTATATGGGCAAATGATAACGATGTAGGTATTTTAAAAATGGAACCAGTAAAAATTGTTTTGAAAGTAGGAATTACACTACCACGTATTCCGCAATACAACATTTTGATTGAAGGTGAGCAAGCTCTGAAATGCATTATATCCGGTTTAATATCCAGAAATGTCATTGAAGAAATTTCTGGAAGTATATGTAATAGTCCTATTCTTCCAGTTTACAAGAAAGGAGGTAATGAAATGCCTTACCGTTTTATAATTGACTTACGTGCAGTGAACCAAATTGTTGCTCCGCAATTCCCGCTAGTCCCCGATGTCACCACAATTTTGACTATGATTCCACCCTCTGCATCACATTTTAGCGTAATTGACTTGAAAAATCATTTTTTTATATTCCCGTTCATTCAGACAGTAGATAACTATTTGCGTTCACAATAAGACGCCGCTCATTCACATTCACACGTATTCCTCAAGGTTACACTGAAAGTCCAAGTATTTACAGTAGGGCATTGAAGGAACAGCTAGATATGCTTGAGTTACCAGCAGGCTGTATATTATTACAGTACAATGACGATCTGCTTATAGTAGCGGATGCAGAGGAGATTTGCAAAAAAGGTAGTGTGTTATTATTGAAACATTTAGCGGCACAAGGACACAAGGCTTTGTTGAAGAAATTCCAGTATTGTCGAGAGGAGGTGGCCTATTTGGGCTACCTCCTATCAAAGGAGGGAAGGAGATTGACACCAGAAAGCATAACAAGCATCTCTGATACGCCTATTCCAAATAGCCAAAAGGAAGACAGAGCTTTAATTGGCATGGCTTCATATTGTAGGTAGTGGATTCCGAACTTTTCTATGATTGTAAAACCCATAGTGGCACTGACAAGGAAGGATGTTACCTTACCTTTGCCATGGAACACGGAGTGTCAAAATGCTTTTGACCTGCTCAGAGCTGCGCTATGTTCAGCTCCGGTTTTGGGCACGCCAAATTATGAGAAGTGTTTTATGTTGTTTGTACATGAGAGTGATGGATGTGCTTTGGCTGTTGACTCCGGAACACAGGGGTAAAAATAGACCATGCGGTTATTTTTCTTCCACGTTGGATCCTGTTGCATGCACTTTACCACGTTGCTTACGAACTGTTGCTGCTGCCACCATGTCAGTGAAACAAACCGAGGAGATGGTTTTAGGTCACTCTTTAACCGTGATGGTACCCCATTAAGTAGACGTTCTTTTAACTAGAACACAGACGCAACATTTCACAACTGCCCGACTAACAAGGTATGAACTGATCCTATTTGCACCGCATATCCCAATTAAGAGATGTTGCTCTTTGAATCCGGCCGATTTATTGCCTCGTCCAAGTAAAGGAGGGAGTGAGGAGAAATTATCACACGATTGCTTAACTAAAACTGAGCAAGAGACAAAAGGAAGAATTGATTTAACCGATATACCCCAGAAAAGGCCAGATGGAGAACTGTTTTGTGATGGCTCTTGTTTTAAATTACCGAATGGCATATCAACTGCTGCTTTTGCCATTACCCCATTGAAAACTACTGCAGAGAGCAAACGAATGCCACATAACTCAGCACAAGCTGCGGAAACAATAACTTTGACCAGAGCATGTGAAATTTCTGAAAACCTAAGTGTAAACATATACACTGATAGTCAATACGCCCTCTGGGTGGTCCACAACTTTGGCCGATTACGGACTGAAAGGGGTTTTCTGACGTCCCATGGAACCAAGATCCAACATCGCACTTTAATAGTGAGACTGTTGTCAGCACTTGTGCTTCCTAAGCGATTAACAATAATGAAATGTAACGCCCATAAACAGGTAACATGTAACCAAGGAAACGCATTTACGGACAGAATCGCGAAACAAACTGCCACTGATTGGCACACCAAAATGTATATCGAAACATAGAGGGTGTCCTGCATCATAGAGGATGGAATTGGGAATGTAAAAGAAATACAAGCAGAGGCTACTCCTGAGGAAATAAAACAATGGTCAGAGGGTCCAGCAGAATTAGATACCGAGGGTTGTTGGGTAGACAAGGAGAAATGTAGATGGATGCTGCCGAATGCGTATGTTATGGCAATGGTTACTATGGCTCATGGTCTAACACATATTTGTACGAAAAAGATTTGTCAGCACCTTGATTTTGTATGGTATAATGACAATATACCAAAAACTGCAGAGAGGTTAGTTCAAAACTGCATGACTTGTTTACAACACAACATTGGAAAGGGAACAGTGACACCAATAGGACGTTTTGGTCTTCCCTCAATGCCCTTTGAAATAATACATTTCGACGTTATAGAAATGGAGAGATGCCACAATTTCAAGTATGCCATTGTAGTGGTCTGTGCATTTAGCAAATGGGTAGAGGCCTATCCCCTGAAAGACTGTTCAGCCATGTCAACAGCGAAATCCATGTTAAAGAAATACTTTCCGAGGTTTGGGCTACCACGTGTCATATGGTCAGATAACGGCCCACATTTTACAGCTGCCGTGATACTACAGATCTTTACAGGCCTCCAAATTGATAAACGATTCCATTCAGAAAGACATCCGATGAGTTCTGGTCTTGTGGAACGGCAAAACGGTATTTTGAAAAATAAACTGGCAAAAATATGCGCCGAAAGTAATTTGAAATGGCCCGACGCTTTACCGCTAGCCTTGTTATCAATGCGTACGCCTGTGCAATCAAAGACTGGTCTCTCACCCTATGAGATTATAATGGGGAAACCAGCCAATGTATGGAATGTGCCACGTCCGAGAAGGTTAAAGGATATAGAATATCCATTACTTACTAAATACTGTAAACAGTTGACTCAAAACTTGCGTTTGATTCATCAGCAGGTGCAAGATGCTCTTCTTGTCAGATACACAGGCCCAGGCCATCGTCTGCAACCGGGCGACTGGGTCCTCATCAAGAATTTTGAGAGAAAATCTTTGCTTGCACCACGGTGGAAGGGACCATACCAGGTACTCCTGGCTACGCAGACTGTGGTTCGAGCAAGCAATCGGAAGCATTGGATGCATGCAACGCACACGAAAAGAATCCCGTTTCCTTTGCCACATGAGAAAGAAACTGATGATTCTGATTACCAGAGTGCACCAGCTGTGATTGATCACAAGGGCATTGGTGAAATTCAGCCGAAACTACTTCCTGAGCCCAAGAAGGGGCCTGGGGAGATTGCAACAAAATCTAAAACATCAGTGTTACCTCAACCTTGTTTGCCTTCTGCCTCATCATCAGCAATTGCATCACCAATTAGCATGGTTTCTGCATCTGCTGCAAACAACGATAGTGCATTGTTCGGCGACCACACCGTACCTGGAGTTTTAAGGTACAATATGCGTCCACGGATTCAGAAGTAATTGCAACAGCCTTTGTTTCTGGCCTACGGATTGGGCTGTAAATGGAGGCCTAGGGAAAGGGAGCATATCAGCTGTATCGGATGAAGGTTCTGACACGCGATTTCCCGGTGCTATTATTGAAAGTGAAGGGCTTTGCAACCTAGCGCGGACAAGGGGGGGGCAAAGGTACCGACACTATGGAAAACTGATGCGTATACTTGCTCCTATATTTTGGAGCCTCTGAGGTAAACACCAGCTTGCTGCCATCTTAAGCAGGCCGAATTGAACTTGCTTACATTCTACTGACTAAACGTGTGTTGCCGTGTGAGGCTTTTTCCGACGGACGCTGAGAAACCTTTGAAATAATTCTCTATAGATCATGCCTGTATTCGCTCCTGCTGCTTCTTGCACTGATGAAGACATTAATAGAACTATAGACATTCACGCTGAAATTTATCCGAGAAGGACTTGGTCTATTAAGACTAAACTGCTGCTGGCCATCATACTTATCTGCATCGTATTTACACTAATTCAATATCCTGGTATTCAGAAGATATACATCCCATGAATACCCTATTGCCCACTGTCAATGCTCCCACTATGACCCGGGCTCATGTGCTTTCTTACACTCTCCCCTCCACGAGATGTTAAACACAGAAAAGGTTACGATAACAATACTCTGTTATTGATTATGAATATGACACATGCAATCTTGAAACGATCCAAATGCTGGGTGTGCTTGCATTTACCCCAGCATGGGGAGAGACAAATGGGTTGATATATACATCCTCTGTCCCCGAGTACTGCCTGTTATGCATCACTAGGAGCTCTATTTTTTTGGGAGCTGGAATGACAGTACCACTGGGAACTTTGATGGAACTAACAAATTAATTTGAGAGATTGGTATTGACACCCTTGGGTTATTCCGCGTTTTCAAATAGAAGCAAAATGAACACTGCATCGACCAGTCCCATTGATAGATTCTATAGACCTTACCAGTTGCTGATTACTTTTAAAATGGCTCATGTTAAAATGGCTCCTGTAGGTAACAAAGATGCCATGCCTCCTTCCTACACTATTAACCATAGTCCATATTCTGTTCCATTCTGTTTGCAGAAAAAAGGTTCTCACCCAATGGGTACATTTACCAGATGTATGAATACTGCTGTACTGGAGCACAAAGAGAAACCGCTATATATAGGAGGTCCTGTCTATTTTGTGTGTAGCGATCAAGCCTATCCATGGTTACCTAGAAACTGGGAAGGTACTTGTTATTTGGGGATACTTTTACCTGGTGTATTTCTAGCTACAACCTCTGAAATAGCAAAAATATTTAAATCTCGCTCTCGGCGAGATGATGCTGCTTGGCAAATTGTTGGTGACATAGCTAAATCCTTTATACCTTTTTAGGGACAAGCAATACATTCATGGAATATTAGAAGACTGTCCAGGGTGTTAGAGAAAACTATTAATGAAACCACTGACCTACTATACAACACGACACTGGAACATAAAGCAATCAGACTAGTTGCACTTCAAAATAGAATGGTTGTGACATTCTTTTGGCTGACCGTGGAGGTGTATGCAAATTAGATCGGTATGCTGTGTTTTTGTAAGCGACTCCTCCCCTACAATATTTGAAGCAATAAAAAAATTACATGTTCTGAGTTCTGAAATCTACGTTCCCACAGGTGGCTGGAATATAAATTTGAGTCCTGGGAACTGTTACGATCCTGGGTATGGAAATTAATCGCAATTTTGGTCATGATATTCAGTTTCCTCATACTCTGCTGTTATTGCATACAATGTTTGCCAGCCATCTGCTCCATAATTACAAGTGAATGTGTACAGATAATTAGTACAAAGATCCCAAAGCCCGAACCCAATATGATAAATGGTGGTCTCAAACATGACAATGAAATAATCAAGGAGTTTATGGCAATCAATATTTCTGATAAGGATTATGATAGCGACTTGGGTAGTTTGGAAATTGATACTTGGTCTGATGATGACGCAATGTTTGGATGATGCTATCGGCTTAAGGCCAAAAGGAGGGTTTGTAAAACTGTAATGCAATCGTACAGCCCGAATGGTATGAATAGTATGTTGGCCAGAAGCCAATCGCATCATGTAACAAACATTGCGAACCATGAAACCTGAATGCGACCATTGGGAGTCCATTTTGTAATTGCCTGCTATTTCCTTTCTAAATGTTTTTCAATTATATTATGTGCTTCAGGTCTACACACGGTGCAAGGCCACAGCTTGAACTTTGAATGCTAACATAGACAGGAATGTGAAACCCTGCAAAAATACATTGTTTTTCTTATTCTGTGAAGCCTTGAAGCTATACATAAGTATCGACTAATCAGCAACCCAGATGCCAGCCTGTCTTGCAAACAATGTTGTATAAGGCAGTTAAATAAGAATTATATGCGACTAACGGTGCTCCTCCATGAAAGATGGTATTTTCTGTGCTTCAGAACTGTCTGACCCTTAGCCCAATGATCGCAGCGAATAGATACATTAGTTGGAATGTCTCCCTGTTAGACCATGATATCTTTCCCCGGGCCAGTGCCTTGTGTTCCCCAAAACAGTAAGCTGTCTCTACAGCCTCGGCTAGAAATACCAAATGTTTAGACTGAATGAAGTTACGTGCATAACTGTCAATTACTGAACCCTAGCTTGTATGTCAGTGTTAGGGAGAATTCTCTGTTAAGGCTAATTTCCCAAACCTAGTGAGTCCCCCAGCAGCTTTGCTGGATTTTTGGGGTTTATTTTTTCTCCTGCTAAGAGTGAGACTCTTTTTCTCCCACTCTTAGACATGATTTGAGATATCCTTTGACTATGTAATGTGTTTTATGGGCTATGGGGTCTTTTACTCCATAGGGTTTCAAGTGGTTTTTGGTAAGTGTGTTACACAGCACCCTCAGTGCAGTAACACAGGGGTGTCATAGTGACCCCCAAACATAGACTCCATACCCTGGGACTGACTACTGTCTCCCAGGGCATGTAAAGTCACCATTGACTTTACTAGACTTAAATTGGGAACAGAACCAGTACAAACCATCATATTGTGGAAGTACTGGGTAGGGGAAATTAGATTGCCCCTGGGTCTGTTTTTCGAGGGGGCACTGTGCAGTCCCCCCTCATTGAGTTTCTGGCTGGTGGCTGTGCTTACGACGCGAAATATTCCTTAAGAATATTTACTATGGGATTTTCCCATTTATTTTAAACGCACCACTTTTTGGTGCAATGTTAAAGATACCGCCGGGTTATTTATTTAATATTTATTCCCCGGTTGGGTCTTTTTGCCAGGACTCAGTTTTAAAATGGCATTTGTGTTTGCCTCTGTGACTCCAACCCAAGTCGAGCCCTTTGTTCCACTTTTTGGCGGGCTTCTACACATAAGCCTCCAAACGTGGTGCCACTCTGTCTGGGTCTACAGGATGTGTGGGAGGGGGGTTTAGGCACCCTGGACTGAGTTGCCTCGGCAACTCAAGTCGCACTCTTGTGTGATTGGCCCAGTGGTGAGCCGCCCGGCTCACCACTTAGCATGTTTGAGTGACAGCTAGGACTGATGAATGGGGGTTTTCTGCATAAAAGCAGGGCTTTGGGGACTGGAACTTCAGACGTCGCCACAGGACCAAAGAATCCGAAGAGGGAGAAGCTGAGCCGACCTGCAAAGACGACACCACTGGTGGAGCCCTGCTGAACCAACTCACCACTTCTTCCAACGACAGAGGAGATCTTCATCCCGAAGAGTCTTCTTCCTTTGACTGGTGGGGATAACCAGTTTGCCCGCCTTTTCGCCTTCCCAGATCATCTCGTGGCCACCTTGCCTGTGCCAAGCACCCCGGCAACCGGGATACCACGCTTTACCACTACTGTGAATAAAAGGGTAGTACCTTTTAACCGGAGAACTCCGCGGCTGGTTTCTTCCCTGGCAGTGCAACGACTTTCAGCTTTCCTCAATGTCGAGATCTTCTCTTCCTCTGGACGACGCCGCGACTTGCACCCACTGCCAGGAACAACTGCCCCCGCTGGTGGATTCTCTCCACTTTCAAGGTACTGTGTCCGCCTGGCCTCCCACGCAACGGTCTGTGTGGGGTGTCTCGTAAATCCTCAATTTACCACTTGGGTTGGCCATAGACTGGCTAACTGAGCTTTTCTGAGCTGAACTAATTCCTTTTTAAACTCTCTGGAAGACTTTTCAAGCCTTTTAAACTGTGTGATCTTGGGCGCATTGGTGTTCTACTCTCTCTAAGAGGGAGCCGGGCCTCTGAACTTTTTGCTCACAAGTAGACTGACTTTCCTGCCTTGCTGAGTGCTTCTAAAGTATTGTGTTGTGTGCTTTTCTAATTTCTGCCTTTTCCCTCTCTTTTTTGATAACTAATTGGAGTGCCATCTTTAGTTAAGCGCTCACCTCTGTCTGGAAATAAGTGGTGTTAACTAAGACTTGTCTAATAAGGAATAAGGGATGTATATATATTAATAGTGACTGTGTTTTGAGCTTGCTTACAATAATAGTGCTGGAGTGTTTCTAAGTGTGTCTTAAAATAAATAATTATATACGTTGATACCAAAGCTCTGGTCAGTGTTTGCTTGTGCTACTGTATTTTGGTACCTATCTTGTATACTCTATATACTGTCTAACTCTTCTTGAGAGAAGTCTGGCTGCTCAGCCACAGCTACCAGGTAAATCTGGGTGGTACAGACTGCTACCAAATGGGTTTACTGCCAACACCTGTAGTCTTAAGCCTTTTGCAGTGGTCCCTAAGGGAACTGCATGGGTTTCTGCCTAACAGGCATGTATATGGGCGGACCGAATAATGCTGTACAATGATCATGTGTTATGTATATATATTACTGCTTTACCGATGCTCGCTCTCTCTCTCCTCTCACAGTGTCTGTGAACACACGTCGTGAGGTGTTGAGACCCGGTCGGCCGAATGAGATACACAGAAAATAAACCAGACTTGTTTGGGAAACGAACCTCACGACTGGCGTGTCATTAGTATATGGTTATTGTGCTTTTATTCCATATATGGTCTTACAGTCCGATAAATGGGGATCACACTTTCCCTGTCCCCTAGGGGGTGTTAAGCGTATCAGGCTCACCCCACCTAGTCCTTAAGGGGGGTGGCTCCCGATAGGGGAGAGAGGACAAACTCCTTGGATTCGTCACAGTATACAGTTAGTAATCTCTAAATGAGATTACCTACACTTAAAACTATGTTATGTTAATATGCTTTCACACTGTGCCAAATCACCACCCCAGTAGTATAAGAGCGACTAGGTTTGTGCATGGATGCTCCATTCAGCTGAGGCGTGGGTGTGGTATGCGATATGTGTGATGGTGATGGAGCACGACACAGTGGAACATATTCCTTAACTTGGGTATTCAGAGATTAGTTTTTTCCCAAACCAAGATGCAGGAATGAGTCTTAATCAAAGCCAAGATGGATGAATTTATCTTGGATTTATCTGAGGAGGAATCATAGAGAGGGGGAAAGGGGAAAGGGGGGTTTGGAATCATTCTGAGAGGTCTGAACCTCATTTCATCTTGTGCTTTGAACCAGTAGTACCTCTTTTTTGGCGGCTCCAGTCAAATGGACGTTTGATATCAACAAAATTGAACTCAATGTGGCTGAGAAGAATTATCTCTGAAAGAGGACCTACTTTGAACTGGCGGGAGCACAAGCATTAAAAGTAACTAAGTTAAGTGTTTTGGCACTTTTTGTAAATATATGCAAGTACTTATTCAAATATCAACTCAGGAGACTTTTGGAGAAGTGCATCAAGCAATAGTACTTGTGACTGAAAGGTTTTCTGTTTTGAAAGAGCGCAATTACTGCAGGTGAAGTCGTAAATCATCTTCGAGTCCAAGTGTTGAGTCGAAGGAGCATGTTAACGCTCACGTCGAGTGCGTTGTGTGTGGGAATTGGCAAAAAGACGCACAACCTGTTCAAGAACTCTACAGCGCGTAGCATATTTTGAATGTGTAGTTGCCTGGTGAGGTAGGCGAGAGAGATAAACAGCTTGGTGAGCCGTGCATGGTACGATTGCACCAGCCTGCATCCCTGCATCATTCTTCTGTGTCTACGTAAGGTAAAGGGAGATGCAGTGCAATTCTTTCTCACCCTGACAGATATCGTGCTTAATACGCAAGCATAAATGCTTGATCAGTGACTGCATGGAACAAGTTACTTACCTGTAACTGATGTTCTCCAGCATGGGTCTGGCATGGATTCACATGCTCATGAATATTCCCCGTCGTCAGGCCGGGAATCCTCGGTATAGAAAAAATCAGTATCAGTTTTGTTTCTGATCTGTCTTTCTCAGTAGTAACCAATCACTGGTCTCTGGGTCATAATGCCCCCAGACAATGACTGCCCTCTCCCTAAGCCCCACCCCTGGCAGCCATCCTCAGATTTGGTAGCACGTGAAGTGGCAGTATGACCAAGTGAAGAGCCGCAGAGGGGTAGGCGGGAGGGTTCGCATGTGAATCCATGCCAGACCCATGCTGGAGAACAACAATTACAGGTAAGTAACTTGTACCTTCTCCAGCATGGGGTCTGGCATGGATTCATATGCTCATGAATATAAGAATACATAGCAGTATACACATGCACAACCACGGGAGGTGGCACAAGGCTCAATATCAAGCAATACAACAACTCAACATTAAGCAACTCTTACCTCCTCACCAGGCTCACCTTAGGCGAACAGGTTGCGCAGCACTGCCTGGCCGACTCTGGACTCCTCCCTGTAATCCCGGTTGACGCAGTAGAATCTTGTGAAGGTGTGCGTCGACCTCCACGTAGCAGCCCTGCAGATGTCGAGCAGGGGCACACCAGACAGGAACGCATAGTAGCAGCGATCGCTCTGGTCGAATGGGCTCTCGGACGGCCGGGCAGCGGTCGGTTTGCCAACCGGTGACAGTGCATGATGCAGCCGGAGAGTCATCTGGAAATGGAAGTCTTCGAGAGAGCCTTCTCTTGATTCACAGGTCCAAAGTTCACAAACAGCTGTGATGTCTTCCGGAAACTCTTTGTGCGGTCCACGTAGCGCTCTAGATACATCTAGCGAGTGCAGAGTCCTCTCAGCCGGCGACGAAGGCGACGGGAAGAAAACTGGCAACACCAAGGGCTCATTGAGGTGGAAGTCCGACGGCACCTTGGGCATGAAGGAGGGGTGCGTCCTCAGCACCACCCTCGTGTCGTGAAAAGTCTGGAGGCTTGCAAGACAGGGCCTGGATCTCTCCCACTCGTCGTGCAGAGGTGATGGCCACGAGGAATGCTGTCTTCCACGACAGAAACTTCAACGGCACTGAATGCATAGGTTCGAATGGGGCCCCCATGAGCCTAGTTAGTACCACGTTGAGCTCCCATGCCGGGGCAGGGGCCTTCACCGGCGGGAATGATCGGAACAGTCCTTTCATAAATTCCTTCACCAGACAATGAGACCACAAGGACGCCCGTCCTGTAGTTCTGGTGTAACGTGAGACGGCAGCCAGATGTACCTTGATGGAAGCGTGAGATAGGCCAGCCTTGGCCAAAGACAGTAGGTACGGCAATACTTGGGGGGCCGTAATCCGCAGAGGGTTAATCTTCTGTGCCCGGCACCAGATAGAGAACCTCTTCCATTTGTGTCCGTAGCACTTGAGAGTTGAGGAAGCCCTGGCCTTTGCAAGAACCTCTCTGCAGTCGGCCGGGATGTCGTATCCCCCAAACTCTAGTGCTGCAGGAGCCAGGCCTGGTTCGTGATGAAGAATGGCGCCTCTTTCTCTGGAGAGAAGAACCGCGTCCGTCGGTAGCTTGACTGGTGTGGACGCTGACAAGTCCAGAAGGTCCCGGAACCAGATCTGCCTCGGCCACGCCGGTGCGACGAGGATCATCCTGCACCGGGACCTCTTGAGCTGGTTGACGAGCCGGAGTAGCAACGGCGGGAATGCATAAAGGAACAGGCCGTCCCAGGGGAACGAGAAAGCATCGGCCATGCTCCTCGGTTGGGGAAACCTGCTGGCGAACCTCCGGCACTTGGAGTTCGCCGCCGTCGTGAAGAGATCGATCTGGGGTTCGCCCCATCGTCGGAAGAGTCGGTCCACTTGATCCTGGCGCAGTTCCCACTCATGGCACGAGCGCAGCTCCCTGCTGAGTGAGTCGGCGATGGTGTTTTTTTATCCCTGCCAGATGAAAGGGTACCAGAAACATCCCTTGTGCGATGGCCCAATGCCACAGATCCTGGGCTTCCTTGGACAGGGCAGGGGATCTGGTTCTGCCCTGCTTCCGAATGTAAAACATTGTGGTGGTGTTGTCGGTGAAGATCCTCACCACCTTGCCCTTGAGGGACGGAAGGAAGGACCTGAGGGCCCAGAACACTGCGCAGAGCTCCAAGATGTTGATGTGGAGAGTCTTCTCCTCCGAGCACCAAAGGCCTCTCGCGTGGAGGCCCCCGGTGTGTGCTCCCCAACCTTCCAGGGAGGCATCCGTCGTCACCGTCACCTGGTGGGCCGGGGCTAGGAAGCCTACTCCCGCTGTCAGATGAGCGCGGACACCCCACCATCGTATCGCCTGACGGAACGTTTCGTCGAGCGAGATCCTGTCCTCGAAGCTGCCCGTCGTCTGGATCCAGTGGGCGTCGAGGAATTCTTGCAAGGGCCGCATCCAAAGTCTGCAATGGGGCACCAGATAAATGCCAGTAGACATTGCACCTTTCCTAGGATGGTCCTTATCCTTTCCTCCGACGTTGAGGCCCGCCGCGCCACTGTGTCGATCTGTGCTCCCAGAAACAGGGCGACTTGCGACGGGACCAGGTGGGATTTTGGAAAGTTGATGGAGAACCCCAGGTCCGTGAGCAGCTGGACGGACTTCGGATTGTGTTCCACGGCGAGCTACCTTGTCCTTGCCCGTATGAGCCCGTCGTCCAGGTAGGGGTAGACGTGGATGACCTGCAGGCGCAGCCGCGCCGCTGCCGGTGCTAGGCACTTGGTGAACACCCTGGGCGCCAATTTTAATCCGAACGGGAGGGCCTTGAACTGGTAGTGCCGCCCTTTGACCACGAACCTGAGGAACTTTCGGTGCCTCTTTAGAATAGGGATGTGGAAGTAAGCATCCTCCAAGTCCAACAACGACAGGAAATCGCCCTCCTACAGCTGTCCCAGCACGTGCTGGAGGGTGACCATCCGGAACTTCTGTGCCTTGATGTATTTGTTTAGTCGTCGCAGGTCCAGGATGGGACGCCATCCTCCTCTCTTCTTCCTCACGAGGAAGTATCTTGAGTAAACTCCGGAGCCCCGAAGCCTCTTGGGGACGAGCTCGATGGCACCTTTCCTGAGCATCTCCCGTACCTCCAACAGCAGTTGAGGGATGTGATTTTCCTTCCTGGCCTCGGGAGGAATGCGGGGGCACCTCTTCTGGAACTCGAGGGCGTCCCCCAGGGCCAGGGCGTCCAGCACCCAACGGTTGGTGGAGATGGACTCCCACACGCCGACGAACTTCGTCAGCCAGCCTCCCACCGGGGTGCTTCGGCGGGGGCCCGACCCGACGGACGGTTCAATCTTGCTTGGAGGCCGCTTTGCCTCCTTGACCACCTTGGCGACGATGGCAGGATCCACCTGACTTGCCGCGTCTCCTGTAGGCTTCCTGCGACGAAGACCTTGCCGCTTGACGGTAAGTAGAGGAGCTGCTGCCGGCTCCCTTGGAGGCACCCTGTCTGCCTCCGGAACTCCGAAAGGACGGCCGTCGTCGTTGGAGCACACCCAGTGCACGGGCCGTCTCCGTGTCCGTCTTGATCGCCTGAAGGGATTCATCAACCGCCTTGCCAAAAAGGTTGTTCCCATCGAAGGGCATGTCCAAAACCTTGGTCTGAAAGTCCTGGCGGAAATCTGTCGCCCTGAGCCATCCTCGTCGTCTCAGGCAAACGCTGTTGCCCAACTGACGGAAACAAGTGTCGGCGATGTCCGTGGCCACCGTAGTGGCGTGGTCTGAGGCAATCTCACCTTCCTGCAAGATTTCCAGGGCCTCAGCCCTCTTGGCATCCGGAAGGAAGTCCAACAGAGGGGCGATCTTGAACCACAACTCCCTGTTGTAGCGGGCTACGATGGCCAGGGCGTTGACCGCCTTGATGTTCGTCGCTGCAGATGAGATGACCCATCGTCCCATCGCATCCAGTTTCCTACCCTCACCGTCCGGAGGGGAGGTTGAAGTCGAGGCCGATGCCCGCCGCTTTCTTCTTGGCCGCCGCCGAAACGACCAAGTCCGGGGTTGGTTGCGCCCTAAGGCACAAGGGGGCAGCGTCGGGGACCCGGTACTACTTCTCGTACCGGTCCCTCTTCGCAGGAGCCGTGGCAGGGTTCTTGAGGAGGGCAAGCCCCTCATCCCAGATGTCATCAAGAAGCGGTACGGCAAGGACCGTCTTACTTTTAGCCTTGCGCCGCTGGTAAAGGAACCCCTCCTTCTTTTCCTCGGGGCAGAGCTGGAAGAGCTCGGATGCCCTGGAGATCATTGCATGGAAGGATCCAATCTCGTCGGGCGGGGACGCCCGGGCAGGGGTTGACGGGGGGCACGTCCCGTTGTCGCCTCCGTCGTCATCCGTACCCGTCGTAGTCGTGTCCATGCCTGTATCATCCCCGTGGGTAGTGGACCAGGGGGGAGGCAGAGAAGGCCGCAGAGGCGGGAGAGGAGGCCTAGGATGCGTCCTCCTCCTCTTAGGCGGTGGGCTCCCCGAAGGTCCTGGCTCCGGATCCTCCGTCGGGTCTGGCTCAGGTTCCTCCGTCAGGGGAAGGGGCAACCTAGTCCTTATCTCCGAGCATAAGGACTGGATAGCTGACAAAATGGCCGCCGAGGTGTCCTGCGGCACCGGAAACGACGGGCGTGAGGGCTCTTGAGGAGCCTCGTCTGTGTCACCGTCGCCCTCGTCGTCGCCCTCGTCGGGATCCCTCCCGATGGGCTGGATCACCTCCACGACTTGGATAAGCTCGTGGGGGTCTTCTCGATGGGCCTGAAAGATGACTCCCTCCGCGGTGGCAGGGAGACTCTGGTACCTGAGGGCGCCTCCACTGGTGTAGCCTCCACCGGCTGAGCCAGGGCCGCGGCGACATCCTCAATCAAGGTCATAGCAGGGTGAATCACGGCCAACGTCACCTTCTGTACGCCTGGGGCCTTCACCTTCGGGGGAGGGTCCGAGCCTCGCTCCCCCTCTGCCGGAGTCTTCGAGATCGACCGGGGCCTCTCCAGAAGCTTCGCTGGGTTCTCGGACTTCCTCTTACCCGAGCCAGAGCGTTGGCTCGTGGTCGATGGCGCCGGGGAGGGTGCGCCCTGCCTGGCAGCCAAGGAACCCGACCGTTCGGCGCTCCCGGTGCCCGCAGACTCGCGGTGCTTAGCCTTTTGTTGGGCCCCTGTCGCCGGAGCACCCTCACAGGACTTAGAAGACCGCTCAGACTTCTTCTTCTCGCCTGGCGGGCTCTTACCTTCCAGCCCGTTGGCGAGACAGAGGTGGCGATCCTTCATGGTCCGCTCGGACATGTTTCCACAAAACGCGCAGTCCTTTCCTTGTGCGTCTTGTCCTCATGGAGACAGTAGAGGCATAACGAATGTTCGTCCTCCTTGAAAACGTTCTGAAGCTGGCATCCAGGGCAGGTCCTGAAAAGCTTCCCGGGCGTCGAGCTCCCTTTCTCCTGGGCCATGTCCGGGGTAGGCCTCGGAACTTCTGGAACTCTCCAAAAGCGTAACTCGACGAAATCCTCACCCTTGAGGGGCGTAGAAAACTCCGAAACGGATCCCCGTTGATCCGAAGTAGACACGGTGGAAAATCTCCTGAAAAAAGCGCGAAAACGCAGCAAAAGCTCGAGAGCTAAGCACGAGGACTCCCAACACTTGAACGTGCGGTAAAAATCTGAGGATGGCTGCCAGAGGTGGTGCTTAGGGAGAGGGCAGTCATTGGCTGGGGGCAGTATGACCCAGAGACCAGTGATTGGTTACTACTGAGAAAGACAGATCAGAAACGAAACTGATACTGATTTTTTCTATACCGAGGATTCCCGGCCTGATGACGGGAAATATTCATGAGCATATGAATCCATGCCAGACCCCATGCTGGAGAAATGATGTTACATTGCTACCATATAATCCATATCTAGGGCATGATTCACAGACACGTTTTAATATGGTGGAATCCCATAGGAAAACACTCTGTGAATCAGGCCCAACATATTTAAATGAAAAGGATCAGGCTTATTCAAGTCTCTAGGAACCATATATTAACTTCCCCCAACTGTACCTTTGAGCAACACTGCCCACATGCAGTAGCTGAAGACATTAAGGTTTTTTTGGTAGATAGTTGCCATGTTTTAACTAAAGACTGGCCAATTGTAACCAGCAACCCAACATATGAATTGCAAAGATAAAGGGTGCAAATACTGAAGAGTTCCTGCTAGAAACATACAAATCAATACAGTTTAGCAGAAGATTTGGATTAACTCGTCTGGGCATTTGTGGAAGTGCTACAGGTAAATGAACAAGACATAGTGAGGGAAGACATGTCATGATAACCTGTTCTGTGGTCTCTCTGCTCAGAGAGGCACAGCTCCACCTCACTGAAGAGGCCCAACACATCTGAAACACGTGTATGAGGTTGCTGTGGGTACTCTTGTTCAGAAGGGAATTTCCATAGCATTTCGGTGGTGGACTTCCCAAATGGGCGGGACAAAGACTGATATGCAAATGGATATTTCCCATCTGTGAAAGGTACAGTGAGCAAAAAGCAATGGCTGTGAACTCTCATAGTGGGGAAAAAACAAAGAACAGGTTATCATGCCGTGTTCTTTCTGGAGAGGGGCGCCTGCTACCTTCTTTCCTCATAAAAATCTTACATAAGTTACTTGTATAGCTTGGTAAGGGTAAACCTATATTTCATTGGGGTATTGTGAAGTGCTTACCTGTTTGGAGAAACTTGCTAACCTTTGTTTCCTTCCCTAACCTATTACTTTTTCCACAACCTCAGTATTGCATTAAGTGCAAAAGTGATATATCAATGTCCACAGTGTCCTAGCTATTGATGTCACCTCAGGATGTAGGAAGTGTGTGTGACATACCAAAAGGTTATCTTACTTACTGAAACTGAAGGAGTGTATTTTTGAAGTCTATTTTATTGTTGCATATTGCCCTTTATAAAGAAGGCTTATTTTAAAACTGTCTGGTAAATTAATAAATATATATATTTTTTTAAACTTGAGTATAAGTGTTATTTGAATACCTGTCACTATGAATCTCTATGTTACACCTCTATAGCTCACACTGACCTCTCTTATGATAAGCCTTTCTGTTCAGTCACTCTACCAACTTGTGTAGTACAGGCCTATACCAAATGTTTGGTTACCTATTGCCAAAAGGCTAAATCCTGGGGTAGTCTTCCACAGGGTTACAACATACAATCTTGCCTAACAGACTGCTGTCTGCAAACTGCCAGAAAGACAAGGAACGACACGACAAGCCTGTGAGTCCACACTGGGACAGAGTGAACAATGGGGCGTAATGGTGACTACGCTGTACGCGAGTAAATTGAACAAAACAGAACAGAGAAAGAAAGAAAGTGAAAACGCATATGCTAAAGACGCTTGGGCATATGTACAAAATATACATTTAAGAAATAGAAACATAACTCCCCCGAGGGTGTCTGTGGTCCTGATTTTGACCTGCCATTATAACTGCGGGTGTACACTAGCCCAGGATCCTAAGTACTCTGGATTTGGGGTTGTCCAATACTTGTGGGCGTTTCCAACCGGCAGGGGATTGCTCTTAAAAGTGATGTGTGCAGAGGAGTACTCCACAGAGGTGGCTCTGCAGCTTCAGGTTTAATAGATCGGGAGGGAAAGTGTAATGAGTCATGACATGACTTGCTGAATCTATAACATATGTTCTAATCTCTTGCATTCTCGAGCGATGCGCTGTTCACCATATGCTTAGAATTCACAGTAGGGAAGTTCCCCCTCGGGGGTATGGTGCTTGAACAGAATTCAGAAGATACTTGAATTTCATAGGGAAGTGGAGTACGCACTCATATTGGACATTGCATCCTGATATAAAATATAGTTGAACAGTGCAGAACTTCGGGTTTGTAGCCCCCCTTTGTCAATATTGTCAAAATCTGCACTAAAAATAGTGATGCGTGATTTTAGATAGCAAACCTTTATTGTAGCTTTAAATCCACTTATATTTCTTGGAGTAGATGTTCTATTGCTGTTGGAGGAGGCCATAATGGGCTTTTATTGTTAGACGCTTTTTTGGATCAACTGATATTTGCTCGCCTTAATTGTCATTGGTAGGGAACGTTGGAGGTGTAGGAGTGAAAACAATGAGGGGAGGGTGAGAGTTGACACGAATGATCTTATGGGATTGCCCACAGAGTTATTTAATTAGTTTAAATTTTCTACAAGTGCTTAAGCACTATATTATGCTGATGACTTGATATTTGAATTGAGTTTGCAATTTTAAGCTTTACAAGTTAACACTGACTGAATATGGGGCTGAGCGGCAACGTGTTCTCTTTCTTGCCATGTTCTGGTACCCACTTACCCTGACTTATTTCCTTTTTTAATACATTTTTGTATAGAATATTATTCCTATTCTTGTCTTCTTCCTGCACCTTTTCTATTCCTGATGTGTGTTAATTTTTAAATGTATTTATTATTCCTATGGGGGAATTGTTCTTGATATTCTTGTTGAAAATATAACAGATTGGTCTTTTGCTTGTCACTATAATTCTGGAGTGACAATTCTCCGATGGGGTAGAGACCATAGAACAGTCGCTGGAAGCCCTAGCCCAAAACTGCATCTGTTATCTTTTTTCATTTTATTTAACTGAATGGCTGAGAACTTAAAGATGGTGAGCTGGAATAACAACCCGATAAATAGAAAAAAAAGGTTCTTAATTTTTTTAATAGAAACACGGCCGATATTGTCCTGCTTCACGAGACTCATCTTCAGCGAGACAGGGCATAGTACATTTTGAATTCTGTTTTTGTGAAAGAATATTCCAGTACTTTTGCTAGAAATTCAAGGGGTGTTTTTATCCTGTTTAGGAAAAATGTAAAGCTCTCTGTGGACAGGGTAGACATTGACTCTGAAGGTAGATTCGTAGCACTAAAATTGTTAGTGGAGAATATTCGTTTGATAATTATTAATATTTACGCCTCAAATGTTGCACAATCAGGTTTTTTCGGTAGACCGGATGATATTCTTATGAACATGGGAGACGGCACAATTCTGGTAGGCAGGGATTTTAAAACCATCCTAGATAAAGTATTAGACAAATTGTAGTTCTCAAGGTCTTATGCAGAGGAGAAGGCTAGGAAGAGTCTTTTATAATTTCTGCAAGTCTGGGACCTGCACGATATATGGCGGGACAAAAACCCTGGCAAGAGACAGTATAGTTTTTGTTCTATTCCACACAATACATCCTCTCGCATTGATTATTTCTTAGTGAGCGACAACCTTTACGGTACTGTGAAGAGTTCAATGATGGGAGAAATTGTAATCTCAGACTATGCGTGTGTCTTTCTAGAGTTGGTAAGTCTCTGGGAGATGTGAGGAATAGTAGGAAATGGAGGTTCGATACCCAGTTGCTGTCTGATGAAGACTTTGTGAAGCAAATGAGTTCAGAGATTTCATTTTTTATGAGGGAAAATGTAGGCTCGGTTAATAACTTGGGAATAATTTGGGACACACTGAAGGTGTATTTGCGTGGCAGAATAATTAGTTATGCCTTGTACAAAAAAAAGAATGCTGAGGCAGAGTATACAAAAGCAGAATTTACTTATAAGCACAGTATAGAAGTTCATAATAACTCCCCATCTAGTGTGTTTCTGACCGCTATGTTGAAAGCCAAATCCGCTCTAGACAGTATAATAAAAACAAAGGCGGAAAGCGATGTATTCTACACTAGGCAAGCATTCTGGGAACGAGGAGACAGAGCAGGTGCCCTACTGGCTGACAGATTGAGAGGCAGGGAATCTGGAAGACCAGTATTATCCATAATGAAAGATATTGGACCACCCTTAAAGAGAAACGAGGACATTTGTGAGGCGTTTAGGAAATTCTATGCATCCTTATATCGTGATGAGGGAAGTATAGGAGTGGAGGAAATGACAAGATTCCTAGACCAGTCCCCAATTCCGGAACTATGTAATGATGATATGCTCTCCTTAGACAAGGAAATAACAGTACTGGAGATTGCAGACACAATGAATCTTTTAGCCCCTGGAAAGTGGCCAAAACCAGATGGTTTCCCAATTGAATTTTATGGAACATTTTGCTCCCTACTAGCACCATTCTTGGCAGATCTCTTCAGAGAGATCATTACCACTGAACAAGTGGCTGATTCCATGCGAGCAGCAATAATATTGGTGATCCCTAAAACGGGTAAGAACCACTTGATTTATGGCAACTATAGACCAATTTCTCTTTTGAACGCTGACATCAAACCTTTAGCTAAAATATTTGTGGTAAGGATCAATCCTCTGCTCCTAAAATTAATTCATCAGAATCAGACGTGCTTCATCATGGGTTGGAACAGGTATGACAACTTTAGGGAGTTTTTGGATGTTATATTTATGAAGAATGACTCTCTAGAGCCTTACGCTGCTGTCAGTATTGACGCAGAAAAAGCTTTTGATAGAGTTAGCTGGAGTTATTTGCGACACGTTCTAATTAAGGTGAATTTTGGCCCGTGTTTTCTGAAGTTATTTGCTGCCCTCTATAAAGATGCGGTAGCCAGGGTTGCAGTGAATTGTTGTCTAATAGTTTTCAAATCAGTCGGGGTACCAGGCAGGGATGTCCGATGTCTCCTCTTTTGTTTACTTTATTTATGGAACCATTGGCAATTGCAATAAGGGAGAACACCAATATCAGTGGTCTCCGGGTGGGTAGTATCGTTTCTAAGGTTCTTCTTTATGCAGAAGATCTCCTGGTTTTGATTTCAGATCCAGAAGCTTCCTTCAAAGAATTGATTGCCACATTGACAAACTTTGGTAGAATCTCAGATTATAAAATCAATGTGACCAAAACATTAGTCTTCCCAATTCCAAGTTCATGCCACAGAGGTCTCTTTGAAATTGGGTGGGAAAGTTGGGTGGATAATGAATTCTGGTATCTAGGTATACAGATAAAGGAACATAAACAGTCTGTTGGCAATCAATATTTGGGAAAAACTTAAGAGATAACAATGCTGTGCTTGAAAGGGAAGAGATAAAATCTTACGTTATAGGGCAAGATGAACGTAATTAACATGACTCTGCTTCCAAAGTTAAATTATGTGTTTAGTATGCTGCCTTTGCTTTTAATGGGAGATCTGACTCGAGACAAAGTCCTGCCTACATTTCTGTGGGGTGAGGGAGAGAAGGCTAGGATTCCAATGGATGTGCTGGTGAAACCGGTACGCTTGGCCGGTTTTGGTTTCCCAGACATTGTTTCCTATCATAGAGCATTCTCTTTACGTACCCTACATTTTTGGTTAAGGGAGGATGTTGCTGACATCCCGAATTGGATAGTTATAGAGTAGAGTGTGGCCCAACCAATCCCCTTGGACTGTCTGCTCAGTTCAGAAAAAAGAATGGCACTGGGTAAAATCACCCCATTTATTAGACATATTTTGAAGGACTGGAAAAAGTACGGTGTAGATTCTGGGACAAAATATCTGTTGAGTTCCATTTCCTCAAATTGGTGGAACCCAGTACTGACATTGAATAACCGTACTCTTTCATGGTCTTCATGGCAGTCTGCTGGTATTTGGCATCTGGTTCAAGTGCACAATGGTGCTTCAATGCTCTCATTTGATTTTCTTAATTTCAAATAGAAGCATAGTGCTTCGGAGATTGGTCGATATCGCGTCCTTTGTCAAGTTTTTGGGAATGTACTCACACCTTTAAATGCCTCATTGCATGACATCCCTGCTTTGATGCATCTTTCTAGGAGCTCTCCACTTTCAGCCTCTACTATAAATAAGATACTGACGCAAATGAACAATAACGCTCCACCGGAACGAGGTAAGGCTTTGTGGTCCCTAGAGTTAGGTTCTGAACTATCAGAAAGTGATTGGAGTCAAATCTGCGTTGGTCCATCTAGGAGACAAGGTCGATCTGAATCTGAGGTTCACACAACAAAGAATTGTACTGGTTTTTGACATCTTACTCTAGCACTTTTGCATGTTAATACTTAATGCCATAAAGAGTTCCGTATACTCTAAAATGGCCATGCCACAAGATTTTCGCCGGTCCTTTGGCCATCTTCCTGCCGTCTCGGGTCCGGAATTGCCATCTATGGGAAGTCTTTTCCTGCAGCCACTCAACAGATCATCATTGTATGCACGACCTCTACAAAGAAGTGCAGCCTATGAAAGGCCTGAGTACGACCTTTGCAGCTGACCAGCATTTCCTCCAGCCAAGTCCTGGTGAAGCCCTGCTGGTCTGTCCTGAACTCAAGAAGGCCCTCATAAATGCTTCAACCACTGGGCCGGTGGGGACAACCAGTCGCAACCCTTGCTCGAGGATCTATGCCTGCCGAGCCTTCGAAGTTTCCCTGGATCACCTGGTGGACTGAGCAGCTCACTACTGGGATAACTGCTGCAGTTGCTGCAGTTCCGAGTGCATCTTTGGAACTTGGAGGATCTCAACTTGTACTACAAGATGCCTGTTCCAGTCGCAACAGAAGCAATGCATGGCCGGCTTCTTTGTTCGCCAACCAAAGATCTCTGGTCGCCATCTGATTGTGGCGATTCCCCAGTGCATCCAGTCTTATTAACTTCAGGAGTTCTCCTGAGGTTGCCTACTTCCTTTCGTGGCAAGGGTGATCAGCTCGCTTGTCTCTGGAACCATAATACAGGTACCACGACTGACAAACAAAATCCAATGCCCGAAAACTACCTTTGCACCTGCAACCCCCAAGCGCCCCTCGAACTGACCAAGCACAGAACTACATGGCCCAAACTGATTCCAGACCCCCTGAAGTGGTCTCTGGGAAAATCATAGTAAGGGGTGGAGGGTGGAGGGGGGTTACATTAACATACCGGTTTCTTTCTTTTCCCCATCCTCAACAGAGTTACATGAGGGCAAAGTCCTGGCCTTGATGTCTCCCTTGCCTGACTTTGATCGGTGGTAGTCTGTCTAGTCAGGTCCCCCCCTAAGCATTTTCTAGACTGGCAGGAAGGAGAGTGATACTTACCTTAACCTTTCTTAACTTTCTGGAACACTGAATCACAACCACTGGCATAGCTCAGTCCAATAGTAAAACCTACCTGAACAGTTTAACTTGTGGAACTGGTGACTCTAGGGCACTAGGCCCCATATCCTCTAAGGGCTGGGCTAAGTGTTGGAGATCTAGACTAGGGTGTTCTTAAGTGTTTTACTGTGTTTTTTTAACTTGATTACTTACCTGTGTTGCACTGGTTTTGAGTCAACTGCTTTTCGATCTTTTCACCGACTTTACCACATAATTATTGAAAGTATTGCCGACAATTCTACTAAATGGTTGCTCATCTGTCTTTAAGGTAAAAAGTTGTGGTATTTGATAGTAGATGTGTGCCAACACTTACACCTAGAGGTTTCATTGCCAAGTATGTATTTACATACAAAAGCCTAATAAATCAGTGTATGCGTTTGTGCTTCTCTGTCTAGCTTGAATTATTGGAGTGCTGTCATTGTAGTCCATCCGGCTCAACGAGGCAGAAAAGGAAGGTGGTCGGCAGAAGAAGATGGGCTGTGGGAACGCCCCAAGCTAACCCAAGGAACCTGGGCATTCGCAGCCGTTGGGCGAAAACGTCTATCTGATGGAAGCCTAACGCAGAACAGAAATACACAGATGAGACAACAGGAGGCAAAGAAACCAAAAAGCAAGTTTGTCCAAGACGAGAAGAGACCCTAATCTCCTGGCACCAATTTGCGGCGGTTAGATGGAAATACGCCAGAAGGAACCGATGAGTCCCCGAAAGGGCGATATGGACAACGGGCAATATGGGGAGCCACGCTGCATGCAAATAAACAGTGAGAAAGCAAGAGAAATGTTGAAAAGACACAGATCGAATAGGCGTTTTGTTGAATGGGAAAACAGAAGACTTACTACTCTGTGAGTGTATGCAATACATACTGGAGAAAAACCCTTGTTCTATATAACAGTTGTGCTGTGAAGGGAGAGATGCTTTAGGAACTGATATCTTTTGAATATACAACAGATGGAAAAAGAATCCAGGGGAAGGGAATCACCCTCTCGATCAAGGAACTATATTCTCCAGGAACATTTGCGTAAGAGTTATGGATTTTTAATTTTAAACATTTGTTACTCACTCAAGGCCAAAGATATTACCCTTTCCACCATACAATTTATTTTATTAAAGTGTAAGGGCCAGAATAGTAATTTGGACACGGGACGGTTTTGGTTTGGACATTCTGACATCGACAGACCCCTTAGTTTTGGTTTCAAGAAGAGAAACACCTCTAGTGCAGGGACAGAAAAGCATTTCACCACCACCTTTTACTTAATAAAGGTTTTTTACCAAAACCATGAACCCCTTGTGTCCGACTCTCATTTCTGGCTGCTCACACTTGCCACTCTGCTATATACCTTGATTGGGTTTGGCTAGACTTCAGTGTCTTCCCAGTTCAACATAATAGGTTGGTCTCCCAAAATCCACCTCCAGGGTTGATTTTGGAAATCCATCTTAACATCATTCTACAGATGTTTCGAAGCAAAAAGAGTGTCTGATTTTATTATTAGATCACAAACCCCTTTCCCTTCAACGTGTCATGTGAGTGTAGCTGAGAGTAGAGTAGTTTCATTCTGGAGGGCCTGCGGGGCCAGCGCCACATCCTGTGGAAAAACAAGCACCCAGAACCCTGATAACACCATTGAGGTCACTGTAGACAATCAGGCTAAAAAAAAGTATGATCCCAGAAAAGAGATAATTCACTTCTGGTGTGCTTGCCAGGATATACTCTTGGATATTGTTGGTGCACTGCCAAAATCATAGACCTAGTGGAGAGAGTGGTGGATACTGGCATCCCAGTGGACCCCAAAATGTTGGCAGCTGGGCTCAGGGAGCAGTTTGCCTCTTGGGTAACGCCAACTGCTCTATCTCCACTTATTGGAAGAAGGGTACCCTAGTAGGCCCAGTGGCTTCAGGCCTTTTGAGGACACCTTTTACAAGTAGCTTATCCATGAAGCTATTGACACATTTTATTATCGAAAAGGCACAAGCCTTTAACCAGAGTTATTCCCTTGCTAGATATTTTGGCACGGCCAGACATGGCAAGGAGGGGATGGGTCGCTCGTCTGGCCTCTGATGATTTCTATTGAGTCATCACAAATTCCCCTCCAAGCATCTCCTCCAGTGTGGCCAGGATGAGCTACCTCATCCTGACCCTGGGGGTGTTACCATGAGGGCGGATCGCATGGGGGAGATGGCTGTTGGGCGAAGGTGGTGACCCCATCAGGAGGGACGCGGTATTCTTCCCTTTCTGGGGAAGAAGACCTCTTATTCCCTAATTTTTGATAGCTTGTCGTCGCCATACAAATTCCTCACCTTTTAAAATACAGAACTCCATTCCTGTAAATCACTCTAGACAGAAGTCCATTCATACTTCCTGCACACATAAAACACAGTTAACATCTCATGGCTCTAATAGTTTTCTAAATAGAAATACTAAACAATATCACTTTGGGAATCCTAGAAACTCTATGGACTCGAACTCCCATAAAGCCTCAATACTGAGAGGAGGAGGAGGAAGGAGTTAATGCAGACTGAAAGAAACACAAAGTTAACTGTGTGGACTAATTCTTTTGATGCAGTACAAGTGCGCGGGATAAATTCAAAAATGGTGTCCACATTCAAAAAGGAAGAAGAGCCAGAGAGCGAGAGGCAGGACCGGCGACAGCAGCAGTATGGAAAAGGACAATGCTGGAGAAGGCAGGCATTTCCAGGCAGTCACTTGCAACTACACACCGACATGACGTGAGGCCAGAAGAGACACAGCAGGCCCGGTGGGAGGACCGGAGTACTGGCAGCAGCAGCATAGCTACCGGAGCCACGGTTGTGCCGAGAAGCAGCAGCCCTGCCAGCGGGTGAGCACGGAGGAGCGCTGGAGGAAGGTATGCAGTGTGAGGGAGGTTGTTGCAGAGAGGAAGCTTCATTGTAGCAAAGTGCCATGGGTTGGGAACACTGCAAGACACTGGTTAGTTTGCCCAGAGCCATAGGGGCAAATGGGGCTGAAGATTTATTTTTAAATACTCCATCAATCTTTTCGGAAGCTGCTGATACTGACTCGGATTCCACTATTACCTCATATTTCTCCACTCAGGCCCGAAAACAACATAAACGCTTATCTTCTATGATCAATCGTATTGATCAAAAGTAGCAGAAGCAACATAACCAATGCTATTCGAGTTAAACCAAGTGCTGAGATCTTTACTGTCATTATTTCAGAGCTTGCAGCATGATTCTAAAACACATTCTTCTCTGTTACATTTCATGTTGGCTAAGCTAAATGATAGGAACATGACTCTGCAGGGAGCAAGGGCTATTACTGTAACAAATGGTGCAGTTACGTTGTATCAAATAATGTCCTGCAAAACATCAATTAAGCTCCAATAGTGGGTCAAACACCGTTTATAACAGAGGATGTTTTTATAGTGGGCGAGAGAGATGGAGTGGAAGTCCCCGGTTTGTAACCCCTACCTTTTTTTTTTAAACAAAAGCCAGGAAAAAGGAAAAGGAATACAGCAACAAAAAAACGAAACATGTAAAACTAAAGATCTCCAATGCAAACTCAAAGTAATGTTTTTAATCTTTGACTGTTCCTGCAACAAAAGCGCAAATTCCAGACAATAGTGACCCACAAGGCCATATTAATGGACTAGGTAGGGGTGGAAATTAGGAAAAAGTTATCCACTTTGGGTCCAGATATAAGATTGGTTGATGTTTTCTCTACAATGAGCATAAGAACGGGCAAAATGGATTCGGGTATGCAAACAGACTCAATCACAGAAAAACAAACCCAGTGTAATATGGATTCTTTTGAACTCAAGAGGGATGACTGAATAAAGGGAAGAGGTGGTGAAACTCTGATTGGGAGGGAAAATGTGGTAGCTATAAAAACAGTTAATTGGGGATCACATTTAGATAATATTTTCTTTGGTGAAGGAATGCAACCTCTGAATATGGATAATGGCAATGAAAGGTTTCTTAATGAGCTGGAGTGTCTCCTGTGAAAGGAAACTGCAAACAGATGTTGCAGGGTTTCCCCAATTATTGGGTGAGTTGAACAAAAGACCCTGTGAGTCAAGAAATCTGATACAGAATGCCGTTAAACAAATAGGAAACCCTACAGCCTGTTTATTGCGGGGTGCTAGAGGTCCAGACGTTTGGGCCATCAAGGAGGAGAACCTTCCTTCCAACCTGCAATTTAATTGGCATTAAGTTCGAAGCAAAATATCTGTTAGTTACGTTAATAGTAATCAGATAAGTTGGAAATTGAAGGTTGAGTGCATTTCACTGAAAATAGACGCATATTCTTAAACAGGTCCGGCATTCTTATTCTGTTAGCAAAGATTCCCTGCCTAAGGGCTACCTCGACTAAAGATTTACAAAGAGTTGACTTTTTCTACACTGAAAGAACAGATGTGGCCACAGTGTCCTTTTTTCTAAAATCATGTTTGACCGTATATTAAGAGAATTACCTTTGTTATGTCACCTGTGGTATGAGCTCTCTCAAATGGATTATCAAGCTGAGCTCAGTAACGGCTCAAGATTTTACTCAAGGAAGGTAGGAACGAAGAACAAGTTAAGAGGTTTACAGGATAGAGAAGAGCATCGAAATAGGCAAGCACAAGAAGGGGATGGAAGAACACTCAGTGATATGAAAGATTGGCCGTGGGTGGCAGGAGCCATTAATGGGCAACCCTGTGCGAGACATTTGTAGCAACTCAATTAAATTATCAATATCATCCTGGAATAGTTGTGGAAACTGCCATGTATTTACTAATCCTATTTTAGGGAAAGCTTTGCAACAGTATTGTTTTCATCCAAGAAAGTTGGTTGACGGATGCACCTGTAGTGGAAGGGTATTTTGCATTGTTCCATTCGGTCATCAAAGGACAAAGGGGGAGACGATCGGGAGGTCTCGTAACCCTGATTAAAAGTAGCTCTGGGATCAGTGTTGATCACCAAATAAATGAGCAGCCAAGATTCCTTTACCCACAAGTAACTATTATGACAAATGGAGTTAATAGGAGGATGCTGTTATTGAATATCTATTGCCACTAATTGGTGTGTAAATTAGACTGCACACTATAAAACTCTTGACAGAATGCATATCGGGCTGGTCAACCAATATGGAAGCCGGCTCAATAGTTTTGGCAGGTGACCTTACCTCCTGCTTGTCTGAGGGACACTTGGGTGATGGCAGAAGAAGTGTCCTCCCGTCACAAAAACAAAATAGGGAAAGAGATGGTTAAAATGCCTAGAGTCCCTTGGTCGTACCCACTGAACGGTTCAATTGATGGGCGGGGCGGGCAGGTGCATGCAGAAGTGGCAGTCCGGCTTTTGTATCATTGCACTAATCTGAATGGTCTACTTCGGGGTTACGTCCTAAAACCTGCCTTTAGCAGGAAGATGAATACCACATATGTGGCAAGTATAGATGTAACGGCAGGGTTTATTAAGGTCAATAGAAACCTTTTATCGCCTAAGTTGGCCCGCTGGAATATACCGGGAGGTCTGATGAGACTGATTGTAGTTCTGCATGAGAATACGAATATAAAGGTCAGGCTGAATCATAATGGAAAATAGAACAGAACTATTCCAACCTTCACTGGAGTCAGACCAGGATGCATTTTAGCTCACTGTATTTTTAATGTATACATCTCAGATGAGGGAGAAAAACTGGCGAAATCAGTTTTCGCTTCACAGAAGTTGAATAAAAAAGATTAACGTGGCTTTCCTACGCCGGCGATTTCTTATTGTTCGATCTGACTCTCCAGGGCCTTCAAATGTTGATTGACGCATTTGGTTTATATGCCCAAAAACGACTTCTCTATTAATTCTAACAGGACAAAGGTTATTCGATTTACGAGAAAGAGAAAGGACAGGTTGCCCTCTTGGTGGTATGACAAACAAAAGCTGGAGACAGTGGATTACCTCATTTATTTGGGTTTTCCAATATTTGCAAAGCCCAGTAAGGCCACCATTAAAGAGTATCTTCTATAGAAACAACTGGTTTGGCAAACCAGATTACCAAGTTTGTGGGAAATATGGCAAATTCTCAATATTTCCAGCCTTACATTTCACCAAGGCAAAATAGTCCCAAATTTGATTTATGGTATAGAGCTCTATGACCATTCAACTTTGAACTTGTTGCCAGATTTTGAGGCATTAATCTGGAGGAAAATGCAGAATGTGCCAAATTATTTTCCTGGTGTCGCCATAAAATATGAATTGGGTATTCAATCCCTCAGATGTAGGGGGATTTGGAATTTCCATACTTTATTTCAGAAAATCCTAATTGCAGAGGTGAATACTCTTTACTGTGATGTCTTTGAGGTCATGAACAGTCACCACGAGGCGGGTACATCCAGTATATTGAACTAATTGGACAACATATGTGATAGTTTTCTCCAGTAGATTGGGTCTAGCCGTAAGGGGCTTCAATTTAGACTGGATAGCACGAAGAAACATTTAAGATTATGGGATTGGATTAATACCATTGACAAAATGCATGGTTACCCATCCTTAGTACATCTAGTGACGGTACATAAGAAACAGGGAATATTAGCACCATTTCCATCTATTTAGCCTAGTCGGTCGATAAATTAATTTCTGAAGTTTCAATGGAACCCCAACCAGTCTAATGAAATAATCTTAAAATATGGGAATAGAGATCAAATGTAGATTTTGTGTTACTGAGAATGAGGTAGAAATGATCAGGTACCTAGGTGTGAATTGTCCTTCCCTGCAACCCGCTCAATTGAAATATTTTGGACATTTTTTCTGCTCTGTGGAATATGTGGATTTGATTCTTTTTTAGAAAGATGTCTTGGCGGATTAGTAAAGTCAGCTATGATGACAGTCCCATCCCGTTTGGCAAAGTGTTTCTGGAATTCCAAATATATACAACCTCAGCGTCTCTGCAACTCTCACAAAGGAAGACCACAACATCCAGAGAAAGTGTGTTCAACACTCATTGAGGGAGTAGCGTCTCTTAAAGTCTTGGCCAAATTTGGGGGCCTTTTGGCTTCTTCCATCTGACATCAAGGGTGACCCCTAGAAGGGTTACTGAGAGTTAAGATGTTCGCCTCCTACCACATCCACTTAAGATTACATAATATATTACAATAAGTTGGTTTGTCTTGATTTTCTCTTAACCAAGTTCTTTTCACTGGATATATATAATAGATAGGCTTGAAGACACAGAGGCAAGAATTATCCCTCACAATCACAACAAAATGTACTTGCATGTTTATGTGCTGTTCAGTATTATATGGATTTGTGTGGTTGGACATTTGTCTCCCACCCGTCACTGACTAGGTGCCTCCTTCATTGGTTCTCAGCAGAAGATGTCCAGCTCACACGCCTGCTCACCAGTCGTCCTGGGCTGTTTTCGACTTTGGCTCTCCTGCCTGGGCATGGATCTGCCTCTGATCAATGCTTTTACCCAGAGTTTCTGGTATTCTTGGATTAGTTATTTCTGCAGGCAACCTTTGTGGCTTCTGGGATTCTGAGATTTGTATGTGGCTGTTTTGTTTACATTCAAGAGGATGAGATGGAGAGAACGGGATAGATACAGGATATCACCTAACAGGATTAGACTGGTTAAGATTGGTCAGATAATACCATGTGATGCTTGAAAGTAAACTACAGAAAAGCCCAGGTGCTGCTAGGATTTGTAGTTTGCTGATGCTTTTTTGCTTCAAAAATAGAATGAAGCTGACTAGATGGGTAAAGTAGAAACTGGCAACTGAGATTTGTACATACCTGAATTGCATATGCAGCAGAATCTTGGGCACGAACGTTATCGGCATAGGCGAGAAAGGCTCGAGTTAACTCCATCAGCAGCTCGTAAGCAAAGTTTGGATCTTCCACTCCAGTCTGAACAGAAAAGATGAAAAACAAAGAAGTGGAATAATGAACCATGACTACCAAAGTTAACAAAACATGATCAATGCTTAGGAGTGTTGTTAAATGCTCAATGACCAACTCGCACAAAGAACCCAACCCATGTTCAAACTACTAAATACTTTAATGTTAATGTAAGATCAATGGTAGGAACAACTAATCATTAAATGTGGAGGTTTATGCCTGTTGGTACTTGTCATGCCTGTGCCGCAAGTCCTCCAATTAACTCTAAGTGTGACCTGTCAGTAGTTCTCCAACAACCACCAGATAGAGTGATAGAAAGGGGTTCATTTCTGTGGAAATTCACAGTTCAAATGTGCCACCCATCTATCAACGGTGATTATATGTGCATTTGTAATATATTTTGGTACAATACAGCTATAGAATTAATCATAGCGATAACATGAAGTAGTAAAATAACTAATAACTTGCCCAATACATGCCATAATCTAATAACACAATGAGTTATGTAACAGTCATTCCTCTCCATAGTTTTAGCCCAGATCATTTCTTTAGTACAATTATCCAAATAAAGTTACTCATTGTAGTGACTACAGTACTCATAATCCTCAGTTCCCTATCCTCCATTCCTGTGGGCATCCCACAACAGCGAAAAATGTAGCCTCCCCTTTAAATTTAGTCCAGCATGCGAGACTACATGTGGGAACGCCCCCCAACCCCCGCCCTCTGGCACCTGACCGCTTTCCCCTTTTTAAACACATTTGATACATTAATACCTGGCTATACTGAATATTTTAGCCCCTGGCATACAAGCGGGCGAAGGTGGGTGGGATGTATGGAGGAAAGGGGACTAAGGACTTCCTGAAGGATTTTGGCAAAGAAAGGTAAAACCTGAGGACTTCTCTTGAGGTCTGAGGGTTAGGAAAGAACACTGGCAGGCAGAATTCCTGATTCAAATGGAACGGAGTGACCACCTTGGGCAAAAAGTTAGGATGAGTGCGCAAGATTATCCTGTCGTGGTGAAAGGCTTGCAAGTTAACAGTGCCTGCAGCTTGCACACCCTGCAGCAGAAAGGATCGCCACCAATTGCCCTGTATTCAGTGACACCAGCCTGATGACTACCGATACCATCAGCTCAAAGGGCTTGCGCTGTAAGGCTGCAAGAACCATGTTGAGGTCCCAGACCGGATGAGGCCTGTGCACCCGAGGAAAAAGTCTGGACAACCGCTTGAGGTGGGCTTTAACGAACAGGTTGGCTGCTGAAATGATGTGCTCTGGAGAATATTTGTAGGCCCCAATGGCCACCAGATAGGTGCGGCAGGTATCTACATGAACGCTGGAAAGAGCCATATGTGTGGAAAAAGCCAGCACATAACACAGGGAGCAGGTAAGGGGGTCAAGCCCCTTGTCACAAGCCCAGTGGCAACATCTCATCCACTTGCTCTTGTAGTGGGCCCTTGTAGACAGCCTCCTGAATGATGTCTCATGGTGAAGTTTCAGCTGGTCAGGAACCAGGCTGGTAGGGCTAGCCGGGCCTGGGAGCTGCACCGCCCTCCCCTGCTGCACCAGAAAGCCCCTGCTGGGGATCTGAAGGCGGACCAGTCCCTGGGAGCACAACTGCAGTAGATCCGAGAACCAAGCCCTCGACGGCCAGTGCAGAGCGATCAGGATGAGGCTGCAGCCCACCGACGCCCAGAATTTGTGGAGGGTCCATGGGAGCAATGGTGGAGGAGGAAATGCATAGCAACTGCGTCCCTGCCAGCAGAGCTGAAACGCATACCCTAGAGACCCCTGGCCCCAGCCCGCCCAAGAGGCAAACCAGGGGCACTTGGAATTCAGAGGGGATGCAAATCAATCCAGATCTGGAAACCCCCATCTCTCGAACAGTGGCAACAGGAGTTGATTTGTAATTGAATCCCAAGTGGCTGAGCTGGTCTGCTTCCGCATGCTGTCCCGCGGGCGGTGGACCAAGGAAATGCAAATACCCTCCACAAGGGCCCATTCCCAGAACGACACTGCCGCTGGCGGGGGCCGGGGCGGTTGTCACCTTGCTTGTTCAGGTAAAACATTGTTGTGGAATTGTCGGTCCTGACCAGAACCGGTGTCTCCGATGAGAGGCAGAAAAGCCTTGTGCGCCAGGCGCATTGTTCTGAGTTCCAGCAGATTGATATGCAAGGGGGACTCCGCCCTGGACCATGCACCATGAATGGTGTAGCCCCGCTGTCCAAAAGCGAGGATTCCATCGTCACCACCAAAGCCGGCTCCAGCTGCATAAAGGGGGCTCCCACTGCCACATTGCCATCCACCAATCACCAGCAAAGGTCCGGGAGGAGGAGCAGGTGTATTGGGATCGTGTCCGACTGAAACCGCGTCTCCTGGTCCCAATTGGCCGCTAGGTGGAGCTGGAGACATCACATCTTGAGGCAGTCGTGCTCAACCGTGAGCATGCAAGATGCCATCAGCACCAGAAGGTGCTGGGACCACCATGCCGAGGTGGTCGAGTTGGCTAGAAAGTGCCCTGTTGCCTTGCGGAGGGAAAGGAGCCTCTCGGGCGTGGGGAACATCTGCTGCACCATCCTGTTCCAGAGTACTCATAGGAAAAGCAGATCCTGGGTGGGAGTCAGGTGCGACTTCTGCTGGTTGAAGGAAAAGCCCAGGTGATGAAGAAGAACATCCGCCAGTGGATGGCAGGAGTGCACTGCCGTCCCAGCGAGCTGGCCCTGACCAGCCTATAGTCCAGATAAGGGTATAGGTGGTGGCCCTCCAGGTGGAGAAGAACAGTCACCGCATTCATCTGCTTCGTGAACACACGAGGAGCCAATTGAAGCCGAAAAGCAGCACCTCGGTATTGGAAGTTGTGAACTGCAGAAATGTCCAATGTGGCTAGTAGATTGGGGCATGAAGGTACGCATCCTTGAGGTCTAGGGAACATATCCAGTCCCCTGCGCAGAAAGACTCTGCTATGTGTGTGGGAGTAATCCTCTTGAAGCGTTCAAGCAGTAAAGACAGGATGAGAAATGACAGGCCTAGGACTATCTTCAGGCCAGCCTGGTTGTTCCTGGGTACTGCAAAAATCCTGGAGTAGAAGCCGTATCCCCTGTCCGACTGACGAACCGACTCCACTGCCTGCATAAGAGAAACGATCCCCCGGTACAAGAGCCGGGGACCCTATCTGATGTAGAGGAGGAGAGGATGGTATATGAAAAGGAAGAGGAAGACTAAAGTCTGTGGAGACTATAGAAAAGATCCAAGGACTCTGGAAATAACGCTTCCAGATGCCCTGGTAGAGAGCCAGCCGGCCCACTACAGGCGAGCTGTGTTCCCTGACCGATGCTTCGCTGCTTCTTGGCATCAAGAGACAGGAGCAGAGGAGGGGAAGCGGAAAAACATGTAAAGTCCTCTGCTGCTTCTGCCTGGGGTCACTGGGCGACCTGTCAAGCCTCCGTGCAACACGGTCTTGAAATCCCTTGAAGTTGGTGAAAGCTCTGGACTTGAAGCTGGTCCTGCCCTGTGACCGAGAGAAGGACTTCTGCCCCGGCTCATACTAATGCCAAGGACTTGGAGGTCTGTGTAGAGGTCTTCTTCTTTGTCAACTTGTCATCAGTGGACAAATGAAAAAGGTTGGAGCCCTTCAAAGGGAAGATCCAGGATCCGCTCTTACACATCTGCTGAGAATTTAGTGGCATGCATCCATGTCATCTGTCTCATCTGGACCCCCAGGCACATACCTCTGCTGGCTGTGGCAAGGTCCGGGCTCCCGCCAGACCGACCTTAAAAGAGGCCTGCCCCTCTAGAGGGAGATCACGCAGGAACTCTGCGAGCTTGCACCACAGCCTCTGATTTGACATGGCAAGGAGGGTCGTCAGCGTTAGCCTTCCACAAATGCAGCCCTGAGATGACATAGCAGCGTTTGCCTAAGACTCAAGGACCTTGTCCTCTTTGAACAGACAACTAGAGGTGGCTCCCATGGAGGAAAATTATGAAGACGATGGTGTAGAATACAGTGAGGCCGCCACCACCACTGAAGAGTGAAGCTGGGGTGGCAGGCCAGGAGGGCTGGCTCCAACTCCAAAAGCATGAACCTGCTGTGCAACTTCTTGTTCTTCTGGGCATTGGCCTTAGGCTTCTCCCAGACCTTTCTCGTCACCTGTAGGACTTCCTTGTGGAGCAGAAATTATAAGTTACTCACCATAGTGACTAACATACTCTTAGTCCTTAGTCCCCGTTCTTCCATACTGCATGGGTGTCCCTTCCAAGGGACGGGAGACAGAACCTTCTATCACCAGAAAAAAACCTTCTTCCCCTTTAAATTTAGAGGCGCACGGGGGTGCGGCCTGGGAGCATGCGGTGCCCTGACTCCACCCTCCGGCGCCACACCTCAGTCCCCATTGATGCATCGACAATAGATTTAACATTGCCTAATGACACCAGTATTATTAGGGGGGGTCGGGAGGGGAGGATGGTGGGACATATGGAGGAAAGCAGATTAGTCACTACGTCCGTCCCGTTTCCTCCATGCTGCATGGGCGATTACAACTGAATGTAGCCCCAGGGTGGAGAGGAGACCCTCCTTAAGCAAATATGTTCCTGAGAACCACCTTTCTGAAAGCCGCATCAGATCTAGAGCCGGCATCCAAACAGTAATGCTTGCAGAAAGCCGAGGGAGTGGCCCAAGTGGCCGCCCTGCTTATGAGTTGCCAAGGGACATGGCGCTGGAATGTGATGGTTGTTGCCTTGGCCCCGACTGCGTGGGCGTGCATTTTTCACCGGGAGCGGCTTGTGCTGGCCCTCGTATGCTTCTTTGAAGGATGAGACCATCCAGCGGGATATGTCGGCCTTAGAGGCCTGATTGTAACGCTCCCCTGATTCCCACGGAGGCGCTGGTCCCGGCTGAACTGTTATAGTCTCTTCAATTGAGAAGCGTAGAGCTCGGATGACTCTCTGGACTGGGCTTCCTCTTATTGACCGTCTGGCTTGCAGGGTAAGGTTTCTGCAGGCGGAAGAAAAAAGGGTTAGTGACCGTTTGGCTGGACTTCCTCCTCACTAATCGCCAACTCTCAGAAAGTCCAATGTCCTGGTGAGCTCTCACCTTAGGCGTATAAATGCTGGGCTCTCCATCCTGCGACTTATGCAGGGGTGCGTGGGTTCCAGTTACGTCACTAAAGGTCCTAAAAGTCTTTTGTGGCCTTAGAAGTGGCACAGGTGCTGAGATGCCAAAAGGTGATGCCGCCGTTACTGCACGAGCGGATGCCAGTAGGTATAAAGAGTTTATAGTCTTGAAGAGATGGGCACCTTTAATGAAGTCTTTGCATTGTCTTTTTCAGGTGCCTGGATGCTGAGGGCGTGGTCACTGAGATCGCGACACGTGCGGTTGTACGTAGGTATGGGAATTTCAATGACACCTCAATAATGTCCCTTGTTTTCTGTTTTCAGGTCTTTAGATGTTGCGGGCGTTGTTCGTCCGTTGCCGTTGCACGTGCGAAGTACGTGAGTATAATGGTCTGTGACCTTATTATAGCACCTCTAACAATGTTCTTTTCTTATTTGCAGGTGTCGGGACCTTGCGGGCGTTTTCCCAGTCGCGGATGCACGTGGGGAAACACGTAAGTGTTAGGCTTTCTTGCAGTCTTTAATGGCACTTAAATAATTGTTTTCAGTTGCCGGGCTGCTGCGGTTGAAGAGATCCTAATACGCGCACAAAAGCAGGTAAGAAAAGTAAATGCGGCCGCCTTCACCCGATTCCTACTTAACAATGTTCTTTGTCTTTACAGGTGCCGTTAGGCTGCTGAAGAGAAGGCCGCAAAGAATCCGTGAAAGCACAGATGGATCAGGTAAGCGAGCGCGGCTGCGAACGTGTTGCAACTTTCTAACCTTATGTTTCTTTTGCTTGCAGGTTCTGCCGGTGTCTGGATTCCTGGATGGTAAGTATAGTTCTCGTGTCTTTCTTCCACAGGTTGCTGAGCTGAAGCTGGAGATGTCACTGGAATGCTGGAGCTGACTCGGTGAGCGTCCTGCTGCAGATGCAGAATAACGCGAAGCACGTTTTCCCAATCGGGTGCGATTTAAATAGTGTTGGAGTGATTGGGTGTCTTCTTCCTCAGCCTCGCCCAGGTAAAAGAGTTCCTGTGTTCCAGAGCTAAGGAGTGGCACCAGCCCCACCCAGGTAAGAAAGTAGTCCCAGTTCAGGGAATAGTTCCTCCCAGCAGAAGGCTGGGGACTTCATCCTGCCAGCATTTGCAAAGGTGAGTATGCAGCATGGTCTGCTACAGGTAGGTCCACCCAAGCACCTTTGCAAGAATTATGAGCCCGGCGCCCCTGGCGCCGGGACTGAGGTTCTTTATGAGCCCGGCGCCAAAGGCGCCAGGACATGGTCCAAATGGCCCCAATAGGGGTTTGCTGGAGCCGGGGACGAGGGTCGTGAGCCTGCTTCCGGGGATGCTGTGCTTGACCTGGCTTCTCGGGAGCAGTGCTCATGACACTGATCTTGCACCTCCAAAAGTGACAAAGAGGGCGTCTGATTTGCAGAAGCCCTTGGTCCTGTCGAGGTAGAATTTCAGGACCCGCCTGACATCCAGGCAGTGCAGAACTCTCTGTCCCTCATCCTTAGGATCTGAAAAAAACCTAGGAAGGACTATTTCCTCGTTCAAATGGAAAGAAGTCGGCACATTAGGCAGAAATGCTAGGTGTGTCCGCAGGACTACTTTGTCCCTGTGAAAGGTAGTATATGGTTCTGAGGCAAACGGCACCTGTATTTCTCTGACTCTGCGAGCCGAGGTGAGGCCTACTAGTAAGGCCGTCTTAATGGTGACAAGCCTGCTGTCCGCGGACGCCATAGGCTCAAACGGTTTGTGCGCCAGGGAGCCCAAGACTATGTTCAGGTCCCACACAGGGTGTGGCCTCTTGATGGGCGGGTAGAGCCTTGCGAGCCCGATCAAATGTTTCTTGACGATCGGATTGGAGGAGAAGACCCCCTCCTCTGAATTCCTGTAAGCCCCAATGGGTGCGAGGTAAGTGCGGCAGGTGTCCACCTGCACGTCAGAGTGGGCGAGGTACGCCGAGAAGGAGAGCATGTCATCCAATCACATGCCAGGGGGTCAATTTCCTTGGAGTCTGCCCAGTGGCAGAACCTGGTCCATTTAATTTTATACTGGGCCCTGGTAGTCTTGCTCCTGGAGATATGTAGGATTTCCAGATTAGCCTGTGAGAGGCTGAGGTGCCTTAGCTTTACCTGCTCATGAACCACGCTGTGAGGGCTAGTTTCTGTGGCGCGGGGTAGATGACCCTGCACCCCCTGCTGCGCCAGAAGATGTGCTGGGCCCGTCGGAAGTTGAATCAGTGGCATCTCCGAGAACCATGGCCTGGCCAGCCACCATGGAGCTATTAGAATAATGTTGAACTGGCGAGACTCCTTGATCTTACAAATCACTCTGTGAATCAGCAGAGTGGGCGGGAAGGCATAGGCGGTCATGCCGTTCCACTGAATCCGAAATGCATTGCCCAGGGATCCGGGGCCCTGTCCCCGCCAGGAGGCGAACTGAGGGCACTTCTTGTTGTGCCAGGTGGCAAAGAGATCCACCTGGGGGAGAACCCATCTGTTGAAGATCTCCTGAATAACTAGGTCGTTTAGTTGCTCCCAACCTGCTGAGCCAGTCTGCCTCGAGGTTGGAATCCCCCGGAAGGTGGACTGTCGAGACGTAGATGTCGTTTTCCAGGGCCCACTCCCACATGCTGATTGCCAGTCTGCACAGTGGAGGGGATCTGGTGCCTCCCTGCTTATTGACATAGTACATGCTGGTCGAGTTGTCTGTCTGGATGAGGACAACCTTGCCTCTGAGAAGTAGAAGGAATGCTCTGAGTGCTAGCCAGATGGCGTTCAGCTCCACCCAATTGATGTGGTATTCCAGGTGCCATGGACTGAGAGATCGTCCAGGGTGGCTCCCCAGCCCTCGAGCGAGGAGTCCGTGGTGATGGTGACCTGCGGGGTGGGATGCCAGAAGGAGAAATGTGAAAGATCTCCCTCCATCGTGACGGACGATTCTTCAATGCCCTGTGACCGAGAGCGATGTCTCGGCGCTGGTCGGGCCGCAGGCACTCAAGACAGAGCGCATGGGGGCACCAGACGAGGGGACAATTGTTCGCAGGTGGCGCATCTTACAAATACTCCGGCAGCCGATGTGCGCCGGGGGAGGTGAGGCAACAAAGGGAGGTGAAGAAGATTGAAAATAAAAAGAATAACAGGGAGGAAGCAGAAAGTTAAAGTTTCAGCACCTAGCTGCCAGGTCCGACACCGTCCGTGACAAAAAAAGAAATGAGGTGAGGCGCCAGAGGGAGGGGCCTTGAGGGGGGCATTCCCAGGCTGAGGGCCACGCCCTGTCCGATGGTCTAAATTTAAAGGGTAAGTGGAATTTTTCACTGCCGACGGTTATGGTACAGTCTCCATTTTGGGGGACTCCTACAAGGATGGAGGAAAGGGAACGCAACGTATATCTCATTCTTGCAATATAGTAAAAGATGTTTAAAAGTCTCAACATCTTTTGGCATCAACAGCCTTGTTAATCTCCATTGATGGCAATGTATTACAATTACGATATACTTAATCACGTCTGATCTTGTTATTGGAGAACTGAAGCACAAAGTGGTAGTTCGAATGAGACAGGTACAATATTAACCAGAAGGCGCTTTTGTAGAAAGTTCAATGAGATTCTATTCGTACACTATGGCCCTCATTACCGGTTTGCCGGGCCGGCCAACTGACCTACCGTTTCCACCGCCAGAAAGGGCGGTCTTTCCCATGGAAGGGAATGCCAGTAATACCAGCTTTTATTTGCCATTGGGGGCCTGATATACCTTCAGCTCTTGGCTGGAGGTAAATCAGGTAACCCCCACCAGCAAAGCTGTAGTTTGGCGGTGCAGTAAAAGTGCTAGTAGTGGATTTAGCAGCATTTTTACTGCCACTTTTACCTCACTGCCAACAATGTGATGAGGCCCTATCTCTGCTAGTCTGTTTTGTTGCTCAGAAAATTCCGGCTACCTCCTGGTCTTAGTCAGGTGCTAGGAGATATTTCAACCAATAAAGGTGATTGTAGATTTCCCATGCTTCAACATTTTTGACATACTAGCAGTTAATGTATTTGTAAAGGTATTTGATTGAGCTGAGGTTATTTTGTTATAATAGTTCAAGGTCATCTTAGTTATAATAAAAATCCATTGAAATGAGGCAAAATTGACCACGTAAGTATTCTGTTGGGAGATTTTGAGGACAGAAAAAAAGTTTCATGATACAAATATTATCAAGAGTCCATAGCGCTCTCAACTTTTAGTCCCCACATCCCATCCTCATATGTCATAATAGGTACCAATTGTAGCTTACAGATGTCTATATTGAAGGCTTCAATGTAAACCCACAATTTATTTTAGCAAAAGCCCTAATTCCAGACATATACTGTTTAGCTGAGCACTGGACACAATCTGAATGATCATTCCAGTTTATCCCGTTGCCAATGCATAATCTATGTATTTCCACTTCTGTACTGTCCCTGGCTACTGTTCCATTTACTCCCCTCCACAACCTGCTCAGAATGTCCCTCAAATTCACCTAGATGTAAGAGGCTCACTGCTTCCCATCAAATCCAATTTTGTATCTATTGTAATTTTTTTGTGATCTAAAGATTGTTCCACCTGTATACACATAAATAAATACTGCAAGAAATGTATAGGTTGATACTATATGGAATATAAAATGCACCACTCATCTATCAACTGTGATTATATGTACAATGTATGCTGAAAACTGACACACATAATAAAAAGGACACATTACGCACTAGAGCTCTCTTAGTGTAGAGTACCTTTACAGAGTACCTTTACTACACGTTTGTGGGTTTTTAACCCCAACATGAATGGGACTGAAGTTGTGCTGCATAGTAAACTTTAATTAAGTGCAACAAAAGGGTACTTGCACCGGAACAACTGAGCCAATCTCAAGAATACAAACGATAATCCACCTGGTTATTGATGATTTCAAAACATGCCCGACCCGATATGGGAGGCCGTATGTGACATCCAGCTTTGAGACTGGGAAGCACCCTTTCACCTCAGAAGATGGCCTAGGAAAGCTGGTGGGGAAGCAAAGCTCCTTGTCAATGGGCATTGTGGACAGGACTAAAAAGTGGGAGGAGTGAGTGTGTTGCACCACCTTTCGCTGTGAAAAACTGTATGGTTGTGAAATCTATAAGGCATGCAAATTACACTTCAAGAGCTGATTAGACAATTAATAAAAAGTTTGTCTTCCAAACAAAATAAGGTCTGTCACAATAGCCACTAGTTAAAAGGGCTTATGAGCTATTAAGAGGGTTTTTCACGAGTTGTGGAGTGGGGGTCGTGAAGGACCCCTCTTTTCTGACCCGAAAGGGTTTCCACCAAGTTTCACCAAACTCTTACTGGTAGAGTGATGGAGCAGCACCACGCCTTACACACTGAGATGATCAGGGGAGTTGTGCAAAGTGCAGTTAACATCCGCATTGGTTGACTAGCAATAGATTGCTCACACAGGATTCAAAAATATTATTAGACAATAAAGGTGAAATAAGAAACTGGATATTACAAGGTAGGTAAACTAAATAAACATATACACATCACCATACTGGAGGCCAATTGGGGAAACCAACTACACTTCAGATCAAGGACAGTTATACAATGTACTGTTAAGCAGGATAACATGTTGGGGTGGGAGGAGATGTAAGTACATATCATCAACGATATCAAATCATAAGGAACACCAACATCTTGTAAAACAATCTTAAGGAGTCCAACCCTATCCAAGGAACAATTGTAAAACAAGATGTTCAGATAAGTAAATAGTTTTGGATTCTTAAGGGGGTGTTTAGTACGCCTTTAGCATTCTATGGGACTCAGTGGAATAGACAAGTGCAGTTAGATGGCGATAGTTCCAAAGACTGCCACATAGCAGACATTTGGGATCAATGATACCAAGATCAAATAATTGTATACAATTTTTGTTAGGGGTCTGTGTAAATGTATGGACAAACTTAAATGTAAAGTTGACATCTTCACAAAGAAACTATCAGGATGTTCTCCTCCCAAATGTCTCCCAAGGCAAATAGGGAGCTAGGCTTTCAGGACATCTCAGTCAACTGTCCCAGTCTGTAGAGTTCAAAGGGCGTTCCTTCACTTTCCCCTGTGGGTGTTGAAGGTTTAAGAGAACCCAAGCCCTCTAGTTGGCAGATTCTAGCAGCAGGCTTGCAGGGATGGCTAAGATTAAGTCTAGCCAACAGCCTGTCCAAGCAATGGAACATTTCAAACAGTTTGGTAGCAGCAACATTTTGAGAGATAGAGATTGAAACCCATAGTGTTCTGAGTGGAGTGGCTGGTCATTGGAATAGGACACTTCTCATCTTCTCCTGCCATAACCTCCTTACGCTGCTCTTGTTCCTCCTCCCACCATCTGTGCCTACCTAAGAGTGACCTATTCTAGGTGACTAGGCAACGGTCTATCTCGCTCACCTTTACTCTTATCTCATCTACTTTTCTCCCACCTCCTCACTACCCCTCTATTCTTCTAATGTGATTGCTCCAGAGTCTCTCATGCCCTGATACCCATCTCTCCTCCTTACCCTTCCAGACAAGTTGTGGTTTCAGATATGACCAAATTCTTCAATAGCACCACCCCGTTCTGTCTGCTCTCACCTCCTGCCAGCACCAGTACCCTTTCACTCTTCCCTTCTGACGTTATCATCTCCTTCTGCTAACTCTTCCTTCCCAATGTTGCCACCTCCACCATTACCTCTTTCCACTGCCACCTCCTTCTGTTCAAGCCTCCCTCCTGCTATTACAACCTGCGTTGCCGCTACCACGACCTCCCTCTGTTCACTCTTCGCTCTGGATTTTACCATCCCCGTCATACCCCTAATGTTCACTACTATCTCATGTCCAATACCATTCTCCGCTGTTGCCACTTTCTCCTTGAGCTTCTTACTGTCACTAGAGAGGTTTTCCTCCTCGAATTCAGTCAATTCCCCCTCTGTTGTACTGAAAAATAATCTTATAGCCGAATGAAACGTATAATATGTTGGCCAGAAGCGAATTGCATCATGTGACAAACATCGTAATCCGAGAAACCTGAATGTAACCAAAGGGAGTCCATTTTGTGTAATGGCAGTCATTTTCTTTTTCTGTAACGCGGTGTGAGGCCATGGCTTGAACTCTGAAATACTAACGCAGACAAGAATACAGGACTGTACAAAAATACATTTGCGCCTTGAAACACTTGTGTATAGGCGCGTTACAAATGCCATATCATATCATTGTTTTCCCTACTCAACATCCTTGAAGCCGAGCAGAAGCCACGCCTAATCAGTAGTCCAGGTGCCGGTCTGTCTTGCCAGCACTGTTGTAAAAGGCAGTTAAACATGAATGATATGATCCTAGCGGTGCTGCTTCATGGGGGATGGTATTTTCTGCTTCAGAACTGTCTGACCCTTAGCTCATGAGCCGTAGCAAACAGATAACGTAGTATGGAATGTTTCGCTGCTTAGAACAGGATATCCTTACCGAGCCAGAGCTCCATGTTCCTCATAACAGAAAACTGTCTCTGCTGCCTTTGCAAGAATAACTGATGTTTAGACTGAATGAAGATTTGTCAGAGCGTGTCATAATTGTCAATCACTGAACCCTAGCCTGTATGACATGTACAAGGGCAGATCGAATAGCTTCCAACAAATTATGATGTATGATGTATATATACTGCTGCTTGAGCGCTGTTCACTCTCTCGCATCTCACTGGGTCTGGGAACACACAACGTGAGGTGTTGAGACCCAGTCGGCCGACTGAGAAACTCTGAATAAACCCAGATTTGTTTGGAAAACGAACCTCGCGTTTGACCTGTCATTATAGTATATGGTTACTGTCCCTTAGTTTCCATATGCAGTCCTTATGGCCTAACACCTCCTCCTCATCTGAAATGATGATGTCTTGTGGTATCCCTTTCTTCTTCTTCCAGAAGGGTCCTTTTTTGTGTGTAAGTAAGACCTGCCACGGGAGGAAGCCACTGTGGCCGCTTATAGGATTAGCGGCCCGAATACCCCTCTGCCGGGACAGCCCTGGCATGGGGAAAAAGCTGCATGGCACAAAAAAAACCTAAGAGTACGCTGGTAGCCTTGGGTACAGTTGTTAATAATACCAGATATTTGCTGGAGGATGTACTGAAGAAATGAACCACAAGACTCCAGGCTGCACTTGACGGACCGGAGATGGGCCCCCGGAGCTGGCTTGCAAGAGACAGTTGTCCGAAGAGTCAAGGTAGGCGTGGGAGCCAAGGAGCGATCTGACAGGGGAACCCAGTACCTGATGGGAAGCGTCGGAGAAGGAGATGGGACACCAAGGAGGGCTGAAATGCCGGGGAGGGAGAGGGAGAGGGAGAGAGAGAGAAAGAGAGAGAGAGAGAGAGAGAGAGAGAGAGGCCAGTGAGGGCGTACTGGCAGGGAGAAGGGAACGAACTTGCCGTCAAGAAGCCGTAAAGAGAAAGGGAAGACAGGGAGAGTACAGCAGAGAAACAACGGAAGCCAACCCGCTGAGGAGGCAGGCGAGAGAGGGAAGAGAGAGAGGGAGAGCCACCGAGAGCGGCAACAGGGAAAGAAAATACAGAGAGGAGCCGTGGAACGCACAGAGCAGAGGAAAACTAGCACCTACACCCAAAGGTAGCAAGCAACGCAGTAGGTTGCAATGCGCCGGTCACCGGAAGGAGGGAAAGGAAATACCTCCTGGTGGCAGCCATTTTGAAAACCACTAGACCGCGGAGCAGCACTGAAACAACGTGGTGGAACAATCAATGGCCGCCAGCACTCCAGACGTTCCATAAGCGCCAGCGCCAGCCCATGCAGCGCATGACACTTACTTTCTGGAACAACCGCCTGCCAAATGTCGACCTTCAATGTTTCTACCTCCTCTCTGCAACCTTAGACTGTTCTATTCAGTGCCCGTCAAGCTCCTTTACTACCACCTCCTTAGCCACTGACTTCTTAGCTGTTATCCACTCTGCCTCATTAATCACTACCAATTCATCCTTCCCTTCCGATCTCACCACCTTCACCTGCTCTAGTCTCATCACCTACCTATCTACCTTATTCTTGTCCATCACCTCCTCCACCCCAGTTAATATTATTTGTTACCTTTGATCTCTACAGCACCATCACCTCATCTCTCCTGCTGTTGCCACCACTTCAGCACTCTAAGGCCCCAATTCTCCCATCTTCACTAAAGTATCTCCAGCCAACCTAGTCTATGTTGAGGTGGAGCTGGCCTTCAACCGACAGGTAATCACCACAGCTGTGCTGCATTGGAAAAATGTTGGCGTCTGCGCCCCGCGTCGATGACGTCGGTACGCTGTCTTCGAGGGCCTCCGTCGAGCCAATGTCACTGTATGTTATAAGTAGGACGCACAACGTAGTAGCCTCAGTTGTAGTTTTTTCCCAGAACGTGTGGCACCAATCTTATGCCAGAATGACTACAGAAAGCCTTGCGGAAACGAAAGCTGCAATCGCATAAGAAATTCTGTAGAGCGGCAGGCTCGGAGGGAGCGATGTGGAATACATCGTCGGAATATCCCATCGAAAGAACATTACCAGGTAAGACAGTAACTTGTTCTTGGAAGGGATTGGTTCCTCCAACGTATTCCACATCTATGACAGACTCCCAAAGCATTGCCAACATAAGGAGGTGGGAAAGAATTTAGAATTTTAGAATGCCCAATTAAATCGCAGAATAGAGGACTGCCTTGCCAAAGGCCAAATCTTGCCCATGGATAGAATCCAAGGAGTAGTGTTTGACAGAAGTATGGACAGAGGCCCATGTGGCTGCTTCACAAATGTTACAAATGGGAACACCCCTCTGCAAAGCAGTAGAAGCAGCCACACCTCTAGTAGAATGGGCCCGTAAACCTACCGTAGGGTCCTTACCCGCCAAGCGGTAACATTCAGAAATTGTCAAGATAATCCATCTAGACAAAGTCTGCTTAGTAACAACTTGTCCCAAACGCCTTCCAGCGTATCCTACAAAGAGTTGATCGTCCACTCTGACCCAGGACATGCGTAAGATGTAGAAACTTAAAGCTCTCCTAGGATCCAACCTATGAAGCCTCTCCTCTTCCTTACCAGGATGCGGCGGAGGATAGAACGCCAGAAGAACAACCTTCTGGCTTAAATGAAATTCCGACACAACTCTCGGAAGAAAAGAGGGACGAACCCAAGGGCAACCCTGTCCTCATGGAACACTGTGAAGGGTGGCTTAACGGAAAGTGCCTGCAACTCACTCACTCTGCGAGCGGAAGTGACCGCAACTAAAAATACAGTTTTCAAGGTCAGCAGTCTCAAAGGACAAGAATGTAAAGGCTCAAACAGAGCTCCCATTAGGAATTTTAGAACCAGGTTCAAATCCCAACCGGGCACCTGGAAAGGTGAGCCCTTTGAGAAACTGAGAAATCAAAGGAATTTTAAAATAAGAACACTCCTCAGACGAGCGCTTAAACATGGACAGCGCCGCCAGGTAACCTTTAATGGTACCCACTTGCAGGCCCTTGTGGGCTAACTAAAGCAAAAAAGACAGAACCACAGGAATGGCACATGAAAAAGGATCCACATTCTTAACCCTGCACCAGTCGCAGAACTTTCTCCAACAGCAACGGTACAGGCACTTCGTTGCGGGCCTTCTGGCTGAAAGCAACACCTCCATCACGTCTTCAGGGAGGTCACAATCCTTAAACCTCAACCTTTCAGAAGTCAAGCATGAAGGTTGAGGGACTTGACCTCTCGATGGAGAACCTGACCCCCCCCTCCCGTGACAGCAGATCGTCTCGGTAGGGAAGACGGCGTGGAGGGCAGATGGACATGTCTAGAAGGTCCGGGTACCACGTTCTCCTGGCCCATCCCGGAGCAATGAGGATCATCCGGGAACCGAACCTCCGTAACCTCCGCAGCAATTGCGGAATGTCGGGGACTGGAGGAAAAGCGTACAACAGTGGGAAGGACAACTCCACTACGAACGCATCCCCTAAGGCTCCTCTTGGAGGAAATTCCCAGATGGCCCTCAGCTCCAACAGACTGATATGGAGTCTGGACTCCGACGGAGACCAACGACCGATGACTGTCAACTCGTTGGCATGAGCTACCCATCCCGTGAGGGACGCGTCCGTCACGATCGACACCTCCGGCCAGGGTAGCCAAAATGGAGCCCCCTTCAACAGATTGCCTTCAACGGCCCACCACAGAAGATCCTGGGCGACCGAGGGCGGCACCTGAACAGGGTCCGACATCCTGCCAGAGGACTGTGACCACTGGAGCTTGAGAGCCCATTGCAGAGATCTCATCCGCAACCTGGCTTCTGGCACCAGAAGAATGCAGGATGCCATGAGGCCGAGCAACCTGAAGAAGTCGAACGCCGGGAGACTCTGGGCATGTTGAAACTTGTGCACCATCTGCAGAATGTGATGAGCCCTCACCTGGGGAGGCGAACACTGCCCCAGAGATGTGTCGAGCACTGCTCCGATGTACTGGAGCCGCTGGGTAGGTGTCAAGTGGGACTTCTTTAAGTTGAGGGAGAAGCCCAGCTTGTGAAAGGAGTGACAGGTGACTGACAAATGATCCAGGACTTGCTCAAGAGAGCGTGCCCTGATCAACCAATCGTCCAGATAGGGGTAGACGTGAATCCCCCCTTTCCTGAGATACGCTGCCACCACCACCATGAGCTTGGTGAAGACCCTCGGGGCGGAGGTCAATCCGAACGGCAGGACCCGAAAATGCGAGTCGCCAACCGCGAACCTCAGGTATTTCTTGTGCTTGGGATGAATGGGCACATGAAAATAAGCGCCCTCGAGGCCGAGAGACACCAACCAGTCCTGAAGTTGAAGGGCCTGGAGGACTTGAGAGAGAGAGTAACCATCTTGAACTTGTCCTTCCTGAGGAGCTTGTTCAAACCACGCAAGTTCCATGATGGATCTCAATCCCCCGTCTTTCTTCGGGATCAAAAAATAAGGGGAATATCATCCCTTGTTCATCTCCGCTACAGGTACCAGTTCTATGGCGCCTTTCTCTAGCAGGGATTTGATTTCCTGCTCAAGGAGCGGATCCGGACTCTTCAAAGAGACATTCCCTGGTGGATTGTCGTGAGGCCTCTACCGGAAAGGAAGACAGTAGCCGTGGACTATGATCTCCAGAACCCATACATCTGAAGTAATGGCACACCATTCTACAAGATGCTGCGCCAGCCTTCCCCCAACCGGCGAACCATGAGACATGGCCTCATGACTGAGCTGAAGCGGCTGCGGCATTGCCTGAGGGTATAGAGGCAACTGCCCGGGAGGCCTTGGCACCTCGAGTACCTTGTTTTCCACCTCTGGTACTCCTACGGTGGCCCCTTTGACTGGCAGCTTCTCTCGATCTACCGAAGGAAGAGTAGTATCGAAAGGAACCTCCCCTCCATTGCTGTCCCCAAGGACGAAAAGGCGGAGGTTGGCGAACTACAGCGCTCGACGACTTTGCTGCAGCTTTGGAGGTCTGCAACCTCTCAAGGCTCTCGTCAGCCTTGCTGCCAAAAAGATGTTCACCATCAAAAGGCATGTTGAGAAGCCGGGCAAACCCCAAATCTGCGCATTACGGTGATCGCCGCCATGGACCGGCTGACACAATCTGCCATGTTCAGACCCAAATGAACAGATTTACACATGGCATCCTTGCCATCCTAAACAAGAGCAAGAAAGCCATCCTGTTCCTCCCCTTCGGGAATATGTTCAGCTACCAGAGAGACACAATTCCACAGAGTGTGAGTGAAACGTGCTAAGGCACACACAGAGTTGGCTGCCTGTAAAGCCATTCCCCCTGAAGAAAACACTTTCTTCACACAGCCATCAAAATGATTATCGTCCCTATAAGGAGGGATGGTAGGGTACGACGCCTGCTTGGCTGGGGCCGTATCCGCCTGCACCACCAAACTCTCCAGAGTGGGGTGCATGGTCAAGTAGCAGGGGTCGCTTCTGGCTGGACGGTATTTCTTCGGCAAAGACTTGCTCACTGCCGGGAGACTCTCCGGAGCAGTCCAAGCCGCTGCCACCCTTCTTTGCAAGGCCATATGGAATGGTCAGTTGGTGGACCTTGGTCCAAGTTATCTGTCAGGTCATCCTGCAGAAAATCCACTGGTGGCGCAGTCCACCCCAAGTACTCCGTCACCCTTGACATGAGCTGCCGGTACAAAGACTCCGGAGAGGTGTCCAGACCACTGGCGTCGTGCAAAGACTGACGCAGGTCTTCCAACTGGCTATGACCAGATAAGAGGTCGTCAGGAACCTCATCAGGAACCAAACCTTCCTCAGACCCTTCATCCACCTCAGAAATATAATCAAGAGGCTGGAATAAATCCCTGGATGAGGGCACAGAAAAAGGCACAACCACGTTTTTCGACTTGGCCAGATCCTTCCTCTGGGTTTCCACCCGTCTCCGGGGCACCTCTGATAAAGCCTCCTCGAAAAGTGTCGAGGGCGTCACCGGAATCGGCGTCGAGCGGGCCGCCGATGGCTTCGACACAGGCCCCGAGGGCGGTGCTCCGAGTGTGTCCTTCGACGCCCTCTGCGCCGAAGGCGTCGATGTCTTCTTCGAAGACCTCACAGGCTCCACCGGTCTCGAGGGCGTCGCGGACCGGGACTTGGAGCAGGCATGGCTAGAGCGATCAACCTTGTCCGACCAGGACCTCGAAGGTTCCGGTGATCGCGCCGACCGCTCGAGCCCAAAGGCGTATGAACGGTGGCTCTAGCACGTTACCTGCCGGCGTCTTTCGACGGCGCAGACGGATCGCAACCCTGCGACTGAAAAATCGCCATCATCTCCTTACGAAATGAATCCCATTCCACAGGAGTGGAATGCTTTTTGGGACAAGCAACCCGTCGACAGGCGGAGTCCTCGGACGAGGACGGGGAAGGCGACTGGTGACGGCGCTTCCGTGAGTGCCTTGAAGAGGCAGAGGAATGGCGGGACCCACTCCGGGACCGAGACCCCTCTGGACTTACGCCGACGATGCGAAGAGTCACCCCTCGAATCATCGGTCGAAAGCCCAGGGAATTTCGACTTTCGGGGCTTGGACACCCTACCATCAGAAAGCTTCTTCTTACGCTCCCGCAAGGCCTTCGATGTCAACGACTGGCACTCGTCACAATCGTCCATGGCATGGTCCTCACCGAGGCACCAGAGGCAGGCGCTGTGCGGGTCTGTCAGCGACATCTTGGAACCACAGTCCCGACACTTCTTGAAACCCAGCCGTGCGGTAGACGAAGACATCAGGAAATCTTCACAAACAAACGGGTTCGAAGAACCAATAGAATAACTCAGAAGAACTGAGGCGCGCCGAGATCTCCGAAGCGAACACGTTCGCGGAAAAAACAGAACTGAGGCTACGGGCGTCATGCGTCCTACTTATAGCCTCCGGTGACCTCCGGTGTCCTCGAGGACAGCATATTGACGTCATCGACGCAGGACGCTGAACATTTTCCGAAGCAGCACAGCTGTGGTGATTACCTGTCATAGATGTGGAATACATCGGAGGAACCTATCCCTTCGAAGCAGATACGCCCACGAGGGAACATACCACGGGAGACTGTTTTCACAGCGACACCAGCGCTGCTGCGCTTCCCCAGATCCACCAAGATATCACAATATACAAGAACCAGAAGTATATTGAGGCCACCCGGCACCCTAGCAGTCCATCATCAATCAGCATTCTGCCTGATTCTTGCGGCAACCCGATATGGCTAATCAGATCCTGAAGCAGACCAATGTCAATTTTAAATAAACTGTATGTTATCAAAGAAGACCTAGAGGCCACCTGAATCACCACGGGCACCACCTCTTGTTTGAACTCGTGCAGAATCCATTTTTTTCACAGCACGGCAGCACACCCATAGAGCAGTCCATCCGGTTTCTTTTCCCGTCCTGATGAAGGCCCGCTCAAGATTGGCTGGCACAACAGTCAGTGAGGGCCGAAACACATTTGTGTAGACAAGTCTGTAATCATAAGTGCAGTGCCTAATTGTCAACACTGTTTTTCACTGACATTTTTTATGTTCTTTCTACTTCACTGTTGTAACCATTGTTACAGACCCATTCCTTTGTGTTCCTTCTCCTAAGAAATATTCCACCCTTCTTTGCACTTCTTTCTATTCCTCATTTATGTTACTCTCCTTTTCCTCTTTGCTTCCTTTTGCATCTCGTCCTTCACCTACTTGTTTCACCAGTCCTTCTCAATTTACTCCAATGTTTCTCCACCCTCCACCTCCTTCAATAACTCTGCCATTAGCTCCTTATATCTTTCTTCCATCTCCTTCTCCACCACTTCTGATCTTATACCTCTTGCCAGCCCTCAGGGGTTCTCTTGCCCCACCAGTTTCTCCTCCCAAACGTCTAGGCCTTTTCTCTGCAGCTCCAGGTCTTTCTTTTCCCAGCCCACCATAGCTCAATTCCATACCACCCAGGTCTGCCTTTGCCCAGGATTTTCTACAGCCTCATCCTCTCCCCAGGCTTCAGGTGTTCCTGTCCATGTCCTCCACAGCCAGCTCTAAATGAGTTCTTCCTCCAAACTCTCACTACCATCTGCCACAGGTCCTGCCTTTTATTTGGCTTTGAATCCACCATTTAGCTTCCCTGTGGCGAACAGGAATTTGGGTGTCTTTTCTTTGGTAGCTGGGATGGGAATTAGTTTGAAAAGCAGTGATGGGGATTAGTTTAGTCGTCCGACCACCAGGCATTGATTTAAAGTTCTGATGTGGGATCTGGGACTGGCTGACTGCTTCCTCTGGGTGGTCCTCTCTGCCTGCCACACCCTGGCCTTCCCCTCAGGTGGAAGCCCCTAGTCTAATGGTTCTAGCTCTATGAGCCTGGAGCCACTGGAAGGTGTCTGATTGAGTGCTAATGTTAAATCTCCTCGTTCATGTCTGCTCCTTTCCTTTGTGGTTTCAGATCAGATTTCTGTACCTGCTTGAGGAGGCTTGAGCCAGCACGGGTGGCTGGCTCGCGTGAGATCACCGCCCTATACCCTTAAAGGGGCAGGAGCGATTACAATTAAGGTATCAATGTGATGCGGCCCTGCTTCTCATCTGTGTCATGGTTGTGATAGCAGGGGATCCACTCAATACCACTGAGGGCCCAACATCAGGTAGCTTGAGGCAGGGCCCAGCATCAGGTAGCTTGAGGCAGGGCCCAGCATCAGGTAGCTTGAGGCAGGGCCCAGCATCAGGTAGCTTGAGGCAGGGCCCAGCATCAGGTAGCTTGAGGCAGGGCCCAGCATCAGGTAGCTTGAGGCAGGGCCCAGCATCAGGTAGTTTGAGGCAGGGCCCAGCATCAAGTAGTTTGAGGCAGGGCTCAGCATCAGGTATTTGAGGCAGGGCCCAGCTTCAGGTAGATTGAGGCAGGGCACAGCTTCAGGTAGTTTGAGGCAGGGCCCAGCTTCAGGTAGTTTGAGGCAGGGCCCAGCATCAAGAAGCTTGAGGCAGACAGCACAATCCGCCAACAAGGTCAGGCAGAAGACTTAATCACCGTGGCTACCAATCCCAAGTGTATAGAGGGACCCCAAAAGATAATCCTAGCGTCTTCACTACAAGCAATGGTAAGGTTAAACAGATGAAAGAGGGGGTGGTAAAATCGCTGGGGTTGGGAGGAGTGGACGGAAGGAGGCAGTGGGAATTAAGGTGAAGGAGGAGGTGGTGTCAAAAGGCAGGAGTAGGAAAGAGGATGTGGCTACTAAAATGGTATATAATCAGCAGGAAAGAGTGCCATTCAGGCCCCTAAGGCCAACACTGGTGCACCACATTAATTATGGCCCTCTAAGGCAGAGTATTACTAAGAAATCATGTCCTTGGCCTAGAACTCCCTGAACCCCTTCTGCGTACTGTAAAAATGTCCAGGGGAAGGGATGTACCCGTAATGTCACTTTAGGAGAGTTGCGGGGCAGGTAAAAAGTGCTATAGAAATTAATGGGATCAAATCAATTGGCTATTGGCTTGTATGAAGATAAATTCAATTTAACCAACATGTACACATTCTGCAGCAAACATACCTAGGAAGGAGCAGAAGAGACCCAAATCAAGCGATCCAGTGGACAGTTGAAAAACCAGAAGCTCCAGGACCAGGTTCAGGTAAGCAAGACTGCAAGTCAATGGGAAACGTGGTTGACACTCACTACTAAAGAATGACGACCCCAGACCATACGGACCCATGAGGGCAAACATCTTAAATAATAGCCCACCTCAGATAAGTACTTACAGAGGCAGTTCCGGCTAGAACTGCTCCAACATAGCAAAACAACTGGGTAAGTACAGGCTTCTTTCCTAGGTGTACTTCACAAAATGTCATTCCTAGGCAATTGAACTCTGAGCCAATGAAGACCACCATGGCGGAAAGGAAGAATAAATGACCTTCCTACAATGACAATCCTCAAGAAAGAAGTGGAGAATCCAATAAGGAAAGCTCTGGGAAGAAGGAGGAACCCGTGAAGAAGGATCCCTGTGGCATAATGAACCAAGCAGAGTAGTAGCCCAGCAGAAAACAATCCAGGCACATGGATAACAGCTAGGGGCCCCAAGGATGCCCAAAAGAGTAGATTGCAGCCAATCTTTTCCATAAGGTCTCCCACAAGCGCCTTAGGTCAACAATAACTTGACAGCCCCCTGTCTCCACAACTAACTTAAGATCATGATAAAGAGAGTGTTCGGAGGCAACCAACATGTTCTTGTTTAGCGCCAATGTGCTCGGGCTTTTAACTGAATACGGCAGAGTTCATAACGTAAGGCTGAGTGAGGAATAGATTTTGGAAGACGAAGGACTCTTCTTCATATCATTGCCTCCAAGACCAATAGGTATTCCAATAGTGATATTTTGTATACTTCAATGCCATATAGCAACTTAGGTACTATCTTCAACTCGAAGTAACAAACTGCTGGTAGTAAGGACAATTTTCCATAACGCGAGTCAACCCTACTTAGTTGACTTGCCAGTTTGGTAGCCTTCTCCCTCAGCCGAATACGAGGGTTAATCCTATTGTTTTTCGATGTTATCAGGAAGCCAAGATATACAGAAGATTCAATCCTGTCCACGCTCTTCTCTTCTATGACCCACTTAAATGGTATCTTTCTCCTCAAATGTGCTAGTACCATGACCTTTGTGTCACATTAATACTCAAGGAAGGGTCATTAACAAAACCAGAAAATCCATCGAACAGATGTTACAGCCCTATGGGCGTGTTGTCAAATATTAGATAATCATCGGCATATACCAAGCCCATGGGGTGCAGAAGCTGTATTTTAGGTGTCACCAATGTCTTCGGACTCAAGTAGTTCTTATGTCTGCCATATAAAGATTATAGAGGCAGGGGGGCAAACAAGCACCCCTGCCTCACAGCTCTATCTGTAGAAATCTCCCGAGACATTAGACCTTGTTTGTTCAGGCAAACCCGAACCATGGAATTCTTTCAAGCAGTCCCATAATGAGTCGCAAGAGGCCCCCGGGCATCCCTCAACGTTGCAACATGGACAAAAGCAATAGGCGATCCACTGCATCAAAAGCTGCAGATAAGTCCACGGAAACGGGGTTTCCACCCTTCGTATATGCAACATGTTGAATGCATTTAAGTACTATCCCGTTTAATGTTGTGCCCATATTTTTTCTGAAGCTTGTTTGCGACTTGGGGAAAAGATGTTCCACATAATACTTGCAAATACTTTTGAGTCGGCGTCCATGATCGATATGGGTCTATAATTACACGTTGCAGATCTAACACACTTCTGAAAATAAAATAGGTATGATGTTAGCTACGACCCATGATGGAGGAACCAGGCCAGATTCAATGATATCCTTAAACAAGGTGGATAGTACCATTGACCACTTATCTGGATCAGACTTGAATAGCTAGTTTGACAACTAATTTGGGTCTGGAGCCTGTGATGTACTCATTCGCTTGATAAGGCTCTCAATTATCTCTGGGCTTACATCTATGTCCAACCGACCTACTCCTGGGTTAACTATGATTCGTTCACCTGCCTCGGAGGTACAAACTTTCAAAATGTCTAATCCAGTCGTCTCGAACACAGCATTAACTAATCTTGACCCACAGGGCAGATCTATGTTGTTAATGAGAGCCAAAATGCCTTAGAGTTCTTACTCGTAAAGAGTAGTCAGCATAGCCTATGAATCACACTGATATCTTCCCGCTTGTGAAGCATGTATCCAGTTCTTATGCCAAGAACTGGCCTGTCACACGAAAAGCAGTATTTCTAGATATGACATTGACAGGTTGTTTTTAATCCATCGAGTCAGACGTCTCAATTCTCGTCTTTGTAACACAGGTTACTGTCAGAGCCATGATGTTTAACCATAGAGGAGAAATACTTCTGACATTCGGCTATTACTGCGACAACAAAACATTCAAAATTGTCTACACCCAAAACAGCACTTTGGTGGAAGTCGGTTGTGCGCAGCAAATGGTCAAACATTGTTACAGTAACTCGTGATGCCAAGGTGGATATCCAAACTAGGTCATTTCCCTGTTTATTGAGGGCTGATTCGGGACGTGTAGGATTGTATGCATCCCAACCCCCTGCCCAACATTATATTAAAGTGGGTGGATGAGATGGCGTGATCACTTGGGGAGGTTTGAAGAATGTCTAAGCGAGTACAGTTCTGGAATAGGCCCAAGTCAAGGTAGATGTCTAGCATAGATTAATTCACTCTGTTTGCCCAGGTAGAGTGAGGGGGAGTATCACCCAACACTGCTCAATTCAATACCCTGAGGCCCATACTCGTAAAACCCACGTCCCAGAGTTCCCAATTTTTTAATGTTTGGCGGTAGTCTGAACTAACCTTTCTTTCATGCTCTATAGTCGTTCCCTTAATGCACTCTGAGTTGAGGTTACCTGCCAGGAGTATGGGTCCCATGGGTTCCAAGTCATTTCAGCTTGCTACAAAGGCTATAATAATTTACTTTAATCAATTTATATTGTACACCACGTGACCCGGAGGCTTAAGTGCGGAGACAAATAACAAGAAAATAGACAAGACAGTAGAGAGGAAGACATGAAAAGTGGAAATCAACTCCAATAGGAGGCAGAGGAGATCCATATAGCAAAATCAGCCAAATAATACCTAAACAGTAGGGTCTTCAGTTTCTTTCTCAGTTGCTCAGTCGATGTCACTATTCTAATATCTGGGGGTAGTGCGAGTAAACAACTCACCTAGTGGGCACATCCCCTGATGCCAGTACATGTTGAGGATAAGAATATTAAGAGTCGTCACAAACACAACCACTACATGGGTAGCCATACAACAGAATGCAACCTCAATGTTATTGACCAAAATAATGTCAGGGCAAGAACGGACCAAGACGAGTATCCCTCCATAGGGGCACCCAATTTCATCCTGCAAAGCAACCTGAAAGAAAACAGAGTAATCATCAAAGGAATGCATTGTGCATAACCAAGTCTCCTGCAGTATAACAATGCAGTGTTTCCTTATTATTACTGAAAAAAGGAATGTTATTAAACAAGGGTCCGTTGGCCAGAGTGTTAAAGGACAGGAGGCACAAAGAATCAGTACTTAGAGCAGGTTGTTTGGAGTTCTTGGTCTAATTTGATTGATTCCCTAAGAGCCAGGACCAGTCCCGGCTCTCTGCGGACTCCATGATTTTTCGTTTTACAGTCATCACCTGCTCATCCAGCATCTGTTTGCCCCCTTCTTCGTTGGCATTGGTTTCTGTGCACATTGTTTCCTTCCACATTTTTGCTCATTCTGTCAGGGAATTTCTAAATGTTCCTCTCCCTTTTGCAAGCAGACTAATTTCACCAGGACTTCTCAGTTGTCTCTCCCCCTCACACACACAAACACTCTTTCCATCTTGATTTCTCCTTTTATGTCTATCTCCTCGTTCCGAGATATTTCTACTCTCCCCCTCTGTCTCTAATTTCACTCCTCCCTTCTCTACCTGCCTTTACCCCTCTCCCAATCTCTTGTTTCCCACTCTGGACACTCCACAATCTCCTTCTCTTTTACTCTCTCCCCTTCTTTTCAATTCTCCATCTACAACCATGCCCTCACCTTATCACTGTCTGCCTATCTCTCCCAACTACCTTCCTCCTGCTCTACTGCACCCTCAACATGACTCCCACTACAGCCTTGCAGTCTCTCTACACCGTCAGACTATATACTCTCTGTTACTTACATTCACTCTCTCTAACTCCCCTCCTACGCTTTCTCTCCCTTTCTCTATCACCCCGTTACTACACTCAATTGGTATCACTTTCTCATACATAATACCTTCCCTACACTCACAAAACATTGCCACAGTCTATTCATTACTCCACTTCGTCTTCCGCTGTGTCTCTTGGTCCGCACCACTGCTCCACCTGACGTTGCTGAATGGCTTTCAATCTCCTATGAGCTGACTCGGCTTTTATAGCTCAGCCTAGCCATTTCCAACATTCTTTTCGACACCCATTGGTCTCCCTGGTCGCATGCCTCCCTTGAGCAATCTCTGGCTAAGCTATCCCTCCTAGGTTGGGACTTCCACTGGAAGGCTTTAAGATTCTTTTAGCACCCCCTTTTTTCAGTCTCAATTTGCTGCAGGGTGGCAATGTTGTCAGGCTGCTCCTTTTCTCTGTGGTATTCATCCTGTGCAGGAAAGTTTAAATACGGATTAGGCTTGGAGAGATATTTTTGCGGCTCCCCTACTTTCCTGCAGTCCCTTTTCAATCTCTGTTAGTTTTCTGTTGCACCACTCATCCCCTGGCGTCATTCTGAGGTTAGTAGGCCGGGTGTCTCCGTTCTGTCTGGCAGGAATATCCCAGTCCATTCTATTCCTGTTCTCGATCCCATTCTCTTGGTTCCAGTCTGGGTTTACTTAGTTGTGCGCCAAGGCTCATTTTAATAGTTTCAGTTCTGGAAAAGCCAAAAATGAAAACTTTGGCCAGAAGAGGCTGGAGAGCATTGTGGAAGGGGCAGTAGTACCAGCAGTATTGCACAAAGCACACTCAGGGGGTAGAGGGCAGTGACTGCCTCCCGTTCCCCAACTCCCTCACCCTACTTCTAAGAGGGGTCCCTGTGCCCCCTTGACAGGGTCAAGACTCTGAACCTGTCACACTATGGGCCCAAAAGCTTAACAATGGAATTTGGGGGTGCAGGAGCATATTATTACTTTACTTTAATAAGTTCTACAGCCCAGCTAGTGACCCAGAGGATTATGGGGACAACACATACATTCTGGTACATTCCGATTTATTAATTCCTACTAACAGGCTACAATAGTAATCTATTTTGCATCCAATAATAGATCTCGCTATAGACTCGCAATAAGATTTTGAAATAAAAGCACATATTTGCGATACCAACTTAATGTAATACGCTGAGGCAGAGATTAAACTATTTACCTGGGTGTTCATGGTCATGAACTGATCTAAATGAACTCCCAATTTTTTTACTTTCTTTCTTGTCACAAGTGCAAAGCCCGCCAACTCGAATGTCCTATATTTATCTCCGAGCTGTAGAATATTTCTAGGCATTCCAGCAACCATAAACTCGTTTTTTCTTTATTCAGAGCAAGGCCATTCTCCAACATATACCTGAATTACATCATATACCTCATTAGCCTTTTTTTACATCCACATCATAAGAGCCAGATAACGAAAGGACCCACTGGGTGTAAACAGCGTAATTTGTGAAACCAAGGTCTCTTTCATCCAACAGATTAAAAAGAGGTACTGTTAAAATATTAAAAAGCAACAGCGTTTTAGTAAGTAAATAGATAAGTGCATCGGGAAGAGATGAGGGTGGTCGGGCAGAGGGGGGGGGGATTTACTTTGCAGGAGAGCTTTGGGTAAAACCTAAATGAACTGCAGCAACATCTGCCCTGCCCCAATGTTATTTTATCACCCATATGTCCTCAATTTTCTCTTTTCTAGCAGATGTTTGTTATACTACTAGTGCCAATATCAGCTGAAGTCACTACTTTTTTGACCATGTACTTAAGGACGCATGCGTACCAAAAATGAAGACTGTATGCTCCATCCTGTGATGAATCTGATGATGTCATCACTATCACTCCTTTCCCAGAGTTAACCTCTCCTCATTTGGCCAGGGGACGGTAGCCGCTACCTGACCCTGGGGGCGGCTATATGAGTGGACCACATGGGGGAGACAACCCTCAAGGGGGTAGCATGACATCATCAGGTAAAGACACATACCCCCCTCCCCCTTTCAGGGATGTTTCCACCATAGCTCAAGCTTTTACGGCCTATTGTAAGAGTTCCCTCCCACTACCCACAAAACCTAGTGATAACCTCTTCCAGTATCATGTGAAGAGAAAACAAAGAACAGCCCAACATTTTCAGGCATACGAGAATACTGAAACGAGGAGGCTGAATGGAGCAATGAAGATCCATAAGGCTGAGAAGTGCAGAATGCGCGCTAGTGGTTATGGGCATGTGTCAGTTGACGGGACATTTAAAAGGCAGTACCTAAATGGCGGAATAGAGAGCTATCTCGGAAAGCAGTGTCCACAAGGCATCATCGGAGTGACTACCGAACCGCTGAAGAAAAGTCTGTGGAGTCAGCCGGCTCCAGGGGAAGGCTACAGGAGACCATTTGCCACGCTGGGACCCCACCAAAAGAAGGAGGCAAGTCTGGTTGGTGGCCACTGGAACCGAAGAGCAGCAACTATGTCACATGCACACAGAGAGGAATTCAGCAACTACGCGGAGCACGCAAGGACATGGAAGCCGGCATGTGAAGTCGGAGAGCCTGCGAGTCGAGGCGGGACACCGAACCGCTGCTTCCTGTTTACCGCGAGGAAGCCAAAGAGCACCACAGAAAGCCGGTGAGTCCTAAAGGGGGAGATGGGGACACTGGGGCGCTTGGGCAACGCTACAATAGAATGTTGAAGGACAGTGAAGTGAATGAAAGAGAATATGAAATTCATTATTACCGAAGGAGAACTAATCAAGGTGAATGTAACAAAGTCAAGTTTGGAAGTGTGTGAAGTGGATCACATTAAAATCCCTGGCAAGAGTATACCAGGCAGAGTTAAGTGTATAAGTTTATAAAGGACATCACATTAAAAGCCCTGGCAAAAGTGTATACCAGGCCAAAGTCAAATTTGCAAGTGTATAAGAATAAACATGTAAAGAAGTCCTGGCAAAGGAATATACCGGGCGAAAGTCAAGGCTATGAGCACAAGTTAAACTGAATTAGAAAATAACCTGGCAGGGGAGTACACCAGGTGTTCTACGAAGTTGAGTCACATATAAGTTGTGTATACTACTTTCTGTATGTTAACCATTTTCTGAAAATTCATCTATGTACTTGCCTGTATATGTTTGTCATTGATTCATATGCACAATTAATATAAAGTATATACTGTTACCAAGGGAAGGACACTGGAGGGTGATTGGTCAAGAACGTATGGTGGTGAGCAGATTGAGTGACTGCTGCTGGGATCTGTGCCTGTCCTGCATGTCACAGCACCAGACTGTGCGAGCAACATACTTTTTTTCTGATGGAGAGATGCATACTTGCTTTATGAACATAAGTTACAATTAAAGACTTCCCATATATTATGTCAACTTGATTTATCGTGTGACCTGGTATTTTGAAAGCCAGATTTGGTGGACCATGCTTGTGGGGATTCGTATACGAGGGCTCATTCCCATTAGCCAGATACTTTAGATAAGAAAGGATAACAATGTTTGGAATTCTGTGAGGTTTTTAAAGGCAACCCTATAGTATGCAGAAGGATATGAACCAAACTGTTTCGGAGAACTGTAAGTACTAGAACTACCCCTCCTTGTTTATAAAAAGGGGCCAAACTTGGATCCTATGTACTACAGACCAATTGCATTACTGAATGCGATTCAAAAATCTTTGCATCTGTAGTTCTGAAGGAACTTAGCAGTTGAGCTTCGAGTAATAACATCTTCAATAAATTCCAAACTTGGTTCAGGAGGAGTACTGGTACATCGTTAAACGGTTGCCTAATTGACAAATTGCAACATTGATGCTGGAATAAGTCGATGAGCCCAGTCTTTTTGGCCATCATAGATTTATCGTTAACGTTGAACACAAAACAGGAATTCTCTTTGGAAGAAGTTAAAACACTGGAGACTCCGGAATCATTTGCTAAATATTTTAAGTTACCTGCACGTAGATACCAATCTGCAGTTAAGATTGAATATGACGGGTAAAATCTCTGAACCCATTACCACGAGTAGGAGTTTGTGACCGGGTAGTATCTTCTATATCATTCTGGAAAGTTCTCAATGAATCCCCTGATTCAATTTAATGAAGGGAAGGTTATTCTGGCATTGATGTACGGACTATAGAACTATCGCCTTTTAGACAATTACAATTTGGCAAAATTTGAAGGATTGATATGGAGGACAATCTCAGGCCTTCCATCATGTGTACCTATAGCTGTAATTCGCTATGAGCTGTGGTTGAGATCCCTGAATTCTTATCGTTGATGGGAAAAACGAAACCTCTGTACCTCCGTTAAAGACCCTATACACACTGGTGGGTAATATTCGACAGAGTGAGACCCACAATTATGTAAATGAATGTGAAAGTACATTGCAAAAGAAAGGTATGTCACTTTTGAATTTACTGGAGAACGTAGGGCGACCAAAAACATTTCTAATATTTCAGGACTGGTGTGTAACTTGTAATGTAGCTAGGTGTGAAACTTGTAATGCAGTTAATCGCTTTAAGCAGTATGTTAAAATTCATAATGAATGCAAGAAATTAGTAGAACGGAGCATCTACCTGACTGAATTGCTTTCTTACTCTTTGAGAAGGATGATGACATTTAGATTTAATTCATTGAACACAAAAGAACTGCAGTGAATAAGGTATAAATTGCCCCTTGAAGAAGCACTCTGCAGATTCTGCTGAGTTGATTGTGGAAGCCTAAAATACTTACTAATAGACAGCAGAGCACTATTGAATGAGCTCATTCTGTGTTTTAATCGTATGATTCATGACCCTTCATTTTTTATAAAAGTATTTCGGGACATGATCATTCAGGGTATTCCCTAAAAATTATATATGCACTTTTGGATTTTTAAAGAGGATTAGTTTGTTGTACTGAAATGGTATAAATTAGTGCTCAACATTCTAATTATAGGCATTTAATTTGGGAAGGATTAGAAGGATGTATCTGAGGCCGTTTCTTCTCGTCGCTGCTCTTTTCTTCCTTTATTGTTCTTAAGGTTTGAATTTGTATTAATTTATGCATTTTATGGATGAATTACTGTTTGTTCCTTTGAGGGAGGATTTGGTAAACAGGCTCCATTTTTTATGTCTTTTTTTATAATGATGAATTTAATATGAATGTTGATGTGCATGGTTTAAATGATACTTTAACAAATCTCCCTCTCCCTCTCCCTCCTCCTCCTCCTCCTCCCCCCCCCCCCACCCCCACACCTCCCCAAGAGAAAGCCACAGGACATTTTGCGCTCCAAACCAAGGGGAAAAAAGCATTTTAAACTTTATTTGCTGAAGGAACTTTATGTCTGGAGTGTGTGTATCTGGAAACTGCCGTTTTCTCTAGTAAGATAAGACCGCAATTTCCTGAACCACACATAGGGAGTAAAAATACTCGCAATAAAAAACAGGAAACGGACACAAGGTGCTTTTCCCCCTGCTTTCAGCCACACAGCTCCATGAATATGTTTGGGCAAAAAGTACACATAGTGCCACAGAGAGAAATTATAAGTTACTCACCGTAGTGACTAACATACTCTTAGTCCCCTTTCCTTCATACTGTATAGGCGTCCTTTCCAAGGGACGGGCGACAGAACCTTTTTCACCAGAAAAAACCTTCCCCTTTAAATTTAGAGGCGCGCAGCCCAAGGAGCATGCGCTGCCCTGACTAAGCCCTCCGGCACCACACCTCAGTCCCCATTGATGCGTCGACAATATATTCAACATTGCCTAATGACACCAGTATTATTAAGGGGGAGGTTGGTGGGACGTATGGAGAAAAGGGTACTATGGACTAAGAGTATGTTAGTCACTACGGTGAGTAATTTATAATTATTCTTACGTCCCGTCCCCTTTCCTCCATACTGTATGGGCGATTACAACTGAATGTAGCCCCAGGGTGGAGAGGAGACCCTCCTTAAGCAAATAGGTTCCTGAGAACCGCCTGTCCGAAGGCCGCATCAGATCTAGAGCCGGCATCCAAACAGTTAAACTTACAGAAAGCCGAGGGAGAAGCCCAAGTGACCGCCCTGCTTATGATTTGCCAAGGGACATGGCGCTGGAATGCGAGGGCCGTTGCCTTGGCCCTGACTGCGTGGGCATGCATGTTGGTCGGAAGTGGCTTGTGCTGGGCCTTGTATGCTTCTTTGATGGCAGAGATCATCCAGCGGGATATGGAAGCCTTAGAGGCCTGATAGCTGGGTCTTGAGCCTCCGAAAGTGACAAACAGGGTGTCCGACTTGCAGAAGCCCTTGGTCCTGTCCAAGTAGAGTTTTAGGGCACGCCTGACATCAGGCAGTGCAGCACTCTCTGTGCTTGGTCATTGGGATCGGGAAAAAACGTAGGAAGGACTATTTCCTCGTTCAAGTGGAACACAGACGGAACCTTGGGCAGAAATACCGGGTAAGTTACTGACTCCGCCATGGAGAAAGGGGGAATTACCACCCCATTACAAGGTTGGCAGGGTGGTAATTCCCCCTTCCTCCATGGCCCTTCCCCATTCCCATTTTTGCCCCATAGGGCTCAATGGGAATGGGGAAGGCGATAAGTACAGTGCCGCGAATTGCGGCACCGTACTTAGCACCAAGGTCCCTATGCGGGTCCCTACTTTAACGGCTGGTAAAACCAGCCGTTAAGGTCGGGTCCTGCAAAGGGACCTCGTAATAAGGCGCTAATGGGTTAACGGCGCCGCAGCCTTTTACGGCGCAATTAACTCATTAGCGCCAGGGTCGTAATGAGGCCCTCTGACTACTCTTGACGGGCGGGTAGAGCCTTGCGAGACCCGTCAGATGTTTCGTGACTATAGGGTTGGAGGAGGAGAAAATGCCCTCCTCAGAGTTCCTGTAAGCCCCAATGGCTGCAAGGTATGTGCAGCAGGTGTACACCTGCACGCCAGAATGAGTGAGGTGCGCCGAAAAGGAGAGCACGCCGTTCAAAGTGCAAGGGGTTGATACCCTTGGAGTCTGCCCAGTGGCAGAATCTGGTCCATTTGCTTTTGTACAGGGCCCCTGTGGTTTTGCTCCTGGCGCCCTGTATGATCTTCAGATTGGCCTGTGAGAGGCTAAGGTGCCGAAGTGTTACCTGTTCAGGTACCACGCTGTGAGGGCTAGTTTCCCTGGGGCAGGGTGGATGACTCTGCCCCCCCGCTGCGCCAGAAGATGTGCTGGGCCTGTCGGAAGGTGAATCGGAGGAACCTCCGAGAGGCTGAGAAGCTCAGAATAATTAGGAGTCGGCGAGACTCCTTGATTTTGCAAATTACCCTGTGGATCAGGGGAGTGGGTGGAAAGGCGTAGGCTTTCATGCCGGTCCACTGGAGGTGAAATGCTTCGCCCAGAGAGCCAGGGCCCTGACCTTGCCAGGATGCTAACTGGGGACACTTCTTGTTGTGCCGGGTGGCAAAGAGATCCATGTGGGGGTGACCCCACCCATTGAAGATCTCCTGAAGAATGAGGTTGTTTAGCTGCCACTCGTAATTGTCCGCTCCCTGCCTGCTGAGCCTGTCCGCTTCCAGGTTGGAGGCCCGAGAGGTGTACTGCCGTGAGGTAAATGTCATTTTCTAGGGCCCACTCCCACACGCTGATCGCCAGTCTGCACAGAGGAGGGGATCTGGTGCCTCCCTGCTTGTTGACGTAGTACATGCTGGTCGAGATGTCTGTCTGGATGAGGACAACCTTGCCCCTGAGAAGCGGTAGGAATGCTCTGAGCGCTAGCCAGATGGTGTTCTGCTCCAACCAATTGATGTGGTATTCCTGCTCCTGTCGAGTCCAGGTGCCGTGGACTGAGAGGCCGTCCAGGGTGGCTCCCCAGCGCTCGAGCAAGGAGTCTGTGGTGATGGTGGCCTGCAGGGAGAACGGCTGAAAGGGCTTGCCCGTCCACAGGTTGCAGTCCCTGGACCACCATGTTAGGTCCGGGTGGAGAGATGGAGGGACGTTGATGATCTCGGATTGAGAGCCCCTCTCCTGGTTCCATGAGGCTGCGCAGTGCAGCTGAATCCTCATCTTTAGTCTCGTGTGAGGACCGGCTAATAGGACCGCTGCAAGTAGACCCAGGAGATGTTGGTACCACCATCCCAAGGTCACCTCCCTGCTGAGGAAGTGGGCGGAGGCCCTCTTGCTGGCCGAGATTTTGTCCTCCGACAGGAAGACCTTCTCTGAGCACGCCTGGTTCTTCTGAATGGCGAAAAGCCTTGCTGGCCAACTGACCGGATCGCCGCCAAAAGGGTTGCTGTCCCAACCTGTGGGAGCGGAGGGGAGGAGAGGCTGGGATAGGAAGGCGGTACCCCGTGGATACTATGGAGAGGATCCAGGGGTCCACGAAATTCTGGTGCCAGAAATGTGCCTGGAGAGCAAGCCTGCCCCACACCGGAGACACGTAGACCCAAAAGGGGCGTGTCATGCTTTCTTTCCCTCGGAGGCTGTCGCTGAGGCGAAGGACTGGAAAAAGCCATTACTCGCCACCCCCGCTCCTTTTGTTGCGTGTGCCTGCTCTGAGACAGCAAGCAATCCGGCTGCCTGGATCTGCGCTCCTGGAAACCGAGGAACCCTCCATATGTAAGACCCCTTTCCGAGCGCTGCTGAGATTGGGTGTAAGATTTGGGCGTGGTCTTTGCAAGGATGGATAAAGACTTTGCAGTTTGTGAGCTGTTTTTTTGTCCAGCTCCTCGTCTGTAGAGGAGTGGAAGAGTGCCCCCCCTCGAACGGTGGATTTAGAATGCGCTCCTGGACATCCGGGTTGAATTTCGTTGCCCAGAGCCAGGCTGTTTTTCTCATGTCCGTGGAAATACAGATGGCACGGCCTGAGGTATCGATATGAGCCCCTGTGGATTCCATGAGGTTATGCGCCTCCAGCTTGGCTTCAGCTAGTCCCGCCTTAAAGCGTGATTGGCTCTGGGTGGGGCGTTCCAGGAAGAAGTCCGCAATTTCCCGCCATAATCTCTGGTTGGCGGCAGCCAGCATGGCATCGGAGTTGGCCTGACGTAGATGTAAAGAGACGTTGGAATAGAATTTCTTGCCATATGCCTCAGAGATCTTCTCCTCCTTGCCTAGCAGCGCTGCAGAGGAAGAGGCTGAGGATGACTGGGGCTTGGAGTATAGTGATGCCGCAGCGATCACCGAAGATTGTGGCTTAGAATGGGCCGAAAGCAATAGTGTATCCCCTTCCACCTGCCTGTACTTGGCATCCAGGCATCGATTGACCGGCTGGGCCGAGTGAGGTTTGAGCCAGCCCTTCTTGGCCAGGGAGACTACATCGGTCTGCATAGGAAGCCCCGATTTGGCAGAGGGGTGTCGCATGAGGACTTCAGCCAGAACACCATCTGCCGGCTGCTCGACCTCTGGTTGGGGGAGGCCCAGGTACTCCGCCAGACCAGCAAGACGTTCGTGGAAGGCCCTGGCTGAGGATGGAATGTCCGGATCCTCCTCCTCATCCGTATCCTGCGGATCTGGAGGATCTTGTGGAGGAGGGGGAGTAGTTAGTGCCGTAGGCTGGGGTACAGAGACCGCGGCCGGAGGCTGAGGAGACGGCAGAGACTGTGATGGAGCCCACTGTGGAGTCATCTGGGGGGCCGGAGGAGATGGCTGCGCCGGGGCCTGGGGCATCGGCAGAGGCATCTGTGGTGCCTCTAGCATTGCGGGGAGGACTTCCCTGATGTCCTCTTTGATGATAACCCCCATCTGAGGTGACTTCATGAGGCCGAGGAATTTCTCAAAGAGCACCTCCTCACTGGCCAAAGAGGTGGCAGGGGGTGCCGATGGGGTAGCAGGGAGCTGCTGGAGCCGCTGCATACCCTGTCCATATGGACGCCAAGGAAAGCTGCCCTGCGCAACTGCGGGGTAGACTGTAGGCCACGTACCTGGTTGAGGCCAGTGCCACCTTGACACTCGTTCTTCGCCGAATTCCTGGAATGGTGTCGGACGAGTTCCTCTTTCTGGCGCGGAGGCCATCTTGTCAAGCTGCCTGCCACTTTCCTACGACAAGGTGCTCAGCCCACTGGGCCCGGCCTCGTCCAAGACTCTTGCGCGTGGATCACGAGGCCTACCCTGCTCCTCGGGCCGAGGCCTGGTAGGTGCGACACCCTCGACCCGTGGATCGGTAGAGCTGCCTTTAGGGGCCCCCTCAGATGTATTGCCGGTATTAGGGCGTAGCCCCTTGGACATATTGCCGGTATTAGGGCATAGCCCCTCGGACATGGTGCCGGTAAAAGGGCAGAGCCACTCGGGTGTAGACCCGGTAAAAGAACCTTCCGGTCCCTCGACACTGTGCCCGGGAGGATCCGAGGATCCCTCGACCCGAAGGCAGGTAGCTGAAGCAGCCTCGGTGCATGTGCCGGTAGAAGGACCTGCCCGGTCCCTACCGCGCGGGAGAGTCCCTGGGAAGGAGTCTCATATACAGCCCATACAGAGACCTTCGAATGAGCACGCATGCGGTGCCGGACCACTCTGTCAAAGGTATTGTATCTTGGTTTTAAAGTTCAATCACTCATCTGTTGTTCAATTTTACTTGCGTTGGTTATCACATGCGTTTCACACACAGGATTCTTCAACCTGGTTTCCTGGTATTACACTTTCTATTCTCGAGGTTTCGTAAAAAGTAACGTTTCCTTGTCGAAAAGTTCAAGGGAACTTCCCTCTTTGCAATCCCTTTCTGTTTTGCCGTCTTTCTCCTTGTGTTAAACTGCTATCTTGGAACTGCTGTTTCCTCATGTGCGTTGCCTTACTCCGAGTGTGCTCTCATGCGCCACCTTTTATCTGTGTGGGGACGTGCAATGGAAGTCAGGTGTACGTGATGGTCAGTAAGTGCCTGACCAGTGTATTGGGACACGTCAGGTTTACGGCTCGGGTGTTAGTCCATTTTCTCTCATAGCGAGCTGTCTGTGAGAAAGTGTTTCTGTTGTGAAAGGGGCAGGGGTTGAGTTCCTAAGTATCCTACCTGGTAGGATAGGGTAAAGGTGTTACAGTGAAGGGGCTACAGAGTCTCACCATCCGGTGTCCCACTCCCTGAAGACCCCTCACCTAGGTGATCCTCCTGTACTGGTCCACCTCCAGGAACTGGATCCAAAAGCAATGGCTGTGTACTGGCCACCTGGATGACAGATCCCCAGGGACTAGCGGGTCAGACACCTTCTGGTTGCCCTCAGCCCTCAATCGCTTTTATTACAGTTCACAAATAGGGTCATGTCCCAGGCACTCTTTAGCTTCTTTTGAGGGTTTCAGCTTGTTCTCCCTATCTCACGCAGCTCCCCTCTCATGCTTTCTTTTTGGTTCCACTTCGAGCTTCGCACAGCTCCCATCCACTTTCGGAGAGTGATTCAACAACGTGTATATGTACACGCGACCACTCCATTACTTTGTTTCCTTCGCTTTCACAATTAGCGCTTTCACATTACAGTTCACAATGGACAATTTAAGCTTTCTCTACAAAGCTTCTTTCATCCTATGCTTGTCCTTCATTTGCAACAAATCATCTCGCGCGCTTTGCGTCTTTCACCAACCGGGTTCCCATATCACTTTAACTCACCAGTTGCGATTACTTGAGCGTAGCTTTTGCTGTTATGTTGTGTCAAGGTCAGGGGTTGCTTGCCTGCTCCTCAGACACTCCTGGGCTACCTCACTGGCCCAAGGGAACGAGCACCTCTTCAAGGACTTCCCTTCAGAGGTCAGCACACCACACAATCCCCTTCTGGCTCCTTGGAGACACAGCTTCCTTGCCATGCTTTCTCTAACCCTCTCAAACCATAGGCGCGCATTGTCTCAGCGTTCTGTTCTCAGACAGCAGATCTCGGGGTGGTCAGGCTTTCCCAGTTGCCTGTCAGCTTGTTCTCTGACTCGGGTTCCTTCTCTGGGTCCAACTAGTTTGTTCTGTTTCTTGCACCTACTCCTTTTTTTGTACACCTATGGAGTATTAACAGGCTTCAGGTGGATACAATCTTTGCCCAGTGCCCGACTTCACCTGACTTTGTTAGTGGGACATTCATGGAAACAGTGGAGTGCCTCTGAATGCAGTTTTGTCGTTTTAATGGCACTGTGGTGTTTTGGAAAGGAAGAGTATACTGGTGAAATGCTCCTCTTCCTCATCTAAGTCCTTTCATTAAAGGAATGGGGAAAGTGGGAGTCTGGGAAACAGTAAGCCATATAGGCTGAGGGAATGTCAGGTAGAGGGGTGTTCAGAAAGTGGGGCTACCATGTCTCAACTTTGGGTAATCCTTCCCCAATCCTAGAGAACCCTCTACCCAAGTGATCCTCCCTCGCTAGTCCGCCCCCAGGGTTGGGATCCAAAAGCGATGGCCCTCCCCTGGCCACCTGTTTAGAGGATCCCCAGGGAGTGGGAAGGGAAAAACCCTCTGTTTTTTCACTGTACTTAAAATGGGGGTTTAAGCCCTGCCCCTTTTTCTCATGCTGACCTGTCGCAGATTGTAAATGTAGTCTGCTATACTCAGCATCCCAGTTCGTGAGTCCAAAGTCAAAATGTGACCTTTCCTGTAAGTGAGTCGCTCCAAAGCCCCATTATCGGTAAGGAGCGGTTGTAGCAAACAATCTGTTTCGCAAGATGTGTCAGTGACTGTGATAGAGGTGAATGTGGCTGCTGTGGGGAGCAGGTGACAGTATTCCAACCCTGTGCTGGTTCCTGCTTTTATGGCGCACATCGGTTCTTTGAAATTCCACCATTGGTTGGGGTGCACTGATCTAAAGATTCCCTGGAGCATCTGTGGTGGCCTGCTCTCTCTTTGGTTCACCGCTAAGGTTGCTGGAACTTTTAGTTCTCTGGAAAAGACAGAAAAACTGGCAGAATTTGAAGACAGAAGTATGGGATGATAAAGAGTGTTAGTACAATCCATTACACGCGAACATAGGGACTGGGACTAGGACTCTCCCAACTGCCATCTCCCCCCCCTTGGGTAAGAATGGTTCTGGTATCCACCCTATTAGTCTTTCCACCGCAGGCGGAGAGGGGTCCTCATCCTTTGTGGACAGGGTCAGGCTACCGACCCTTTTACACTTCTTGGACTGTCCCCCTGGCAGGAATTTTAAAGACTCAAGTAGTGGTCCACTGGTCAAAAGGTGTGCCATTTTACGAAGACTTTAAAAGAGTAGTCCTGCTAAAAGTAATTTTGATAACCTACTCTGGAACTAAGCTAACAGAAAACAAGCTGCAACGTTCTCAACAGCATATACTACCTTATATAAACACAATCTGAATGATCCATAAAGTTACAAACTTATTTAACAAATACAATAATATATTCCTTACCACGAATGTGAAGCCTTTTCCTTGAGTATCGCTTGTTGAGAAATCCAGTCGCCCGGGATCTATAGCACCAAGTTCTCCTAGGCACTCACCACAGAGGAGTCGGGCCTCAGAGTTTGCATCCTGGCACCCTATTAGGAGCACCGTTACCAGCTGTGAGATGACTGGCTCTACAGTTTCGCTGTCTGTCGAGTACTTTACTAATTCTGCCTGGGATGGTCACAGAAAGGAAGACACAAATGAAAGAGCATGAAAAAGTTATTAGTTCTAGTGTACACCGAACATCTTTAGAGATCAAGCGATTTAACAGATCCATAAATCCAGACAACCCATCCACAGTACCATAAAGCATGAGAAACATTTGTGCCAGTTCCTCGATCAAACAATTTAACTTGTTTTGCCATGCATTATTACATTAGGATTTTGATACCGGAAGCAGACTGAGGACTCTAAATAATCATGGTCAGGAAAGTAAAATCCCAAAAACAAACCTACAAGTTATGGTCGGATAATGTTGACACACCCTTTATAGCTCATATTTACATTTTAAGAAGCCAAACAGAGCTATGGTAATACTGGTCCAAGCCACTTTTGAACCACAATAGAAGCACTGTCTTGTTTGTTTCCGTAGATGAGGGCTGCTCCTGAGATATTTAGCTGATACATTTAAAAAAGTGAAAATAGATTTCATATAGTCTCCGAGTCTCTGCAACTATAGACAAGCCTCTACATTTTCATCATACAATTTCCTAAGAATACGTTTTTTTTTTTTTTTTTAGACGAGTGACACACCTGGTTCTTATAGAGTGTTTCCTTGAGGCTGCTCAGCGCGTGGATCCGCACATCTACATTCTCATGCTGAATGGCTCTCATTGCCAACTGCAGTGCCGTCTGAAGGTCAGCGCTTCTGGACGTCTCCTGCAAAAAGCACAGCTTGATTTGCAGCACCAACAGGAGGAAACACGTTATGCATTGCATGCACTGACACACCTCACCCCCCACAATCATAGAAAAGAAAAGGGTTCTTGAAATTCAAAACATTTTTTGAAAAATTAGGTGTACAAATATGCATGGAAAGTTCGATGTGTGTTAACATGCGAGTACTAGCCTAAGAAATCCTTCAGAGCACATATACCAAAAAAGCACACAGGAGATAATTCAGGATTGCAATATGTGAAGTTTTTTTTTGTTTCCGTATTTTATTATGTGATCAATAAATAAAAGAATATCCAACAATAAGTAGATTCAGTGGCACCAGAAGAACAGAAGAGATGTAAGCAGTTAAATTAGAAAAGTTCTTGCAGGTGATTTATTAGAGGATAAGAAGATACCACACATCTTAGTGGGAAAAAAAGTTAAGAATTCGACCCTGCAGGTCTGCTTTGGTTTCTTTCTTGACCACAAAAACATTTCACATTTCAAGGATAATTCTGAAAACTGTGCATACCCGGATGGGCTGTTGGTCAAGCTGACTATGTCAAATGCAAATGCGTGTGCAGCGTAAAATCCCGCAGCTCATCGCAAAATAATCCAACAAGAAACCAGGCACCAAAGATGAAGGCAAGGTTAATTTCAATTCAAGTGGCAAGAAATTAATAGAGAAACGGGCAAAGCACTCCTGTCCCAAAATGGTGTCTGCTGAACACAAACCTCTGGGTTTTTTAGTTATTACAGAACAATCCTAACAAAAAATAAATACATGATACATTTAGATGGTAACATTAACAATTAACTAGCTAAAGGTAAATCCTCTGGCCTTGGCGGGTTTGGCTTTACAGCACTATTCAAGACTTGTAGAATTCTGCCTGTCCTGCCCATGTTAAATAACCACTGTCTCTAATGGCTCTTTTCCACTGCATATAATAAAGCTTGATCCAGCACCTCCTGCACACGTGACTACTCTTCTGGTTCTCAGGTGACGTGTACTCCCTTCAATGATGACAGTGAGCCGGAAAGTGGGTGTACCTGCACCCAGGATAGAGTCTGATTTAACATTCGGACTGCCTTATGGACTCCCTTTTGCGTGCCACCAAATCAGCATCCTTGCTCTATCACCTCTACAAATATCCCTGCAATGCCATGTCATCTCGTATCATGGTTGCAGCTTTGCGCTGTCCACGGGTTATGCAGAAACTAAATGTCTGCTTCAACAGGTGCAACCCCAGAATTTTTTTGTGAACACATAAAATAACATTGCAAAATGTATCCCTTCCCACTTCCCACTTCCCTGACCAGATGATCCCACAATACCATGGTCAAGGCAAAACCCTTAACATCAATCGTGATTTCCCTTCCCACTGTAAAACATTCTGTACCTGTCCACCTCTCGTCTTCTCTCTACTCCAATCTATAAGATACCTCAATCTTAGCAAAGATTCTTGTGCGGTGGAGGGTAGCTGTTCAAGCCACTCCACTTCCCCTGCAAAAGGCCTACGAGTAGCCTACACACTTGTTAATCTTATCAGGTGACTGATGGTCTTGCATTAGGCTCTTCCAAGTCTCCATGGCTGGAGTCAGTTGAGAGTAGTGCATATATTGAACAAAGCCACCATTATTCGGATAATATTGCTGTTGGTAATCAATACAGTACTGTTTATCAACATTTGAAATATCAGCCAAAATTCAATGCTCCTTTTGCTTTGGTGCGAGACACCTTATCTCAGCAAGCAGCCTCCAATGCATTCATTTATTTTATCCCCATAGCTGATCGGCCTAAGTGCAAACAGGTTGCCCCTATGCTCCCTCTCTCTGTGGTGTGGTACTGGATTCAAAACACACGGCACCCATGCACAAGATTTTGGACACAGTCAACATTTCACAATATCCATGTTGCTGCAAAGGAGGCACTGCATGCCATGAACAATATGGCAAATGGCCTCCAGGGGTGTAACAGGGTTATGTACACTTGTTTGAGCTTTACACCCATGGTGCTGGTAGTGTAAAGGTTTGAAGACTCAGCTTGAAATAGTAAACAACCTTGGAGCCAGTTGCAAACCTTTATGATATGATATTTTATTTATAGCACGCCCATGCACAAATGTTTCAAGGTGCGACGTGGCAAGGGAGGCGTACAAGGGAGGACAAAACAACGATCTAACTAGGCCCAGGGACATTGAGAACGTGCAAGTGCAAGGGGAGGAGTGGGAAGTGCTGAACACGTGATCAAAACAACAGCAGGTAGTGCAGCCAGCAGGTGGCAAGTGCAAGAATTAAGCGCAGACAACAGGTGTCTAATACGTGCAGGTATTGGGACTGTAGGGTTGCAGATACCGACCCAAGCGCAAGAGATTACAGGGCTGGAGAGGTACGATCTCTGGGCTTGAGGCCAAGGACAAGTCTCGCAGTCCTGTTCTGGATGAGTTGCAGAGGGCTGAGAGTAGTAGCAGGCAGATTTAGAAAGAGGCTGTTGCAGTAGTCCAGCCTAGAGAGAACCAGCGCTCTAGAGACAGTGAGGTTCTGGGGGAAGGAGAGGAAAGGAAGAATACCCCCTGAGGAGGTGCAGCTGGTATTTTGACTTCTTAGAGATGTCAGAGATGTGTGGAGAAAACGAAAGCACAGAATCGAATCTGACCCCGAGGTTCTTAGCTTCACAGGTGGGAGCAGGAAGAGGGCCAAGGGAGGCAGATCAGAGAGTGACAGGAAAGGAAGGTGCAGGAGTGCCGATGAGGAGGATCTCTGTCTTACTGGCATTAAGGCAGAGGTTGTTGCTAGCACACCACTCCTGGATTGCAGACAGACAGTCAGATGAGAGAGGGAGAAGAGGTGGCAGAGAGAAGCCTAAAAACAAGATCAGTGTCATCTGCATAGCACTGAAAGTTGGAGCAGAGAGTAGCAATGCGGTGGGCGAGGTGTGCCAAGTATTGGTTGAAAAGCCAGGGAGAGAGGTTAGATCCCTGGGGGACACCACAAGTAGAGAGTGAGATAGAGTAAAGGAAGGACCCAAGTTGAACCTGGGAGGGTCAGTTGGAGAGGAAAGAGGTCAGCCAGGCCAGGGCCTGATCAGTGATACCCAGGTTACCATGGAGGCGATTGAGCAGGATGCCATGGTTGACCGTGTCAAAGGTAGAAGAGAGATCGAGCAGGGTGAGGACAAAGGGGAGATTAAGAATCAAGGTTGGAGAGCAGGTCTTCACGGATTTTCAGCAGAGCAGTTTCCGTGCTTCTGGCTGCTCTGAACACCCCTCTTTTTAATGGCCAAAAATGTCCTGTAAAGGCATACAGGTGACACAAAATACTTATACTACTCTGATCAGAAGTATAATTTTCCATTTTAAACAAATGGCTGCTGGACTAGGGACTAGAAGCTCAGCAAGGTATGTCACAGAGGAACAACATCTGAACATGCTAGGTGGCACTGGAGAGTACAACTGATTTCAGACCTCACCATTGATCATACTGGCTATAGCTGATGGGAGTTGTGGCAGCTATGAAGCCTTTCATCTATTTGTATAGCAACTATGTTAAAGAAACCACCCAGAAGTGGCATTATCTAGCTGCAGGCTGTTTGAAGTCCTTAATTTCTCTTGCTTGGAGTGAGGATATGGGGACTAGGGTGTAAAATGGAAATGAGTGGAGTAAAGGGCCCTTCAGTCTCCCAGAGCCCCCAACTGATCATTTCTTCCACAGTTTGCTAAATGAACTATGTATATTTAGTTATGCCAAATGGAATGACCTTTTCTGATTTGACAAAGGTCTGACCCCCCTCTCCGTCACTCACGTTTACAAACAGATCGAGAGAGAACACACAAAGAGTTTTACTGTTTGTTTTTGTTATATTTTGTATTTATTTTATTGTTCATTTATAGAACACCCTGAAATAGTTTCGAAACATGGGATCGGGATTCGAACCTGTGTTGTGCTGCGTTGTCTGGCTTCCAAGACAAATGTGTTGCCCCTGAGCTATCCTTCCTCCCCTGCCATACATTGACTCAACATTAATTACATTAAAAATAAAATAGGACATAAATAAACAAATAAGCATGCTGTGACCAGAGGTATTCAGTGGGAAAAGAGTTTTGCGGTGTTTGGGGAAGAGTTGTTGAAGGTTCAAGGCATGTTATGTCTTGGCCAGAGGTGGCTGGGAGAGCAAAGACTTTTCTGATTAAGGGGTGGGGTGCCAGCATCGCCAAGGTGTGGGCAATCCTTGCAGTTGCTGCATCCTCAAGAATTCACTGATTGTATCATAGCAGTGCTCTGCATGATCCCTTGTGAACCCTCATTAGACAAAAGGACAGAACTGTGTTCCTCAGGTAAAGAGGCAGTGGATGATGCCTTCTTGCAAGGCCCACTAAGGTCAACTTTCTCAAACCATTGCTGAAACTGTTCAAAACTGAACAAATGCTTGAATAGAATGTATGTTGACTCACCGGAGAACACATGCAGGAGGCAACAATGACCTACTCATCCTCAGCAATAATGACAATCAAAGGGCAACTGCCAGTGACTGACAAAGCTGAACATTTGGCAAATTATAAGTAAACAGGTGGAAGCCATGCATGTATTGTATTGAATAAGTTGTAAAGCCTAGAAAGTAACAAACAGGTGTGATAGTCACACACATCTCAAAAGAATGAGTATGGGCATTTTTTAACACCAATGCATCTTCTGAGTAAGAAGAAAAGCAATCAGCAATATATAAAATCACCTGTAGATGAGTCTTGCCAGACATATACAAGAAGCCATTATACATAATTTAATAAAGGTTGGTTATTAAATAGAAATAAATCGAGATATTTATTTGCATATCTTTATAAAGGGGAAAAAGCTCCTTTTGTCACAAATTGACCAAGACAATTATTGTTGCTATTGATGAACAGAGAAATTGTCCTTTATCTAAGCAGGATAAATCGTACACTTGTTCAAGGAAGAGTAAGAACCTTCTATTTTCTTTGTTGAATCACTGGAGTGTTGGAACTTTCTACTGACAAGTTGAAGTTGAAAAGAACTGTGTTGGAACTTTGTTGCAAAACAGGATTTCCTTATTTTCTTTTCTTTTTATAATTGTTTTTTTATAACACGCTTAATAACGAAGAGGCTGTGTCTTGGACTGAGAAGCAGAATCATGCTTAAATCTGGGGGAGGGGAATTCACGCAGGTTATACAGAGAGATCCTAATATGTATTCAATCATTATTGTTTTGAACAGCCATGCATTTCCTCATTTATTTATGGTTTCCTTTAGTTTATTTTAGGCAGGAAAATCCTCATCAGGGTAGGGATATCGAGGTGTTTATCCAACCATCTAATTTAATAAAATGGCATTTGTTGAGAAACCTTCACAACGTTGTCAACCTCAGATTTCGGACCCCTCACACTGGCCTCAAAGCAATTGTCTGCTGTTGGGTGAAAATCAACTTCCCCTTCAATTTTTCAAACATATGCACCTTCCGCACATTATGTTACCCTCTGAGTGAATTGCAGGCTCCCCCAAGGTTCATCAAGACAGCCTACCTTCGGTGCACCAGACGGGAGCTCACAAGAAGTGCCATGATTTAAGGGGCTACCAGCTGCAATACTGCATGTAAACAATGTTGACCATTAACTCAATCTTCTGTACACCCATCTACATTGGCTTCCAGCACACAGTCATTGAACAGATCATCTTCTACCTCTGCAACCACTTCTTTTCCATCTATTAGAACACTGAAAACTCCTCTACCAACCCCCCGTCCCCCTTCCTGGAATGGGTTTCTCCAGCGGTTGCCCTTGGTCCCATTCTATCACTTTATCGCCGACTAAACACACATCCACTCCTTACCCTCTTTCACCCATGTCCACTTAGCTCTCGTTTGCAATTGCCTCCCTGTCATCCAGCAATGAGTGGTTCTTCACTCCCTGATGGTCAACAAATAGAAGCGATCTTCTTAAGATGTTGCACCCTATTTCCACCTCATATCTCCTTTCTCCTTGATCTCATCACCCAATCCCTCAAGGCTCACAACCAAGGGCCCTCCTTGAGAGCCAAGTGAAACTACAATCGTTTGATCACCTACACTGCTGTCTATGTAAGCCTACAGAATTTTGGACCCACACCCATCACTCTAAAAAAAAAAAAAAAAAGATTTATACTCTTTTCCACAGCACGCTACACTACTGCTGGCGCCCCCTCCTTATAGAACTTCGCCCTATATACCTTTAGCCTAATAAACAAAGTGTGCCATCATCTATTGGGCTCATCTAAACATGTGATTTGGTGTCCTTAACACCCCATCTTAGTGCTGTTGGCAAAACCTAACAATTTGAACATATAATTGAACAAAAAATCAAATTGATCAATAGAAATGTTGTTGATTTTTAATGATCAATTTCAGAACATAAATTGCGCTTGCCAACACGTTTCTCAACCAATATGGTCCATATCAAGGCAAAACTAAAATTAACAATTTTTCACCGCAATCTATCTTGACATATTAACCATCAAACATTACAAAGATAAGCAGGTACATTAAGATTACATCCACCACATAGAAAAACCCACCACAAATACCTTTAGCCCCCTGAAAATAATGAACTTATTGAAAATACTGAACTTTGCCACCCACACTTCATTCAATGTGACACACACTACACTCACCCTGTGATCCGCATATGTGTAAATGGCTGTTAATGTGTTTCATTGACATTTCATAGCTCTTTTATTGTCAAATGCACAGAAAGGGATATCCTTCGTCTTTAGTTGTGACACGTGTACAGCATTTCTAGTTTAAGCGCCATCTTATCTCAAACAAATACAAAAACAAATACAGCCAACTCTGGACCCGCATCCTGGCATAATCCTGGACACCCATGTTCTTGCACAGATAAGACTCGGCCTAGCAATTCAGGGTGTACAGATGCTTTGCAGCACTAGATATGGCGGCCAGACCAGAACCAATTGCTTGCAAAGCCGAAAGGGGAATGGGGCAACCTTCACTTCCATGTTCTTCATTCACTTTCTCTCATCCATTTCATTATTCCCACTTAAAAGAAGGAATGCCCAACATATCCTGCCCATATTACCCATTTCCCCCTGGAAGAACAAGACCGAGTAATCAAACAGGTGAGGGAAAATGAATAAAAGACTGTGGCAGAGATGTCAAGGTTTTAGTTCAACTTTTTATTATAAATCTGTCAGGATGTTTCTTCGCCTTTGTATGGACTCACCGCCAGCAGGACTGCAGTGTGTGCTGCTGTGCTGCAGCTGCAGGTAGCGTTGACTACCTGGGCTGCGACAGGTCGTGCAGTTGGTATGGCCGCAGCCAAAGAGCTAGGCATATCAAGAACCTCCCAGAACCACGAACAGCCAAAGACGATAAGAAAGTGCGAATCTCACAACCATAGAACACCGTAACCCAGAGAAACCAGGCGAAACCCGTGAGGTTATTGTGACTGAACAATACAGCTCGCACTAGGCAGCAATCCAGTCTCCGTCCCTGTGAACACCCCACCTCACAGTCTTATGCAATGCCAGCGGTGCTACATTTATAAGACAATACATAAAATAATCAATTAGGATTACTGGATCCGTTTAGTAGTCTTGTTTTACCTTCTGAAATTATTGTATGCAACCTATTCTCTCATTTGTGCGGTATTTTTTTTTATTGTTCCCTTAACGTGTTCCTCTTTTTAAGTTTGGCTAAGAGGTGCTGTTAGCCAGCTCTATGAGAACAAAAACAGGATTGGCAGAGAAAGTGTATGTGGGCTTGCACATGCCAGTAGCATCACAACTGGCCCATTCAGTGTTTTCTAAATTCCAGCCACATTAAAGTGAATTAAATCGACATTTCTGCCCGTGAATACAGTTGTGTTAAAGGTGATGCTTTATTAATTGTATTGGGATTATTTGTAAACAGAAATGCAATAATAAAAAAGCTGTAATTGTGTGGTATTATTGGCATGTTTAAGTGCCAGACATGATTTGACAGAGGCTCGTCTGCAAATAAACTTTGAGGCAGCAGAAGCATAGATAGATGGCGCAGGGAGCAGGAAATGCCTACCTGAAAAAGTCAGAGGAAGAAGGGTTTCCAAGCCTGAAAGTGGCAGGATCGTTTGGAGGAGGGGGGAATACAAGAAGAACGTGAGAACTAATGACTGTGAACGTCACTTACGGGCAAAATGAGTAAGGGCTTCTTTGAGGTTCGGATCTGCGTCTGATTTTAACAGCATTGGGATAAACACATAAGAAAGTGGCAAATGTAATCAGAATATGTCAGAAGCTCTAGAACCCTACCAAAACGAAGTGCGTAGAATTAAACGTAACACATTAAAATATATCAGGATTGCAAACGAGTGACGAGAGAGATAAAGAAATAGCGTACTTCTCTGCCGTGAGCTGCAGCAAGGGGCAGAATACAGAGCCCCGCCTCGGCTGCTTGGATACATCAAGAGTTCCAAGTTCCTGTCTTTTGTGACGCAGCAAGGCTCCCGGGTTAGGGCATTGGCGCGTAAAGGGTTTACGTGCGCGATGCATATGCCTCAGGCGCCCCAGTGGCATGCAGCCCAGTGCAACATCAAAGCACAAAGCCACTACACACATCTATGCCTACTGTACAACGCACTAAACTCCTGCAGCTGGTTGCATGACATTAGTTGTTTCCATTACTTTAAAATGAAAAAAAAAGAAGCATATGTACTGACCAGTCTAGGGTTTAAGCAGGGTCGGACTGGGCCATAAAATTGTCTCGGGCACCAATGAAAAAGTGGTCCACAGTTGCCAATGGATAATTCATTCTTTTTGTGACAGACTGTTTGAATAGTAACCAAGGTTTTTTTTAATTAAATGTGATGCATTTTAACGATATTTATTCAGCAACACTGATCAAAACTACTAGCCGCATAAGTGAAGTAACTCATCAAACTGCCCACCATTGGCCAAAAAAGTGGCCCACCTTGACCCAAAAAACGGTTCTGCGCCAGCATTTTTGGTTTGGCCATGGCATATTGCCATATAGGCCAGTTCGAGCCTGGCTTTAAGTGGGCTGCGGCTTAGCCTGTTCGGTCTGAAAGTCGCCATTACACCGGAGCCCAGCCCGTCTCAGCGACCCATTTCAGTTAATCTCACACTGTGGCCCACTACATTTTCGCAGTTCTCCTCTTGTCCCACTTTCAATGTGTTGCTCGCTCACTCTTCGTGTTCTCTTGTGTCCATTTCGATGCGTCTCTCTCCCCACACTCCCACTTCAGTCATGTCGTCACACTCTCGTTAATTCTCTGTGTAAGTCTGTATTTTCTGAGCCTTTAGACCATGAAACATATCAGTGATTCCTACCAAAATATCAGTATAATGGTTTACTATTAAGTCATCAACTTTAAATTTGATTCGGTGAGCCTAATGCAACCATCCCTCGAAGGCCGATGTTGTCCTGTTTTGACACCAGTTCTGTGATGTACAAATGATAGCAGGATTTGAGCGCTCCCAGCAGTCAATGCACAGTGAAATTACTTCATTTGCCAAGGAACACGCACACTGGCACAAGCAGTGAATCTGGGATTCTTTCACGCAAACCTCCAGTTTGTTAGTGTTAAAAAAAAAAAAATTGAATCGCCATATGAAATGGGACTTTCTGTTGTGTGTCAAACTAGCAGACTTCATGCATGTAAATTAAGCTTTAAAAGGGGACTTGTATTATTGCTCGCTTTCATTCTCTAGTTATTTATAAAGGTAGAAAATGGTGATGTGTGTTTTTTCTTTCGTTTGAAACGTGTATCACAATTACAAATACTGCTAATAACAAGGAAAAGTGTCTAGAAAGAAATTGCCCATGCTTTCCACACCAATCCGTACGCCATATGAACATTCTCATGGGTCCCCATGGGTAACAGGTAGCGCCCAATTCGCGAAATGGCATTCTGTGACCGATTTGCTGGAAGCTCTGGTGCTAAATGTACGGCTCTTTTTACTTTACAGGATGGGCCCTGAGGGAGACATTGTGGACACTGTATAGTGGGGGAGGGAGCAACCAGAAGTTTCAACAGCAAAGGCTGCCAGAACTTGGTCTTTTATAGCGATCCAGTGTAATGAAATGCTTTAAATTTTATCTCGCCATGTAGTTGAGTACAGATAGTGTTTTTTTTGGCTTTGAGAATAACAAGTTTTACTAATTGGTAACGTTATTTCAACTGGATGTTCCTCCAACATATTCCACATCTTTGACATGTAATGTCCACAGCTGTGCTGCTTCAGACATTTTTCAGCAGAGGGCGTCCTGCGTCAATGGCCTCGGGTCGATGTCCCTCAAAGGCCTCCGTCGAGGGTGACGTCATTGGATGTTATAAGTAGGGCGCAAGGCGCCCGTAGTCTCAGTTCATGTTTTTTCCATCCACAACGTGTGCCATAACCGCACACCAAGCCTCCATGACTGCACATAGCCTTGTGGGAACGTAAGTTGCAATAGCATGGGAAATTCTTCAGAGGGGTAGGCTGGGAGGGCTATGTGGAATATGTTGGAGGAACATCCAGTCGAAAGAACGTTACCAGTTGGTAAGTAACTTGTTCTATCCTCCAACGTATTCCACATCTTTGACATACTTCCAAAGCAGTACCAGTAAATGGAGTAGAAAAAGAATTTAGAGTACCCAATTAGATTGCGGAATAAAGAACCGCCTTCCTAAAGGCCATATCCTGACCATGGATTGTATCCAGGGAGTAATGTTTAACAAAGGTGTGGATTGAAGCCCAGGTGGCTGCATCACAAATATTCCTAATAGGAACCCCGCGCTGAGGAAGTAGCCACGCATCTAGTGGAATGAGCTTGCAACCCTTCAGGAGGGTCCTTACCCGCCAATCGGTAACACTCTGTAATAGTGAGGGTAATCCACCTGGACAAGGTCTGTTTGGTAACAGCCTGGCCCAATCGGTGTCCAGCATATCCTACAAAGAGTTGATCGTCCACTCTGACCCTGGACATCCTAGAAATGTAAAAGCTCCATGCTCTGCTAGGATCCAACCAATGGAGTCGCTCCTCTTCCTTGCCAGGATGATGAGGAGGGTAGAAAGATGGAAGAAACACCTTTTGACTCAAATGATTAATTCAGATACTACCTTAGGTAGAAAAGAGGGACGTACCCACTGTACAACCCTGTCCTTGCGAAACACAGTAAAGGGTGGCTTTGATGAAAGTGCCTGCAATTCACTCACTCTGCAAGCGGAAGTAACCGCAACCAAGAACACAGTCTTGAAGGACAGTAATCTCAAAGGACAGGAGTGCAAAGGTTCAATCGCAGCACCCATGAGAAATTTCAAAACCAAATTAAAATCCCAAACCGGCACCTAGAAAGGGGACGGCGGGAATACATTAGACAGTCCTTTAAGAAACTGAGAAATCAAAGGAATCTTAAAGTAAGATCATTCTTCAGACGAGCGTTTAAAGATAGACAATGCCACCAGGTAACCCTTAATGGTACCTACTTGAAGGCCCCTGTGGGCCAAAGAAAGTAAAAAAGACAAAACCATTGGAATGGATCACTGAAAAGGATCAAAATTGTGACCTCTGCACCAGTCGCAGAACTTACGTCAACGGTACAGGGATTTGTTGCAGGCCACCTGGCCGAAAGCAACACCTCCATCACGTCACCCGGGAGGTCCAAATCCGTGTATCTCAACCTTTCAGATACCAAGCCTGAAGGTTGAGAGTCTTGACCTCTGAAGGGAGAACCTGACCCCGACCCCCCCAAATCCCTGCACGCGAGAGCAGCTCCTCTCGGTAGGGAAGACAGCATGAAGGACATATGGACATTTCAAGAAGGTCCGGGTACCACACTCTCCTGGCCCAATCCAGAGCAATGAGGATCATGTGGGAACCGAACCTCTGTAACCTCTGCAACACTTGAGGAAGGACGGGGACTGGAGGGAACGCGTACAGCAGTGGGAATGACCAATCCACCACTAACGCGTCTCCTAAGGCTCCTCTTGGAGGAAATTCCCTTGAGCAGAATCTTTCGCACTTCCAGTTGACACTGGAGGCGAGGAGATCCACTTGCGGGGTTCCCCAAAGGGCGAAGATCTCCTGAAAGACTTCCTGAGCCAACTCCCACTCGTGAGAGATCGTGCTCTGCCTGCTCAGAGCGTACGCTGCCGCATTTTCGTCTCTGGCCAGATGAACTGCTGAGATCGAAATTCCCTGCTGGATGGCCCAGAACCAGAGCTGTATTGCCTCTCTGCACAACTGGAGTGACCCTACCCCCCTTTTTTGTTGAGGTAATGCATGGCCACTGTGTTGTCCGTCATGATCAAGACACTCTTCCCCCGTACAGAAGGCAGAAAAGCCTTCAGGGCTAGCCTGATGGCCCTCACCTCTAACAGATTGATGTGGAGTTTGGACTCCGACAGAGACCAATGACTGCTGGTTGTCAAATCGTTGGCATAAGCGCCTCATCCTGTGAGGGAAGCATCCGTCACTACAGTCACCTTCCGCCATGGTTGCCAAAACGGTTCCACCCTCATCAGGTTCCCTTCGTTGGCCCACTACAGAAGATCCTGGGAGACCGAGAGTGGAATCTGAACGGGATCCGACATCTTGCCTGAGAACTGTGACCACTGCATCTTGAGAACCCATTGCAGGGATCTCATCCGCAGCCTGGCCTCTGGCACCAGAAAAATGCAGGATGCCATGAGGCCGAGCAACCTTAAGAATTCGAAAGCCAGGAGACTCTGGGCATGTTGAAACCTGTCCACCATCTGCACAATGTGATGAGCCCTCACCTTGGGAGGAGAGCACTTCCCCAAGGACGTGTCTAACACAGCCCCGATGTCCTGGAGCTGTTGGGAAGGTGGAAGATGCGACTTCTTGAAATTCCGGGAGAAGCCCAGCCTGTGGAGAGTGCGGCAGGTGAGACCGAGATGATCCAACACTTGCACGGGAGAGCGCGCCTGGATCAGCTAGTCGTCCAGGCAGGGGTAGACGTAAATCCCCCTCGCCTGAGGTACGCTGCAACCACCACCATTAGCTTGGTGAAGACCCTCGGGCGGAGGTCAATCCTAACGGCAGGACCCGGAACTGAAAGTGTGAGTCGCCAGCCGCAAACCTCAGGTACTTTCTGGGCTTGGGATGAATCGGCACATGAAAGTAAGAATCCTGTAGGTCCAGAGACACCAACCAATCCTGAAGTTGAAGGGCCTGGAGGACTTGACAAGGAGTAACCATCTTGAACTTGTCCTTCCTGAGAAGTTTATTCAACCAACGCAAGTCAATGATGGGTCTCAATCCCCCGTCTTTCTTCGGAATCCAAAAATAATGGGAATATCATCCCTTGTTCCTCTCCGCTACAGGCACCAGTTCTATAGCGCCTTTCTCCAACGGGGTTAGGATTTCCTGCGCAAGGAGCGGATCCGGAAGCTTCAAAGAGAGTTTCCCCGGTGGATTGGCATGAGGCCGATTTAGGAAGGCTAGGCAGTAGTCGTGGGCTATTGTTTCCAGAAACCAAGCATCTGAAGTAATGGCTCGCCACACTCCGGCGAATAATGGGACCTGTCGTGTCTCTTCCAGTATAAAACCCAGCGCATTGAGGGGAGTGGTGACTGCTTGAGAAGAGTCTTGTACTGCCGTTGGTTTGTTGTTGTGTCCTGTGGCTTTGCTATTGCTAATAAAACCATTCACCAATCTAGGAGTTCCATATCATTTTTACCACAGAAATTCCAATGAAATATTTGTACCGACTTTCTTTGCAGCAATGCAGGGAGACTCTGCACCAACCCCCATTCCGGGAAGGATTTACAAGTGCTGTTTCACAGGGAGTTCAGTTTGTTTTCTTACTGGGGATTTATTTATCAATCTGCTCTTTAATGGGCACACAATTACCTAAGGATTCAGTGTACTTCTTTTATTTGCCTGTCTCTGGGTTGCGGCTAAGAATGTGTCCAAATTCTAGCAACTGCAAAGAACAGAACTTGTGCTCTCCCTTTATTTATTAGCTTGGCAATTACATCGTATACATCCTACAGACCACACCATGTTAGAGGTACAATATGTACAGCTGTCCCAAGGCTGCTTTTATAGCAATGATTAGTGTTAGGAAAAATTATCTTTTTGCACCTTTTCCCCCATAGATTTCTATGGGACACCCTTTACTTTTGCATATTTTGAACCCTCTCCTAACTTTTTGGAGGTATTTAAAACCCTTTATTTACTTCCCTTGCCTTGCCTGTTTTGCTCATTCTTAGAGGAAAACACACTAGTCCCTTATACTTCTCAGTATTAATTCTTGTATTGTTACAATTGCACGCATCACCTTAAAATGAGGTGCAGTTAGGATACTTAGTATTCTTGTACCTTTCTATGTTATGGACTTTTGGTTACTTTTACAATGTGCCTAAGACAAGCTGGTGGCAGCTGTGATATTTGTACTGTTCTTGTGTGTTATTTTACTCATGCACTTTGCATTTACCGTGAAGGGCTACCAAAGGTGCTAGCACCCTAAGATTGTAGTGCCACAAGGTTTTTTGCTGTTTTTTTGCCCATATTGTTCTTCGGCCGTCTTCCTGTCTTTTCAGGTTTGTAAAAGCCTTATATGGAAATCCCTTTCCCGGTGAAAGCTGTGGGGCTTTCACAGGCTATGGGGTGTTGTGTGTGAGAGCCACAGAGGAGGCTGGGACTGTCTAGTCCCAATCCACATATTTGGTGCAAGGATTGTCTGTTGGGCAGATATAGCGATCAGTGGCTATCCATCATTGAATAGTGTGGCGGACCAGAAGGACTCTGACTACTGTGTGCCATGTTTTTAAAAAAAAATGTAAATTAAAAGAAAACGGCTGCATCTTTGAGGGAAGTTCCCTGTCAAGTAAAACTAAGGGTGCTCACTAAGTAGTCCCGAGTCCAAATCCTATTCCACGAACTGGCCCTACTACTTATAAAAACTTTTAAAAAAAGGCAGGCCTGAGCAATAACCTCTGTTTTCGACCTCTGCCTGGCTCGACCACTTGGATCTCTGTTTCTCAATGTTGCAAAACAAAGTTCATTTCCATAGCTCTAAAAGTTTGTCATTGTTCGATAACACAGTTCACAACCTCACTGCAGGTTTGGTATGTCAAACATCAATATCTTCCATACGGTTTCCTCTTCCTTAGGAAAAAAGGTTTTTCCTATACAATTTCCACAGATTCGATTAAGTGTTTGAAACCCTCTAGGTTCTCTTTCTCTACAGTTATTTTCCTTGGTGCGTGTGTACCTACGACTCCCCAAAGTCCTCAGCCCTTCTGACAGGCTTACTTTCTCTTTTGGTCTCTGTGGGGCCTCAGCCCGTTCGGGTTTTCCCAGTTGCCGCAACCTTGGATGTTACAGTCTCTCGGTCTCACCGGGTTCCCCGAAACCCTCTGTCCCTCTAGGAGACTTGCTCCCACTTGACTTAGGTGGGGCGTCGGCACACTCAGGTTTATCAGGTACACGTAATCTTGTCACCCCAGCCTTAAGTATTAGGGTTTGTACCTCTCAATGGCATCATCTCCTTGGAAGCGTTTGCTTCCCTTCCGCTGCTAGTCTCTACAGCCAATACACCTCCTGTGCGGAACTCAGGGACCCTGGCTCCCTTCAACAGTCTGGTCTTGGCGTCGGTTACCGAGCCCCAGGCCAGCCAGAGCATTGTTGTGGACCTGCCACCAGATGAGACGGTCACTTTTTCGTCTCCTCTTTCTCGACCGTGGCTTCCCAGTCAACCAGGACGCCATCCAACCAGCTAGCAATTAATTCGCTCTCCACGCTACTGCTGGCTCTGCACATCTGGGACGTCTTCTCGTCAGAGGCTCATCTTCCTGCTCTCCACGTAGGAGTTTCTCTTCTTCACTGCATAGGAGTGCCTCGTGGTTTTATATACTTTGTGACGATAAACTACATGTCATCACTTCTCTCCGTGGGGGAGACCTTTTCCATGCGGCCAGAGAGGGCCCTGTTGAGGTGCTTGTGACAGTAAGGGAAGGAGGTGTTGGGATTAGCCTTCCTTCCTCTGCATTCATCCTCTGGATGTTGTATGTATGATGTGATGTCACTTGTGGAATGTATGAGGTAAGCTTGGAGTGTGTGTATGAATGGGTTCCAACCAAGGCAGTTGAGCTATGTGATTGATGGTGATTTGTGTGGCTCTGTGGAGTCATGATAGTGATTTGTGCGGCCCTGCGGAGTCATAATAGTGATTCATTATTACTCTTTATTTACCTGAAATGTTGCTTCTGGGATCATCCTGGATTAGGTTCTTGGATGGTTCTGGGAGTATGGCAACAGAACATCTTGGTGGTGGCGTTCACCCGGTTTGGTATCAAGAAGTTATGAGGGCTCGGGTGTCTGGCCAACACTTTGAGGAAGTTTGGTGGTATGGCTAACTGGTGCGGCCACTGGTTGCCTTTGTTGTGAGTGCTTGAGACGAATGTTGAGTGTTTGGGAATAGGTCAGGTGAGTGTGTTTATATGTTTGATTGTATGCGCCTGTCTCATCAGTTGTCTTGACAGTATGGTCTGGAATAGTAAGTTAGAGATGTTCCTTGTTGTTGTGTAGCACGCTCCATGCCAGCCCATATAGGTGGCCGATTTGCGCTCAGATGTGGCAGCCCTGAGATCTGCCAGTGGCAGTGGCGGACGGGAGGTGTCCAGTTTTCTCAGGTTGTGTATGGTTTGTTGGTTAGTAGCCTATAGGGGCAGGTCTGTGCTCCAGTGTAGCAGGCTGGTGACCCATTGGTGGCGGCAGCGGGTGGAAAGTGATAAGGTAGAAGTTTGTCATGTTGGTGGGGTGACACTACTGGATTGTTAGGTAAGCCTGCTTGTCCAGCTGTTTACCTTCTTGGCTACTTAGAGTGACTTGGCGTTGGAGTTGTGTTAGGTTTGTTGTATGTCTTGTCTGTGTGTGAAGGGTGTATGTTTTTTGGTGTGTTTGCGACAGTAAGGGAAGGAGGTGCTTGTGATGGTGAGGTGTGATGCTTGTTGTATGTCAGGGTGTGCTTGTGACAGTAAGGGAAGGAGGTGTTGGGATTAGCCTTCCTTCCTCTGCATTCATCCTCTGGATGTTGTATGTACGATGTGATGTCACTTGTGGAATGTATGAGGTAAGCTTGGAGTGTTTGTGTATGAATGGGTACCAACCCAGGCAGTTGAGCTATGTGAGCCTGGGTTGCGGGAGCCAGTGGGTCTCCCTCATGATTTCCTCCTAATCTCCTGATAAGACCTGATGACACCTGATTGTAACTGAAGAACTGAATAAAGCAACTGAAGATTACCTGACAACTTGACAGCGTATCCTTTAAGTATATAAAGCCTAAGAACCTGTCATAAAAGGCCCCTACCCGATAGTCCTCTGGGGATGGTATAATGAGGGAGGATCTCATGGGGAGGGACTACCCCCCGGCCCCAGGGAGAAGGACAACCATATAGGCCATAGCCTTTGTTATAACATCAGACCCCCCCCCACACTCTAGCCTCTTCTTCTTCTGTTAATCTCTTTGTAGATACTAGGCCTATGTACTGTTGTAAAGTAGACTACTTGAAGGTCCTGGAAAGTACGAACAGCAACATAGGTAATCCAAGTACTGGGACGAGGTGGGACGCAGGAGCAATGAAGAGCAATACTAAGAAGGAGCTGCAGCAGTATAGACTTCTGCGGAGGCATGGTCCCACTTACACGATCTAAACCAAAGAAGGGCTGCCTATCAGGGAGACGCAGCCAAACAGGACGAGAGACCGTGAAGCCCAGAAGCACGAAGGAGACGCAGAGAAGGCCAGGACGGAGCCGAGGGTAGTCTGCTCCCGGGAATCAAGAGGATGACAGGACTCCTTCATCCGACGGCGTCCAGACGGTAACGTGAGTCTGGCAGACGGTGTCGCAAACGCAAGAGGCAGCGTCCATACCATCGCTCCAAGGACCGGGCAAGCTATTCGCAAGGTGAAGGGTCCGAGACGCATACAAGCCCAAGCAGCACACCGAGCAGGAGAAGGACACCAATAAAAACCTGCTGTGCATCCAGGGACCGATAGGGGCTAGTAAGTGCGGGCGTCACAAACCCTGTATCGAGATTACATGCAGGACTATATTCCTCGCGGCAGTACTTGGCAAGCGAGGCAGACAAGGGGACATAAAGAGAGTGGGAGAGAAACCTGGGTCGGGGAATCCAACCAAAGAGTGATACGAGTCATCTTCCCCATGGCAATACTTGGCAGGAAAGTGAACCAAGTGGGCCAAACCACAGAAGAAGAGCAATAAGGGTCGTGGACCACAAACCAAGAGAGCGATACGAGCCGTCTTCCTTGTGGCAGTAGTTGGCAGGAAAGTGGACCAAGTGGGCCAAACCAAAGAAGAAGAAAGAGACTAGGATCGAGGAACCTCACAACACTCAGAGTTGGATGTTGTAAGTGTAAAACCTAATGCAGAGAAGACCAGGGGAAGGGAGTCATCTCATTTGATTGTAAGAGATTGTGTCATAACTACCAGGAGAAGGGAATCATTCCCCTGGCAACACCGATCGAGAGGAAGGTCCAGCAAGCCTGGGGAAGGGAGTTATTCCCACTGGCTAATTTGAGACTGATACAGAATGCCAGGGTAAGGAAGGCATTCTCCTGGATTATGAAGTATGTGTTATTTTGGAACTTTATGACCTGGGAAATAAGTCAATCCGCCAGGTTGTTTGAGACTGAACGCCAGGAGAAGGGAGGCATTCTCCTGGCCCACCAAGGAAACATTGTGTCAGACTTTGACTATAACCCAGGGGAAGGGAGGCATGCTCCTGGAATCGAAAACATGCTGCTTTATTCCTTTGTTTATAGTGTAAGGGCCTGAAGTAGGCTTTTCTTGACACAGGATAGTGGACACTTTTACTTTAATAGACATCCTGAGAGTCACCTTTGATCTTTGGTTGAGGCAGGGAAACCCCTCTTCGTAATAGGGCAAGATATGTTTTCTCTTGCTTTATTTATTAATAAAGGTCTATAGCCCCAAACATGCTACCTTTTTGTCAGAGTCCTTCTTCTGTACCTTTACGTCATCACAAATAAAAGGGGTGTGTCATTCTTTTTTTTACTGTGGTGTTCAGGCAAGATCCAGCCCTACCTGAAGCCAAAAAGACTGAAGAAATGTCAGTATTCGGTGGATTCAAAAAAGTAACAAGAGTCTTTCCAATTCCCCTGTAGGGAGACAACGAACTCTGGATCTGAAGTTCCTTATCGGAATGGGAGCCCTTGTCCCGGAGAGGGGAGTTACTCCCAGTGAGGTCCCACTTGCCAAGACCCACAGGGAGGGTCTTGATGAACGGGCTCACCTCCCTTGCCTCAAAATGGGGTGGCTCACTTCGGGGGAGAAGGGACGTCAGAATAGTCTTACTGTTTGAATGGTGCAGATCCTTACCATTGGTGGGCTTGCTCCCAGCCTGAATCTTGGATAAAAATAGGAATCCTGCAACAGTTCGGCAGATCATTGGAACCAAGACATCTAGAAGTCGATCAGCCCACTGACGACCCAAAGACTACCCCTGCAGCTGACTAGCATCGACTCTAGTGTTGTATCAGTGAAGACCTGCACCTCTGTCCTGATCTCAAGAAGGCCTTTATTGCTGCATCGACCCCTGTACCGGTGGAAACATTCAGTCTCGATCCCTGCTTGAGGAGCCTTGCCGGCTGAGTCTTCGGAAGTGTCCCTGGACCAACCGGTGGACTGACCAGCTCTCTCCTGGGCTACCTCAATATAGCAGATGTCCTTCTGAGCAGAGCTTTGGAACATTCCAGATCTTCAGCTTGTGCCACAAGGCACCTGCTTCTGCACGTTCAGCACGTCTCACTCCAAGGGGGGCTGTGCTGGACCTGCTTCTGTACTTGCTGCGGCACGATCGCTTGTCACTATCTGATCGTGGTAACCTTTGTTGGATCTAGTCTTCTTCCTGCACCTGAGGTGTCTTGTGGCCATCTCTTCCGCATAAGTCGTGACCTGTATTCATTTGGGTCTTCAACTAGACGCTGTCCAGAACTGATTCTGAAGTACCTCGAACAACCAAAAGGAAATACATCAAAACAAACCACTTCTATCTAGACGACCCTCACGGTAGGAACAAAGACAGAAGAACAACCCTGGAAAGAGAGTCTACAACCTCCAGTCGTAATATCCGGAGAACTTTGAGCCAGGTGTGGTAAGTCTACATACATACCATAACGGTTGCTTTCTACCCGTCTCCCATAGAGTAACAAAGGCGTTAAGCTCAGCCTCTAACTTACTCTTATCTGACCTTTGGTGGTGGAAGCCGGGTTAAGGATCCTTCCCCATGGCTCTCCTACTGTGTAGGATTGAGTTGCCTTCTGACCTGAAGTTTACTAGAACCTTGGGCAACTCTTTAATAATCATAACCACTGGTATTGCAGATTTGTATATAAACGTACCTGAAGAATGATATGCTTTGTGTTGATTCTAAAGCGTTCAGTCTATGCATGCGGCTTATATCTGTGTTGCTTTGGTAACTGGTTCATATGCAATTCCATTTCTCCTAAGGGTGGATGTAGATATTTGTTTTATAAGGTTTTGTGTGACAATATTTACCTATGATTTTTTATCTGCTTAGTATGTAAATTAAAGGCCTAATAATTATATTTTTTTATATATTTACTGTCTAACTTGAATTGCTGGTGTTGTTCTGCATGGTCTCATTGTAGCCCTTGACCACTCTCATACCTTTCCTGGGACTAAGCATTTGCTGCTCTGCTACCCCACCTTGATTGGGTTTGGCTAACTTCCCAGTATCTTCCTTGTTAACCATAATATGTTGGCCTCCAAAAATCCTCCCACCGGGGTTGACTTTGGAAATACATCTTAACAATAACGGACCCTTACATCCACAATCGTTCATCCATCAATGGGACCAACACTGGCTTTAAAGTTTGGTACTTCATATCATATATTGTCCACCAGGACCGACACACACTTTCGAGGAAGACCTTCTCCTCCTTCTAGGCCACAACCTCAAAACTACATCACAAGTGCTCCTCCTAGGGGACTTTAACCTAGGCATTAATGACCCCTTGCACCCACCATCCACTTCACTAACCACCGCCCTCACCTCCGAGGGCTTCGACCAACGCATTGGCAGCCCTAAGCACAATAAGGGCCCCACCCTAGATTGGCTTTAAGACTTGAACTGCAATATCGCCATAAAATCCAACTTGCCATGCCCTTGGTCTGACGACCACATCATCACCTTCTCGATCCCGGCAGGTGCCCTGCCCAAACCCCCCACAAGACACACCCCACCCACCTTTGCCCGCAACTCTAGCAAACTCACTAAAGAAAACCTCACCCCCTACATCAAAGCCCTCGACCCCGATAGCCTGGAGTCTACCAACCCAGAATTCCTGGTACAACACTACACCACTACCCTTACTGATGCCATTAACACTACCACCACTTTAGTTGCTAAAAAAAAAAAAAAAAAAAAGCCAAACCAGCCGTTTAGACACATTTCTGGTTCAGAAGAACTCACCACCCTTGGATCTAAAAAAAGAAAGACGGGCTGAAACAAACTGGAGAAACCTCCCCTCCGACTCATCCAAGCATGCAATCTCCATCCTCTCCAACAAATACAAAAATGCCATTATACATGCCAAGGCCTCCTCCCTAAACACAAGAATCGCCAAAAACCAGCTCAGAATCCAAGGAGCTTTTCTCCATCCTCAAAGAACTCGAAACTCCTATCCCCCTCCAAGTCTCCTCGATCCTCAAGGACGCTACTTGGTGCAACAGCATTCAGAAAACCCGTTTATACAAAATGGACTCACGACAACTCAAAATCCAAGCTAAAAATCTTGCATCCTGCAACATCCCCTGTCCACGTTTGCAATAACTTTCCACACTAGCACAGTCCCTTTTGTTCCATTTCAATATGCTCACCACCCAACCAACTTCCAGCATCCTACAAGGCTTAAAGCCCTCAAGACGGAATGGCGACATCTGCCCAGCACCTCTGATCAAAGACTGTGCCCACGAATTAGCCCCCTTTATCACTGCCTTCATCAATGCCTCCTTTAAGACAAGCATAGTACCCTCCAGCATGAAAGAAGCTTGGGTTCTCTGCTTACTTAAAAAACCTATGCTCGACCCAACCATTGCCAGTAACTATCGACCCAAGTAGCAAGAGAGAAGGGGGGGTCACGTGAATCATACCAATGAGCAAATCAACAGGATAAATTGCTCTCTATGTAGGAGCTCAATGAGGGGATAGGCTATTGTGGTCGGATTGGAGACAAGTATTGCATCTATTCTGTTTGCTATTGATGCATTTTCAACTTGTCAGATTACTGTAAATTTTACTTTCAATTGGGGACAACTATTTAACTTCACAGGAAATATTAATTGCTCTTACCTGTGCTGTGTTGTGTCCGATATTTCTTTCCTCCTTTTTTCTTTTCTTTTTTGCCCTTTTCCCTTCTCTCTTTCTTACCTTTTCTTGGTTATATAATTTTGTTCTTGAATATATACTGGGCATTATTTTGAGATTGGAATTTTGTTTTTGTGCAATATGTTTCTGAATTACTTTATGCACATCGTGTCCACGTTATACTACAGGACGCTTACTAGATCAATAGGCACTTCAATTGGAGATATCCAATATTGACTGTTTGTTTTTATGCTGTTTTTATTATGATCTCAGCACTATGTGTAATGTTATGAGATATGTGTACATTAAAGATTGATTGATTGATTTTATACTATCCATGACCTGGCCTATCCCCTCATAGAGAGCAACTTATCCTGTTGATTTGCTCAATGGTATGATTCACGTGACCCCCCCTTCTCTCTTGCTACTTGTTCTGTTACTCCCCTGGGTCTACGTGGTTGGGGACACCTATCCTCGATTACACAATAACTATCGACCCATCATCAGTTGCGTTCCTCCTCAAGATCCTAGACAGAGCGGCATACCAACAAATACAATGCCACCTAGAAACTAACCAAATCCTAGGCACCCGCCAATCAGGCTTCCGCCCAGGTCACGGCACCGAGTCTGCCCTCCTTGACCTTAAAATTCAAAGGACACTATCAGAGACAAGGGTAAACTGGCTCTGCTCCTCCTCCTTGATCTGTCAGCGGCCTTTGATCTAGTCGACCACAACACCATATGCCACCACCTCACCTCTTCTGCCGCCTTCTCCCAAGAAGCCGCCACCTGGATCGCTTCCATCCTCAATGGGAGAGTGATGAAAGTATTCTATGACAATGCTTGTGCCACTCCATCCCCTATCAACTGCGGGGTCCCCCAAGGATCATGTCTCTCACTCACGCTCTACAATATTTACATGAAGCCCCTCTTTGATCACCTAGATTCACTCAGCATAGCCTACACGAACTATGCCGATGACACTCAGATTCTCCTTGCACTCTCTGGGTCTTACCAGGAAGACGCTGCCGCCTTCAGCTCTACATACCAAGCCTGGATGGCAACCCATGGTCTCAGCCTGAATGATGAGAAGACCAGGCTTCTCACTATTGGCCCAGCAGCCACCTTAAAATCCCTTCACTCCCAATATTCATCCTTTAACATTGACGGATCAGTGATCCCCGTCTCCCCCACAGTAAAAACACTGGGAGTCCATCTCAATGCCACTCTCTCACTAACGCGACAAGTAAATGCCACCTCCTCTACAACTGCCTACACCATGAAGTTACTCAATGCTGCCAGGCCTTTTTTATCCAGAGACAACTGCCTAATGATAGCCCGAACCGCAATCTGTGCCAGGCTCGACTACTGCAATATCCTCTTCGCCGGTACCTCCTCCAGCAATGTAAAAAAATTCCAAATCATTCATAACAACGCCTTATGCGAGGCACTCAATAACCCAGGCTCTGAACACATCTCGGCTGCCAGAAGAGCTGTCCACTCGTTGCCAGTGAAGGAAATAATTCTGTTCAAGACTTTATCCATCACCCACAAGTGTATCTCTAACTCTGCGCCACCCTACCTCGCACAGAACATCGTCAAAGCACAACCCAACAGGACCACACAGGCCATCTACTTTCACAGACTACTCCAACCCAAGTTCAAACAAACCAAAGCAGGAGGTTCCAGCTTTCCAGTCTTAGCTGCCAAACATTGGAACTCCCTCCCACCTGCCTTCAGAGCAGAAGAATCCTACTGGGTCTTTCGCAAAACCCTAAAGACATGGCTATTCAATTTACACAAGCCCACGCTTCAACCCCAAACTACCACGGCTGAGTGACGAAGGGTGCCCCATTAGGTATCCCCTCACCCAAACTTTATCAGTAACCCTGCCAAGCTATTTTCTTTTCTTCTTTTCTGTATCTGTATATGCTTCCTGTAAACTATAACTCTATGCACGCCTTTGCCCACCTGGGGCCCATGTAACTGGTAAAGCGCCCTGATGCCTAAGGGCTTGTGTGCACTCTACAAATGAAATCAATACATAAATGAATAAACCAACATACCTTTCTATACTCCTGGAGGACTTTTTGAATTCCTTTCAACTCAGGGTGATCCGGCAGGAAATAGATTTCATGTAGAAAGTCTTGCACCGCATCTCTAAAATGTCATAAGGAAAAATCTGAAGATTACATTTACAAGATATCAGATCTCGCGGAATGCATTTCATATACTTAGTCCAAAAATGTTTTCATATATACACTCTCCAATTAAAAAAGACAACCTTTAGATCAATCCCTACTTCTCTATTCCAATACCTTACCACGCTTGGACTACGACTCGCAATCAGACCATGCCAGTATATTATTTAGGTGTTTTCAACAGAAGTCGCCCGCTGAGGGAGACTTAAAGAAGCTAACCTGAGGCAACAGGCCTGTCACAACCAGAGATTAATTTAACCACTCTTTGGTTGGTAGCAAGGCTGAGCAGTCAGGGTGCACTACGGCAGGAGGGGATACTGTTGGGTAGTACAGTTAACACTTACAAAGATGATAAATAAAAAACACCACATAGGTAAGTACAAACATACTCCTCTTTATTACACTATCACGCCAAGGCACACATTGCCTTACTCTTATAGGTTAGCTCAAAACATAGCATAGCTAGCTTCAGAAGTCCAATCCCTATATAGTAAAAGGTCTCAAGGCTTTTAAGCGTCCCACAACGATTCTTCAGATTTACAGGTGAGTAGCACTAGAAGAGGCCACCCTAATAGGGAATTAGGGACAAAGAAAACAACCAGTGTAGAGCCAAAGTAGTATTTTTTCTTTTAACTTAATTTTTATTGGCATTTCGTTTAACAACAAACATTAACTTGCCCCCTCACCCGACTCCACTCCCACCAGCCCTTGTCCCCCTTTCCCCAGTCCCTGTCCTGCATGCATGGTACAAATAATAATGTTCATAGAGTTGGATGATATAAAGAATTCGAAGATTCTGAGGGCAGTATGGGAACATTATAGTCATTCTGAAGGAAGTTCAACACCATGGCCCAGTCCCGTGTAAATTACGATTGATCCCCCTGTATAAAATAAGTGATACACTCGAGAGTCACTAAGTTCCAGACTCTGGAGAACTATTTGCTGAGGTGTGGTGGATCTTTGGATTTCCATTTTTAAGCTATCCCTAATAATGCAGTCAGTTGCAATATTACAAACGCCTTACGGATTTGGTTGGAGCCCCGTCGGAAGTTCTTTTCAGCCACTAATAAGATGCAAGCTTTGAGAGTGCTGGTCTTTTGTGAACCAAAGATGTGAGTCATATGCATGTTTATCTCTGTCCAGTATTTTGTCAGGGCTGGGCAACTCTACCACACGTGCCTTCCAGTCCCGAATCGAGCCACACTCTCTCCAGCATTTATCTGAAATAGATTACCTCATTTTATGTAAGCGAGCTGGTGTATAAGTATAATGCCATTGTGTCAACAGCTTACACCAAAATTCTCTGACTTGGATTGAGCGCGTAAGTCTGGGAATAGCCTTCCAAAGCCATTCCCATTCTACTTCTGGTATCTGTTCCCCCAATGTTAACTGCCAGCAGTGTTTATAATACAGTGGTATTTTAGGGGTTACCTCAGGCATGTTTTTATAGAAATTTGACATGAGAGCCCTATTTCCAGGGTTGGACATAACACATTTTTCAAAAAACTTTAAATCTCTGGTTTCTGCTTGTTTATTCGGCGTGCCAGTATTCAATGCCGAACCTGGAAGTATTGAAATTGAGCAGATTCATTCAAACCTAATTCTAATTTGCATTGTGAGAAGGATTTGGGGTTTTTCCCTTGAAACAGATCTAGTATTTATATGCAGCCTGCCTGCCTGCCTCCATTTAGAAAATGCATGTGGATTAAGGCCGGGGTGAACTGTGGGTTAAAAAACTCTTGGTTTAAGAGGAGAGGGCAATGTCAAAAATTGGTATTGCTTGACCACTGTGTCCCAGACTACTACTACTAAGCTTGTGATCCTACTCTTGTGGATATTGGTGGGTCTATGATGTTTAGGTAGCCACAAATTGTCTCCCAGCTGTGGACCTCCTATCGCTTGCTCAATCTGGACCCAACAGTTCCCAGAGTCTGCTCCACACCAGTCTTTCAAGAGTCGAATTTGTGCAACTTGATAACATTTCTTAAAATTTGGAAGACCGAAGCCGCCCCTAACTGTGGGAGTCGTTAATATGTCAAAAGCTACCTGTGGAGCCTTATTATTGCATATGAATGCGGATATCACCCTATGTAGCTTTTTGAAAAAAGAACTACAACCCTGAATGCGAGCGCCTGAAAAAAAATTGCTTTGGGGAGGGTAACAATTTTTACCGAGTTGATCCTACTGAGCCATGACACCAACAATTGACCCCATTTTACCAATTGACCTTTAATTTCTTTTAGCAAAGGCGTATAATTAACCTAATACATCTTGCCAATAGGGGGCGTTATGGTAACGCCAAGTAATTTAATCCCTTCCTGCAGCCAGCCAAATGGTGTTTATGTTTGTAAAAAGTGTACTTTTTCAGGGTGAAGGAAGAGAGATTCAGAATTTCCAATTTGGTGAGATTGATTTTTAAACCCACTACCGAGCCAAATCTCTCCAATTCTTGTACCACCACTTGCAATGTATTTACTGGGTGGGATGCCAAGAGCAACAGGTCATCCGCATAAGCCATGATTTTATGCGAGACCCCTCAGAAATCAATCCCTTGAATGGTATCTGTCTTTCTAACCCTGGCAAGGAACAGTTCAAGCTATATTGCATAAAGGAGGGGCGACAGAGGGCAGCCCTGTTTGGCTACGCGTTGGAGAGCAATGGGGAGAGATAGTTGGCCATTAATCCAAAGTCGAGCCGATGGTTGTTTATAATTTGCCTTTCTTTTGTCTATACATTTCAGGCCGAATCCCATCCTTGCCAAGGCCAGAAAAAGAAATGACCATTCGACCGGATCGAAGGCTTTCTCAGCATCAAGGGATAACAGAATCGCTGAAATATTCCTTTTCTCAACTTTCTCTAAAATGTGACATGTACGCCTTATATTATCGTGTGTTTGACGTTGCTTTATAAAACCTGATTGGTCTTGGTGTATAACTGTGGGGAGTAGGTCCTCCATCCTATTGGCCAGTGCTTTAGTATACATTTTTGCATATCAAATTATTAAGGCAATGGGGCAGTATGATCCACATCTACTAGGGTCTTTTCCGGATTTTGGGATCAGCACCATTTTTGACTTGTCAATAGTAGGGGTGATGCAACCCTAATGTGTGAAAGAGTTGTATAAACGGGTCAATTTAGGGATCAACACCTTCAGATAGGTCTCGTAGAACAAGGCTGGAAATCCATCTGGGCCTGGTGAATTATTCAACAGTAGAGCGTTTATAACCCTAAGAACTTCTTTTTGGGTAATGTCTTCCTCCAAGCGATCTCTATCCTCTGGTGCTATCTGATGGAGGGTGACCGCCTCTAAGTAAGCTATCTGAAAACTTAAGTCAGGAGATTCAGACTGGTAGATGTCAGAGTAAAATGTATGGAATTGTGAAACAATTTGGGGCGTTTAAGTGACCATTTCCCCTGAGGGTAGCTGAATTGTCTGAACAATCTGTGAGGCCGCTCTTTGGTGTAATTGTCTAGGTAATAGGCGGTCTGCCCTACTGGCTTTTACATAATATTTTTGTCTATGATATAATAAGGATTTTTCTGCCTATTTTGCTTGGAGTAGATTTAGTTTGCCCGCCCCACTTCTATAGGCTTTTTGTATAGATGGGCACGTATTTATTTCCATTTTTCCCATTACCCATTTCAGATTGTCTTCCAATTCTATCTCGAGGGCCATTTTTGTTTATGTCTGATAGCGGCTCTGCTATTAAGCCTCTGCGTGAACTTGCTTTGAAAGCATCCCATATCACATTTGCGGAAATCTCCCCTGTCGAGTTGAGAAGAAAAAACTCCCAGATCTTCCCTTCAATTTTATCTCCGACAACCTGGTCTACCAGCAGTTCAGTTTGGAATCGCCAAGCCCATAGTTTCTGCTTCCCCGATGATATGTTCAGGTCTCGAAGAAGTGGTGCATGGTCTGAGAGTGCAATCTATCGTATGATTGGTGATTTGGGTAACTGTACCTAAAAGTGGCTTTGAGACACAGGCATAATCTGTGTGTGAAAAAGACTGGTGGACATGCAAATAGAATGTGTATACTTTCGCAGATCCCTTAAGTGCTGTCCAGACATCTACCAGGGTCAACAACGCACATTTTTGTACTATCGTGCTGGAAGGCGGGGGTTTATTTATTTATTTATTTATTTATTTATTCGCATTTGTTAAGCGCACAGAATCAGCCCTGAGGCATCGTGGTTGAGTGTAGCGGGAGATTGTGCTCCGATCGCAGGCAGGATCCCAAGCCATATTGAGGCCTGCAAAAAGTATTATTTCCCCCCTCCCGAAAGGATTCCTGGTGTGTGAGGGTCGACTTTAGAAAGCCCTCTTGGCCTGTATTAGGGACGTAAATTGAAGCAACTGTTAATTACCTTGGGCCCAGTGCCAAAATTACAAATAAATAACAACCCTCTTTATTTATGGGCATTAGCACGGATAACTTTGAATTGGAGTCTAGACCCTATTGCTATAAGAACACTGGCCACCTTCCCCACTGCATTTGCTTGCAGTACAACCGGAAAATGTTGTAGCCTCAGTTTGTGTCCATCTGCCGCACAAATGTGGGTTTCCTGGAGCGCCACCAAGTCAAGTTGGTAACACCCTAGGAAAGCCTCAAGCTTTCTGCGTTTTGCCAGTGTATTGTGGCCCCTGATATCTAGGGTTAAACAATTAACCGAATATAAATAAATATACTGTGAGGTTGTTATATTGTTCATACCGTTGCGTGATTGGTACTGTTCCTGCTAACCATGCATTACAGAACCCCCCCCACCTTTGCCTTCCACCCCCTACCTACTCACCCCCCCAACTTGCCCCAGTTCCCTCCCTAAACAATGTCCCCTGGTGCGATCCACGGTACCTAACGTAACCCAGGGTGCTAAGACCCAGCCGTGAGTCATTTTTATTCCCAGGACAACGTGCAGGATATCCTAAAATGCCCATCTGTTACCTGAACAGATGAATTCCAAGATGGTGTGCTCTGTCTCTGCTGACTTCGGAGTGTCTTTTCTTTATTGATTCTTTGCAGCCTGCTGCCGTCTGCACTCCATGATCCCGTTGTTTTTGGGTTAGGCCCTCTGAGACGTGCCTTCCATTCCTCTTGATGCTTGGCCCTGTTTTTCCTTCCCTGTTGAATTAAGGTTGGCCATTCCCAGGGTTTGGGTTGCTGAGCAGCGCAGCCATTGGTAGCTTCCGATAGGAGCCCCTAAGAGAATCCTCTTTAATTTGCAATAGAAATGTCCATTTATATTTGATTTCTCTGAACTGTAATGTTTTTACCACCAGCTGCATCTCACTGCGTTTTTGAGAGATCTTGGTAAAGTTGAATTTCACTCCCATTGTAGGTGATTGGAGATGATGCCTGTGCCTCCCTGAGAATATATTCCTTTTGTGGATATAGTGTACAAGCTGCCAGGACATCACGTGGGCGAGCGGCAGGACCTATTCTTTTGGGACCCGTCCTGTATACCGGATCAAGCAGAATATTGATAGCCTCTTCACCTGCGATTAAGTCTGTGAAGCTATGTAGTACGGTATCCTTTAATTCCGAGTCTGAGACCGTTTCTGGAAGATTTTTGATCGGTATGTTAGAGCGGCTAGATCTGTTCACCAGGTCTTCACATTGAATTTCAAGATTAGGTGTGAGCCTGGAGCGATCTTCCAAGACCAAGTTCATTGCCCGCTCATTGGCGTCTACTCGCTCCCCAAGGGAAGACATTTCCTTGCTGAAGTCGGACAATTATGGCCTCATTTCCGTTGTAAAGGAAGAGAACTGCAACTGAATTGAGGCCAAAAACATTTCCTGAAATACCTGAAAACTGGTTGCAAAGTACTCTTTGGACACAGCCATATATGGATCTTGGATCTCGCAGGGGGTAGCTGCAGATATGTTTCTGGTCGGGGCGTCGTCCGGTCCAATGCCCACAATCTTTGCAATGGGTTTCATCATTGTTTGAGGAGCTTGGATGTGCCCGGGCAGGGAGGTGCTTCTTTCTGCCCATGAGCATCTGCAGGATATTATGTCATTTGAACCGGTTTGCTTTGTGGGGATCATGGCGCAGCTCTGCTTGTATTTTATGGTCCAATTTAGGCAGAACCCAGCTGCGCAGAGTAGCATACCCAATGTGTTTGCCTACCGCAAAGGGGAAGCACTATAGCTTTCCTCCCCGAGGGGTTGCCAGTTTAGAAAACCGATCCGTGGAGAATGGCAATGAGTTATAAGTCCCGATCCCTCCAATAGACCCACGCTTTTGTACGACTGCCTCCAGGTCTACCCCCAAGTCATAAAACAGGCTGATGTGTGCCGGGGCGTACAGTTCCTGATCAGCCTGAAAAAAATGTTGAAGAAGGTAAAGGGGAGCAGGGAGCTGGAGCCAAGACCGGAAGCTTTGCTAACGCAGTCACTCCTTGATGCACGGCTTCAAGGGAACCCCTGACTGATGGAGATTTCTCTGCTTAGCCAGCCTCTGCAGTATAAATCGCCTGATCACGAAGGGGCAGCGAGCCCAGCTGATAGCCAGGTGGGGGGCATCTAATATGTGCTTGCAGTGCCTTCCAGTGCCAGCCTATAGTTTTGTTAGGCACCTCCGATGGACACATTCTCTGCCAATAGTGAAGTCAGGGCAGCTTGCATTCGCGACTCGATACCGTGGGAAGATCCGCTGTCTCCTCCTTTCAGGCAACACCCTAACAAAGGGCCAGCCTTTGCTCGTTACACTCGATCCCCTGCCTCGGTCCCAGTGAGGAACTGAATTGATTCCAGAATGCCTGGGCTTGCTGCCACCCGGGGTGGAAGCAGATTGTTGCTAATTAGGGGGCCCCTGCCCTTAATTAGGCTTAATCTGGACAGAGTACATGCACACAAACTTAAGTGAAAATGCTGGTGTTGTAAGGAGCAGTTAATACCCGTAGGGTTAAAGAGGAGTTAGCCTAGAAGCCACGACAGACCTGCGTCAGCCCCAGACAGCTCTAAAATAAACAGAACTTTGTGCCCCAATGCAAACCCAATGGGCATAGGGGAAGTTCAAGAGATGTGAGGGATCACAGCCCCTGCAGCCTTCACAAAGGTAGGAAAACCCCCAGTAGATAGAAAATCTCTCAGGTCATGCTGTGTCATCGGGTTGCAGGTTTGAGGGCGTTTACCGGTGGTTGTATTATGGTTCCACTGGAGACTTCTGACTGGATTGGTCCCACGATGTAGCAGTGAACCTCATGGACCAGGCAGATGCATTTCTCCCATTGACCCCGGACAGGGTCATCAGGCCCAAAAAGAGCTCAGCGGTTGAACTTCAGGTTCCTGGCAGGGTCCTCTTCTGGTGTAAGTCAGCACAGCAGGGTTCCAGCATTGTGGCCGAGCAATGCGGGTGCCTACAAAGATTCCAGTCTACATAGAAGTGCTTGCAAAAGAGCAAAGCTTGTTCCAGGTGATGCAGGTAGAATGCAAAGAGGCAAGCTCCTTCGGCCCAGGAATAGCGATGCAGGTCGGACTGGTTATGCCCATCAGTCTAAGGGAAGGAATCATCTTGCAAAGTTCTCCTCTTTCGAGCAGAAGGTCAAGGTCCGAAATGCTGTAGTGTTGGTTGTGCCAATGCCTGCTCCTGCAGCAGTCCTCAGGCCCCATCAGCTGTCTTCTTCAAATCGCGTGCAGGTCCAGAACTCAACTTAATTCCTAGGTCCAGCTCATCTCCTTATATTCAAAATTCAGTATCAGGGTTAGCCCAGCGCTCCAACAATGGACTTTGTAGCATTTAAACTTGGAGATCCGATAGTGGACAGCCAGCTTCCCAGAATTTGCTCAGGAACATTCTTTCCACCAGGCGGAATATGCATTGGGGGCAGACAGTTTCCCACCCAACTTCCTGCAAGCTAACACACACTGGTCATCTTTCCCAGGCTTTCCAGGGCAAAGCCTGCAAAGACACACGAAGGAAGAGGAACCTCCCTCACCTTGAAATGCAAACGGACGGCCAATAAAGACCATGCCATGTGGACCGGGATTAAAAACACAAGGAGTAACCTTTTTCAGTATATAGTCCTCCTAAATGCATGATTGCACCAAAAAAGGCAGCACGAGATTTATGGGGAAAAAAAGTTTTAAAAGTTGTAAACTGCCACTATCCTGTTTAGGAAATTCATGAGAAAGTAAGTAAAGTGCCACTTTTGGGAAAGTAAAGGGGAATGTGACGAATCTGAACAATGTGCCCCTTCTCCTCAGAGGGCAGTGACCCCTTTAAGGCTAGGGAGGCAAGTCCGTTCAGCAAGACCCTCTCCAAGGGGTCTGGGCAAGTGGGACCTCAATGGGAGTGACTACCCTCTTGGAGACAAGAACTCCGATTTAGCCAAGGAACCCAGAGTCCAGAACACCTTCTCCACCTACATGGAGATTGAAAAGACCAAACATTTCTTCAAACCAGTTGTCTCTTAGGTAATGCCAGACCACAGCAGTCAGAGAAGAAAGACATACCCCTGGGATTTCTGATGACATACATAAAGATATGAGGCACTTTGTATCAGGGAGAAACTTCTACACAGGTGGAAGATCCCTACACAGTGGTGAGCTTCTAGTGAATCGACATCCTGGAGGGAAGAAACACGCTTGACCGCGGAGCGAGCAGTTGCATAGAAGGCAAGCAAAATGCTAGCCAGACGCCGGAAAGCTGGCGTTTCCGACCAATCAAGAAGCAACAATTGATACAGGAGCAGAAATGGAAAAGCACCCTTCACTTCTGGTGGTGTGGACCACGAGGGATTATAGGGCCGTGTAACCAATGCCGAGACCAGACTGATGAAGGGAGCTCAGATCCCTGAGTTCCGCACTGGAAGAGGTAGCATAGCTGGCGAGACAAGCAGCAACTGAGAAGCGGGTGCTTTCAGAGAAAGCGAACCGCTGAGAGGTACGCCCACTTTGAAGTTAGGCTGGTGGAAGCCAACCAGGTTACGCAAGCCTCAGAAAACCGAGTGGGCAAGCACCCATGTAAAGCAAGTTGAAAGAAATACAAACACTTTGAAATAAGGCTGAAAAAGCCAAACGGATTGCAGCAAGCACCCTCTGCAAAGTAGATTGAGAGGAGCATTAACATTTTGTTAAGGCTGGGAAAGTCACAAGAGGTTACAGGAGCCTAATAAACTCAGACGGGCAGCCGTTCTCTATGAGTTGAAGTGATTAAGAGAAAGTAAAACGGTCTGGAGACCACAGAACTTTGAGGAGTCCAAGAACACAGAAGGAATTAATACAGAGAACTGTCTGAAAGTGGAACCTGAAGGTTTTCAGGATCAACAATTAACGAACTGTGTAAACTCAAGACAAGTCCTACCAAGTGAATGGGCCAGGCAGAACCCAAGGGTAGAGGCCACAGTGCCGGTCTCCTTTAAGTGAGGTTTCAGCTAGGTACTAAGGATTTGGACACTGGACTATTTCTGTTGGGACTTTGGCGATCAGCCTTAGTTTTCATTTTTATCAGGCAGGGAACTTCCCTCATAGCAGCCGGGCCACATAGGCGTTTTCTTTATTATTAATAAAACTCTTCTGAAACAGTTTAGTCTGAGTCGTCCTTGTGGTTCGCCACAGGATACAGTGTCCCAACAGCACTGCATGGATGATGGCTTGTACTGCACAGGACAAAATACACATAATTAAAACAGGATGACGTCCTCTTCACTGGTAGGCACATGGGCTGCACATGGTCCTCATTCGACCCAGGAAAGGACCCCTTAAGTACCCCGGGCAGCATTCCACATAGGGTGGAGGTTGATGCCATAGAACAAACACAGATGACAGAGGTTTGGAGAGATAGCCCAGTACTCTAACCTAAAAAGGTGAACCAATTTTTTCAAAACAAAAATGAATGCAGTAGGGACGTGAGGCAGGAAAACGTTCACATTTTGAAGGTTCAAAGTCAATGCAAAAAAATCCAGAAAGTCACGCAGTAGTGCTTAGGAGCTTAAAGAACGTAAGAGGAAGATTTGCAAAAGTAAACATCTCCCTAACATTAGTCAATGGTGAGGGATCGTGGGAGTGGTAGTCCAAAACACCTAAAAATCCACAGGTTGTATGCGGGCCATTCCTGTACCTAGGGTTTTGTAAAGAATCGGTGTTGTCAGCAAACAGTTCATGAAGTGTCACTTTTTCCTGTGTTTAGGGATGACAGTGACCCACAGGTAGTGAGAATGGTTCCTAGGTTGATGTGACCCAGGATTTTAGAAGGACCTTGTGTGAATAGCTCACATAAACTTCATATATTAGAATTCACATATATTTCTTTAAAAAATTCCAACCTTCGGTTCTGTGTTCTTTTGTACAAACTTATCTGAGTCATCAACCAGTCACCAGACACTTACAAGAAACCAAACACCAAGTCAACCAAATGAGATTCTAAATCCTCAAGGTAGTCGAGAAAAGACAAGGGGGATGTATATCTCAAAACTCCTAGATCAAAGAGAAACATATTGGGTAGACCGTCTGAACTCCTTGCACCCAAGTGGAATCAACGAGGAATGCTTTTTGAAGGGTAGCATTTCCCGATTGAGGGAGCACTGCATGGGTGTGAGCATTAGTTCCAGGTAAAAGTCGACAGGCGCAGGAAAAGGCAGCGCATTGTTTAATGCTTTTTGTAAATTATGAGAATATGAAATAGCAATTTCATCCAGCCGTATCAGAAATAAACACTGTAAGGTACAAAGATGTAATGTCGAAAACTGGGCACTTTTCGCACCAAATGGAAAAGAAGGGGGCAAGGTGAATGTAAACAATCAAGGATCTTGGTTTCTTTTTGGGTCAACACGGATTGCTGCAAATACAGTTATACCTTCTATCACGCGTTTGCAGCAGAAAAAATTATATGCATCAGTTGCTCCCGCTTGGAATGGGGTCATAAAAGAAATGGTCAGTTACAATTGTGCACCATTCAATCCTGAGACAGTTCTTGAGGCACAGTCAGAGCCATGATATGGTTGCTCGGTATAGCATAATTGCACTTACGTTTCAATGTTTATTTCATCAGAAGAGGGCTGGCAGGTCAGTGGGGCATACATACCTGCATGTAAGTGTGTAAGTGAGGGACTAACTGGTACTGGAATGAGTAGCCTGTGTTCTGAATTGGTGTGGTTTAAACACACGCAGTGAAAATTATAGGTATAAATTGCCCAATTTAAACAATTGCCGCCACAGTAATATCATCATGACTCTAATAATGGCCAGGTTCACTGTCTGGTTTAAAAAGCTGAGATGGCTCGGTGGATTGTGCCTGGCGTCAGCGTCGCAGTTCTCTACCCTTTGCCTTCTGAAAACATTGCTTGACTCGTCCATTTTTCACAGCAGTCCTCTACACCAGCAGCTGGTTGACAATTATTATTTATGCTTTCAGTGGCTATGTAGTGTTTCGAAACCGGCGGACTGGCGGTCTCATATAATTAGAAGCCATTTTAACATTGGACCCACGGGTGTCTTGGACTGTTTTCTGCTCTATCGGGCGGGAGCCCACAACCAGCATGTTGAATAGGCCCCCACACATTTTCAGCGGGGGCACGATAACATTACCCAACTGGGGAAAGCTGAGGCGTACCGTGACATCGGGAAGCCTGCATTGGGCACACCAATGTTAAATTCTACGATGCACCTAATTCAATTGGGGTACATATGGCTGATGGTTTATTCAGTTTATAAGGAGCCTGTACACAAGGCAGAGGTCAACCCTTTCAACTTTATGGTACATGTGTTGATGGTTTATTGGGTATTTAGAAGGCGCCTATACAGAAGGTGAAGGTCAAGGAGTCAAGGACTAGGAGTACTGGGGTGGGCACTGAAGGTTGCCGTTTTTACTTTACAGCGATAATGATTTATTTTACGTGCTAAACACAACAAGGTTATTTGGGAAAGGTAAAGGAACATTAACGGGCCTGTCACGGACAAGGAGGAACAGGCAAATATTTGTAAGGTTTGCGGGTGCAACTCTGGTACAGGTTGGTCTCTGGATTATGGCTATGAGTATGGCAGATGCGCATAGATTTTTTGGTAAGGTATGGGACACTCCCACGGGGATCAGGCTCAGCAGTAAGACGGGATGGATGCTTAAGTGCACTGACAATGAGAAATTTTGGTTAGAAGGCAAACAAGGATAGCATGCACATACCACGTGTTTGGTTGGTCAGCAGGATACTTGGGCCACCTGCATGTAATTATGGCATTCTCTGCGCCAGTTCCAACTAAGGGCTTAGAAAAACCATACTTTTGGACTGTACAAAACTCCACCGGCAGTATAAGGCTGTGCAATTTGGGGATTGGGTAGCATTGACAGACCAGTCCTTTTAGGATGGTGGTAAATTATGGTTGACCAGTAGTATTACGAAGAAAAAAGGTTGCATGAACGGTTACGATAGGACACACATATCCACAGGGAGTAATACCAGCTGTTAATTAAACCCCTGCAGCACACACCACACTGTAAAGGGACCCGAGGTAAGTGTGGCCGTGCCAAATACATTTTGTAGAGGATCGCCTATGCAGGGGGGTGCACACACCTGCCTCCCCAAACTCCTCAGCAGGCATCACAAGGTGGAGGGACATCCGGGTCAGCCAGTTTTAGTTACAATGTAAGATTGGACAATGATTTTAAGTGCAATGGTAGTTTTGCAAAATATGGTCTCGGCAACAGGTCGGGGACACTGCATTGTGAGGTGTGCTCTGTTACAGGGGCCCCGGGTGCCATAGGGACTTGCAACAGGTATTAGTACGGGATACAGGGATGCTGGGAAATGTGAGCAGAGAAAGCATGTAGCGGCCTGGGGTTGGAACACCAGCTGGTACGATGGGAAATGGTTACGTTATGAATTAGGCCAGTTATCAATCAAAGAAATGGGGGCAGGTCGGGGAGAGTGCTTTCTGGAGGAGCGGCACGGCGAGTGAGCATTACGGAACAAAAAGATGGCCAGCATTGAGAGGCAACGCAAGCTACGGAGTGCCCTCCCCAGACTCTGCTAAAAAACATACACTTTTCCTTGGGGTCACCCCCCCACTTACCCAGCCATGATTGGATGGTTAGTATTACCATGCTAGGATTAATCTTACGTCTCACAACAATCTGGGCACATACTGTCAAACAGTAATTCTTCGGGACCAATGAATCTCATTGACGAGGAGTCTCAACTGTCCATAAAGGACTCAGTGCCCGTCGTCCGAATTTGGCATGAGTTCGGCCATCGGGAAACCGCCCATAGCCGAAATCGCAGCGTCCTTCGCCTCCCCGGCTAGGACTGATCCACAGGAGGATAGCTCAGGGGCAATGTGCTTGTCTTGGAAGACGATATGAAGCAACACAGGTTCGATCCCCGGGTCCGCGCTTAGAAACCTCTGGGTATTAAGCGCGTAATAAATAACCAATTATTATAATGCAGTTTTGCACGGTTTACATGAAGGAGACATGTGCAGATAAAAAGTTCATTGTTTAGACATGTTGAGCCAAATAGAGTAGCTGAGATACAACAAAGTATAATGTGACAGTACACATGGTCATGGAAATCCTATTCATGTTCAATTATCTTAAACTTGTGGTAAAAACTGAAATCGATTGCATGACCCAATGCAGCCATATTATGAAAACTTGTTTGAAATTGTTTTTAAATCTGCGCAGACTGAATTTCATTACAATTTTTGCAAGAAATGTATAACAAATTCATGTCAATTAGAGCACTGACATGGAATGAAAAAACGTGTCATTAATGTTTCGCAAACTTATCAAGTTGTTGACTGAAACTGTAACCAACCTGAAAACACTGACTTTATTATGTAGTGAACCTGGTTGAGAAATGCCAACTTACACTATTGGTACAATACACCATGTAAAGCAGATGAGACATGATTGTAACATACTCAAAATAAATACTTTTTGTCTTGCATATAAACTCCCAAAGAAAAGAGATATTAAATATATATCAGATTATTGCATGACGCTAGAGCTTCATGTCAGAAATGTTTTTATTTTGTACTTTATTGAGCATATATTAGGGGTCTTACACAACAGAATTGTGTTTCAAAGCCCCACATGGCTAAATGGGAAGGAAACAGGAGGAAATTATAACAATGCCAAAACAGTCAAATACAGTCATGGTCCTATCATGGTCCTTCTAGGCCTTGTGGCATTTGGATGTGCAAGTGCAGTGGGGAAAGTGCAAGAGATGGAAGGGAAGAGCAGAGGAGTGGACAAGTGCTGGTGGAGCGCCCAGGAGGGAAGTGCTAAGGGGAGCCATGGAGGAGAACCTCACGCTAAGTGCTAGTGCAGGAAAGGAAACTCCCAGGGTGGGATGCAGAGCCGACAAGCAGGGGCCATCAAGGGCAGTGCGGTGGGGAGATGGTGCTGGTATGGACTGGAACGAAGGGCCTGGAATCCAGAGGATCAGGCAACCGGTCACAGCGGCAGTGGGGTGATTAACAGGGAAGGGAAAGAGGTAGAGAATAGCAGAGTTTTGAGCAATTTACGGAACATAAAGAGGTCCGGCTGAAGTCTGAGAAGGACAGGAAGGCTGTTCCAAAGGGAGGTGCCAGCCGAGGAGAGAGGCCAGCCCCCCACTCTCTGCTTGGAGAAGCGTTTGACAGTCAAAGAGTTTGAGTTCGAAGAGCTTAGGGCTCTAGCAGGGGGAGGCGGGTATTTGGGGAGGTAAATTTGGAGATGGCGTGGTCCCAGGCCCAAGAAGGCCTTCGGGATGATGCACAGGGTCTTGAATTTGATCTTTGCAGCCACCAGAAGCCAGTGGAGCGATTTTAGGACTGCAGAGATAGGGTCCCTGGGCTTGAAGCCAAGGATAAGTCTTGCTGCCCTATTCTGGATTAGTTGAAGGAGGCATAGGGAGGAAAGAGGGCGATTGAGAAAGAGGAAGAGACTGTTGCAGCAGTCCAGCCTGGAGAGGACCAGAGCTCTGGAGACATTGAGCTTCTTGGGGAAGATGAGGAAAGGAAGAATGCCTCTGAGGAGGTGGAGCTGGAAGTGGGACTTCTTAGTAAGTTCCATGATGTTGAGGGGTGAAGGAGAGAGCGGAATCGAAGATGACCCCAAGGTTTTTGGGATCACAGGATGGTGGGGGTAGAGGGCCCAAAGAGGGTGGCCAAAGGGATGGGTAAAAAGAGGGTGCAGGTATCCCATGAGAAGGATCTCTGTCTTACTGGCATTAAGACAGAGATTGTTAGCTGCAAATGTTTTCTGTATACATACTAAGAGCTTGCATCCGCAACTACAACCATTTTGAAATTATCACATTAATTATCAGTTAGATTGTTGCATAACCTTGGAGCTTCATGTATGAAATGCTTTCTGTATGCCAACTAAGAGTTTGTGGCCGCAACTGCGACCACTTTGAAATGATCACAAACCCATTCCATTGTAAGGTACGACGTGATACATTAGCCTGTATCAGTGATACAAGTGAACCGGTGTAGATTACTAAAAGTTGAAAAAGTGTCCCAATATAACAAGACACCTTAGATCAATTGTAAGTGCTAAATCAAATTCTAGCTCAATATGTACAAGTTTAGCAAACACTGAAAAATGTTCTAACAATTGAGAAAGATACTGACACAACTGTAAAAAGTCTAAATAAAGTGAACAAAATATATAATGTCATATATAGAGGCAACATTCACAATATCTAATACAGCTTACAGCAGAAGAGCACCTTTAAAGCCACAGAGGTCCTTGCGGGCTCAAAAACACATCAGAAATTGCGGCCGGCGTGCAATGACGTCACCGGGACGAGAACATCACGTTAGCACCCGCTGGTGCCATTTTCAAAAATAAAGCTGTGCCGGTAACAGGGGATCTGTTTCCAGCAGTCCACGTGTGCCGGCCAGCATGAGCAAGCGGCTATAAAATAGGGGGAAGCAGCTTAGGAATTATGAATATATGGAACTAAAGCTAATTTTGATGGTGTCCATTACAAGAACGTGGGAGGAGAAATAGATCTGCTGCTAGACCACACACACCTTAATCCAAAAGGTATGCATTTCTTTTCAAAATGTAAAATATTTGGAACCATTTTTTGCATTAAAAGCAACAACCTTACTTAAACGAAACCATTCGCATTATAGGTGTATAAGGCCTTAATGGCAAGCCCTAGGACAACAAGCTATTTTTAGCTTCTGAAAATTGAAACACACAGTGGAACACACACAAAAAGGACAGAACAGGCAGGTACATTGAGTTGAGTATGTTGAAACACAGAAGAGATATAAAGATTATCCAAATCAATTAATTGACAATTTGTATTTATTTTTAATTTTCCTGTAGAATTTGTATTTATTTTTAATTTTCCTGTAGAATTTTATCCCTGAAAATGGTCCCTTGGACCGAAAAGCATTGGACTTTTATAAAGAGCCTGTGTATTTGAAATAAAAAGAATTGAACTGAATTTGGAATTTTTGTGTATGAAATCGCAAAGAAATGCCTTCACGGTCTCACCTAATCAGCAATAAAGCTTAACTTTTAGGATGGCAAAAGGGTGGTTAAGATAAAATATAGCACACTTAAAATTAAATAAGGGAATGATGATACAAATATATTATCTATAGTATTTGATCTTCTTTAATTATATGTGAAGTTATTTACATGCAAGTAAACATTAAGGCGTAAGTGTCTTTTACTGTTCCGAGTAAGTGGCCTATCAGTTAAGGTTACAGACAATATCCAATATCACGTGGATTCTCCAGATATGAAATCCGATTGCTAATATCCGGGGTGTGCCCTTGGATTCAGATCGGCTCAACCAAAGGCCAGTCTCTCTGTGGAACGAATGGGGATAATGGACCAACTTTCGAATGGCTGAGGGGGATACAACACAGATGTTGCAGAACCATCTAATGTTACACATAATGCCGATGCTAAAGTTAAGAATCAGTTACCTAGGCCGTTACTCTAGGGGGTTGAAAGTTCAAAGTTCACCTGTGGTTCTCTGGTTCATCAAAGATTATTTTGGTGGTGCCAACAAGGTAATGCAAGCAGGACAACAGAAGCCCTTCTGGAAAAGAAGTTGGATTGGAATAAAGGTACATTGTTTAAGTTAAGGTATGGTGTAGCTGAGCTGTTCAAAGCAGACACAGTTCTATTACTGGAAGATGCAACTAGTTGAGGTAAAGAACTGACTGTTTTTTCTTGGACTCTGTAATGATAGGCCTTGGGCTCTATCCTTCACTAGTATTCCTGGTTCTAGTAATGTGACCTCTATGTCTGATCTGCACAGGGTTGGGTTTTCAACCCAGTTGTGCCCAGTGTGTTAGGGGAAGCAATCACCTATCTATCGGTTCCCGAGCAGGTCTCTTGAGATGCCACATGTCTATAGACACTGGCAAAGCTTCACTATCAGACTGGTGTTAGCAAAATGCAGTAGCAGAGCTTCCTAATAGACCTCCTAGGGTTGGCAATGTCTTCTCGTGCTTCAGGGCTCATCTGAGGGTTACACAGAGTAAGGGTGAAGAGTAAGGGTGAAGACTCCCAAGTTGACAATGATCCAACTCATCTGAATTGATTTCTAAATACATGTTGACAGCGCAAGGCTGAATGTGATCAAACAAAAAGGTTCAACACTATCAAGATAGAGTATCATCATTAGATCCCCCCTCACAGAACCCATACCTTTAAGGTGCACGACACACAAAGTCTTCTGTGTCGGGCCTGCATACCTCATAAACCGCTGACCACATTACCAACCAGCACACAACTGAGATCCGGTGGTTTCAGTGCTCCAGATAAGATTTGGAAGTGTGAGTATTTGACACCCTATTTTTGAAAGATGTGAGTAAAATAATTTTTTTGCAAGTACAAATGTAAGTCCAAATACCAATGGGAGGATTTTTTATAAGCGTGTAAAAATGTGTCTTAACTGGGAAAAGGAAATGTTTTTGTATTATTTCTTTGCACCTAGCTATTCATGCTGATTAAAATATGAGAATGCATTACTTACCGTAAAAGCATTTCTGATGGTTGTATCTGCTTAGATTCACATGCTGTGCATAGGTCCGACATCCAGTGGTCACTGCGGAGTATTGCATTTTGTTTTTCGTAGTCGAAAAGGGGACGTCGACCAGGCGTGTCTGAAACACTATCCCTATAGTGACGTGCGTTGTACCCACAATCCCTCACGCGTCGAGGTCCCTCTGTTTGTATTTTTTCTGCCCTGAGGGAGCCTTCTAGACGTGAGTGAGTACAGAAAGAGAGAGAGATATATAAAGGAAGTCTATGTTCCTTCCATCCGAGCGGGGAGGAAGGGTGGGCGCATGTGAATCTAAGCAGATACAACCATCAGAAATGCTTTTACGGTAAGTAATGCATTCTCTTCTGATGTTTGTTAATCTGCTTAGAATCACATGCTGTGCATAGACTAGCGAGCAGTACCCGGAGTTGGCGGTGGGTTATGAGAAGGAACAGTAGAGAAAAGGTGTCGTAATACTGCCTGTCCCACCTGGGAGTCAGATCTAGAGTGTGTATCTAGACAGTAGTGTTTTGTAAAGGTGTGCACAGAACTCCAGGTAGCCGCTTTGCAGATGGACTCGAGGGGAACATTTGCAATGAATGCTATGGATGCCCCCGTGCCTCGAGTAGAGTGTGCTCTTGGCTTAAAGGGTAGTTCTCTCTTAGCAAGAGTATAGCAGAGAGTGATGCATTGAACAATCCATCTAGAAATAGTGGATTTTGAAACCGCATCTCCTTCTCTTCCTGCTGCCACCGAGACGAAGAACTGATTAGTCTTCCTCAATGGTCTGGTTCTTTCCATGTAGAACATGACCGCCCTGCGTACATCAAGTGTGTGCAGAGTCCTTTCTCCCAAATTGGAAGGATTTTGAAAGAACGTTGGTAGTTCTATAGACTGGTTTACGTGGAATTTAGAAATAAATTTCGGAGCAAACCTAGGGTGAGTGCGTAGAACCACTTTATCTTTGTGAACTGTAACAAAGGGGTCTAGAATAGAAAGAGCCTGAAGTTCACTTACTCTCCTGATGGAGGTGATAGCTATTAAAAAAGCAGTCTTAAGAGTAAGATGTTTAAGGGATGCTTTGTGCATGGGTTCGAATGGAGAGCCCATGAGTCTGGTAAGTACCACATTAAGGTCCCATCCGGGAGCAGGGTCAGCTATCGGGGGGTGTATTCTTTTTACTCCCTCCATGAATGCCTTTATAACTGGGATCCTCCACCACGACACTTTGAGTTGGGAGGTGGTGTATGCAGAAAGTGCCGCTAGGTGGACTTTAATGGAGTTAAACACTAGGCCTGAATCTAAGAGATGGGTCAGGTATAGTACCACATGTGTGGGAGAGCAGTCAATAGGGTTGATGCTTTTACTCCTGCACCAGATGACAAATCTCTTCCACTTGCTAGAATAGCAGTGGCGAGTGTTCGGTTTTCTGGCTTCCCTGAGGATGTCCATGCATCTTTGCGGGAGTTGTAGATGCCCGAACTCTATGACCTCAGGAGCCAAGCTGCTAAATTCATGTTCTGGGGGCATGGGTGCAGAGTCCTGCCCTTGTTCTGAGATAGCATGTTGTACGGGCAGGGGAGTTTTACTGGGGGAGATAGAGACATCTCCATCAAGTGAGCGAACCATGGCTGTCGGGCCCACATTGGGGCCACCAGTATCATGGTCACTTGTTCCTGGTGCATCTTGTGCACCACCTTGTTGAGAAGGGGAGTCGGGGGAAAAGCGTAAACAAATTTCCCTGACCATTGCATCGATAGACCGTTCCCCTTGGATTGGTTCTGGGGGTACCTGGAGGCGTAACTTAGGCATTGAGAGTTCTCCAGGGTTGCGAACAGGTCTATTTCTGGGAATCCCCATTGTGTGAAGACGTCGAAGACGATGTCTTCGTGCAGACGCCATTCGTACTCTTCGGGCAGGGGGAAATCTCTGCTGAGTCTGTCTGCCAGCAGATTGAGTTCCCCGGGTACATGTAGTGATAGTAGGAACATATCCTGTTTGAGAGCCCACTTCCATATATTCTGGGCCAGTTTGGACAAGCCTGGAGAGTGGGTGCCCCCCTGCTTGTTGATGTAGTACATGGCTGTAGTGCTGTCCGTAAGGACCATTACTGTCTTGCCTTGTAGGTGTTCTTGGAAGGCTTTTAGCGCCTTGAATACCGCTAGTAGCTCCAGTAGATTGATGTGTTTGGATGCTACGTTCGGAGTCCACACTCCGTGAGCAGTCTGATGGGATAGGTGAGCACCCCATCCTGTGAGGGATGCGTCTGTGGTTAGAGTGGCTTCCGCCGCGGGTGTGGCAAAGGGTTTTCCTTTTTCCATGTTCCCCTTTGTCCACCACTGTAGCGAGAGAACCAAGGCCTGCGAGACCACCACTAGATCGTCCCATTGTCCGCTGGCCTGACACCACTGGCTGTTGAGCCACTCTTGCATTGGGCGCATGCGCAGGCGCGCGTGAGGTACCAAATAAATACACAACGCCATCATTCCTAGCAAGCGCATTGCTTTGCGTACCGTCACCTCTCGGCCGGTCACATATTGGGGGATCTGAAACAGCATGTTTTGGACCCTCTCTTTGGAGGGGAAGACGAGGCCGTCCCTTGTTTGAATTAGAGCCCCTAGGAATTGTTTGATTTGACTGGGGTCTAGACTGGACTTCTTTTCGTTGATGGAGAAGCCCAGTTGGAACAAAAGGTCTACCGTCTTTTGGGTATTGGAGAAACATGTTTCGTAGGAGTCCCCTGTTATGAGCCAGTCGTCGAGGTAAGGGTAAACTGGGATGGACAACCTGCGCAGGTGGGCCGCAGCCACTGCCAGTACCTTTGTGAATACCCTTGGTGCTGAAGCTATACCGAAGGGTAGCACCTTGAACTGGTAGTGTTTGCCCTCTATCATGAACCTTAGGTATTTTCTGTGCGCTGGCAACATTGAAATATGAAAGTATGCATCTTTCCTGTCCAATGTTGTCATGTAATCTCCCTGTGAAAGCAGCGGGATCACCTCCTGTAAGGTCACCATACGAAACTTTTGGGGTTTGATAAACTTGTTCGCTGGGCGCAGATCTAATACAGGGCGCATGGTTAGATCCTTTTTGGGTACAAGGAAGTACACTGAATAAATACCTTCCGTTACCTGAGATAGAGGCACGACCTCTATGGCTCCTTTTTCCAGCAGTTGTTGTACTTCTTGAAGAAGGATGGCAAGATGTTCCGGCGTCAACCGCCGTCCCCTCGGGGGTCTGTAGGATGGGGAACTGTTGAATTCGATACAGTATCCGTGGGCTACGGTGGAAAGTACCCAACGGTCTGACGTTATCTCCTCCCATGCAGGAAGAAAGGATGTTATCCGGCCCCCGACCGGTGTTGCATGGGAGGGGACGCGAATCTTCGCGTCACTTGGAGTTGTTGGGGGCTTGGGAGCCTCTGGGGGTGGATCCCCGACCTCTCCCTTTGCCCCGGCGTTGGCCTCTTTGGCTGTACTGCCCACTATTGGCTTGGTAATTGGTGGCAGGGTATTGCTGATGCTGACCTTGTTGTTGTTGCCGTTGGCCACGAAAAAAGCGCTTGTTGCCATAGCCGCGTCTGGTAGTGGGCTTAGAGATCTGGTCAAGAGTCTTGATAGTGTCGAACTCTTTTTTGGCCATCTCTAGGGCTTCATCTACCGCTTTTCCGAAGAGGTTGGCGTCCTCGACAGGTTTATTTATTAAAGACGCCTGTGTCTCCGGTTTAAAGCCTGAGTTGCGCAGCCATACATGGCGCTTTAGGAGTATTCCTTGTACCAGGGAACGTCCTGCTGTTTCTGCCGCGTCCAGAGAGTTTTTTACAATGCTCTGGTTCACTTGTGTTCCTTCGCCAATAGTCGACAGTAGGCGTGTACGTAAAGGCTCCGGTGCTTCCTCTGCGTCTTTGCGCAGTTTGGCCCACTGCGCGTCTGCGTAGCTCGCAAGCAAGGAATTGTTGTTGGCAATTCTTGCTGAGAAGGCAGCCGAGGAAGTAACTCTTTTTGCAAGGGCATATAGCCTCTTGCCCTCCTTGTCAGGGGGTGCCTCACTGGTGGAAAGTGGTACCCCTGCCCTCTTTCTAGTATTAGATACAACTAGGGAGTCCGGTATGGAATGTCCCCTAATGTAGAGCGGGTCTGAGGGTGAAGGAGCGAAAAGTTTCTCAATCCGTGGATTGACCCCTCTGATCAATGCGGGAGTGGACAGCGACGGGGTGATCCTCCTTTTAACTGAGGCGAGGAGTGGAATGGTCTGGCTGACCGGGGGTTTTTCTTTAATGACTCTTTCTACAAAGTCTAATTCTGGAGAGAGTTCTCCCGTGTCCAGTTCGAAATGCGCTGCTGCTCTGCGCAACAGTGCATTGAAAGTAGGCTGATCATCAATTGGAGACGTGTTCCTAACTGGAGAATTATCCGGAGGAGTTAGATTTAGGGCATCAGTGTCGGAACACACTGATGGTGATTGCCAGGGGTGCGAAGGTCCTTCTCCTGGGCTAATCCCGAAGCCTTCTTCTATAATGTCTGTTCTGTCTTCTAGACATTCCTCCTGGTTCTGTCCTTCGTTGTCCATGAAATCATCTTCTTCCTCGAAGTATTGTTCCTCCCCAGTGAGGTCATATACATCTTGGAAGTCTGAGGCTGTGTCCAGCAGGGGATCGACCAGCCTCGGTTTTTTGGCTCTGGGGTCGTCTTGAGGCCCTTCTCTAGTTCTTCTGAGAGTTAGAGGGGCTTGGGTACTCATAAACTTTTCCATCCTCTCCATACAGAGGTGGAGTCTCTCCATAGTTTCATGGGGTACCCCAGAGCGGTCTAGCGGGGGAAAACTCGAGTTGTCTACCTCGAAATGGCTCGACCTCTCCCAAAGCGTCGAGGAAAGTGTCCCGTCGCCCTCCTCAAAACCCTCAGGTGTGTCGGGAGACTCCCTGACTGAAGGGGGTAGTCCCTGCTTTCCTTCGGGTGTTTTCGGCGTATCCTTTGATCTATGCGTAACGCTCGACGAAATCTTCGGCGTACGCTTTTGGGCGTCGGCTACAACGATCCTGGCTAAGCTATCGGCGACATTCTTGTCGGCGGAAGCTTGAGTTTTCGACGCTATGGGTATCGAGCGCTGTACGGCGGTCTGCGCCTTCTGTTGATGCGCACCGGCCGATGGTTTGGTGGTGGCGCCCTTGTTTGCCGAAAGCCCAGTCGCAGGTCGCGGCTGCGGTTGCGAGAGGGGCTTCGAACCCGAACGGTCCGAGGAGGCCGCCGGTGGAACCTGCGTCTCCCTGGGCGCCGAAGCTCTCTTCGACTTAGACGAAGAAGAGCCATGGGTTGTGTGCTTATCTTTATGTGAATCTTTGTGTGCGTCAGTGTCGCCGGGGTGTTCATCCCCATAAGCAGGGCGTGAGCCGAGCCCGTCGGGGCCGGGGACAGACGACGAAGCGCGTAAGCGCTCCTTAGAGGGGGTTTCGACTTCCGTGGCGGAGGTCGTGTCATCGCGTTCCTCGTCACTGTCGGTGGTAGCAGCGGCGGGTGAACCTTCGGCCTTCGACATCGCGTAGGCCGCCCACCTTTTAACCCTACGGTCTTTTAGAGTTTTAGGCTTCAGAAGCCGACAAGCCGCGCACCCTTCCTCTTTGTGATCGAGGGGCAAGCAGCGGTTACACCGTGAGTGCTTGTCCTTCCAAGTGAATTTGCCTTTACAAAGTGGGCAAAACCTAAATGGTGTCCTCTCCATAGCAGAGGCAATAAATCGCGATAAACACCCCCAGGGAAAGGAAGGGGAAAGGGAAAGGCATTCTCAGAAAGACCCAGAGATGTCCCACGACCCCACTCTCCCTACTGTATGTGGGCAGCGAGGCCAGGCCACGTGTTCGGCAGCGCCGAAGATTTCCTCCGCTCGACCCTCCGTCGACGATTTTGCTCGGCGGAGAACAGCTACACTGCGTCGAGGGAGTGCTGTATTAATCTTCGTAGAAGAAACGACCAAAGGTCGAGGGTTGCAATGTCTCTCGAGGAGCTCCGCGTGAAGGCGACCAGAAGCTGGGCGGAAAAAAACAATCTGAGGGACCTCGACGCGTGAGGGATTGTGGGTACAACGCACGTCACTATAGGGATAGTGTTTCAGACACGCCTGGTCGACGTCCCCTTTTCGACTACGAAAAACAAAATGCAATACTCCGCAGTGACAACTGGATGTCGGACCTATGCACAGCATGTGATTCTAAGCAGATTAACAAACATCAGAAACAGGGTTACTTCTTATCCCCCTACCATAAAATACAACCCTAAGCCACACCCCCATATATATGTGTTTAAAGGTGGTTTTTAAACAGCTATTTTTTTTTCCGCTGGGGGATTTTTTCAGCAACATTTTCACTGGATACACACGGCCGCAATCCGGATGTGCCAACAGTCGTGCAGTTACAGGAAGAAACTCAAGACCCTACTTTTCAGTCAATACCTAGGTGTCACCTAGAATCCTTGCATTCCCGCATCACATCTGACACCACCATGGCTTGAATATCGCGTGTCACAAATTGTAATCTGCCTTGTATGTTTCCCTCAATGACATATAGAATGCTACATTGTTTCCTAGCTATGTTTGTGCTATATAAAACCCAAATACATACTGAAACAAATACATGTTTTTAATAGCAGTACAGAGAGCAAACATCAATTTCTCACAAACAATTTGATTTTATAATTTTATCTCCGCTTTTTTCTTTCCAGATGCTTGGTAAATTGTGTTCAGTCGTGTTAATGAAAATAATACGTTATTTTTATATTGCCTTAAAACCGCACGAGGGTCTCTAAGTTCAATTAAAGAAAATAGCTATACCAATACTTCTAATTGGCCCTCAAGTGCATTGGCATTGAAAGGAAGCAATAATGTGCCAGCTATAACGTTTCTGTTAAGAATTTTCAAAATTCTGCCCTTTTGTTATTTCTCTTTCTAATATTTATTTATTTATTTATTTATTTTTTAACCTGCCCCCAGCTCCCTACATCCCTTCTGTGGGCCCCATCTACCACCTACACCAAACTAGCTTTTTGGAGGGTGGGGCTGGCGACATTCGCATAATAATGAAATTTCTTCAGTGAAAAGGGAGTTTGGGGTTTTTAATCTTTCCTTCCCAACCTGCTCCTTCCCCAACAGCCCCCAGTCCCTCGGGCAGGGGAGGAGCTAAGCAGCTTTTCGCCAGGACAGCTGGTCGTCTTCTTCCTGAACGATGCAGCTTGCGCATAATTCCCTGAAGCGATCAAAACCATCACAAGCCCAGGCTACCTTTCTGTTGGGGAGAATTCTCAGAAATGTGCTAATTCCCTTCACCTTAGAGACGCCGAGCAACTTTGCTGGATTTTGAGTACTTGATTTTTTTTTACCTGGAAAGAGTGTGAGCCTTTTTTTCTCCACTCTCGTGTATTTTGATGTATGTTTTACATTTGTGTTCTGTGATTATGGAGCTTTAGATAACTCCATAGGCATCATCTTTTCATGTGTGTTACACAGCACCCTCAGTGCAGTGACACAGGGATGTCTTTTAGACTTCCTAAAGGTTTAAATACCTTCTCTGGGATGAACTACTGTTTCCCAGAGAATGTAAAGTGAAATTGACTTTACTAGTCTTTTCCAAATTCATAGACCCAGCACACACCATCTTACAATGGAGTGCCAGAGGGTTTACATCGCATCCGCTGTGTCTAAACACTCATGTAGCAGTAAAATGCTACCCGTTCCTATTGAAAAGGCTGGTGGCAGTGGTTTTACAACGAACTACCATAATTTTTCCCGACCGCGGACACCGGTAGCTAAAAATCCCAGGAGCCATGTTTTTCAAGATGGCGTCTTAAGCCCCTTTGTTTAAACAGGTCCCGGTCTTTTTTTCGCCATTTCTTTTTGGAAAGGTCCTCTCCATGCGCGCCAAGCCAGGTTTGGTCCCTTTGTTCGTGTACCTTTAGCAGGCTTTAGGACTGAAGTCCGCCCTTGGCGTCTGAGTGTCTGGGTGGGCAGGAAGTGAGGGAGATGCCCGAAACTCCCTATACTTAGTCTTCTAAGAGACCCAATTGCACTCTGACATGATGGGCTGGCTGACTGTCCGGCAAGGACAGCCACCCTGCTGGGTGAGTGACAGCTAGGCTGGAATGAAAGAGAGAAAACTGTTTAAAAGGCGAGTCTCCAGGACTGGAAGGCAGAGTCAACCACTGGAACGAAAGAACGGAAGACGAGCTGGAAGAGGACAGCTGCTGCAACTCCTGGACTGTTGGTGTGCCCGGTGAAGCCCTGTTGCAGGTCCGAATTGCCAAACTCCATACGACAGAGAAGCTCCTTCAAGGACGGCTTCTTCCTTTGAGTTGGTTAGACCAATCAACTCGTAATACACCTGGATACCATTCTCAAGGCTGGTTAGGTTTAACCAGGGAGAGGGACACCAGTTCATGTTCTTGAATCTACAGCTACTGGAACTGAAGTGACTCCATTTTGTTTGCTTTCTTCAACGATCCCGTGCAGTGCTGGCGTCCCGTGACGTCTCCCTCTTGTCCCCACGACTGAGGCCCAGGAACAGCGAGATCTGCAGGAACTGCCAGGAACCACGACGTCAGCAACATTTGTTTTCTTCATACAAAGGTACTGTGCCAACCCGATTGAGAGAACGCCACTCTCGAGGAGAAAGTTTGTGAAACTTTCGCAACTTGAGGCCTAATCAGCTTGTGACCCCGCAAATGATTCTTTTTTGCCGAAACTACTTCTGAGTACTTTTGCAAAGACTTTACTGTTTGATACCAGAACTGCTCTTTCCTATCCAGAACACTAGCCCATTGACTTTGGCCTGGCCCATTGACTCGAATTAAACTATTCTGGTGAACAAACTATTTGCAATGCCCAGAAAGTATATGTAATCTATTCTACTTACATTTGTCCTTTTTGCTCACTGCTCAGTAACTGAACTGCCATTTTGCTCCTTTTTCAGGGGAGATCAAACGGTCTCAAAAACTTATTTTGTATTGAAGTGTATTGGTCTCTAATATTAAGTTGTTTACTTCTAGTTAAATGTTTTATAAATGATTGTGTATATAAATGAATGAGTGTTTTACCAAAAACCTTGAGTATAAGTGTCTACTTGAACCACTATGATTGAAAGTCCTCTGTGTAACTACTTGTACTGCTCACATTCACTCTTGAGATAAGCCTGGCTGCTCAGCTCGCTACCAACAAACTGTGTGGTACAGACTTATACCAAAGGTTGGTCTTGCCTACACCTGTAGTCCTAATGGTTTGTGGTGGTCCCAGAGCGTACTGCATGCAATTCTGCCTAACACTATCCAAGCATCTTTCTTGGTTGCCGGCATGAAAGGATGCTGAGGTCCAATAACGTGGACCTCCTGCAAGCTCCCAGGGCCAAGCTGATTGTTGTGGCTCGGGTACTTTCAGCTATGCTAACCCCAAGATCTGGAATGCACACCCTTCCTGCCCACGCTCAACCCAAGACTGTCAGTCTCTCTCTAAGTTTAAACACAGACTAAACGCGAGTTTGTTCTGCTGACCGCTGGCCTACTTCTGGATCTGGTGTTGCATTTCAGATTTTCTGTTTTTTGTTGTGTGCATCAGGTTTGAGATACTTTGCCTACTGGCCCGTGCTAATGCGCTATATAAATACATATAAATACATATATCACAGGTGGGAGAAATGGTACACAGGCCAGTGCTGTGACAGACGGGGAATTATGGTGCAGAAAGCATTCACGGCCCTCCTGCGTGGTCCATTCTCAGCTCTTTTGCACATACCTGTTTTCTACAATGAGATGATGGAACACCGCTACTGTTTCCTTCGGCTGGATCTGTAGGAGGGGCAGCAGAGCTACAATGACATGGCTGAGCAGAGAGCCTAGGTACGCCTGGTCCAAGCACCGTACAAAACAGTCCCAGGCTCTAAAGAAAAGAACATGGGGAGAAAACAGATCACACTCTAGAATTACAAGGAACTTGTTCACTTGAACAGTAATTCTAAATGACATATTCTAATTGTAATCTAATATTGATCAAAATAATCACGGGTACAAGAATTATGATTCCCGTAGTCATTGGGTTGTGTATCCTAACAATAACATACTGCAATTGACTTATTGTTTATTAAAACGAGGACTCCTATGGTTAGGAAGAAACTGCTTGCTGGTTATGGCCAATTGTAAACGACACTGACCAATGATCCAGTATAGTATTAAAAGTACATGGGATGAGCACATACAAATGGCAAGGCGAGCAAACCCAAGTTGACAGAAAGAGCAAAGAAAACATAGCAGCAGGTGTGCGCGAGCCAAACAGCAAGGGCAGCCACTGCTTACCCTAATGTCCACAGTGATTGCACTAGAAAAACCCCAAGTGACCAAGTCAGAAAAAAAGCTCAAACAGGCCTCGAGAGCAAGTCATGTGGTGGAAGGGAGAACCCTGGGGCACGAGAGTCACTGTATTTTAACCCAATCAAAAGGTCCCTAAAAGTCACATAGCTGGTAGGCAGGCTGAGCAAGGTAATCCTGGAGAGCATGATGTCGAAGTCCCTCTATGCATTTACAAACAGCTGTTAGCTATTAGGGGAATAAATAGTAAGGGCACGATACTGAATCTGGGCGTCGAGGGTATGGGGAGACATGGGTATAATGTAGAAACATTTAGAAAACAAAACACGTATTGGGGACCAAAACATTTTGACTTTTGTGTGGGCATGGGATTACCATTTGTCAGGAACTGACGTTATGGTACTACCTGGCCAAAAACTGGCAGCTGGTTTGGGTATCAGGGCATATGACCGCAGTGCCTCACAAATGCCTAACACTTCTACAAAAGCCAAAACGGTTGGCTTTGTCAATGCTTGTTTTTAACAGGACAGTGCAATGAACAGATATAAATCAAGTGGCTGAAAGTACACTTGGTTTAGACATTTTATTCCATCAGTACCACACCTACTGCTACAATTAAGCAGTGACTCTCAGACTGCATAGATTGTTATGGACAGGATGGGGCAGTGAGGCGGGGTGGCCATAGGGATTAGCATGACCATGGGTGGGTGGGTAAATAAGCAAACAAAACCCAGAGGGTGTTCCTCCTCACATGCCATCTGCCTCCTAGCACAACTCCAATGCAATAGTTTCAGCTTCTAGGTGGCATGCTTAAGAACCCACTAATAGCCAAAACTAAAACAATCTACTTTCCACATCGGTCTGTCATGATTTTAACACACCCCTAAAAACCAGAGACCACGTGACACCAGCAGCAAGACAAACATGCAAAGCGTGGAGACACACACTGTCCCCAGAGTGCGCCCAGTGGATCCTCCACCAGCTCTGCAGATGGCACAGGAGGCACTGCACATGCTGCTGCAGCACACCCAGCAGCTGCGACTGCCACACCACAGCTGGCCCTGTGGAAATCCTGAAGGAGCAACATGGTGCTACTCTCACACCTGCACCCATCCACCTGCCCCCTGACATCACCATGTCACCTGTGTCAGATAGCCATTACGAGTACCAGGCTGGGTCAGAGACAGGTAGTGATTGCACTCCAGATGAGGAGAAGTTGATAAACACAGGTTTCAAGTCTCCCTGCTTCAGTACTGGCCTTCTACAAAGTTCACAGCCTCTGCCAATCCAATCTAGGTGAGTCTGGATGCCACGGAGTAGCGCCAGGTCACAATTGAGAACCTTGCGGAGCTGCAGGTGCTACATCTCCCAATTCATGGCTGCTAGTGCCGGCAGGTGTCCAGGTCGACAGCTGCCATCATTACTGTCAGGTAGACGATGAGGGAGCATGGCCGGGGCATGCCGGACTTTGCTGAATTCAGGCATGCTCCTCAAATTGCAACACATTTGGGGATAGGAATCCGAGCCCTCCACCTCCGTCACCACACATGGAAGGGTAATTTACTGGGACCACAACAGAACCCGAGCTAGCTTCCAATGTCAAGAGGCCACGAAAGTGACATATGATGACACTATTTTGCTAGGTACAAGGGAGATGGGAGATCATGGGTGTTGGGGATGGGAAGGTGGGTGTTGAGGGATTTTGGAGATGGTGTGTTGGTTGGGAATGGGGAGTTGGGCGGGGAGGGGTTTTGGATAGGGTGGAGATGGGTGGGTGGTTTTGGGGATGTGTGTTGAGGATGGGGGAGATGGGTGGCGAGGGGAGTGCACGACAATTCAGAATTGACAGTTACTTTTGGAATTGCTAGGACAAGGCTTTTTTGTAAAGGTGATCTATTTAAGGTGAGTAAATACAGAAGTGTGATGCATGTGGAAAATGAAGTTACTAAAAATAAGTGTATTGAATTCATTACGCACCAGGTGTCCATCCCTCGCTTTCTCATCCTCACTGTAAGGCAGAAGCGCATCAGCACACAGTGCTTTGTCGTCTGCTGGGGGAGGCATGTCCAGATCAGTGGGCATAGGAACATTACGCTTATGTTGTGCAGCATGGCACAGGACACAAATATCTAGCCATTATTCTTAGGCCGGTACATGAGGGCCCCTCCGGTACAGTACTGCTACGAGATGGCATTTTGTGACGTCACTTGTACTCAATAAGAGTCCATGTGCATCGACTTCGGAGCCTCTTCATGACCGCTGGCAGGGTGCTATTGCGCAGGATCCACATTGTGGTATCCAGAAAAGCGTGTGCAGCAGTGTGCGAAGGTCAGGTCAGCATAGCATAGCATAGCATAGCATGTAACCTGCACTTTCAGGGAGTGGAAGTGCTTCCTGTTGCGGAATGTCTCTTCCAATGCCGGGGGTGGCGGGGGCAACCAACGCTACATGGGTGCAGTTGAGTGCCGCAATTACATTGGGCATGTGGACTGCTTCATAGAAGCGTCCCTTTGTGGCATTGATCTGGGCCAGGGTGTGGGCAGGGAGATATGCCGGGATGCATGGCACAGGAGTGCCTCCAGCATCTGACCAAGCACAATTGAGAAGGTTGCTGGGACATTACGTGCTGCATGTCCAGAGTGTTCTGGGAGGTGCCACTGGCCAGGAAATGTAGCATGGACACTAGCTTCAGCAGAGTGGGTAGGGCAGTCCTGACATTGATGCTGCTCTGTATGTCGTCATAGCTCAAGGCCAGTACCTCAGCTATCGTCTCCCTGTACAGCTGGTAAAGAATAATTAGCTGGGCATCAGTCAATGCCCAGGTTGAGGGCCTGACATGGGGCAAGGGGGCTCACCTTGCACAGTCGCTCCTCCTCTCTGCGCTATGTGCTGTTGTTCCAGCCTCTGCAGCTGAATGCGGAGCATGAGGTGCTGCATCTCCCAATTCATGGCTGCTAGTGTCAGCATGGTGTTGGAAAGTGCGTTTGGGTCAGGTGTGGGCCTTATGTACTCCTCCCGGGTGGATTGGGAGTGTCTGTGGCTTGATTTCCATCACCTGTATGCATTAACCTACACCTTTTAGGTGGAGGTAACTGCATTGTGTTTTTGGCAGGATTGCCGCCCATTTTCCGCAGTATTTCAAGTTTAAATAGGGTGGAAATACCATTCTGAATCTTAGTGGTAATTCTGCCAGAGGAATTAGTGGAGATGTTAATTCCACCCAATGTTGGTGATAATTCAACCGGAGGTAATTCCACTGGGGCTAATTCCGCTGGTGGAATTAGCGCTAACGCCTAATTTGGTGGTATGGTAAAAGTGAAGGTAATTCTGTTACCGCCACTTTTACCATATACCACCAAACTCATAACGAGGCCCTTGGTTAAGTCTCAGGGTCTCACAAATCTAGAACCAAGGAAATGTGTAAAACTGTTTAATGGGCTCTTTCCGAGCCAGTCCTCCTGACCACAAACTGTTGCTGGACTAATTGACGGAACTATCCTGAGAAAGACAGACACCGAACTGCAGGAATACTTCCTGAGCTTGCTTAGATCGTCTCACCTACACCCTTTGTTAAGGATAAACACCTACTTTGAACTAACCCATTCTCCAAATCAAATCCCTTTTCGTTGCATACAAAAAAAACACACTTAGTTTTGACACCATTCGGTTTCCTGGTCTCTATATGACCCCAAGCACTGCAACACCACCCAGACAAAAAACTTCAGACATCTTTACTTTTCAAACCAATTTATGTTAGGGTACCAGCAGGGAAAGCATGAACTATCTGGGTGCAAGAGACCATACACCTGATGTTTTACTTAGACAAGCAGTTGGCAACATTTACCAGTTCTATGAAGTGTTTTTCATGGCCTTTTTGAAATGTGAAAGGCTATCTTCATGGCGGTGTCCAGCGCTTAGTTGATGAAATATTATCTATATCAAGAGCCCAATGTCTACATGGCGTTATTCACTGAAGATCGGCACACTGAAAGGGTATTCCGATGGCTCTAAAGTGCTTGGGTTTGTACTCTGAAAACAGTCAGCTGTCTAGGTAAAGGTACAAATGAATGGCGTATATATTCTGGCCCTACTGCAAGACCAGAGGGATGTTTTGTACTGGAAATGAAGGTCGGCAAGCACCCAAAACCTGTGCCATTATTTTGAGGGTTATCCTGAATCAATCTAAAAAGTGAAAGGGATTTAGAGTGAAGGGGGGTCACAGGCCAGTGCTCTCTTCACATATACACTCTACAACTAAATTAGAGTACACCAATGGAGAGTTCTTCTGCTACCTGCTACAGGGCTTTAGGAGAACACAGCCGCCTTTTGGACTTCAGTCATATCTAGGGATGCATTGTGAAATCCTGGTGGGCAAGTGAGAGCATTATGATTATTCGAAGTTGGTCACAGCCTCTTCTGGCTCTGCTGGCAGCCGAAGTGTTAGGAATTATGTGGCCAGGGAGTCTTTGTCTTGTGATGTGCACTCACAGAGGGCACAGCACAAATCTTGCATTTTACAGGCACCCGTCCGAACACCAGTCTTGAGCTACACCTTTAGCACGCACATCATTATTCTCAGAATGTAGTGACAGCAGTCTGGGCTTCACCCAGGAAAAGCACACGTGATGAAATGTATAGACTCCATGATGATGTCAGTATTATCCCACAAAAAACATAATTTCTGAAATAAAATGACACAGAAAGCGGTCGGAATAGGTCCCTTCTTTCAGTCATAAACTTGCAATTTCATCTTAAAATTAGATTAAGGTATTGCCCAGTCACACTGGCTCCTGATGTCTATTCTGTTAGAGGGGGAAAAGCAAATCCCACTAATGCACTTGTACTTTACTTGCAACACAGCTCTGGGAAGTCTTCTTTATAACGGAGCCCCGTCCGGAGAGTGGTCATCATTTTCACCCTCACTGAACTGATATGCTTGGGTCCCAAAAGAGTCATCAAAGACACCAAACTGTTCAACGCCTAGAAGGGAACAGAAAAGCAGTTAGGCTCTAAATAATCTCCACATTGCCCTTTGATTACGCGCCAAAAATACATGTTATTCACCATGGGGACTGTTTTGCTGAGAATTGTGAGACCACGCTCCAGTGGATTCATGCATGCCCCGACTACAGGTCGACATACAGAGACATCTTGCACAGGAAAAATGGAAACTCAACATACATAGCTAGACAAAACATTCTTAGTTATAGGTTCTGCTACCTTTGCACCCTAGCAACTCCCTGCATCTCAGTCCTTTTCTTCAGGTCTATACCGCAGGACGTGGGCGAAAAGTGGGGTGGTTTGTGGGTTTCATTTGAAGGACTGATGACAACTGCTGGTGCAAGAGACACTACAGTGTGTAACATATATTTACTGCTAAATTCCAGATTTACAGAGTGCAAGGTCCTCTGCGTACCAGAGCAAGAATTGGGAAAGGAGAGTAACATTTCTTACTGACATGACATTCTGACAGAGACTTGGGTAAAAAATAAAGGGTGGGTCCTCAGAGATGCCTGGTCTTCATGAAAAAGTGACTTTGATTTGCAGGACATCAGAGCCTGCAATTCGATAATCTTATGAATTGAAGCAACTATGATCATGGAACAAGCCTTACTGCTCACAGGTTGGAAGGTCACCAATGGACATGTGCTGAAACAGCTTATGGGGAAGAACATGGACCACATCTTCACGAGAGCAACCAAATGAAACCCTTCAAAATCATGCAATATGACCGTGGTCTGAAAACAATGTTTTCCTCTTAAAATGTTCATGTTCCTACTGTCGCTGAAAATGATTGATCTGGATTTCTGATCTTGCACATGTGGGAAACCAACAACACTTATATAGAGGGAGGAACACTGAATAGTTTTCATGTGCTTACCAAATGACAATCTTAACCACATACTCCTGAACTAATTTGCCATGGCAGCTTTGTAGGTGAACTGCAGGATGGCATGGTTTGCTTTAAGAAAATCCAAATGCCAACATGTCTTAGAACAAAAAAAAAACTTCACTATTAGAATTTGTTCAGGGAGAATGAAATTGAAGCGTCACCTAGGGCTTCCATGGACACAGCTAGTCTGTATCTCCTTGCCCTGTGTGCACACATCGCAAAAGGTAAGATTGCAATGCAGCCTTACAGAAGTGGCTACGGCCTCCATTCCCAAGGCTGAGGATCGGCTAGAGAGCAGAATGCTGGATTCTACAAAACCATTAGAGCTGTTACCAGTGGGCTCTTGCGTTTGCTAGATAACCAGCGCAAGATAGTGGTTCTAAGCCAAAGGCAAGGGCTTCCAAGAAGGGCAAAGGTCCCTCTACCACAAAATAGAGCTCTGCAGTTAAGGTCTCTAATGCCATCAGTGATAGAGTGGCATCAGGGATAAAACAGCAAGTATTACGTTTGCAAAAGAGAACTTGAAATGGCAAGAGAGTGCCATCCAAAACAACAATGGCAAACCTAGGATGACTAGTTTTCACTTCAGTAAAATGGACAAAAGGGTTTCTGTCTTGCACATACAGGGTCTACCTCTGCAAGAATGCAAGAGAATCAAGGCCTTAAGATCGAGATAAGGGGGAGTTGGCAACCTGTATACTGTGTGGGGTCAGAAATGAGAGGCAGACACAAAGTTGTAATGTTCTCAATGTCAAACATTTTTATTAAACAGAAATGGGTGGGAAAACGCATATCTAACCCTGTCCCAAAGAAGAATCTCCCTACCTAGGAAACTAAAACTAAGAATCAGTCTGTGTCAAGTACTTAGTAACTTAGAAACCGTCCTTGTGTCCAAAACATTATAATCTGATCCTCACACTAGAAATAAAGGAATCAAACTAAAACTGTGCTTTTACTGCGCTGTCAGCATTTTAGAGTATGCCGACTCCCATTACTGCGCACAAGCGGAGCGTGGGTTTCATGGGTGACCCCCGCTCTCCTTGGTCGCAGCATTACGCTAAGCAGGAGACAGGAAAAATATATATGTATTTTTTTAAAACGACCCTGCGGCGTCAGCACAGGGAGGAACTGACGCCACAGGGGTACAAGGGAGTCGACGGCACACACAAGTGCGCAGCGGTAAAGGTAAGTGGGGGTTGGAGTATTGGGGGAGAAAAAGTGATCTATCTGATCACTGCAATGCGCCGTAACTGCCGTCAACATTTTCATCGGCGCCGTTACGGGCGGCGCAGTGATGACATAGATTCGAAATACACAACTAAGGGTGCAAGGAAATGTCTCTGACTTGATGTTTAGTGGAAAGTGTTCACAATCAAAACATGAAAATAAATCCAACAAAAAGTGATTTCCCTGGAGAAACACTTGCATCTAGAAGGTGGTTTCCTTCCCCTGGATTTTTAGGTAGAATGGCAAAAGTGATTCTTTTGAACAACAGTTTCTTTGTATCACACAATTGTCTCTTTATCCACCAATTCCTTTAGGCCTTTACATTGGATTCAAAAAGTTCTTGTTCAAACAATACAATCCATAACATTGAACAATTCCTTTGTTTCTTTGTATTGGATACACACGGTTCTTGTTCAAACAAATTCCATAATGGTCTTTCTTTTAGATTTTCTTGTAATTTTAAAGGATTGTCAGGTGTACTCCTCTAACAGAAATCCTCTTATGGGCTTTTTAGATCTCCTGGTATACTTCTCTGCCAGGTATCTTCCCAAAATGTTAGAGTCTTTATACAACTTCAAGAACCAGGTGTTTCCATCTTCCATGACCTTTTTCATGTGCTTCTTAGATTCTCGGGTATACTTCCCTGGCAGGTATTCTGCAATACTTATTAGACTTTCTACTTCAACTTTGGTGGATCACCTGGTATACTCCTCTGCCAGGAATCCTCTTAAGGGTTCTCCAGACTCCCTGGTATACTCCCCTGGCAGGTAACGTCCCCAAATGTTAGAGTTCTTATACATTTTCAAATGCCTGGACTGGAATTCTTAGATCCCCTTGTATACTCCAGTGGCAGGTATCTTGCCACAATGTTAAAGTCTTTATACATCTTTGGTGGATTGCCTGGTATACTGCTCTGCCAGGTATATTCCCCCAAATGTTAGCTGCCGCATGTATTTCTTTTACCAGGACTTTGTACTGCTTTCACTGTCCTTTTCACTATGCAGGGCAGTAGAGGCAGCCATACCCCTAGTGAAATGGGCCCGTAAGCCTACCGGAGGGTCCTTACCCGCCAAGCGGTAACATTCAGAGATTGCCAAGATAATCCATCTAGACAAAGTCTGCTTAGTAACAGCTTGTCCCAAACGCATTCCAGCGTAACCAATAAAGAGCTGATCGTCCACTCTGACCCGGGACATGCGAGAAATGTAGAAGCTTAAAGCTCTCCTAGGATCCAGCTTATGGAGCCTCTCCTCTTCCTTACCAGGATGTGGAGGAGGATAAAATGCTGCAAGAATAACATTCTGGCTTAAATGAAATTCCGACACCACCTTCGGAAGAAAGGAAGGACGAACTCGAAGGACAACCCTGTCCTTATGAAACACAGTGAAGGGTGGCTTAACTGAAAGTGCCTGTAACTCACTCATTCTGCGAGCGGAAGTGACCGCAACTAAAAATACAGTTTTAAGGGTTAACAGTCTCAAAGGACAAGAATGTAAAGGCTCAAATGGAGCACCCATTAGAAACTGGAGAACAAGGTTCAAATCCCAACCGGGCACCTGGAAAGGTGACGGAGGGAACACATTAGTGAGCCCTTTCAGAAACTCAGAAATTAAAGGAATTTTAAAATAAGAACACTCCTCAGACGAGCGCTTAAGTAACCTTTAATGGTACCCACTTGCAAGCCCCTGTGGGCTAAAGAAAGCAAAAAAGGCAGAACCACAGGAATGTCACAAGAAAAAGGATCCACATTCTTAACCCTGCACCAATCGCAGAACTTTCTCCAACGGCAACGGTACAGGGACTTTGTTGCAGGCCCTCTGGCCGAAAGCAACACCTCCATCACGTCTTCAGGGAGGTCCCAATCCTTATACCTCAACCTTTCAGAAGCCAAGCGTGAAGGTTGAGGGATCTGACCTCTGGATGGAGAACCTGAACCCCCTCCCTTCAGAGCAGATCGTCTCGGTAGGGAAGACGACGTGAAGGGCAGATGGACAAGTCGAGAAGGTCCGGGTACCACATCCTCCTGGCCCATGCCGGAGCAATGAGGATCATCCGGGAACCGAACCTCGTAACCTCTGCAGCACTTGCGGATGACAGGGACTGGAGGAAACGCGTACAGCAGTGGGAAGGACCACTCCACCACAAATGCGTCTCCCAGGCTCCTCTTGGAGGAAATTCCCGCGAGCAGAACCTTTCGCAATTCCAGTTGACACTGGAGGCGAAGAGATCCACTTGAGGTGTCCCCCAAAGGGTGAAGATCTCCAGGAGAATCTCCTGAGCCAACTCCCACTCATGAGTGATCGCGCTCTGCCTGCTCAGAGCGTCCATCGTCTCGTTTTCGTCTCCGGCCAGGTGAACTGCCGAGATCGAAATTTCCTGCTGGATGGCACAGAACCAGAGCTGCATCGCCTCCCTGCACAGAGGAAGTGACCCGCCCCCTCCCCTTTTGTTGAGGTAGTGCATGGCCACTGTGTGTCCGTCAGAATCAGGACATTCCTTCCTCGCACAGTCGGCAGAAAAGCCTTCAGGGCAAGCCCGACTGCCCTCAGCTCCAACAGATTGATATGGAGTCTGGGCTCCGACGGAGACCAACAACCGCTGACTGTCAGCTCGCTGGCATGAGCTCCCCATCCCGTGAGGGACGCGTCCGTCACGATCATAACCTCTGGCCAGGGTAGCCAAAACGGAGCCCCCCTCATCAGATTGCCTTCGACGGCCCATCACAGAAGGTCCCAGGTGACCAAGGGCGGCACCTGAACGGGGTCCCACATCCTGCCAGAGGACTTCGACCACTGGAGCTTGAGAGTTGATTGCAAAGATCTCATCCGTAACTTGGCCTCTGGCACCAGAAGAATGCAGGATGCCATGAGGCCGAGCAACCTCAAGAACTCGAACGCTGGGAGACTCTGGGCAAGCTGAAACTTGTGCACCATCTGCTGAATGTGATGAGCCCTCACCTGGGAAGGAAAGCACTACCCCAGGGACGTGTCGAGCACTGCTCCGATGTACTGGAGCCGCTGAGCTGGCGTCAAGTGGGACTTCTTTAAGTTGAGGGAGAAGCCCAGCTTGTGAAGGGAGTGGCAGGTGACGGACAGATGATCCAGGACTTGCTCGGGAGAGCGCGCCCTGATCAACCAATCATCCAGGTAGGGGTAGACGTGAATCCCCCCTTTCCTGAGATACGCTGCCACCACCATCATGTGCTTGGTGGAGACCCTCGGGCGGAGGTCAATCCGATGGCAGGACCCGAAACAAAGTGTGCGTCGCCAACAGCAAACCTCAGGTACTTCTTGTGCTTGGGATGGATTGGCACATGAAAATAAGTGTCCTTGAGGTCTAGACACCAACCAGTCCTGAAGTTGAAGGGACTGGAGGACTTCAGAAAGAGTAACCACCTTGAACTTGTCCTTCCGGAGGAGCTTGTTCAAACCGCGCAAGTCCATGATGGGTCTCAATCCCCCGTCTTTCTTTAAAATCAAAAAATGAGGGGAATACCATCCCTTGTTCCTCTCCGCTACAGGCACCAGTTCTATGGCGCCTCCAGCAGGGATTGAATTTCCTGCGCAAGGAGCGGATCGGACTCTTCAAAGAGAGATTCCCTGGTGGATTGTCGTGAGGCCTCCGCCGGAAAGGAAGACAGTAGCCGTGGGCTATGATCTCCAGAACCCACACATCTGAAGTAATGGCACGCCATTCTACAAGATGCTGCGCCAGCCTTCCCCCAACCGGCGAAGCATGGGCCTCATGACTGAGCTGAAGCGACTGCAGCAGTGCCTGAGGGCAAAGAGGCAACTGCTCGAGCGGCCTTGGCACCTCGAGTACCTTGCTTTCCACCTCTGGCACTCCTACGGTTGCCCCTTTGACTTGCAGCTCCTCTCGATCTACTAAAGGATGAGTAATATCGAAAGGAACCTCCTCTACATTGCTGTCCCCTAGGACGAAAAGGCGGAGGATGGCGAATTGCAGCGCCCAATGACTTTGCTGCAGCTTTGGAGGTCTGCAACCTCTCAAGGCCCTCGTCAGCCTTGCTGCCAAAAAGATGTTCACCATCAAAGGGCATGTTGAGGAGCCAGGCTTGCACATCAGGAGCAAAAACCCCGACTTCTGCAACCACGCAAACCTGCGTATTACAGTGCTCGCCGCCATGGACCGGCTGACGCAATCAACCATGTCCAGACCCGACTCAACGGATTCACACATGGCGTCCTTGCCACCCTGCACTTCGGGGATATGATCAGCCGCTAAGGAAATGCAGTTCCACAGAGTGTGTGTGAAATGAGACAAGGCACAAACGGAGTTGGCAGGCTGAAGCGCCATACCCCCAGAAGAAAACACCTTCTTCGCCCAACCGTCAAAACGTTTGACGTCATTATCATGAGGGATGGTAGGATACGATGCCTGCTTTGCAGGGGGCGTAGCCACCTGCACCACCAAACTCTCCGGAGTAGGGTGTGTGGTCAAGTAGCAGGGGTCACCACTCGCTGGGCGATATTTCTTCGGCAAGGACTTGCTCACTGCCGGGAGACTCTTCGGAGAAGTCCAAGCCGCAGCCACTCTTCTCTGCAAGGCCATATGGAATGGCAGCACCGGGTCAGTTGGAGGACCTTGGTCCAAGATATCAGTCAGGTCATCCTGCTGAAAATACCCTGGGGAGGGGGGGGCAGACCAACCCAGGTATTCAGTGACCCTCGACATGAGGCGCCGGTATGAGGATTCGGCATGCGTGCCAGGCTCCAGCCTACCCAACTCCACCTCCGGAGAGGTGTCTAGACCACTGGCGTCGTGCAGCGACTGACGCAGATCTTCAAGTTGACTGTGACCAGAAACAATGTCATCAGGAACCTCACCTTCCTCAGACCCCTCATCCACCTCAGAAATATAATCCAGAGGCGGGAAAGAGGGTACAGAAAAAGGCACAAAGACATGTTTAGCCTTGGCCAGCGCCTTTCTGGGGGGTCCCACCGTGCCACGGGGTACCTCCGACAAGGCCGCCTCGAAAGGCGTCGAGGGAATCTGTGTCGCCGTCGAGCGCGGCGCAGACAGCTTCGACGGCGTCGACACAGGCCTCGAGGGTGGAGCCCCGAGCGTGTCTCTCGACGGCGGGGCCTCGAGAGAGTCCGTCGACGACCTCGGCGCCGCTGGCGTCGATGTCTTCCTCGAAGACTTCACAGAATCTCACGGTCTCGATGGCATCGAGGACCGGGTCCTGGAACGGGCATGTCTAGAGCGACCATCCTTGTCCGACCGGGACCTCGAAGGTGCCCATTGGTCGTGACGACTGCTCGAGCCCGAAGGTGGATGAGCGGTGTCTCTAGAACGGCCACGACCGGCCTCCTCAGACGGTGTGGCCGGACCGGAGCCCTGCGATTGAAAAATCAGCAACATCTCCTTTCGGAAGGAATCCCATTCCTCAGGAGTTGAATGCTTGTTGGAACAAGCAACCCACCGACGGGCGGAGTCCTCGGAAGAGGACGGGGAAGGCGAGCTGTGAAGGCGCTTCCTGGAGTGCCTCGACGAGGCAGAAGAATGGCGGGACCGACTCCCAGACCGAGAACACCTGGAATAACGACGACAATGCGGAGAGTCGCCCCTCGAATCGTCCGTTGAAAGACCAGTGGAACGCGACTTCCGGGGCTTGGCCACCTTACCGACCGACAGATTCTTCTTACGCTCCCGCAAGGCCTTCGATGTGAGCGATTGGCAGTCGACACAGTCGTCCGTATCATGGTCCTGCCCGAGGCACCAGAGGCAAGCGTCGTGCGTATCCGTCAGCGACATCTTGGACCCGCACACCTGACACTTCTTAAACCCGGACCGCGGGATGGAAGAAGCCGAAGACATCATAATATTTCCAATGGAAGAAACAGGTTCGAAGAATCGAAAGAACAGGATTCAGTAGAATCGAGCCGCGCCAAGATCTCCGAAGCGAACACGTTCGTGGAAAAATGGAACTGAGGCTACGGGTGTCGTGCGTCCTACTTATAACATTCGGTGACGGAGGCCCCCGAGGACAGCGTATCGACATCATCGACGCAGGAAGATTTTCCGAAGCAGCACAGCTGTGGTGATTACTGTCATAGATATGGAATAAGTAGGAGGACCCAATCCCCTCGAAAGGGGTGTACTGATGGGGTGTACTGGATCTGTGGTTAAATGACTAGGTTAAGTTAATGGAAACTTTACCCTTTTCTGGGGGACAGTAGTCAGCCCCAGAAATGGAGTCGGTGGGAAGTCTAAAAGACACCCCTTTGTCACTGCACTGAAAGTGCTGTGTAACACACAAAAGAAGGGGGCTACTGAAGTGGTGTACTCCAGAGCCCACAATCACAAAAACAGATGAAATACCCATGGCAAAACATGGGTAAGAGTGGGGGAAAAGCTCACACTCTTACCAAGTGGCACTCTTACCAAGTGGAAAAAATAACTCCAGAAATCCAGCAAAGCTGCTGAGGGACTCACTACGTAAGGGAAATTAGCCATTGAATGAGAACTCTCCCTAACAATGGCTGCAACCATCTACCGTGCAATAGAGGCCTTGGATGCTCGATACCCGGGCCTGGATCCCCCGAAGGTGGCAAACAGTGCATCCGACTTGCAGAAGCCCTTGGTCCTGTTCAGATAGAATTTCTGAGCCTCGTCCTTGGGGTCAGCAAAAAACATAGGTAAGACTCTTTCCTCGTTTAGATGGAAAGAGTATGGTACCTTTGGAAGGAACGCAGGGTGAGTCCGCAGGACCATCTTATCCCTGTGGAAAATGGTATAGGGTTCTGAGGCCACCAGAGTCACTGACTCTGTAAGCGCAGGTGAGGGTTACTAACAAAGCTGTCTTAATGGTAACCATCCTGATGTCCGCAGACACCATTGGCTCGAAGGGTTTGTGCGCCAAGGTGCCCAACACCACATTGAGGTCCCACACGGGGTGTGGCTTCTTGATGGGGGGTATAGTCTGGGCCTGTCCACCAAATGTTTCTTGACTATAGGGTTGGAAGAGGAGAAGACCTCCTTCTCCGAATTTCTGTAGGCGCCTATGGCTGCCAGATAGGTGCGACATGTGTCCACCTGTAAGCCTGAGTAAGCAAGGTGTGCCGAGAAAGAGAGCACATCATTCAGCGTGCACATAAAAGGGGTTGATCTCCTTAGAGTCTGCCCAATGACAGACCTAGTCCATTTACTCTTTTATCGGCTCCTGGTAGCCTTGCTCCAAGCTCCAGGCACCCTGCATGATCTCCAAGTAAGCCTGTGACAGGCTCAGGAGCCTGAGGGTGACCTGTTCAGGAACCACGCTGCTAGGGCCAACTTCTGTGGGGCAGGGTGGATGACCCTGCCCCCCTGCTGGGACAGGAAATGGGCTGGCCCCATGGGAAGGTAAATGGGTGGTCTGTCCATGAGGCTGAGCAGTTCTGAGAACCATGGTCTCGCCGGCCAACATGGAGCTAGCAGAATGATGCTGAGGTGACACGATTCCTTTATCTTGCGGATTACCCTGTGGACCAGGGGTGTGGGTGGAAAGGCATAGGCTGTCATGACGTCCCACCGTATCTGTAATGCATTGCCCAGGGAGCCAGGGCTCTGCCCCTGCCAGGACGCAACAAAAAGATCCACCTGAGGATGCCCCCCATCTGCTGAAGACCTCCAGCAACACCTGGACGTTTAATTGGCATTCGTAATTGTCTGCTCCCAGTCTGCTGAGCCTGTCCACCTCCAAGTTGCCCTCCCACGGGAGGTGGACGGCCGTGTGGTAGATGTTGTTCTCCAGGGCCCATTCCCACAGGCTGACTGCTAGGCTGCACAGCGGAGGGGTCCTGGTACCTGGTACTTGCCCGTCCGCAGGTTGCAGTCCCTGGACCACCATGTGAGGTCCGAGTGGAAAGATGGAGGTATGCTGACCAGCTCCACTTGGGAGCCCTTCTCCTGATTCCATGAGGCTGCGAAGTGCAGCTGTAACCTCCTAATCCTGAGACTTGTGTGGCACGGGCAGTAGGACCGCTGCCATGATACCCAATAAGTGTTGGCACCACCAGGCCGAGGTCACTGCTCTGGTAAGGAAGTGAGCAGTGTCTCTCTTGATGGCCGCAATCTTGTCCTCCGAGGGAAAGACCCTCTCGGAGCTTGTATCCCAGATGAGGCCCATGAAGGTGAGGCTCTGCGTGGGCTGCAGCTGGGACTTCACGAAGTTGATAGTAAACACCAGGTCGTGGAGTGTGTTCATAAATGTGGAGGCAATGTGGATAACCCCCTCAGGCTGCCACAGCATTCATGAGTCTGGCAAATACCCTGGGGGCTGAGTTGAGGTCAAAGGCTAGCACCTTGTATTGGAAATGGCAGCCCATGATAATGAAGTGCAGGAAGGAGCGATGTGGCTGCCAAATCGGGATGTCTAGATAAGCTTCCTTCAGATCCAGGGAGCACATCCACAGTCTCCCTTGTCTAGTGTCTCTGCAATGAGTGCTGGCATAACCATCTTGAATTTCTGAAGAGGGAGGGAGAGGTTGAGGGTGGAGAGGTCCAACACAACTCTCAGGCCAGCCTGTTTCTTCTTTTGTATGGCGAAAATCCTGGAATAGAAGCCCAAACCTCTCTGGGAGGCTCGGACTTCTTCCACTGCCTGGCTCTCGACAAGCGACCGAAACTCTGCCAACAGACTTGCCGTCCCAATCTGTGGGGGTAGAGGGGAGGAAGGCAGAGAGAGAGGGATCGGTAGGCGGTACCCCGAGGATACTACAGACAGAATCCAGGGGTCCGAATGGTTCTGGCGCCAAAATTGCATGTTAAAGGCAAGCCTGCCCCCTGCCAGAGACACGTGGACCCGAAGGGACGTGTCACGCTTTCTTTCCTTCTGAGGCTGCTGCGGAGGAGGGGGGACTGGAAATAGCCCTTGCTCCCCCCCCCTTTTGTTAGCGCAGGTGCTGACTCGAGGAGCAGCCAGGCTGCCTCGACCTCTGTTCCTGGAAGCCCCGGAACCCTCAAAACGACCGCCCCGTCGGAGCGTTGATGCGACTGGGTGTACGCATTGGGCGTGGCCTTCGTTAGGATAAAGACTTTGCTGTTTGCGAGCTGTTCTTTTTATCTAATTCCACATCGGTGGTAGAGTGAAAGAGGTCACTACCCTCGAACGGAAGGTCCAATATGCACGCCTGGACATCAGGGTTTAACTTAGTAGTCCGAAGCCAGGCCCTCCTTCTCATGTCCGTGGCGATGCATATGGCGGAGCCAGAGGTATCGATGTGGGCCACGGTGGAATCCATGATGTCCTGCGCTACCAGCTTGGCTTCTCCTAGAACGGCCTTGAAGCGAGCTTGGCTCTGAACCGGAAGTTCTGGAAGGAAGTCCGCTATTTCCCGTCAAAGCTTCTGGTTAACGGCTGCCAGCATGGCATCCACGTTGGATTGACGCAGGTGCAGCGAGGCATTGGAGTAAAGCTTCTTCCTGTACGCCCCCAACATCTTCTCCGCCTTGCCTAGCAGCACAGAGGACGAGGTGGCCGAGGACGACTGAGGCTTAGAGTAGAGTGATGCCGCTGTGATCACCGAAGAGTGCGGTTGAGGGTGCGCCGACAGCAAGAGTGGATCCCCCTCCATTTGTCATACTTGGCATCGATTGACAGGTTGGGCCGAGTGTGGATTGAGCCACTCCGTTTTGGCCAAGGCAACAACGTCCTTCTGCATTGAGATACCCATTTTGGTAGGGGGTCTTAGGGTGAGGAATTCTGCCAAGACCCCCTCCTGGGGCTGCTCGACATCAGGTTGAGGAAGGCCCAAATATTCAGCCAAACCTGCAAGCCAGTTGTGGAAAGCCTTTGCTGACGACAGCGTGTCAGGGTCCTACTTCTTGTCTGTGTCAACCACAGTGTCCGGCTGGTCCGGAGGAGTGCTGGGCACCTTAGGCTGCGGAGTGGAGACCGGAGGCTGCTGCGGAGGCTGGTGTGGAACCGCCTGTACTGTGGGAGGCAGGGGAGCTGGAATCGAAGGAGCCGGCAGGGTCTGCGCTAAGGCCTGTGGTGCCGGACCATGGGAGGAATGACTATGGGTGCCGGTGGAAGGACTGGAGGGAGCAAGTACCTGACTGCATCCCACAGGATGGCGCCCATCTGGAGGGTTTGCATCATGCCAGAAACCTTTCGAAGAACCTGTCTTCGGAGGCTGAAGAGGTGGCAGGAGATATTGACTGAGTGGCTGGGGGCTGCTGGGGCCGGTGCGCCCTCTGTTTAGGTTGCAGGGGGAACCTGCCCTGCGCTGCTGATGGATAAACTGTAGGCCACACACCTGGTTGACACCAGTCCCACCTTGAAACTCTTTCTCCCGCCTGCTCTGTTCCTAGGAATGGCATCGGACGGGCGGCCATGTTGTCTGGCACAGTGGCCATTTTGTCGAGCTGTGTGCCACGTGCCTAAGTCGTGGTGCTTGGCTCCGTGGGCCCGGCTTCCTCCAAGATTCTTGGCGGTGGAGCATGAGACCTACCCTGCACCTCAGGCAGGGGTCGGGAAGGTGCATTGCCCTCGGCAGTGTTGCCAGTAGTGCTGCATGCAGGCGCCCCCTCGGACATTAGGCCGGTACTAGGGCGTAGCCCCTCGGGAGTACACCCGGTAAAAGAACCTTGCGGTCCCTCAGCACTGCTTCTGGAAGATTCCGATGACCCCTCGGCTGTGAGGCCGGTAGCAGGACTTGCCTCGGTACTTGTGCTGGTGCGCGAACCCGAGAGGTTCCTCCTGCTCTGGCTTTTCCTTGGGAAGGAGTCGCCCTTACATGGTGCGATGGAAAATAGCGGCCCTCCCTTGGGCCTCGATCTCTGTCTAACGAAGTCCTTAAAGTCATCTGGAGGCGACTTTTCGAAAAGCTCCATCCACCTAGCTAACCTGTTCTTCAGTGCGCGTGGAGTCAGTGCGTCGCACGTGGTACAACCTTCCCAGCCGTGGTCGGGGCCAAGGCAGCAGAGGCAAAGAGTGTGGAGGGGGGGGTCCTACGTAAGAAAGCGCCACTCGCAGGCTGGACACCCGCTGAAGTCGACATGCGTCGGGGGGTAGCGTGACACCAGAGCACCAAGTACCTAAATGACAAAAAGAAGACAAAAAGACAGAAGAGCGCATGGTATTACATGGCCAAAGCCATATCCAGGAGCGCTGGTGAAATCGGCCCGTTCCCGTCGATGCAGAAAAGGGGATTGAGGAGTGGCGCCGGTGGGCAGAGTCAGGCGTAAGAGTATACATATAACTGTGGTGTTCACATTGATTGATTCAGAACTTAACGCAAAAGTAAGGAGGGTCCGGAGAAAGGCACGATCTATAAGAGAGACAAGAGCTGCTTCATTGAGGGGGTAGGCTAGATCTGTTTTACCACCAATGTGTGTCTGCTCACCCAAAGGTCGGCACCCATTCTAGAAGACATGTATAGTGGGTGCCACTGGAAATAAACGTGATTTGCAAAGTGTGCATTGATGCCGTAGTTATCCAGCACCAGGTAATAAATTCAGAGGCAGTGCAGATCAGCTTTAGAAAAAAATGAAATGGTACAAACTGTCCACAATGGCCTAGGCAGGGATTTGGAGCCTGGCCAAGAAGCCAGCAGTCTGTTGTGCATGTAATGTGTCAATGAAAAGATGCAGTAACAGTAAGACATGCAAGTAATATCTAAGGGTGTGCACTGCAAGAAAATGACTGAGGTATGACAAGCTATATAGGAAGTTAAGCTTGGGGATGAGTGTTAGGTAAGATTTCACAGAACTGGTAAATCTTCCTGACCTGGGTGAACACCAGAACATTTTGCTTTACGAGTGGGATATTTTTCCTTAATACCTCAGTGAGTGGGAACCTTTTTCCACACTCACATAATCTTTAACTCTTTTTATGGGTGTGATGTTTTTGACTCTCCATAGTGTCTTTTTAATGTTATCCTCTTTAACCACGTATTGGCAAAAAGTGCCTGTTGTTGCTGGGTTGCCCTAGGGGCTCCCCTTTTAACTTTCTTTTACTAACCTTGAGAGAATTACAGTTCCCAAGGGCCGAAAGGATCTTTGGATCCCTTTTACATTTTGTTAGGTGAAACCAGCACATTCCACCTTATGTGGAGTGCTGGGGAGAAACAATGTATCCCCTTTCACACTGAAACTGTAACAATTCTGTTACAGGGAGAAGCTTACCTTCAATGGCTGGTTGCAGTGATACCTTGTATTAATTTGGTGCACTTTTACAGCAGGCTGTGTTCACAGCTGTAGTAAAGGCACCCAAGGGTGCTCATTTTTACCAAAATGGCCCCCAATCTTCTTTTTTTGCCATTTTAGTGATTCTTGTCGTTTCTTGTTCCTTCCCCTGACATCCAGGGTGGGAAATTTCTTTGTGTGATTTTTATCTTCGGCGGGACTCTCTTGGACTCCTCGCCCAGGCTTCAGTCTGTCTGTGAGGACAAGAAGCGAGGGAGGAGTCCAAAACTCCCCAGTACTTTGTCTTATGCCTTGCTTGAATGGGGACAAATCCCTGTGGGGGGCTGGCTGTCCTGATTGGACAACCAGACCGCCCCTTCTTGTAAAATGAGGGGAGAATGCAGAGGTTGTGCTGTAGTTCCTGATAAATACTGCGAATCTGGGAGCTGAAGAAAAGTCGACCACTGGAACCGAAACCGAAGAGGAGGATGAAGGAAAAGCAGCTGAAACGATTTCCAGCGACCGGAGAGCAACACCTGGACATATGTGAAGCATGATAAGCAAGGAGTAGAATTTGAACTTTCCACTAGCCATTTGCCAGTGATAGGGGACTCTTGGCAAGTAAAAAATTGTGTGCTATGTGTATGTATAGCATTGAGGTGGCGAGTGATGTTTTGATGGTTGGCTAGTAGCTTGCAACTTGAATGTTTGCCACCTGATAAGGATCTTGAAATTCAAAAGATTAAACAGTACAACAAGCAGTCGTTTATAAAAGCCTCACTCCTAGCGCTTGGGGTCACAAGCAGAGACTGAAGGGAAAACTGAACTATACTGGTACGGCTTAACTTCCACAAATTAAGATGTTTCGGTGGGTGTGGGTATAAATTAGTGCATTCATGAAAATAGGGCCTTTGGAGGGTACATTATCAGAGCTACACTACTGATTGCAACAAATGCTTTTCAGAAATCAGGAAACAAGTGGTAAAGTTAACCATGGCTGAAGGAAGTGTGTGTGATACATTACTGATGGAGGGCTTGAGCCATGATCTCACTGTCAAAAGCCTCTCCTGTCTCCCAGGCTGCCACCTACCAAATAATTGGCCCAACAAAGGCACACATTATACAAGTTTTGGGACACTACTGAGGAGCACACAAAAAAACATGAGTTCCAAGAAAACAAAATCTAGAGCTCGTGAGCATCATCTTACCCACCAGTTTTTTGTCCTCAATCCCAATACTCGAGCTCAACAAATGCATGTTAAAAAAGGCCAAAATCCCCAGCAACTTAGGTTGTAGATAGTCAGCCTGAAAAGAAAAATAATTGAAACAACAATGTATGTTAATAGTTTTCAAGATCTTGGCAATACAGCACTTTTTGAATTCTCAGGATTGAGATGGAAGAGAAGTGTTTCAGAATGTGTCCCTTTGCTTACACAACATATGCATGGAAGAGGCTGTTTATAAAAATATTCAACATTCTATAGGTTGCCTGAAGAGGCATTTGGGTTGCGCTCATCAATCCACCTAAAACGTAAAATTGTCAGATTTCTATTATGTCATAATGAATATGTTCGCGAAAAACACGTGTATTCTTTTCTAGTGGACATTGCATATGCATTTAATGATCATGTTGAAATTCAAACTGGATTTTGCTATGTGGTGGGTCGACTTGTCCACCTCCTGAATGATACATAAAGTGCATGCTAGCACCATCATCTTCAGTTTTAGTCAATGGAGAAGTTTTAATCCTGAAAAGAGTAGGCAGTTTGTAAAATCTTCTCTGGTGCATGCATGACATAAACAGCACGTGCCGTTGCTTACCATAATGTCTGGTGAGGTGATGTCCCTAGGACCTTGATATGGGTCATCACCGGAAGCGAAGGAGGCGAGTATTGCGAGGCCATTGAAGACTTGCTGGTAGTGCTCTCCGATACGCAGTAAGAGCTCATTGTGTAGACCCTGGTAGTCTTGTCTCAGTAGGCTGCCAAGCTCAATCTCGGTTTCATTCTGAGCAGGATGCCAAGGTAGAAAGTGGAGAGGTTTAGTACTCCCTTTAAGACACTCAAGGAAACCAGCAGAAGCAACTTCAACAGTAGGTAACGTGGCATTTAAGCAGGAGCTCTTACACCTCATGTGTGTGTTTGTTTCCAGATCAAACATGCTAGTTGTCCTATTAAGCTCTTCACTCCATGTTTATCCACTTAAGTAATTGTAGATTCTAGATTGACTTAGACCACCCACAGAAATATATTTGAATAATGTTCCACCATCAGTCTTGCAGTTAAAATGAAATCGTCGCATCTTAGTTACTTGCAATAAAAGTGAAACTAATTCCCTTAAAGCTAATGCTTACCTTTTAGCTGAATCGACTAGAGAAATTGTTAAGACATAACTGAGAAAGGATATACGTGATTTTATCGAAAAGAATTCACTGATGGAGAATTCATTGATTTTATTTTTTACTGATTGGTTTTGCCGCAATTATATGGGGTGGGGGAGCCTTTCATTGAGGCACACACCCGAAGGTCTCAGGGCGCTCAAATGGCGGTCTGTGCACTGGGGACTGGGCAGGTTCACAGAGACACAGCCCCATCTCTTCTAAAAACATACTGGAAACAAGTAACATGTGAGCCCTAGGACGTCAATAGGATAACATATGCCGCAGCCATTTTACCCTCAAAACGAACTCCTTAGACTGTCCAAATCGGTATACATGCTTCAAGATGGCCATCTTTTTACTCTCTACTCACTAAAGGTTGCCAGTCTCTAGTTGATTTTTTAATGTCTTTCTAAATCTTTCACAATTCAGTCTTCAGGTTTAGATGGTATGATTTTCTACCACTTCTCTTACGCTCTAGGCTCTTTTAGGCTTCACAGACCTCAGGGGCCCAGTTCTAAAAATATCATGCAACTAAAGAAAAACAGAGCGGATAGGCTTTGTTACTTGCATGATTGTGAGAAATGTGCAGGTTACCCTGTTTCCAAAGGTGGTATGTGTATTTCTGAGCAACTGTATGCCATTTCCTCTGCATACATAAGTGTTGGGAGCAGGCTCCAAACACTAATGTATGATTAGATCCTAGAACAAGCATATTTCAAAGGTCCAGTTCTAAATTGGCATGTCACTTTGAAATGCATAAAATGATAAAGCATTTCTATCCCTATTTGAGAATTGGAAACAAAAATGGGACTTCAGCTGTTCAGACTGCTGATGTCCCATGAGAGGAGTCGGAAATGAGAGGGCGACAGAAAGTTGCAATTCTCTCCCAATTTTACACCTTTACTTAACAGAAATGGGTTGGATGAACATCTCTACATCCCTATCCTAAGGAGTTTCATTGTCTAGGAAACTAAAACTAAATATCAGTCTGTGTCAAGTTATTAAACTTATAAACCGTCCTTGTGTCCAAACCATTCTAATCTGGCCCTCAAACTAGAAATAAACTAAAGGTGCAAGGAAATGTCTCTGATTGTAAATAGATAAATCCAACAGAAAATAATTTTCCAATGAGAAACCCTTGGACCCAGAGGGTGGTTCTCTCCCCCTGGATGTGTAGACTGGCTAAATTGTCAATTTCAAACAGTTTCTTTGGTTCTTTGAGTTAGTTTCAGAAGGTTCTTCTGCAGACAATACATTCCATATCATAAAATGCGTTGTTGGTTTCTTTGTACTGAGTTCATAAAAGTTCTTATTCAAATGACAAAATTCACACAAGGTTTTCTGTACCTTCTTCTATACTTTGGCGGATTACCTTATGTGTTTCTTTATCAGGAATCCTCTTGTGAACTCTTCAGATTTTTTGGTGTACTCCTCTGCCGGGTATCTTCGCACAATTTTAAGGAGCGTATTCAATTAAAAAAAGCCTGGTCCATTTAGCTGCCAGAACTTCCTCTTTGGGCTTCCTAGATCCCCTGTTGTACTTAACTGGCCTGTGGTGTGTCTCTGCGATGAAGCTTCCTCTCTGGGACGGCCTCCTTCGCAATGCAGACCATTGCGCTCACTCGCCGGCATCTCTCGCGTGCATGGCCCAGAGAATGCTGCTTCCCAACAAGGCCGTATATCCGGGGTCTCTGTTGCTGCTCCCGGTGCTCCCGACAGTTCTCCAAAGGTGCCTGCTGCGTCTCTCTGTCCTTTGCGCCAAGCATGTATGCGACTCTCATATTTGCAAGCTGCTGCATGGATGTGCTGGTTCTATCGACTTCCTCTGGCACGGTCCTCTCCTGTTGTCTGTATTTTGAGTGCGGATGCCATTTTTAGGTGTCCGTGCACTTGTGATTCAAACAAACAATTAGGCTGCAGGTTCAGTTTTGGGTTTCTTTCAATCCGTATCATCTCCTTCCTCCTCTTCCTCATCTTAGTACTTGAGGCTATATGGAAGGCGAGTCCATAGAGCACATCAGAAACAGGAGATGTTGTGGGTGTGTTATGTATGTTTGAGGCATGAAGGGAACTGTAATTCCAAGGAAGCGGTTTCTGGGAGAATGTGTTGGGTAAAAACAAGCCATCAAAAACGTGGGTATGATACAATCTTCAGTGGAAGGGGGAGAATACCGTGTCTCATTTGATGGAGTCACCACCTCCCTCTGATAACCTGCCTCCTTAATGTGATCCTCCCTCATATTACCACCCCCTAGGTCAGGATCAGGTAGCGGCTGCTGTCACTTGGCCACATGGCAGATGATCATCACCAGGGAATCAGTGAAGACTCTACAGGATTCATCATACCCGCTTTAAAAAGAAAATGCATGAGAGGGTCAGTAAGGGCCGTCATAAACAATGCAGACTCCCTGAACCTGTGCCAAACAGGTGTAGGGGAAGGAACAAGTTACTTACCTGTAACTGTTGTTCTCCAGCATGGGTCTGGCATGGATTCACATGCTCATGAATATTCCCCGTCGTCAGGCTGGGAATCCTCGGTAAAGAAAAAACCAGTATCAGTTTCGTTTCTGATCTGTCTTTCGTAGTAATAACCAATCACTGGTCTCTGCGTCATACTGACCACAGCCAATGACTGCCCTCTACCTAAGCCCCGCCTCTGGCAGCCATCTTCAGATTTGGAAGCACGTGAAGTGGCAGTATGACCAAGTGAAGAGCCGCAGAGGGGTAGGCGGGAGGGTTCGCATGTGAATCCATGCCAGACCCATGCTGGAGAACAACAGTCCAGCATGGGGTCTGGCATGGATTCACATGCTCATGAATAAAGAATACATAGCAGTACACACATGCACAACCACGGGAGGTGGCAAAGGCTCAACATTAAGCATTACATCAAACTCAACATTAAGCATCTTACCTCCTCACCAGGCTCACCTCAGGCGAACAGGTTGCGCAGCACTGCTTGGCCGACCCTGGACTCCTCCCTGGAATCCCGATCGACGCAGTAGAATTTCGTGAAGGTGTGCGTCGACCTCCACGTAGCAGCCCTGCATATGTCCAGCAGGGGCACACCAGAAAGGAACGCCGTGGTAGCTGCGATCGCTCTGGTGGAATGGGCTCTCGGACGGCCAGGCAGCGGTCGGTTTGCCAACCGATGACAGTACATGATACAGCCGGAGAGCCATCTGGAAATGGAAGCCTTCGAGAGTGCCTTCCCCTGATTGACAGGTCCAAAATTCACAAAGAGTTGTGACGTCTTCCGAAAACACTTCGTGCGGTCCACGTAGAACTTCAGCGCTCTAGCCACATCCAGCGAGTGCAAAGTCCTCTCAGCCGGCGACGAAGGCGACGGGAAGAACACAGGCAACACCAAGGGTTCGTTGAGGTGGAAGTCCGACGGCACCTTGGGCATGAAGGAGGGGTGCGTCCTGAGCACTACCCTCGTGTCGTGAAAAGTCAAGTACGGGGCCTTGCAGGAAAGGGCCTGGATCTCTCCCACTCGTCGTGCGGAGGTGATGGCCGCAAGAAACGCTGTTTTCCACGACAGAAACTTCAACGGGGCCGAGTGCAGAGGCTCGAACGGAGGTCCCATGAGCTTGGTCAGCACCACGTTGAGCTCCCACGACGGGGCCGGAGCCTTCACCGGCGGGAACGATCTGAACAGTCCCTTCATGAACTCTTTCACCAGACGATGAGACCACAAGGACGTCCGCCCCGTGGTTCTGGTGTATCGGGAGATCGCAGCAAGATTAATCTTGATGGACGCGTATCCCAGTCCAGCTTTGGCCAGCGTCAGCAGGTACGGCAGTACTTGGGGAGCCGTAATCCGTAGAGGGTTAATCTTCTGTGCGTGGCACCAGACAGAGAACCTCTTCCATTTGTGTCCGTAGCATTTAAGAGTCGAGGACGCCCTGGCCTTTGCAAGAACCTCTCTGCAGTTGGCCGGTATGTCGTATCCTCCAAACTCTAGCGCTGCAGGAGCCAGGCCTGCAAGTTCAGCGATTTCGGGTCGTGGTGGAGGATGGCGCCTCCTTCCCTGGAGAGTAGATCCGCGTCCACCGGCAGCTTGATTGACGGGGACGCTGACAAGTCCAGAAGGTCCGGGAACCATATCTGCCTCGGCCACGCAGGTGCGACGAGGATCATCCTGCACCGTGACCTCTTGAGCTGGTTGATGAGCCGGATTAGCAGTGGCAATGGAGGGAACGCGTAAAGGAACAGGTCCTCCTAGGGAAACGAGAAAGCATCGCCCATGCTCCTCGCCTGGGGAAACCTGCTGGCGAACCTCCGGCACTTGGAGTTCGTCGCCGTCGCGAACAGGTCGAACTGGGGTGTGCCCCACCGTCGGAAGAGGCGATCCACTAGATCCTGCCGTAGTTCCCACTCGTGGCACGAGCGCAGCTCCCTGCTGAGTGAGTCGGCGATGGTGTTTTTTATCCCTGCCAGATGAAACGGCACCAGAAATATCCTTTGGGCGACGGCCCAATGCCACAGGTCCTGCGCCTCCTTGGACAGTGCTGGGGACCTGGTTCCGCCCTGTTTCCTGATGTAAAACATGGTGGTAGTGTTGTCGGTGAAGATCCTCACCACCTTGCCCTTGAGGGACGGAAGGAAGGACCTGAGGGCCCAAAACACTGCACGGAGCTCCAGGACGTTGATATGTAGTGATTTCTCCGTCGGGAGCCAAAGGCCTCTTGCGTACAGATTTTCGGTGTACGCTCCCCACCCTTCCAGGGAGGCATCCGTGGTCACTGTCTCCTGGTGGGCTGGGGTCTGGAAGTCCATGCCCGGCGTCAGATGCGCGCGGGGGCCCCACCACCGGATCGCTCGTCGGAAACTCTCATCAAGTGTGATCCTTTCCTCGAAGCTGCCTGTCGTTTGGATCCAGCGCGCGTCCAGGAACTCCTGCAACGGGCGCATCCGGAGCCTGCACAGGGGAATGAGGTAGATGCAGGAAGACATCATTCCGAGGAGGGACTTGATGGACCTCACCTTGGCCGCGTCGGCCACCAACATCCGTTATACCTTGCCCAGGATGGCCCTGGTCCTCTCCTCCGACGGGGAGGCCAGAAGGGACACTGTGTCGAGCCTCGCTCCCAGAAACAGTGCGTCTTGCGCGGGTACCAGGTGGGATTTGGCGTAGTTCACGGAGAATCCCAGGTCCGTGAGAAGCTGGACGGTCCTTGCCGTGTGGTCCACGTCGAGCTCCCTCGTCTTGGCTCGGATGAGCCAGTCGTCCAGGTAGGGGTAGACGTGGATCCCCTCTCGGCGCAGCTGCGCCGCCACCGGTGCAAGGCATTTGGTGAAAACCCTGGGTGCCGACCGTAGTCCCAAGGGGAGGGCTTTGAACTGGTAGTGACGCCCTTGGACCACAAACCTGAGAAATTTTCGGTGCCCCCTTAGGATGGGAATTTGGAAGTAGGCATCCTCCAAATCCAACGACGACAGGAAGTCTCCTTCCTCCAGCTGACTCAGGACGTGCTGGAGGGGACCATCCGGAACTTCTGAGCCTTGATGAACTTGGTCAGACGTCGCAGGTCTAGGATGGGGCGCCATCCTCCCGTCTTCTTCTTCACGAGGAAGTATCTCGAGTAAACTCCGGAGCCCCGAAGCCTCTTTGGGACGAGTTCGATGGCGCCCTTCCTGAGCATCGCCTTTACCTCCAGGAGAAGCTGCGGGACGTGAAGCTCTTTCCTGGCCACGGGGGGGACGCGCGGGCACCTTCTTTGAAACTCGAGCGCGTGGCCCCGGGCTAAGGCGTCCAACACCCAACGGTCGGTGGAGATGGACTCCCACACGCTGACGAAGCTCGCCAGCCGGCCTCCCACCGGGGTGCTTCGGTGGGGGCCCGACCCCACGGTCGGTTCAATCCTGTTTCGACGAGGCTTTGCCGCCTTGACCTCCTTGGCGACGACGGCGGGATCCGCCCGACTTGCCTCGTCCCCTATAGGCCTCCTGAGACGACGAGCGGGCCGCTTGACGGTAGGTGGAGAAACCGCCGCCGTAACCTTTGGAGGCGCCCTTGCCTCCGCTGCTCCGAAAGGGCGGCCGTCGTTGTTGCAGAACCCCAAGGGCCCGGGCCGTCTCCGTGTCCGCTTTAATGGCCTGAAGGGAATCGTCCACTGTTTTCCCAAACAGGTTGTTCCCATCGAACGGCATGTCCAGGACTCTGGTCTGTACGTCTTGACGGAAGTCCGTAGCCTTGAGCCATCCACGCCGCCTAAGGCACACGCCGTTGCCCAACTGGCGAAATCCTGTATCGGCGATGTCCGTCGCAATAGTGATGGCGTGGTCCGACGCCACCTCACCTTCCTGTAGGATCTCCAGGGCATCCGCCCTCTTGTCGTCCGGTAGGAAGTCCAGCAGGGGAGCCAGTTTGTACCATAGCTCCCTGTCGTAGCGGGCCACGATAGCCAAGGCGTTGGCCGCCTTAATCGTCGTTGCTGCAGACGAGATGACCAAGCGTCCCATAGAGTCCAATTTCTTTCCCTCGTCGTCCGGCGGGGAAGTTGATGTGGAGGCCGCTACCCCCCCACCCCCGCTTTCTTCCTGGCCGCCGCGGAGACGACGGAGTCCGGGGTAGGCTGCGCCCGGAGGCACAGGGGGGCCGCGTCCGGGACCCGGTACTTCTTTTCGTACCGGTCTCTTCTAGCTGGCGTAGTGGAAGGGTTCTTGAGGAGGGCAAGGCCCTCATCCCAAATGTCGTCCAGTAGAGGCACCGCGAGGACCTTCTTCCTCTTGGCCTCGCGCCGTTGATAAAGGAATCCTTCCTTTTTCTTCTCCTCAGGGCAGAGTTGGAAAAGTTCGGATGCCCTGGCGATCATGGAGTGGAACGATCCAATCTCGTCGTGGGCGGAGAAGCCCTGGTGGGAGGTGACGACGGAAGATCCTCGTCGTCCGTACCCGTCGCGGCCATGTCAGTCCCCGTATCATCCCCTCGAGTCGTGGACGGGGAGGAGGGCTGGACGGGGCGCGACGGCTGAAAAGGAGGTGGAGGGTGAATCCTTCTTTTCTTGGGAGGAGGAACGCCAGAAGGTCCCGGTTCTGGGTCCCCCGACGGGAGTGGTTCCTCCGCTGGCAACGGTAGTCTCGTCCTTATCTCCGAGCATAAGGACTGTATAGCCAACAAAATGGCCGCCGAGTTGTCTTGCGGCGCTGGCAGAGGGGAATCCGACGGGCGATCAGGGGCCCCGTCGGCGCCCTCGACGATGTCGTCGTCACCCGCGTCGGGATCCATCCCGACGGGCCGGTCTTCTTCCACGCCGAGGCCGTGGCTTAAGACCTCGATCAGCTCTTCCTCCGAGGTTGAAGCCGAGTCTACGACGACACCCTGCCCCCCCTTTTTCTTCTCCGCCGGAGATTTCACGAGGGTCCTATCGATGGGCATAAAAGAGGACTCCCTCCGAGGTCGCCACCACTGGCGTAGCCTCCACAGTCTGAGCCAGGGCCGCCGCGACAGTCTCGATACAGGCCTTGGCCGGATGGATTAAGGCCTTCACCACCTTAGGTGCGCTCACCGCCTTATCCTTGAGGGGGGGGGGACACTGCCTCGCTCCCCCTCCGATGGGGCCTTCGAGCTCGACCGGGGCCTCTCCAGGAGCTTCGCCGGGTGCTCGGCCTTCCTCTTACCCGACCCAGAGCGTTGGCTCGTGGTTGATGGTACCGGGGAGGGTGCGCCCTGCCTGGCGCCCGTAGAGCCCGACCGTTCGGCGCTCCCGGTGCCAGCGGACTCGCGGTGCTTGGCCTTGTGTTGGACCCCCGTCGCCGGGGCGTCCTCAAAGGTCTTAGAAGACCGCTCGGATTTCTTCCTCTTCTTCTCGCCGGACGAGCTCTTCCCTTCCAGCCAGTTGGCGAGACTTTGATGGCGGTCCTTCATGGTCCGCTCCGACATGTTGCCGCAAAATGCACAGTCCTTCTCCACGTGCGTCTTGTCCTCATGTAAGCAGTAAAGACAAAAGGAGTGTTCGTCCTCCTTAAAGACGTTCTGCAGCTGGCATCCAGGGCAGACCCTGAACAGCTTTCCGGGCGTCGAGCTTCCCTTCTCCTGGGCCATGTCCGGGACGGGCCTGAGAAACTTCTGGAGTCCTCCAAAAGCTTAGCTCGACGAAATCTTCACCCTTGAGGGGCGCAGACGAATCCGACACGGGTCCCCGTTGATCGGATGGAGAGTCGGTGGAGCTTGAGGCTCTTTTGACCGAAAAAAACGAAGTTTTTGAGAAAAAACGTGAAAAAAATAGCACTAACGCTCGAGAGCAATAGCACGAGGATCCCAACACATGAACGTGCGGTAAAAATCTGAAGATGGCTGCCAGAGGCGGGGCTTAGGTAGAGGGCAGTCATTGGCTGTGGTCAGTATGACGCAGAGACCAGTGATTGGTTATTACTACGAAAGACAGATCAGAAACGAAACTGATACTGGTTTTTTCTTTACCGAGGATTCCCAGCCTGACGACGGGGAATATTCATGAGCATGTGAATCCATGCCAGACCCCATGCTGGAGAATGCTTTTGTTTTCTGTACATTTTGAGATGCATCATGGTTGATAATTCAGGATGTGCTTTTAAATGCGTATCACCCCCTCTGAGCACTGCTTAGCACAATAGAGCATTTGAATGTGTACATCTTCCAAGCACATATTCAGAAGACCGTTGTGAATTGGGCACAACTTGTTTGGTGCAGGTGAAGAGGGTGTCATAATGCATCTAATTGCTTGCACCAAAAAATGTTTTGTGAATCGAGCCCCATGTGTCTTTTCAGGCTTCTCAAAACCCTTCAAAGGATGAAGGTGGCTTTAAAGGTTTGCAGCAGGTGCCTCAGATATCAGCTTCTCTCCACTGCAATTAAGTTTCTTTGAGTAGGATTGTGTCCTCATTTGCCTGAAAGCTTCTTTCTACAGCTCCAGATGAGTCACACTCCTACTGCAATTCTGCTCTTCTTATATTCTTTATCTTGTGTCCTAATTGGCTTTACTCCCCTTTCTTTCCAATTCCATTGGCTCTGGCCCTTTTATCTCTGATCCTTTTTTCATTCTGCTCTGCTGTCTGGCTCCTGTCACATGACCAGGTAACGTTACGCGACATAAACCCGGGCTGCCATCTTGGACTTTGTCAGCTACTGTGTGTTTGATGAAGCCAAAAAGAGTTGATGAGATTTTCATTTTTGAGGTGGCTCATCATTGTATGAGGTTATGAGCACTTTGTCACACCCTGTAAATTGCAGAGTTGAATGTGACTGATCAGGTGCATAAATTACTTATTAGCGGAGAAGTCACAGTAATTTTCGAAAATCCCAAAAGATGTTATGAGTCACCATTTGACTGAGGTAAAACTAATACAGCACCGGATTCAAGAGTGGCACATTCACTGTACTACGACAGCCATCTGGATTTGCTCTTCACATACGAGAGGAGCAGCCATTGCTTAATGCCCCTTTTGGGGTGGGACCGAGCCTGATTTGTATATGGTCTTTCCCCTTCTGTAATGGCTTGGCAGGTGAAGAACGATGGTCTGGGGGGTTGCCCAGAGCAGTGCCAGAGGTTAAGATTAATTCTAAACCTTCCAGCCAACACCTCTTTGCGTTTACTGCCCAGCATACATTTCCAATGAATATAGCTTAGACTTCCTTGTGTGGCAGCACTGGTTTATTTATTTTGTTCTATGGTAAGTAGCACGTAACGTGTTTAACGTTATGTTGTTATTAGACGATTTATGTAGCGCCAGTATATAGGTAGAAATATTAAACAAGCAGGTTTTAGACCTAAACAATTCTCTGCGAACCCGCCTCATAACAGTGACAACAACCCCCCACACCAGCATTCCCTCCAAGGACAGGTCTTAAGAAAGACGCCCTCTGTACTCCCCACCCATGAATTTGCCCTCACCTTACTTGTACATGTAATGAAGTCGTGAGCAAAGTCACGCACAGTTGTGTGGATTTGTGCCTACCAGACTCGAACCTCAAATCCCAGTGGTGTTGATCAAGACATCTGAACCAATTTGTATTGGTGGATTGTGGCTGGTGCTGATTTGGACTCGGCTGGAACATAGAATGCAAGTCTTCCTTTAACTGACTGAACAACGTCATCGTGGGAGTGTGCGCGGGAGTGTGGGCTTAGCGTGCATCTGAGTACAGCTTTACCAAAGCCTGCCATAGCCCTCGATTGAATTTGCCGTGTGAGTTTTCCTGTGCGTTATTTAGGGTAACATACCTGGTAACGTCTTCAGCCCAGGTATCGTTTGCTGCCAATGCATCTCAGGAGCGCTGCGATGCATGCGGCACAGCATTCCACAACTAACTTAATTTCAGCACACATTATTGATACAGAAATGTTGGCTGCAATCCTGATTCCTTTACCTCTGTCTTCAACAGAGGTTCCTATTAATGGATGTGCATGCAGTCAGTATTCAAAGCGCATTGGTTAGCTCTAATAATGTTGAACCAACTCAAATGCCAAAGGAGAACCATGGAGTGGTGGCCTCTCGACATGTTGATGTTTGCTCCCTCTCGAGGGTTGGGAAAATTACTGCATTTTCTCTGTGACGACTAAGACCTATCTACAATCACATAACACAGTGCAGCCTTGTCTAAATGTTTCTGCCAACACGAATGATGAACAATTGGAATTGGAAGAGTCTAGTAATATGTGTAATACACCGCCTTCACTTTCTCCTCGCAGGACACAGATTTCAGACTCTTCCTTTTCTAGTTTTGTCTCCACCCCACCATTTATTCTGCCTCGTAGACTGTCAGCAGCATTTAAGAACTTAAAAAGACAATTCAGCCTCCTCTCCAAGAGAAGCATTACTGGAAATAAAACAAATTCTTTGTGTGCTTGTAACGCTCTATGAGGGTTTAAAAACAAAGTTTAAATCCCATTCTTAATGCTAAAGGCCCTTCTGTCTAAATTTGATAATATAAAGTTGTATGATGCTGCTAATTCATTTTAATGAGCTACGGGCAAGACAATACTAAGTTGAAGGGTGACTTGCTGCAAGGCCAGAGAATAGAGGGCATTAATCCCAAGTTTCCATCTGTGGCGCTGGTCAACGAGGCATCCGATATGGCATCGTTGTTAGATAACGAACAATCCCCCATAAAATCAGGAAATTGAGGGTTTTGCTCTTCTGACACCCTATTGGCCTTGGGTATGTCAGATTCCAGTGAACATCTGAAAGGGTATATTAATCTACCAGTAGGGGCTGATTGGAATGTTAGAAGAAAGCCTCTTGTTTGAAAATTTTCCCTTAAAAATCAAAAGGGCCAGCCCATGATTGATAGCTTGGTTGACTCCTCACCTTCACTTTACTTGCACCTGTGCTTGATATGATAAATGACAATGATGCAATTGTAGTTGTCAGTGATGTGTAAAGGCAGCTCTGGACTTCTTTCAAACTCTCAATGACTCTCTGGTGATGGTGGATAGCCCCCCCATTCAGAATCAGCCTTCGTCGCCATTAAGAGTTAAAGCTAGACCCCTGAAAGGTAAATGAACTAAGATAATACAGAGAGCTGAAAAGTGAAAAAAGAATCTGCAAGGTTTAATCGCCCGTAAAAGGTTGGTGCCAAATACCCCTAAAGTTCCAGCACACCCAAAGGCAAAGTCAGAATTAAGAATTTGGGAACCTCAGTGAAAGAGGGTACTTCAGTGGACTGCTGGATATTTAAACCGAATATAATGGGAGTGATCCCCAATCTACACAGTGGATGCCTTGTTCCTCATCTGTAAGTACAGTCCTCTCACCTGACGTCACACCTAGTATGTGTGTCCCGAGAAGTTCCACCTCATTACCGGTGGGAAGTCTTGCAGACCTAATATCCAAAAGGTTGGAGAATACACTACCTCAAGTGTCAGTTGTTAGGGGTCAACCGGAGAACTGTAATATCAATCTCTGCCACACTAAATATAATGTGTCTCTTTTGTTCAATTCCATCACTGGCAGCTATCACCAGTGGGGACATCGAACATATACATTTTATTAACCACTACAGATCTGACTGTGCAATTTTGTATAAAAAAACACAAATCTTATTGGACTTATTAAGGAGTGAAGTACAATCAATCAGATCTTTGGGCTCTGATCTTTGAGATTATAACATTTCTAGATCAATTGATGTTAAAAAGATCAATGAGGATAGGAATTACCAATCACCTAGAAAGATCATAGTCTCACTTCGTAGTGATACCAAATATTTACTACACGATGCACCCCCATATTTGAGCAGCGTCAAGAGTGGTCCTGGATGTCTGAGGCGTGGAGTGTTCAAAGTTCTCAGAGCCACGGACAGTATTACTAACATCCATTCTCAAAACTGCTTACTGAATGGATCGGTCAAAAAATGTTATTGTCCCTAAGGGTCGGCCATGTGTTTTTAAGCCTAAGTCGCTCGATTTTAGAAAAATTTCCTATGGACCTTACCCGAGTTTTCGTCCATTAAACGCACGCGAAAACAGGCACCAGGGAGCTGCCATTTTGTGATCATCCTATCACTTGCCCCATCGCCCTGGCTAACCTGCTTTTGCGGCACTAAATCATATCCCCCGCCTCTGAGCCTGTCATCACTAGACGCGTACCGCCTATTTCACAATGCCAAAGCACGTCTTGTGTCAACAATCGCTGCGCTTCAGCTAATGACGTGTCGCCATGGAAATGGCAGGACGCCTCTTTCCTCAATAAGTATAAACAGACCGTTTCACAACACACAGCAGCAGATTTTCGATTCCATTCCTCTCTCTGTCTTACTTTGAGTATTCTGTAACTCGTTTCTGTGCTATGGTCAGCTACCATCGCCTCTTGTAACGCGTGTGAACACCTGTACCATCGATATAAATTATTTAAGTTTGTTTACCACACAATGGCTACAATAATGCCCTACATGTATGAGTTCGAGTATACCGAGGAGGAACTACTGGAAAGGGAAAAATGCGAAAACGATGGGGCTTCGGACGGCAGTTGGCAGGACGAATCAACGGATGAAGACACTGGACCTGGTCGCATGGACGGTTTTTCCACCTGGTGCACATGCAATCGGTGCGAGCTAATGCCAACCGAGGAGAACTGCTGCTGCTGTGAAAACTCGGGATGCGTGGCCTACATTTCGGAAGGCGAGCCACGACTGCAATGAATCATCGAGCTGCCAGACTTCAGGGCAGCCTGCCTCACACTTCGCGCAACTGTTCGTCCTCGTAATCCGAGTAACGAGTAAGTATACTCTGGTTGTGATGCCACTACTATTTCATGGTCATTTCCTATATCCAAAATGACATCAGCATATCATTGTAAAACATGAAAGTTGTTCAATAGTGTGCAGTGTCTAGATAGCATTTGTCTAGAGCAGAATGACATTAGTTACAAGAATTGTCATTGACAACAAACATTTAATAAACTTATCTTGGTCATTTAAAAACAGTTTGTATCATTCTTTTTCACAGGTGGTACAGGCTGGTGGCCTACCGTTCCTTTACATGGTGGCTTCACGGGAGGCTTGGACACCGCGTTCGAAGAGTAATACCCGCCTGTGCCGTTCGTGCCATAAGACAAACTTTCCCCAGTGACAGCGGTGGATTTTCACTCGCTGTGCTGCAACCTGACCTGTACAATGTGTAAAGTTTTGTATTTTTGTGCCATCAAAATAAGAAACAAAATAAAACACCACATATATTTTAATGGTTGTTTCAAATTTTTTAATGAATCAAGTGTGTCTCCATTCAGCAGTCTTCCTGTGCCTTGCTTGTCTGCACGCCCACCAGCCCATCCATCCACCCCCCCCCCCATCAAAGGCGGTTCGCGCCAGTGGATGCACGCTGCCATGGGGGGCTGTCAGGGGCGCAAACGGCCAAGGTGCCAAACACCATGTACACTTCAAAAGGTATCCCACGCCCACGGGCCATCGCTCACATGGTCTCCTCAGACCCCGTGTCTCCAGGAAGGCCTCCCCTGATGCTGGCCGCCCCCCTGAAATCCACATAAGTGTGTCTCCATTCAGCAGTCTTCCTGTGCCTTGGTTGTCTGGACGCCCACCGGCCCATCCACTCACCCGATCAAAGGCGGTTCGCGCCAGTGGATGCGCGCTGCCATGGGGGGCTGTCCGGGGCGCAAACGGCCAAGGTGCCAAACACCATGTACACTTCAAAAGGTATCCCACGCACAGGGGTCATCGCTCACATGGTCTCCTCAGACCCCGTGTCTCCAGGAAACACCCCCTCACGCTGGCCGGCCCCCGGCAAACCACATAATACCACGACATACACACGTCATTCATTCACAAACACACCCGTTTCTAATACTTTATAAACCACTTGATATGCCTCATGAGAACATCTTTGTGCTTTTCAAGTCAACTCCTGAACGTGCTACCTGAGAACCACTGAGATCTATGCTAATCTGCTCGTCGTTGTGCTATCCGTGAACTTCTGTGACCGCTTCAAGCAAACTCGTCAGTGTGCTACCTGTGGCCATCTGCCTGTTCTCCTGCCACATACTGCTCTGCTTGCTGAATCCAACTGTTTGTTGGTCAAGGTAAGGCCATGTATCCTAGCCATATTTCGTTGATTTTTAAATTTCTATCTATTTGCGAGTAGAGTACTCAATAGTGCTATGTTCATTGGTCTCATTGCTATTGACTTGAGTTTCAATTGTTATGCTATCAATAGATCCATTTATTTTCATCTGTGTCAATTGTCATCGAATTGTATCCTTCGGGGGTCCAGTCTATAATGAAAGCATGTTTCCTTCTCGTGCAAGACAGAACATCCAAGGGACGAGTCACATGTCCAGAGTTTAGTCACATAATTTATACATTTCTGCAACTTATTAAAATACTAAGCCGCACATGATGAGCTTGTATAGTTCTGGCGACCAAAACAAACCTTGCATTGAACATGGTATGGTTCATTTACTTTTGTATCACATTTTTATTCATCAAGATTTTCTAATAACGAACGTCGATATTTACTTTTCAGAATTTTCAAAAATGCCTGCCTGTTCGATTAGCGGTTGCCCTTCAAAGAACCATGCTACATCTGAAGGCACTACAATGCATGTATTCCCGAAAACTGTTGATCGAATAAGAGAATGGGTCAGACATTGCGGATATCCACTGGTTGAGCTGGAAAGTAGTCAAACAAGTATTAGAGGACAAGCGGGGTGATTGATACCGCATCTGCAGCCGGCACTTTCCCTCGAACATGTACGCCACATCTTGGGTAACAACGAAGAATAAACGGCGAACGACACGAAAATTGCTCTCAAACACCATTCCCACTCTATTCGTCCACATTCTGCCACTGGTGAGTCAAGTGTCGGATTTAGCTTTAGGCCTTGTGGTAGTGTGTAGGTAGCCGAATGGATTAATTGATATTTTAGGTGTTGTGTCCCTTGTAATACCTTCAACACTGATATGAGTGTATAGCTTTTTGAATAATGGCAATTTTTTATATTGGCATTTCATTATCAAACAATTTACCTTTACAACAGCTTGAATATCCCTTGAATCTGAAGCAAGAACATTCTACATCCGTGACGTGCTCACAGTTATTAACCACTTCTAGCGTGTATCAGGTAATCGTACTTGGCTACAGACTTGTTTTATGCATGTCAAGTAATAGTTTTTATGTATCATGTAATTATTTTACCGAATGTTTGGTTAGTGCTTTCCAATTGATACACACCTTAGTTATCGTCCACTGGAGTTTGTTTTCAGTTATAATTAGTGTAATCCATACTAATGCAAGTACTGTCTTTCAGGGAGATGCAGAAGCGTCCACCACATTTACAACATCCCTAGATGTTCTTCAACAGCACGCGGTATGGCTACTGACAGCTCCATCGAACTAGATCATCAGAGCTGGAATACTTGTCGTTTAATTGTTCTACACAATGTTTCATTCGTGGTTAGTCAATGATATGTACCTGTGCTGTCGACCCCAGGTGTGTGTTATGTTTTCACTATTGTAATCCCTACTAATGCAAGTACTATGTTTCAGGCAGTTGATGGAGCGTCAACCCCTGCACTTGATGTGGAGCCTGACATTGAAGTAATTCCAGGGGAAGTGGAAGCGGGACCTTGCGTATACGAATCGGCGCAACAGCTTTCGGAAGTGCGCACTACATTTACAACATCCCTAGATATTCTTCGGCAGCACGAGGTATGGATACTGACAACTCCATCGAGCGTGGTCATATAACGTGATTCCATTTGCGATACTTTCTTCCATATTAACGCAAGTACTGTGTTTCAGTGAGACGACGGAGCTTCCACTACAATCACAACATCCCATTTAGATGATGCAGATCTAAATAAATCAGAGAAATAAGTCGATTAAATCTGATCATATTTAGATATTCCTTGATTCTTTTAGACAATGCATCATTTGTGGTTATCTCTTTATATGTACCTGTGCCGTCGACCCCAAGTGTGTGTTATGTTAACAATATTGAAAACCATACTAACGCAAGTACTGTGTTTCAGGGAGACGACGGAGCTTCCTCTACAATTACAACATCCCTTGTTGGTGATGCAGATGTAAAGAAATCGGAGAAATAAGTTGATTAAATCGGTTCATATTTAGATATCCATTGATTCTTTTAGACAAAGCATCATTTGTGGTTATCTCTTTATATGTACCTGTACCGTTGACGACAACTGTGTGTTATGTTTACAATATTGAAAACCATACGAATGCAAGAACTGTGTTTCAGGAATTGCTGATGCCTTCTATCCAATACAATCAATCATGGCAGTCCATACGGAGCCAGAGGTATGGATACTGACAGTTCCATCGAACTAGATCATCAGTGCTCGAATACTTGTTGTTTGATTGTTCTACACAATGTTTAATTCGTGTTTAGCTATTGAGATGTACCTGTGTGTTCGTCCTCACGTGTGTTTTATGTTTTCAATATTGTGATACATAGTAATGAAAGTACTATGTTTCAGGGAGTCGATGGAGCGTCATTCCGTGCTGTCTATGCGGATACAGAAAATATAGTCGTTGCAGCGCAAGAGGAAGGGAAGACATGCGGAAACGAATCAGAGCAACAGCGTGCAGATGTTGAAGTTCGAGTCAAGAAAGTTGCAAAGAAAAGAAACAAAAATAAGGTTAGTTACAAACAGTTCATAATTTTAGAAATTGTTTTGTGCTGGGGACTATATTCTGTTTTTTTCCTGTCAATTGTTCTATACTTTATCTTGTGTTGAAACTGAACATCCCTTTTCCAATCTGTCCTCTAGTTACCCGTGGGTGTACAAACTATACATACACAGACAGTGAAGCAAATGAGAGATGTTGCTTGCCAGACCATTTACACTATGGAGGAACTATTAATTCAGACGCAGTGTGTTGAGACTCGAGATGCTTATGTCCAATGGGCAGAACATGAATTGAATGTGTCCGGAGAATCCAGTACAGTTTTATTGGACCATTGCTACAGTGCGACCGCACCGCCACAAGAAGATGATACTGAATGTATTGAAGATAGCTCTGAAGTAGTCGCAGATCAATTCACACAATCTACACCCGCCAAAAAAATGCCACCCAAAAAGCTGTCGACATTGTTGTGTTCTCCCATCCATGTTGAAGTAACAGATGTTGAAATGAAAGAGAATGAACCAGCAGCAGCATTCACCGACGCATCAGAACTTGATATCTGCGATATTACTTTCAATTGTGTTGATATGTCCTCAAAGATACTGTCCTAAACAACTTCGACGCCGGATGACAGTCTAATGAAAGAGGGCAAATACATAGTATTCGACAGTTGTTTGATGGATATTATAAGTATGCTGAAATGTGGGCATTCAGTTTGAGGGAAAGTATGTGGGAAGCCATTGATTCATGTGACTCGTCAAAAACAAGGCAATAACGTCAAAATACATGCTGCCTGTAGATTAAATCATACGTTCTCATGGTCTGCACAACCAATGCTGGGGAAATGGCAGCAGGCAATCTACTGTGTGCAACTGCCTCACTTTTTAGTGGGTCCAGTTTTAGAAAGTTAAAGTCTTTCTTTCAGTTTGTGGGACTCCATTTCATTTCTAAAACGCAGTACTAAAAATTCCAACAGGATTATCTATTTCCGGCCATTAGTGATGCTTGGAAAATTGAACAATTGTCTCTAGCAAGTACATTCGAAGGCAAACGATTCAGGCTAGCCGGCGATGGACAGTGCGACAGCCCTGGATTTTCTGCCAAGTACTGCACCTACCACTTTCAGGACATGGATAGTAAGAAAATTGTGAGTTCGGTGGTCGTGCAGGTGTCCCAATGTAAATCCTCAGTGGCCATGGAGAAACTAGGATTTATAAAATCATTGGAATATCTACAATCGAGGGGAATGCACATCGACCTCATAGCCACGGACAGACACGTTTCAATTGCGAAGACAATGAGACAGCAGTTCCCACATATTAAACATCAATTTGACGTATGGCATCTTGCTAAATCAATCAATAAGAAAATCTCGGCTGCAGGGGGAAAAAAAGGTTTGGAAAGTATTTCACAATGGTCCCAGTCTATCAGCAACCATCTTTGGTGGAGCTCCAAAACTTGTGAAGGGTGAGTGGAAATCCTACTTGAAAAATGGCGGTCACTGATGCACCACTGTACCAACGTTCACCGCTGGACAGAAAACCATCATTTCCACCAATGTGAACATGGCCCTTTGTCCACAGAGGAGGCACGGAAGAAGACATGGTTGATTCCATCTTCACCTACACACAAAGCCATTGAGAAGATTGTTTTCGATAAAACTCTATCAAGAGATTTGAGGAGACTGACAGAATTCTGTCACACAAGAGGTTTGGAGGTGCCTAAAGTACAGGCCAAAGCGATTGCATTTCGGCATACAGGGCATGAAACATAGGACTCTACTAGCGGTCTTGGCCCATAACGAGAATGTGTGCCGTGAACAATCTAGGACTACGGGAAATGTAGGGATGCCTCGCTACACTACGGCCTTTGCAAAAAGAAGAAGAAATGGGTGGTGAAACCAGTATATGAGGAAATGGAGTTCGACTTTGTTAAAGGCCTTATTGTTAATGTACTAGAGAAGCACAGACATGGAATTTTGAGCGATTCTGTGCAGAGCACTGATGCATTGCCACAGAACATTGCCACTGTGCCATGTCCACCCAAAGCAGAGCTTGTTGAGAAGTACAAATCCCGGTTTAAATGATTGTAATCTCATCGTCTTTTTGAAAATAATGTTATTGTACAGTGTGCATACAAAGTATGCTAACCCTAACCCCGCCCTTCACCATCCTGGGTGGCGAACAACATGGGTGTCATCTTTGACTTCTCTCTCTATTCACCTCATATCGCTGACCTTGTGAATATGTGCATGTATATATTTTTGTTGCTGTAACTAAGTTTCTCAATCTCATGTAAATGCTGCGCACTGTTAACCGACGAGAGGCTTGCGTATTGCAAATAATAAAACAAACAAACAATAAATCTCACTTTCAACTCAACTCCCCGGGTACATTATACTTTCCCTGAGATTCCCCCAAAAAGTAAATGTCTCCATAGTTATGGTTCTCTAGGGATGCAAAGCTCACGGACAACAAGGACAAAATTGGGGGCCTCAGAACGCGCAAAGCGAGGCGTTGCAGATGGGAGAGAAGCCAGTTCACATTTGCACATTGAGGCCTAGTACATAGATGGAGTCGAAAATTTAAGTTCTCACAGATGGCTTTACATGGGATGTTGCAAAGTAAAAATGTATGCTCGTGCAGAATGAAGGTCGGCGGCTTTGATTTTTTGCTCGCGGGCTGAAGAGGCCCGCGACTCGCACTGGAAGTATAAGGTTCTATTGTTTTTTGACATTGAGAGACAGGGACCATGCCGAAAGGACTTCATTTGAAGGAGGGGTGCAATAACGTAAGAGACGATAAGGCTGAAAATTCTGAAACTAGACCGAGTTTCATGTTAGTTCAGTATATGAAAAATCGTTGGCACGAACACAGTGGGATTTACGGACTGCATTACGCAGACACACAATGGAAATGGCAAATATAATGTAAGTAACTCTTTAGATGCTTTTATACCGGATTGAAGAATTAATGAATGCATGAATGAATGAAGAACAAGTAAAACGTTTGTGGGATCGTCTTTCTACCGGGCACATGGGCATGCATGTGCCCATTCGACACGTATGTAGGCAAACAGTCGTTTCTCAGTGGTTCAACTCTAAAAAATCATTACATTGTGTGTTTACCTCAATTTATTTCGTTAGTTTTCGCATTGCTTTTAGAGCCGAACATACTCCATTGCACTATCCTCGCAAGCAAATAGTTTCAGCTCGGCCATAATAAATAAAATGAATTATAGTAATAAAGATCGGCTGGTGAGACTAATTTCAATTTTTATGTTTTCTAAACAGGTACATCCTACCATACTGCTACTGCCACCTATTCCAGACCCCTGCCGATGGATTTTTCAATCGCCAGCTGCAGCTTCTTGTAAACAACTGCACAACGTTGACCATTTTATGGGACGATCGCCAAGGGCCCATATGCCCTTATGCAGTACTAGCAGCTAGAAGAAACATATCAACCTTTACGGTGGCCTAGTGCCTAGTTGATGGAACAGCCTTGCGGTTCACCGTGCGTCCAAAGTGCTTCTTTTAATGAAAACCAACACCCTGTGTACCATAAAGGAACAGCGCGTGGCTCACGATCAACTTTAGAGGATTTGCAGATTGAGTGAAAAGAAAAAAATTACATTCCAATTTAATATGCCAATTGCTGAATATTCTCCAAACATTTAATGTCAAATAAATGTACTTTACCAAATGTACCGTATTGCTGTTTGATTTTAAAGTACAGTTTCATATTCCGAATTGTGGCGCGCTGTGTTTTGAGTTGATCTGTGTTGGTTTCCGGGGTCTGTGTGAAGTCGCGTAGAAGACGACTGGGCGCGTTTGCCTACGCAGCACAGTAACGTCACGGAGAGAGGTGGGGAATATGAATGTTTTGATAATGTCAGGCTCAGGGGCGCGGGATATGATTTAGTGCCGCAAAAGCAGGTCAGCCAGGGCGATGGGGCAAGTGATAGGATTATCACAAAATGGCAGCTCCCTAGTGCCCGTTTTCACGTGCGTTTAATGGATGAAAACTCGGATAAGGTCCATAGGACATTTTTCTAAAATCGAGCGACTTAGGCTTAAAAACACATGGCCGACCCGTAGGGACAATACAATTTTTTGACCAAACCATTCCTTTAATATCATGGAATTCACGGACCATTATTCACTAAAATCCAATCCAACTGTGGGCCAATTGTTGAAGAATCACTATTTAATAACATTGCAAAAAACATGGCTGATGACTCGTCCAGCGTTTGATGGCTATATGCCGCTATTTCAATCTGCTACAAAGGGTGTAGTTGCGCGGCCCTCAGGTGGTTTGATCACGTTAGTACATTCCTGTCTTTATACAAGTATAGGCACTGTAATAGACATAACATTTGATGCTTTGGCAACAGATATACGACTTAATTTAAATAAGCAAATAGAGGTGTTGTTGCTGAATATATACTGGCAACAAGGTATTGAACCTTTCGACACATTTCTTGACCTAATACTGAAATGCATTGACGATTGGGTAGCCATCTGGAACTTTTGGAGGGGAAGGGAAAGGTTCAAAGGAGAAAGGTGCAACGCAAGTCTCGGGCCAGCCTGGTTCTTTTTGTGTATGGTGAATATCCGGGAATAGAAACCCCTGCCCCGCTGAGGATCTGGGACTTCCTCCACCGCCTAGCTCACTACGAGCAAGCATATTTCCGCCAAACAGAGTTGCTGTCCCAATCTGCGGGAGCGGAGGGGAGGAAGGATGAAATGGAGGAATTGGTAGCCGGAAGCCCCTAGACACTACTGTGAGGATCCATGGGCCTGCGAACATTGTCCGCCAGGAGTGTATGTGCAGGGCAAGCCTGCTCCTGACCGGAGACTCTTGGATCCGGATAGACGTGTCACAACGTCTTTGCCTCGGATGCTGGTACTGTGGAGGGGGACTGGAAAACCCCCTGGTTAGCCGCCTTCTGGTGCTTGCGCCTGTGTTGGTTCAGAGACCTGTCAGGTTGCCTCGAGCGTCTCTCCTGGAAGCCCTTAAAGCCTCTGAAGACCCGACCCTTGTCCGAGCGCTGGTGGGCCTGGCTGTAGGTCTTGGGGTGGATTTTGTTAAAATAGACAAGGATTTAGCTGTCCGGGAGCTATTCTTTTTCTTGTCTAGTCCCTCGTCTGTTGTCGAGTTGAACAAGTCACCCCCATCAAATGGCAGGTCAAGGATGCGTTCCTGCCCATCTGGGTTGAATTTTGTCGCCTTGAGCAAGGCCGTCCTCCTCATGTCGGATGCGATGCATATGGCTCTGCCTGAGGTGTCAACGTGTGCCATCGTAGATTCCATTATCTCCTGGGCCACAATTTTGGCCTCCGCCAACCCTGCCTTGAGCCATGCCTCGCTGTGGCCAGGAAGCTCCGGATGGAAGTCTGCGATCTCCCGCCACAGCTTTTGATTAATAGCCGCCAACATGGCATCAGCCTTTGCCTGACTCAGGTGGAGCGTGGCATTTGAGTAGATTTGTTTTCCAAACTACTCCAAAAGCTTTTCCTCTTTGCCCAGGAGTGAGGAAGCGGATGAAGCTGAGGAAGACTGCGGTTTGGAATATAGCGATGGCACTGCTATCACAGAGGAATGTGGGTGAGGGTGCACCGACAATAAGAGGGAATTCCCCTCCGTCTGCCTGTATTTGGCATCCAGGCGCTTATTGGCAGGCTGGATGGAGTGTGGCTTGACCCAGCCCTTTTTGGCTAGGGATTCCACATCCTTCTGGAGAGGGATGCCAGTTCTCGGGGGCTGAGCTGCCATGATTCGAGCGGGCGTGGGAGCCAGGGGCTGAGCTGGACCTAAGGCCTGAACAACAGTGGGCGCTTGGGACCGTACCCGGGGGAGCATGACCCTGATTACATCCCTGAGGATGGTACCCATCTGTGGTGATCTCATGAGGGTGAGGAACTTCTCAAAGAACCTATCCTTGCCAGCAGAAGGGGCGCCTGAGGGGCTAGGGGCCGGGCCCTGAGGCTGCGGTGTCCTGGCCAGTCCCGGTCTCTCCAAACTGGGGTAAGCGTAAAAGTGGAGGAGTAGGACGTGGATCAGGTAACAGGCGTTGTCCAATCCCATCTGAACGCGCGCTCCCCTGCATGTTCTCCGAGTGGGAAAGGCGCCGGGTGAGGTGCCATTTTGTCTGGCCGGTGGTCATTTTGTCTTGCTCCGCGCCACGTGCCCGAGGCCTGGTGAGTGCTGAGCTAGATCCAGTCTCTACCTGCATGCTGAATAGAAATGTCTGGGACCTTCCCTGCACCTCAGGTCGAGACCTGGGAGGCTGAGTGCCCTCGGCCATGGTGCTGTTAGTGCTGCTTACAGGTGCCCCCTCAGACGTGGGTCCGGTACCAGGGCAAGGCCCCTCGGGTCGGAGCCCTGTAATAGAGCCCTGGGCCCCCTCAGCAGTAGGACCGGTAGGATCTTGCGACCCCTAGGCCCGCGGGGGGGTAGCTGGAGTAGCCTCGGTCTTCTTGCTGGTTTTAGGACCTGGGAGGTCCTTTCCCGGCGAAGGAGTCACCCTTATGGGGTGCAGAGGAGAAGAGAGCACCTACCTTGGGCCTGGTTTTCCTTCTCACGTATGCTTTGAGGCCCTCTGGAGGTGACCCTTTCGAAGAGCTCTCACTACCTGGCCAACCGATTCTTCAGGGCACGCGAGGTCAAGGCATTGCACGTGGAACAGCCGTCCCAGCCGTGGTCTGGGCCAAGACACCGGAGGCACAGTGCGTGAGGGTCGGACGTAGGGAAGGGATCCTCGCAGGCTGGACACCTGCTGAAACCCGCCATCGTCGATATGCGCCGGGGAGGAGCGTGGCACCACAGGACAGAGCAGTACCGGACAATTGGAAGAGAAAAAAGAAAAAGAGAATAACTTCTTCCAGGGAACAGTCCGTGGAATTACAAGGCTGGAGGCCTAACCCAGGAGCGCTAGTGAAAGCAGTCCGTTCCCATTAACGCGGAAAAGAGGACTAAGGAGTGGCGCCGGTGGGCGGAGTCCGGGGAGCGCAAGCTCCCAGGGCTGCACCGCTGCGCGCATCTAAATTTAAAGGGGAAGACAATTTTTTCCAGTGAAAAAGGTTCCGTTTCCCATCCCTAGCGAGGGGCGCCCATACATTATGGAGGAAAGGGGACGGTACATAGGAGTATGAACAGATTGTTGAAGCCATAGGCAAGATTAGTTCTTCTAGAACAGGTGGTCCAAACATGTCTAATGGCCCACAAATATGGGGATACATACTGTCTGTTTTATTTAAAGATATGCTGTCTACATGTGTATTTCCAAAATCATGGTCTTGCTTATACATTTTGCCAATCTTCAAAAAGGGTTCCCGGATGGACGTCCTAAATTTTCGACCAATAGCAATAGCTGATAGCAAGTTATTTTCTTCACTTATTTTAGACCATCTTAAAACTTTGCAAAAATCGATTAACAGATTTCCTGTACAAAGACTGGATTTCACAAGTACCACGCTACTTCTCTGAATGGACTTTTGCTGAAATTAGTCTCTAAACAAGTGAACTGTAAAAAATGGGATTCAATATTTTTGGCATCTATAGATTTTCTAGCTGCTTTTGATGCTGTAGATCGTGGTCTACCATGGAATAAACTTGTCAAATGGGGAACTCTGCAGGGTTTGCTTAGACTCATTATTGGGCTCCAGTCCAGAACTGAAATAAAAGTTATATTAGACCATGAAGGTAATCTGTCAAGGAGTATACCAACGTCACGCAGAGTTCGGCAGGGATGTGTATTTGGGCCAGCACTTTTTAATTTGTATCAGATCGATATCGGTGAATATCTTGATATAGCTGCTCCTAACTGATCAATTGAAATTACTCTGGTTAGCAAAAGCTGATGACGTCTATTTTTTTTACCAGACCCCAAGAGGACTACAGCATCTTTTGTTAGCCTTCAATAAGTTTGCTGATGCCCATAAATAAAAAATCAATCCTAACAAAATAAAAATAATGCATTTTACTGGGAAACGCAGCCCTGTTAAATTTGCATGGCAAATTGATAATGTAAAGCTAGAAAAGGTGATGAGCATCGTCTACCTGGGATTCCCTATATCAACAAAACAGAATGTACTTTTTGTTAAAGACTGATTGTTTTCATTGGGAAAAGCTTTGGGGAATCAAATGGTGCGAGTGGATACTACATATGGGAAGTAGGAACAAGTTAATTACCTGTAATTGTTGTTCTCCAACATGGGTCTGGCATGGATTCACATGCTCATGAATATTCCCCGTCGTCAGGCTGGGAATCCTCGGTAAAGAAAAAATCAGTTTCAGTTTCGTTTCTGAACTGTCTTTCCACTAGTAACCAATCACTGGTCTCTGGGCCATACTGCCCCCAGCCAATGACTGCCCTCTACCTAAGCCCCTCCTCTGGCAGCCATCTTCAGATTTGGTAGCACGTAAAGTGGCAGTAGGACCAAGAGAAGAGCCGCAGAGGGGTAGGAGGGAGGCTTCGCATGTGTATCCACGCCAGACCCATGCTGGAGAACAACAGTTACAGGTAAGTAACTTGTTCCTTCTCCAGCATGCGGTCTGGCATGGATTCACATGCTCATGCATACAAGAATACATAGCAGTACACACATGCACAACCACGGGAGGTGGCAAGGCTCAACATTAAGCATTTCAACAACTCAACATTAAGCATCTCTTACCTCCTCACCAGTCTCACCTTCAAGCAAACAGGTTGCGCATCACTGCCTGGTCGACTCTGGACTCCTCCCTGGAATCCCGGTCGCCGCAGTAGAATCTCGTGAAGGTGTGCGTCGACCTCCACGTATCAGCCCTGCAGATGTCCAGCAGGGGCACACCAGACAAGAACGCTGTGGTAGCAGCGATCGCTCTGGTTGAATGGGCTCTCGGATGGCCGGGCAGCGGTCGGTTTGCCAACCGGTGACACTGCATGATGCAGCTGGAGAGCCATCTGGAAATAGAAGCCTTCGAGAGGTCCTTCCCTTGGTTTACAGGTCCAAAGTTTACAAACAGCTGTGATGTCTTCCTAAGACTCTTCGTGCGGTCCACGTAGAACTTCAGTGCTCTAGCCACATACAGGGAGTGCAAAGTCCTCTCAGCCGGCGACAAAGGTGAGGGGAAGAAAACAGGTACCACCAAGGGCTCGTTGAGATGGAAGTCCGACGGCACCTTGGGTATGAAGGAGGGGTGCGGCGTCCTCAGCACTACGCTCGTCTCGTGGAATGTCAGGTATGGAGGTTTACAGGAGAGGGCCTGGATCTCTCCCACTCGTCGTGCGGATGTGAGGGCCACAAGAAACGCTGTGTTCCATGACAGGAACTTCAACGGTGCCGAATGCAGAGGCTCGAATGGCGGCCCCATGAGCCTGGTCAGCACCACGTTGAGCTCCCACGCCGGGGCCGGAGCCTTCACCGGTGGGAACGATCGGAACAGTCCTTTCATGAACTCCTTCACCAGGTGATGAGACCACAGAGATGACCGCCCCGGAGTTCTGGTGCAGCGGGAGATAGCCGCCAGATGGATCTTGATGGAGGCATGTGCAAGCCAGGCCTTGGCCAGCGATAGCAAGTACGGCAGCACCTGAGGGGCCGTAATCCACAGAGGGTTAATCTTCTGTGCACGGCACCAGACAGAAAACATCTTCCATTTGTGTCCATAGCACTTGAGAGTCGAGGACGCCCTGGCCTTTGCAAGCACCTCCTTGCAGTCCGCCGGGATATATACCCTCCGAACTCTAGTGCTGCAGGAGCCAGGCCTGCAGGTTCAGCGATCCTGAGTCGTGATGGAGGATGGCGCCTTCTTCCCTGGCGAGAAGATCCGCGTCCGTCCGAAGTTTGACCGGGGGGTCGGTCTGGGGATTGCCCCAACGTCGGAATAGGAGATCCACTTGATCCTGCCGAAGTTCCCAATCGTGGCACGAGCGCAGCTCCCTACTGAGTGAGTCGGCGATGGTGTTCTTTATTTCTGCCAGATAGAAGGGCACCAGGAACATCCCCTGGGCAACGGCCCAGTGCCACAAATCCTGTACTTCCTTGGATAGGGGTGGGGATCTGGTGCCCCCTGCTTCCTGATGTAGAACATTGTGGTGGTGTTGTCGGTGAAGACCCTCACCACCTTGCCCTTGAGGGACGGAAGGAACGACCTGAGGACCCAGAACACGGCTCGGAGCTCCAGGTCTTGGTGTGTAGTGAACTCTCCTCCGGGGGAGCCGAAGGCCTCTTGCGTGGAGATCTCTGGTGTGCGCTCCCCATCCTTCCAGGGAGGCGTCTGTCGTCACCGTTTCCTGATGGGCCGGGGTCTGGAAGTCCAATGGCGCCACTAGATGCGCGCGGGTGCCCCACCACCGGATCGCTTGGCGGATAGTCTTGTTGAGTGAGATCCTGTCTTCGAAGCTGCCCACCGCTTGCATTCAACGGACGTCGAGGAACTCCTGCAGTGGTCGCATCCGCAACCTGCATAGGCGCACAAGGTAGATGCACGAGGACATCATGCCAAGTAGGGACTTGATGGACCTCACCCTGGCCAGGTCCATGGACAACAGCCGTTGCACCTTGCCCAGGAGGGCTTTCCTTTTTTCCTCTGACGGCGAAGCCAATCGTGCACTGTGTCGAGTCTGGCTCCCAGGAACAGGGTGTCTTGCGACGGTACCAAGTGGGATTTCGCGAAGTTGATCGAGAATCCCAGATCCGTGAGCGATGGTCTTCGCTGTGTGATCGACGGCGAGTTCCCTTGACTTTGCTTGAATCAGCCAATCGTCCAGGTAGGGGTAGACGTGGATCCCCTGCAGGCGCAGCCGTGCCGCCACTGGTGCCAGACACTTGGTGAAGACCCTGGTTGCCGACTTCAGTCCGAAGGGAAGGGCCTTGAACTGATAGTGTCACCCTTGGACCACGAATCGTAGTGACTTTCGATGTCCTTTGTGAATGGGGATGTGGATGTAGGCATCCTCCAAGTCCAGCAACGATAGGAAGTCGCCTTCCTCCAGCTGTCCCAGCACGTGCTGGAGGGTGAACATCCGCAATTTCTGGGACTTGATGTACTTATTTAGACGACGAAGGTGCAGGATGGGTCGCCAACCGCCGGTCTTCTTTCGGACGAGGAAGTACCGCAAGTACACTCCGGAGCCCCGGACCCTCTTCAGGACAAATTCTATTGCGCCCTTTTTCAGCATCGCTCGTACCTCCAGAAGTAGCTGTGGGACGTGGTTTTCCTTCCTGGCCAAAGGTGGTAGGCGGGGACACTTTCTTTGTAATTCCAGAGTGTGCCCGTGGGCCAGCGCGTCCAGCACCCAACGATCGGTGGAGATGTACTTCCACACGCTGATGAATTTTGCCAGCCGGCCTCCCACCGGGGTGCTTTGGTGGGGGCCCGAAGCCGTGGCTAGTTCAATCCTGCTACGCCGAGGCCTTGGCGCCTTGGCCTCCTTGGTGACGACAACAATCTCCAGCCTTGCTGCAGCCTCTGTAGGCCTCCTGCATCGATGAACGGGTCGCTTGGCGGTACAATGAGGACCCGCCATCAAATCCTTTGGAGGCACCTTGAGACTTGCCTCCGGAGGTCCGAAAGTGCGGCCGTCGCTGATGGAGAGAACCCAAGGCCCGGGCCGTCTCGGTGTCTGCCTTGATGGCCTGCAGTGACTTGTCCACTGCCTCGCCGAACAGGTTGTTCCCGTCGAAGGGCATGTCCAGTACCCTGGTCTGCACGTCCTGACAGAAATCGGTGGCCTTCAGCCAACCACACCGGCGAAGGCAAACGCCATTGCCCTTCTGGCAAAAGCCAGTGTCGGCGATGTCCGTGGCCACCGTGATGGCGTGCCGAAGCCACCTCGCCTTGCTGCAGGATTTCAAGGGCTTCCGCCCTCTTGTCGTCTGGGAGGAAATCCAGAAGGGGAGTGATCTTGAACCACAGCTCCCTGTCGTAGCGCGCCACGATCGCAAGGGCGTTGGCCGCTTTGATGGTCGTCGCCGTCAATGAGATGACTCGTCGCCCCATGGCGTCCAGCTTCTTCCCCTCGCCGTCAGGTGGGGAAGTGGAAGTTGATCCCGTCGTCCCTGCCGATTTCTTCTTGGCCGCTGCGGAGACCACCGAGTCTGGGGACGGCTGAGCTCTGAGGCACATCGGGGCGGAATCTGGGACCCGGTACTTCTTCTCATACCGGTCCCTCTTCGCAGGTGCCGCGGATGGGTTCTTGAGCAGCAACAGTCCTTCGTCCCAGATGTCGTCCAGTAACGGTACTGAGAGGACGGTCTTCCTCTTGGCCTCCCGCTGTTGGTAGAGGAAACCCTCCTCCTTCTGCTCCTCAGGACAAAACTGGAAAAGTTCCGATGCCCTGGCGATCATGGCGTGAAAGGAGCCAATTTCGTCGGGAGGGGAGGCCCGGGCTGGGGGTAATGGGAGATCAGTCGCATTGTCACCGCTGTTGTCGTCCGTCCCTGTCGTCGCCGTCTCCGTTCCCGTCTCATCCCTCGGTGGCGGGGAAGGAGGTGAAGGCTGGAAAGGAGGGGGAGGATGGATTCGCCTCTGCTTGTTTGGTGGGCTTCCCGGCGGTCCAGGCGCCGTTGGATCGGCCGCTGGGGTTAAGGGCAACCTTGTCCTTATCTCCGTACACAGGGCCTGGATAGCCATCAAGATTGCTCCTGAGTTGTCCTGTGGCATAGGCACCGGTGGCGACGGGAGCGACGGCTGGGGAGAAGGTTCCTCCGTCTCCTCCACAATCTGCGGCTCCTCGTCGGCTCCACCGTCGCTTTCTACGTCCGCTTCTTTGGGATCCCTCCCACAGGACCGGACTTCCTCGAAATTCTTGTCCAAGATCTTTGCAACGCCAACCAGCTCATCTTCAGAGGTGGTATCAGTGTCCGCTATGGCTACCGTGCCCCCCCCCCTCTTTCTCCAACCGGGGTTTCATGGGGGTCTTATCGATAGGCTGAAAAGAGGATTCCCTCCGGGGTGACAGGGACACTCTAGGCCCGGAAGTCGTCTACACTGGGTTAGCCTCCACAGGCTTCGCCAGGGCCGCCACGACTCCTTCGATCGAGGCCTTAGCCGGGTGAATCAGGGCATTCGCTATTATGGGCGCGCCTGAGGCCTTCACCTTGAGGGGAGGGTTGCTGCCTCGCTCCCCCTCTGCCGCCGTCGGGATCGACCGGGGCTTCTCCCGAATCTTACCCGGGTTCTCCGACTTCCTCTTCACCGAGCCAGAGCATTGGCTCGTGGTTGATGGCGTTGGTGACATCGCGCCCTGCCTGGCAGGCAAGGAGCCCGAACCATCGGCGCTCCTGGTGCCCGCGGACTCACAGTGCTTTGCCTTTTGTTGGGCCCCTGTCGCCAGAGCGCCCTCAAAGGTCTTAGAAGACCGCTCAGACTTCCTCTTCTTCTCACCTGCTGCTGGGCTTTTCCCCTCCAGCCAGTTGGTGAGTCGAACGCGACGATCCTTCATTGTCCGTTCAGACATATTCTTACAAAACGCACAGTCCTTCTCCACGTGTGATTTGTCATCGTGAAGGCAGTAGAGGCACCAAGAGTGCTCATCTTCCTTGAAGACATTCTGTAATCCGCATCCTGGGCAGCTCCTGAACAGCTTGGATCCAGGCGTTGTGTTTCCTTTGTCCTGGGCCATGTCCACGCAGGGTAGGCCTCAAAGATCTTCCGGAATCCTCCAAGAATCGAAAACCTGAAGAAAATTTGCCCTTGAGGGGCATAGAAAATTCCAAAACGGGTCCCCGTTAATCGGAAGTGGAATCGGTGGAGCTTGAGGCTCGATTGACCGAAAAAAATAAGAGTAAACTCTTCGAAAAATCGCAAAATGCAGTAAAAGCTTGAGAGCTATAGCACGAGGATCCCAACACTTGAGGAGGGGCTTAGGTAGAGGGCAGTCATTGGCTGGGGCAGTATGACCCAGAGACCAGTGATTGGTTACTAGTAGAAAGACAGTTCAGAAACAAAACTGAAACTGATTTTTTCTTTACCGAGCATTGCCAGCCTGACGACAGGGAATATTCATGAGCAGGTGAATCCATGCCAGACCCCATGCTGGAGAATTCAATTCTCCCCTCGCTTATAGTATATGGATATGAAGTACTACCATTTTGGGCATTAAATCTGCTTCCTGCCCTAGAAGGTCGTTTGTGGAGAAGGACTCCAAGTAGCACAATACACGCCCTTAGATATGAACTTGGTATTATTTCATTAAGAGGTCGTGCCCAGTGGAGGTTCCTCTGGCTGCATTACAAGTTCTTGTGTCCACCATGCACCCCCTCATTATATGAGGAAATTAATAGGGTGCTGTTAAGTGGTGAGGAAGTCTTTTTACAGGAGTTTTCGACTTCATGCAACTAGATATTAGGAGAACTTGATCTCACAATTGACGATCTTAAAGAAAATCCATTGAGAGTTAAAAAACATCTTTATAGACATGATTGGGCAAATACAATGGAGTTTATGCACTCGTATGAGTCACTGACACATTTAAGGACTGATTTTAAATATGTAGGAACGGTTGCCCCCTACCGTGTTGTGTACCCAAATAAAGTTGGGAGAGGATTGTTTTTTAGATTTTGTATTAATCAAATTCAGACCAAAGAGATTTTGATGTGCTACTGTCAGGATTCGCCCTAGGAAGTTATGGCATACTTGGAAACACTAGTCCCTTCGGGGGAAGACTGAGTAACTGTCTAGTCCGCATCCAAGATGGCCACAGTGGGTATATATCCAAGCCACGCCCAGAGCTCAGCGCGTTGTATCTGTCTCTTTGACTCCAGCACTGCTCCTACTTACTCCGCCGAGTTTTTACCTTTCTTGTGTTTTCCCTTGTACTTACCCGCTTATCCCCCCCTGCAGTCGGCATCCTTCTGCCATTACTCCTGTTTCTCGCTTACTCTTCTGTCGGCATTCTACTGCAGAACCTTCTGTTTTGCTTTCTCTCCTGGCGGCTTTCTCGCCGTTTCTTCTGTTGCCTTACTTTCTCGTTCAGTTGGCTCCTCTCAGCTGTTCTTGCTTAGCCCGTCTCGCGCTAAAGAACTGGGTTGCACTTCGCGGACGCTACCGCAATTCTTCCTTTATTATTCCAACGGTTCTGCCTCTGTTTTTTAGCGTTCTAGCTATTCCTTCTTCTTGCTGTCTTCTATACTTATTGCCCTTCTGATTCTCTTTTCGGTAAGGCATTATTCCCTTTCTAACTTGCTGTGGAGCTGACTATCTTGGCAGTTCATTTGTTTACTGCTACGCTGACTCCTAAGCACACTAGGAGCCTACCTGCAGCCTTCTCTCTCTCCAGTCTCCATTCTACACACCGCCTCATCGAAGAAACACCTTTCTGTGACCACAAATCCTAATCCCGGGTTGTTTAACTACGAACTGGTGCATTCTGTTCCCAAAAGTGTCTTACTGCCCTCCATACTCACCAAAGGACAGAAATCATCTGAAAGGACAATTGGACACCAGGGTTTTTTGTTGCCAACCAGCCTTTTCCCTGGTGTTTGGGGTTTGGCTCCTCAGGGTTCCCTGAAGGCAGGTATCAATTCCTGTCAAGGTGGCCTCTGAGGGAGCCAGACCCTACTTGCACGACAAGAAGGATAGAAGATCGAAGGAAAGGCAGACGCAGGACACCCAGAAACCCTGTAAGAAGAAGACATCAAACCCCAAGTACAGCTCATCCGAAGGACCAGGTGAGGAGGAGGCTTGGGAGGGTAAGCATCAACCTGACAGCTACCATATGATAACGACGGAGCAAGGTGTATGTAGGTTTTGCGGGTCATTGAACACGATAGAAACCCTGGAACACTTGATAACTGTTTGCCTGTTGATTCGGGTACAAAGAGAAATACATTTTATACAGTATTTACCCATTTTAACTAGGATGATGTGCGACTCCTTAATACGATTTTGCTTGGCAGGAAGAACCACCTCAGTTGTGCTCACCCACACAGGTTTTGTCAACTCATTACATTTGGAATGATCTGTAAATTGTATATGCGAGAATGCATTGCTTTTAACTAATTGTAATGTTTTAATGAATTGTAGATTATGAATTTTGTGCCTCAATGTACTTTTGACTTGTTACAGGATTTATTGAATTGTAGTTTATGAACTTGTATTTTAACTCATTTTTTTATTAAAGTTTTTTTTAAAAACCATATAACAATAAAACAAATTTAAAAAAACATCTAATGAAGAGGACCTAATGACCAAATCTGGGCAGCTCTGTTCCAGAATTTAGCCTGAGTCCCATTACCCAAGAGTCTCTAAGCAATAAGCCCTGAGCCGCATGTGCATTACCTGACTCGGCAATGTCCCCGCGGTGAGGGGCTTCTTGCTATTAGTACCCCGGCCTGCAAGACCTGGGTACTAATAGCATTTTTTCTGTACCGAAACGCTGCAGCGTTTCGTGAACAGAAAAAAAAAAAAGTCAAAGAAAATGGCCGCCGAGGAGGGGAAAACAGAGTCCGTTTTCCCTTTCCATGGCGGCCATCGGGAGCGGACGCGCTGGGAACAGAAGTGTTCTCAACACGTCCACTCCCGAAAAAGGAGAAATAAGAAGGTAAGCAGGGTTGGGAGGGGATTGTTTGCAGGGGAGGGGCCGGAAAGAAAAAACACTTACCTGAATCCCTGGCAGGGGAGGATGGCAGCCTCCAGCTGTGCAGAGGCTCGAGCAGGGGATGGCCCTGTTTCAAGCCTCCTCATTGGCTGAAGGGATGCCACTCCCCCCCGGCCGAAGGATTCCCAGTCGGGTAATGCCCTGGCGAGGGCCAATCAGAATGTTTGTTACACTCTGGTTGAACCTCGCCAGGTACTAATGGATATTGGAATGGGCTTAAACCCACAGTATGTGTTGGTGATAAATGCCCCGCAATAATCATCAGGGACTCCTCTCCTGCCTATCCCCACTGATTACCAGTATTGTCAATTCCTCTTTTACCAGTTCATGCCTCCCAGAAAGTTTAAAAGAGGTCTGGATTATCCCTGTATTGAACAAAGCCACCCTGGATCCAGAGGACCTTGGTAACTATAGACATATTACCAATGTCCCTTTTTTATTGAAAATTCTTGACAAAGCCGTTTATTTACAGCTCCAAGGGCACATTGAAAAAAATAACCTGCTCAGTATCAGTCAGTCTAGATTCCGTGCCATGCGCAGCACGGAAGATTCCGTGCCATGCGCAGCACTGAAACAGCAATGTTAGACCTATGCGCAAACGTGGCTGAATTCATCGATTGCGGCAGGGTCGCATTCCTCATGATATTGCACCTTTCCGCCGCGTTCCACTTGGTCGACCACCTCTAACTGCTAGAGAGATTGGGTAAACCTATTAATTGGGTAAACGTATTCATTAAGATACCCTCGGGTCTGGTGCGCACTATAAATGAATAAATAAACAAACATTTGCTCAGAGTCTACCACTGCGTTGTTTGCCTCATTCCTAGGTCCTAGAAGGGCCAGAGTTGCCATGGGTGGATTCCAAGACCGCCCCAAGCTTTATCATGTGGTGTTCCACAGGACTCCTGTCTCTCGCCTACATTGTTTAATTTAGAAATGCGCCCTCTATTTGACCAGCTGGACAGCGTCAAAGTTACATATACTAACTACGCTGATGACACCAAGCTGGTTTTTGAGCTCTCGGGAGACTTAGATTGGGACTGAGCTCTTATTAATAACATCTACAATGTGATTCGTGAGTGGATGTCAGTCAACTCCTTGGCGTTGAACAAGGAAAAAACAGAGCTGATGATTGTTGGCTCCAGTCAATGAATAAAAAAGCTAGAATCCAGATGTAGCTGCTTTTCCATCTCCAGCTGTGTCAATCCAGTCAGTTCTACTGTTAAAACATTAGGAGTCATCCTCGACACCGGGTCGACAATGAAACAACATGCTCATCATGTTAAATCATCTTGTGCCTATGTTAATAAGCTGCTTGGACAAATTAAACCATACTTATTGTCCTGATATCTTTCCTCTTTGGCTACTGTGCTTGTTAACTCCGGGCTAGATTACTGTAATAGTCTTCTTGCAGGTACATCTAATCAAAATTTAAAAAAAAAACCTTCACATAGCCCAGAATGGGGCAGTTAGAGCCGTTTGTAACCTAGGCCCATGGGATCACGTCTCTGACTCAAAAGATCACTGCACTGGCTTCCAGTATGCCATTGCATCTCTCATAAAATGCTCACTATTACTTATTAATGGAGGGCTGATAAAGCTCCACGGTACCTCACTAACCCGGCTGTGCAAGGCCCCTAACTATGCACATCCTTTGCTCCAATGGAGCAAACACACTTTTTGTACCCAGACATAATCTGAAAGAAGTTGGTGGCACTTGTTTTCAATTTTACGCCCCAGTTTTGTGGAACTCCCTTCCTTCCCACATCGGGAACCTTACCAGCATTAAGTGAGTCAAGAAAGCATCAGCCACATACCTTTTTAATTCCAACGATTAGTTTTGCTCTCTTCTTGAATGACTCCTGGTCTGACCTCTGTCCTTCCTTCTGACCTGGCTTCCTCTTATTGCGCACTGAGGCCCTTGGGCGTGTTGCGCATTATGAAAATGAAATAATAATAATAATCCCATCATAGTTCATTATGTTATTCCCCAAGAATTGTCAATCAGACCAACATTTTGTGGGAATACGAAGTTCTCAGTAGCTTTGTTAGCAAGCGTTAATTTACAGATGATCCTTTTGACTGACCAGCCTCTTGATTCACTCTCAGCTTAGCCAGCACAGAAGCAATCCACATTCCTTCCAAGGAGCACTTGAGCTACCATCATTTGGTTTTGCTGCCCTCTTTCTACCCGGTTTCTCTTATTACTGAATCTGAGTTTGTCTTCGCAAGTTTGCTTCCGAATTTCCTTCCGAGACTAGGTATTGATTGATTCCCCACCTCTCTGTCACTGACTTCCCCATCGTCTTGTGACACACAGGGCTTTGTTTAACTATCCTTATACATGCTGTACATTTTTGGCTCGATACGGCCCTTTTCCTTGGTTCTACTATATATCTCTGGCATGACTGTTCTCGCTGCTGTTGAGTTCCCCTGCCCTCCCCCCTTTGCTTCTTTATTTTGAAGTTCAACATTTACTACTGGGTGCGCACAGCCATTTCTGCTGGGCCGGTGCTCATTACCATTTAACACCATCTCTGTGCTTGCCTTTCATCAGTACTTTTCAATGGTCAATCTATTTTTCTTTCACTTTTTCCTAGGCCTTAGCAGGACCTTCCTAATCCATCTATTTGCACCCATGTCACGCAAATGAGTCTCTTGTGCCCAGTCTCATTAAGGCCATTCCCACCATGAGAGGCAAGGGAGAGAAATATCCTGGTGTCTTTGGCATAAGTAGAGGATCGCATTACTGTTTTTTTTCCTCCCCACCACCCCTCCAGCACTATCTGAAATGTCGTCAGGCTAGTATGATAGTCGCTTCTTTTGTTCCTCCCCACCCTTACTGCACCCTTCTCCCTCACCTTTTGTTTTTCTCCGGCTCTACCAGAAATGTCGTCAGGCCTAGTACGGCAGTCGCCTGTCTGTTTCCATTTCCTTCCCACTCTCCCCATCCCTTCCTTATCTATGTCTTAGCTCTTGCACTATATGAAATGTCGTCAGGCCGAGTGCGATAGTTAATTTCACATCCTTACTGTTCATGGCCTGTAAGAATGTGGTTGTATTTTCCCTTGTTCCCCCCCTTGCCTTGAAGCGCCTTGAAACACATTGTGTATAGGCGCTATATAAATAAACAATCATATCATATCATATATCATAAAACCACACCCATTTCCTTCCGAAATTAGCCCATGGCTGCATTACGTCTCCTAGATTCTGTTATTGTTGTGTGTTAAAATACACCCCTCTAACGCTCTCGGTCTTGCTATTTTATCTGGCCACGCTATTTCTCCCCAAAACTCTTCACAGGCAAACCAGTGTGCTTGATATGTGCTGTAGAACAGCAAACCCTACCCATTGCATTAGATCTTTCCCACCCAGGTGGATAATTAACATTTGCAGCCTCCACTGGTCTCCTTCAACTCAAAATCCAGGCTCTGTTTCTTGCCTTGCATCCCTTGCCACTCTTATCACAAATGAGTGCCCTTCTACCAAGGCCTCTTTCTGCTCTGAGAATTACACTGCAATATTTTAGATTATTTCTTAATTGTGACTTATATTAAAAAAAAGACTTATTTTGTTATATGCATTTTCATCGTACTGTGCATTTTCGCCCTACTGTGTTTCTTTAAATCGAGGTGCATTTCCCTTTGCTATGCTCTTTTAAATCTAGGTGCATTTTCCCCCTACTATGTTCTTTTAGGTGCATTTTCACACTACTGTGTTTCTTTAAATGTAGGTGCTTTTCCCATTGCTGTAATTTTTTTAATCTAGGTGCATTTTCCCCCTGTGTTCTTTTAAACCTAGGTAACTTTCGCCCTACAGTGTTCTATTAAATCTCGATGCATTTTTGCCCTACTGCGTTCCTTTAAATCTAGGTGCATTTTCTTTTGCTGTGCTCTTTTAAAATCTAAGCGCATTTTCCCTACTGTGTTCCTTAAACCTAGGTGCTATCTCGCTTTGCTGCATTCATTAAATCTAGGTACATTTCCCTGTGCCATGTTCTTCCTGAATCTAGGTTCATTTTCTGAATACTGTAAATTCTAAATCTAGGTGCATTCTCCAACAACTCTAGCGTCTGCAGAACTTGGAAGATATCTAATATCTATTTAGTATATAGGTCTATTGCGATGAGAGAAACGCAATAGCCTGGTTTCCATGGTAGCCTATCTGTCCCACTCTAAAAGATGTTCTAGGACAACCAGTCTTTTTTCCCTGGTAGACTTTGGTATACCATGCCCATAGTGCATAGAAAATTCTACAAAGGTAGTCGGCATCTTCTTCCAACAGAGGATCGGATGACACACAGAGAAAAAGTTAGGCTCCTTCTAAGCTTAAGCTATGTATAAATGCACCACTTCGGTGGACATTGCTGCAGGCAGGGCTTTCTATCCACACACTCTAGAATGTAGCTACGACTATGACGAATTCGGTGTAGCTGGTCACAAACTGTATCGCACAGAAACACTAGACTTACCTCACCGTCTTGCCCATTTGAATACAATGACAAACTACGACAAAATTTGGTCTAGCTGGTTACACATCAAGTCTCTTGCACTAACACTCTGTAATGACCACCATCAGCACCCATGCACAGGCCTGACTTCTTGGGCTTCTTACAGGAGTCTAGCCAGCCCTCCTAAATCCTAACCTTGGCCAAATGCACACACACACATCGTAAGCCTCCTCTTCAAACTTTCCCATATCTGGACTTCGGTCCCCATGGGCGTTCCTACCACTAAGCGCTTTTAGGCCATACAAATGGGAAAAGGCACGGTATAAAGGACTACTACAATACCATACAAGTGTGCATTTCCTTGTGGGGTGCAACACAAGTGCTTTGTGTGCGGAATGTCAGAGACCTGGAGGTTTTATTTCCTGTGATTGAATACTGTGCCTCCAAAGCGGATTCTTGGGCCATCTTATGTTTGGAGCCCTGGTGATAAATGCTTTTCTTCTTTACATCTTTGCATCCTGCCACCTGTGATCCAACCTGTGTTTGGGCTTTCATTTACCCCTGGATGCTGACCTAGGCTGCTTTTATTGTGACTGTCAGATTTTCATTCTCATCTGAAGTTTTTTTTCTAAGAGATGGGTGCATCGATGTGCCTGGAGGTCTACGTTGGTTTCAGACTCAAGTATTGTATTATTGAGTGAGAGTCAGGTCTTGTCCAACTTTTGGTAGGCCTCCTAAAAATCCCTACTGCCCCCCGCAGGTAAATTATTATGGGGCGCTTTTGCTCAATAACTTAAAAGTTTGAAAAGAAAATGTCAAAAATATACATTCATAGTGAATTCCAAGATGGCCGCCGGCTGGAGGAGCCACCACCCCCCCCCCACGGCGATCGGGCTCTGGGGCTAAAGCCGTAGACGGAGGTGCGGCGGAGAAGCAGCATGCCCCCAACCAACCACCCTGCGAGGGGGGCGCACAGAAGCAGGAGCGGTGACGTGGCCGACTGCCAAGCGGGAAGAGCCGGGCCTCCCCCGGTGTTGGCGGCGGTTACCTGTGGGGGCCCGGGCGGACGGCCGTGAGGTAGTCTGGGCCCCCCCTTCCGGCGTGACCCGGGACACGCTCGTCGGCCGCCCTCCAGGGCTTGTGAGACCAACAGGCGTTGCGACCGCCGTTCTGCCAGTGGAGGCGGCCCCCCGAGGATCTGAAGGGTGTGCGGGACAGGGGTCGCGTGGAGCAGACCCCTCATCCGGGAGTGCACAAAGAGGGAGGCAGGGGTGCGTCTCGCCCCCTTCCAGCAAGGGAGCGCTGGGACCAGAGGAGGAGGAGGCGGCCGCAACAACCAGCCCGGCCCCGGGAGTGAAGTGGGGCCGGGGCGTAAGGTGAGTGAGTAGGACCTGCAGCGGTGCGCTCCCCCGAGAGTGCCAGCTGGGATTTGGTGGCGTTTGGGGCGGCGGTGCAGCTTGGCTAAAGAGCTCTCCCCTCTAGTGTGAACCATCCTTGGGGGGTTGGTGGGGGCGCCCCGGGTGGAGGGGCCGCTGCGGCAGTTGCCTGGATTTCTCCCCGGGTTGGGGCTGAACTAAGACAGAAATCTGTGCCACAGGAGGGGGAGCACCCGAGTGTGGCGCCCACGGACTGGGACTCACCCTGGGGGTTCGCCCGTGGGGTGTTTGAGCCCTGAATTTCTACCCGCAGGGCGGCTCTTCGCTTTGGCCGGTCCGCCTAAAGATCTGACTGCGCAGAAGGGCCGGTCTTGTGTGCAACCTCGGGCTAAAAAGATTCCCCCTCCCACGGAGGGAGCTCTGCGATGGGGTCGGGGCCCTCCGGCATGCTTGGCTGCGACAGGTGTTTTGGATCTCCTTCCCAGACATGGTAAGGGCCGCTCCGGGGCCCCACACGGATGCCTACCAGATCCAAGCGTAAGTCTGGTAAGACCAGTTCCTCTTCTAAGGCGCCCCAGGGATTGCTATCACTAATCTGGCTCACAATGGACAGCAAAGACACCAACAAATCCGTTGGTGGCCAAAACAGGGAGAGCAGGAGAGCGGAGGAGGACGTGGAGCGGATGACGAGACAAGACCTCAGGGGGAAATGCAAGCCCTGAGAGAGTCCCTAGCACAAACCTTCCAGGATCAGTTTCAGTTTATGAGACCCGACCTCAATGTGGCGCTAGGTGAAATCCGGCATGAAGTGGCCCAACTCGGGGAAAGGACTGATTTGCTGGAAAAGGGTCTCCAGGACACAGTGAGAGACACCACGGCGAACAGTGAGGCCATAGATCGATTGGACATCGCGACAAGTAACATGGAGGCGATGCTTGAGGACTTGGAAAATAGGTCCCGGAGGAGTAACATTCGGATAAAGGCGCTCCCTGAGTCGGTGACGGACCGACTCCTGAAGGAAGAATGCCAGCGCATTTCTGCGGTACTTTTTGGGCAAAGGGGACCCGAACTCGATATCATTGGACAGGGCCCACAGAGTTGGCCGAGCTCTGGGTTGGCTCCAACGGCAGACCTCGGGAAGTGGTGGTTGCCTTTGCCAGTTATGGTTAGAAGGAAGCGGTGTTGCGAGCGGCCAGGCAAAGTGAGCCCGTTCTCTACAAAGGGCGGGAGATACTGTTGTTCCAAGATCGTGCCGCGAGCACCCTTGTGAAAAGAAGGGCTATGGGTCCGGTCCTGAAGGAACTGTCAAAAAAGGGGATAAAATATAGGTGGTCCTTCCCTTTCGGCCTAATTTTATTGATCGTTTTTGAACATTCATACAACATACCAACTGTTTCCCCGACCCACCCTCCCCCTTTGCCGGGTCGATCATCGATCTGTTAGTCTATTGCCACTCTGTACATTACCTTTCCAGTAATATGTTCTTTGCCGTGTCCATGTTGTGCTCCTGCGCTTCCCGCTCTCCCACCCCTCTGACCGATCTCAGGTCACACGTTCTTCCCACTTTGCCCAGATTTTTGTGGCCTTTGCCAGGCATCCCCGTGCTGTATAAATTCTGAGTTCTTTCGCCGCGCAGATGTCCATTTCGTTGGACCACTGAGCCGCTGTCGGGCACTCCGGGGCTCCCCATTACTGTGCAAAGTCACATTTTATCAGGCCCATTGCTGTGGAGAGAAGAATGCCCTCCCATTTGTTCGAGATGTTCTCATCTGGGACCCCCAGTAACATTAATGCGGGTCGCAATTCTATCGTGCGACCCAGTGCTCTTGCCAAAATTTGAAAGGATTGTGTCCAGAAGGTCTTGATTTTAGGGCAGTCCCAGAGGAGATGGATGAAGGTGCCCTCTTCCCCCCGGCATTTCAAACAGTTGGGATCCGTTGCCCTTCCCCCAACCAAAAAGGGCCACTCGGGGGTAGTATACCCTGTGAAGTATCTTTAGCTGTATCAGTCTTATTCTGGAGTCTATAGAGATTTCACGTGGATGCATGAGAACCTGGATCCAGTCCTCAGGTTCAATGTTGCTGACATCCCGATCCCATCTGGCTTTGAGGCTGGTCAGCTGTGGTGTGGCGAATGTATTAATAGCTTTATATAGAGTGGTAGTTACCTTGGTGGGGATGTGTTGTGGAAGTAAGTTGCGTTCCAGGGGCGTGTAATCTGGGGCGTCGGCAAGTGCTTGCCTGTGGCCACTGAGTGCATGTGATAATTGTGTGTAGTCGTAGGGTTCTGATGCCGAAATACCATATTCCTGCTGGAGAATTTCAAACAAAAGAATAGAGCCCTCTGTTAAGATATTTCCTATCGTAGTTATTCCGAGCTCACCCACCGGGTCCAGGCGGGCAGCTTCCACACTTCTGTCAGCATGTGGTTATTCCATAGTGGCTGTGCCATGGTAATCTTGTTCCCCCAGCCTATGTGCTTGTGTGCCTGCCTCCAGACGATCGCGATGTGAGAGGACATCGTCTGTGTGGGGGGTCTGGGTAGGTGTTGATTCATTGTTGCGGGTGGTGGGGTGCCCTGCCTGAAGGGTAGTTCTGCTCCAATGTGTGGTAGGTTGCGGTCCCCATGGAGGAGGTCATTGACTATGTTTAGTTGACTGGCCCAGTAGTAGGACTTCAGGTGTGGGACTCCGATACCTGCCTCCCAGATTGATCGCTGCAGAGTGGTCAGCGCAATTCGAGGTTGCCCCCCTTCCATATCAATTCCCTGCGGAGGCGTTACACCTGGACAAATTCCGAGTTTGGTATGGGCAGTGGGGCGTTCTGCAGTACGCAGAGAAACCGTGGAAGTGCCATCATTTTGAAGAGGGCCGTCCTTCCCATGAGTGTGAGGTGCATTCAATGTCGTACGTCCCCAGCGAAGCGGGCCGTTAGTGGGTGCAGGTTGTGACGCACATAGTCTGAGAGAGCCCCGGAAACCCATATGCCCAGGTAGCGGAAGCCTTCTCTTTCTATTCGGTATGGGGAGTCCCGGGGGATTGCTAGATCATCCCCTTTTACTGGGAAGAGAACTGATTTCCCGCAGTTTACTCTAAGGCCACTGAAGTCCCCATAAGTCTTTAACATTTGGGTTATGATTGGGCATGCTTGGTCTGGATCACAGGTAAAGTATTAGGTCGTCCGCATAAAGGGAAAGCTTGTCCTCCCGTCCATTTGGCCAATGGAATCTGGACCACGTGGTGACCTGTCGGAGCCATCGGGCCAGTGGCTCGATTGCTAGGACGAAGAGGAGGGGAGATAGAGGACATACCTGCCGGGTGTCTCTACCCAGCGGGAAGGTCCCGGAGGTCCAGCCGTTCAACCTAACTGTAGCCAGTGGGGTTTCGTATAGGAGTTGAATCCAGCTAAGGAAAGTTTTGCCGATACCCATGCGCCTCATTATTGCCCAGAGGCTTGCCCACACCACCGAATCGAACGCTTTCTCGAAATCAATTGCGAGGAGCGCGAGTGGAGTTTTAAGGGTTGGGGCCTCTTCCAATAGCAGGTGTAATCGACATAGGTTCATTCTGGTCGATCTTTGCGGCATGAAGCCACATTGATCTTGATGGACCAGTGAGGATATTACCACCTGTTGGCCAGTACTTTGGCAAGGATTTTAGTTTCACTATTGAGAAGCAATATCGGTCTATACGGTGTGCACTGGTCGGGGCGTTTGCCTTTTTTGGGAATGACCACTATTCTGGCAGTTCGTAGATACGGTGGGAGGGTGCCCTGTTCTTTGGCACCGAGGAATAGGGCCCGGGGGGGCGGCCATCTTGTTGCTGCCCAATTTCTTCCAGGTCTCGGCCGGGAAGCCATTCGGGCCAGGTGTCTTCCCAGATTGTAGCTGGGTCATGGCCTCCGTTATTTCGGTTTCGTCTAATCCCCTGTCTAAGTGAGTCCCCTGCAATTCCGATAACTGCAGAAACACGATCTCATACAGGAGGGAAGCGTCTGTGGGGACCGTTGGGGCGGCGTAAAGCGTAGTATAGAATTTGGCAAAGGCCTCTGCCATTTCTGGGTCTGTTCGGGCCGGCCCGTTCGGGCCGCCGGTAATCTGTCTGACGTGTCTGTGCCCCTCCTCCTGTCTTTCCAGCCATGCCAATAGTTTGCTGGCTTTGTCCCCTTGCTCATAAATTCTGGTCTTTGATTCCCAATGCGCCTGCCGTGCGTTATCAAGTGCCGTGTTATGGAGGGATGCTCTAGCCTTCAGGAGGGAGCGGTGTATTTCCGGGGAAGCGTAAGATATATATCTAGTTTCCCATTTTTTTACTGCCTCCGTCACCTTCCTGTGATGTTCTCTCTTTTGGTTACAGATCCAGGCTGTCATTTCCCCCCTAAGTACTGTCTTATGTGCCTCCCATAATATCACAGGGTCCTCTACCGAGCCCGTATTGATCTCATAGAATTTGTTGGATTTGTCCGTAATGTGCTCCACGAACTCAGGGAGGCCCAGGTAGTAGCCATTTAGCCGCCATGTTTTGGGTGGCAGGGGACGATTCGTACGCAGCGTCACCTCCAGAGTGGTCTGATATGCCCCGGGGAAGGAAATCTGCCGTTATAACCCTATATGCTTTTGGGGCCGGGAGGAAGAGGTAATCCAATCTGGATAAGGATACATGGACCCCGGAGTGGAAGGAAAATCCTTTGTCTGTAGGGTGGAGTTCTCTCCACACGTCGCTCAGACCAAGCGCTGATGTGAAGGTCGCCAGCCGCGTGGGCCGGTCTGGGTTCCGGCTGCGGATGTGGGTCCGGTCAAGTGTGTTGCACATAACATCGTTAAAGTCCCCTCCACGATCCACACCTCTGCTTGCTGTTGTGCCATCAGTGCCGTCACCTCCCTCAGGAGATCCTCCCCCAACCCCGGCAGGGAATATATCGCTAGAATGGCCACTGTCTCTCCCCTCAGCGCGCCCCGGATCATCACAAAACGGCCTGAGGGGTCCTGTACCACAGCAGATAGATCAAAAGGGAGTCGCTTATGTAAAAGGATCAGGGCGCCCCGGAATCCCATTGTGTACCCTGCATGGTATGCTAGTCGGTAATTAGTTCTGAGAAAGAACTGGCAGGTTGAACCCGCTAAGTGTGTCTCGGTTAGGAGGGCTATGTCGGGAGAGCGTCTGTTAAGGAATTGCGTGACTGGTCGGCGTTTTATACTTGAGCCCATGCCATTTACGTTCCAAGTAATGATTTTGAGAGACCTGTGGCGTTTGTTGGGTGTCATTGGGGCTAGTGCGTTTCCATAAGTGGGGTCATCTTGGTGCTGTGTGGTCATTGCTGTCTAGAGATCTGGAATGTTGTGCCAGGTGGGTCCATGGTGCGTTTGGCCGTGGGGCTGTGGCGTATGTGTGAGGTGGAGGCATTAGCAGCGGACATGGTGTGTTCTGTGGCATCTTGATCAATGTGGATATGGTGTGATTTCCCGGAAAGTAACTAACATAGAACTGTATCCCTTCCCCCCTCCCCATACTCCTCCCCAACATGAAGTATCTGTCGTCCAAACTCTACTGGCGCTCCAAACTGTGTCGCCAGATTAACTTAATGTGAACTGTAGTCACCTTCCCACCAACTTACTACTCGCTTGCGGGTCTGGTATCTCGGGTCAGGGGCGTGGTGTCCGCCGATGGCATGGTGTGTTAGCAATGGCAGCGCGTGACTCTCTGATCAATTCTGTGGGAGCGACGGCATCCCATCACTGGTGTCGTCCCGGGAGTGGTTGCCAAGAAAAGGATTGATCGTTGAGCGCACTGATGGTACCGTGAATTCCCCTCTCTGGCCGACATTCTGTTCCAGGAACCTTATCAGGGATCGCGGTCTTCGTCCGGGTCCGCTGGGATCTCCGGTATGGGTCGTTGGGCAGGTCCATTTCCCCGTGGTCGGGGTCTTGGTCTACCTCTGCGGTTTTGAACGGGTGCAGTCCAGTCCCCTGCGATATGGTTCTCGGCCCATTTCCAGGCTTCCTGAGGATCGGTGAAGTGGACGGTTTTACCTTCATGCTGGATTTTCAACTGGACCGGGAACAGCAGCCCGTATCTCACGTTCATAGAGTGGAGCTTCCTTTTAAGGTGCTCGAAGGATTGTCTGGCTTTCTGGACCTCACGGGTATAATCTGGATAGAATGCAATTCTGGCTCTGTTATATGTCATTGTCCCTTTGGTTCAGGCCATTTGTAAGATGGCGTCCCTGTCGCGATAATTGAGGAGCCTCGCGATGATTGTCCTTGGGGGTGCGCCCGGGGTCGGGCAGCCTGCGGGTATGCGGTGTGCACGTTCCACCGAGAAAAAGTTCAAGAGAGTCTTCGGTGCATAAAGGTCTGCCAACCACTCCTCCAGGAAAAGCTCCATGCTGGGTCCCTCTTCGCGTTCCGGCAGTCCCAGGATGCGAATATTGTTGCGGGGGTACCTGCCTTCTCCAGGTTTTCAATCTGGTCAGTGCTTGTGCCAAATGTTGGTGCACCCCACCGAGGCCATCCTCCACACCGGAGATACGTTGTTCCGCCTCCCCAGTTCGGGATGACAGTTTTTGGAGGTCATGGCGGAGGAAGGAGACCTCGGTAGGGATGGCGTCCATTTTTTGCTCCACCGAGGAGCGCAAGCTGGCAATGGCAGCCATCACATCCTTGAATGGCAGGGTCTCGTCTGGCGGAGGGGGGGGGGTCACCCTATGGTCCTCGGTGCTCTGTAGGGTGGATGTGCTTGTGGCATTATTGGTCCATGGTGTTTTGTGTCGAGGTCTTTTTGCTTTTTCCTTTGCCCATGGTGTTGCTTTGTGCAGGGACCCGTATATCTGTCAGTGCCAGTGGAGGAGGCCCCATTCGTCAGGATTGGCTTCTTTTGCGCACTGGAGGTGTCGGTATGCTTCTGCCCTTATTGCGTGTACGGGCGTATGTTGCTGTTTCCCCCAGGGGCACTCCCTATGGGCACATCGGATTCGGGTTGGCAGGTCCCGCGTAGCGGCTTACCCGTGGCTGTTCACTTTAGTCCCGGGATCCGGGGGGCGGAGGGGTGGACTCCGAGCTGTCACCGCCTGTGTCGGGTTCCCCCTCCAGGGGGGATCCGCTCTCCGCCTCTCGGGGCGGGCCGAGTCATCCGCACCGCAGCAGTTCCAACCGATGTCGCAGGCCGGGGGCTCGCCCACTCTGCTCTTCCCCGCCCCGGCCGTACAGGGAACAGATGACAGAATTCGGTGGCGGCGCACCCTCGGATGGCCTCAGGGATGCTGGCGCGGATGCTGCGTTCAGCAGTCGAGGCTCGTGGGCTGCATTCGCTGGTCCCTGTCACGCTTCAGTGGGTCTTGGAGGCGGCCATCTTGTTCGGGCTCGGGGAATTCCCGGGCGAAACTTCCAACGCCGATATCACGCGTTTCCCTTTACGAACTTGGCTCTGTTCTCCGCCGAGTATTGCTCCGAGGTTCCGCCGCCCGGAGTTATCTTTATTTTGCTTTTACACGATCCATATGGCAGGATTTTGCAGGATGTTTCAGGCGGCCACGGGAGCGCCGAAGATTCACGTCTTCATCGCGCACTCGCTCTTTCGGCCTAATTTTTGAATGGGAGGGGATTAAGAAGCGGGCGACCTCGGTCCAGGAGGCAGCCAACATTATTGGTTTGGAAGCGGAATTAGAGGGTGGGGGACAAGTGGCTGCCCCGGTACCCCGCGTGGACCTGAGGGAGGGGAGCAGACCTTGGGAGTGGGCATCGGTGGGGGAGCGGGGCAGGAGAAGGAGGGCACTGCGGGGCCCTTTTGGGAAGCGCCCGCACGGAGCACACTTGGGGAAGGGGGATGGAATCTGGAGGGGTAGGGGTGACCTTATTTGTGCCTCTGTCAAATATCTTCTTCTAGGGGGTGGTGGTCTATTGGGCTGTGTGTGGAGCCGGGGGGACGGAGTTAAAACATGTTGGATCAAGCAAAGACGGGACAGTTTGGGGGGGAGAGGGGATGCGAGGGGGAACTCGGGGGGGATGGTGAGGGAGGGACGGGAGGGGGCAGGAGCCCTTATGCATAACAGGGTAGGTTGGGGTTTCTGGGGGAATAGTGGGGGGTTGGGAAGGATGGTGAGAGGATGGCTTGCAGGTGCAGGGTATCTCGGGTTCAAGTGGCTAACTCATAATGTGAGAGGATTCAATTCTCCTCTCAAGCGGGCGAAATTAGAACACTTTACCCAAACGCATGCTCCGGAAGTCCTGGCACTGCAGGCGACTCACTTGTTGTGGGTGGATCATGGCCGCCTGAGCCTGAAGGGTTACTCACAAATCCTTTTTGCGTCAGGTCCCTCAAAGAAAGGGGGGGTGGCGGTGGCATTCAGGAGCGGTATGGACTTTAGAATCCAGGATATTCAGAGGGATAAAAACGGGAGATTCATCATGGTAAGGAGGGAACCTATGGGCGCCACTTACATGATTGCCTCGCTGTATGGCCCAAACGCGGGACAGGACAGCTTCATGAGGGAGACCCTAAGCACGCTGGAAGAGTTTGCAAGAGGGCAGGTCATGTTAATGGGGGATCTCAACCTGGCCTGGGACATGCGGCTAGATCGGACGCAGCACGCGGGCGGAGGGTGGGGTGGTGGCTTCCCCAAAGCTGAAAGAGCGATTCAAGGGGGCAGGCTTGAGGCACATGTGGCGGGTATTGAGGGGGGAGGAAGAAGGTTTTTACTTACCTTTCGGATGTGCATCGAACTCAATCTCGAATTGATTATATCTGGGTGTTGGCTAGCTTACTGGGAGGGTTAGAGGGGGTTGAGACTGGCCCCATGGGAATTGCCGACCACAAGGTGGTGCAGATGAATATGTGGCTGGGTAGGCGTAGGCTGGGGGTTTGGAGTTGGCACTTTACCGGGGATCTCGTGAGGGACAAGGTGATTAGGGAGGAGATGGGTAATAATATCAAAACCTTCTTCGACAGAAACAACGACACGGATACGAGTCTCAGCACAAGGTGGGATGCATTCAAAGCCACGCTGAGAGGGGATCTCATTGCCCTAAAGGCAGAGAGGAATAAACAATTGCGGTTGTTGGAGGCCCAGCTGGAAGGGGAGGTGGAGGCTGCGAGGGTCAGGCTCAAAGGGGACCCCTCAAGGAAAGCATATAGGGAGTACAGGTTGGCAGAGGGGCAGCTGAGAATCCTGAGGACCAAGAAAGCGGAGGGGGCGATGTTAAAGGTCAGACAGAAGTTCTATGCTAAGGCCAACAAGGCGGACTCGCTGTTGGCGTGCCTACTGAGGGGTAGCAGGGAACGAAACACGATCGTAGCCTTGAAGGATGAAAGGGGGGAAAGGATCACCAGATCGGAGGAAATCAGGGATCGGCTAACTGGGTTTTATGAAGCCCTGTACACATCTCAGGGCCCCACAACTCAGTTACAGAAGAACTTCTTGGACGCCCTGCCCCTTCCGCATCTGTCCGCGAAGTGGGGGAAGATCTGGGACGGGCCACCACAGAGGATGAGGTGCGGGCCGTCATTACATCACTTCCTAGCAATAAAGCTCCGGGCCCCGATGGCTTCCCGGTCTCCTTTTACAAAACCTATTCCGCCATACTGGTGTCATGGTGCAGGCACCCAAAACCCTGAAACTGGTGGGGCATCCCAGACTTTGGCCCCCTTGGGGGCTTATCCAGCCCCAGCCAGGCTCACCTAGGCTCAGTCCTGGCGCCGCTGGCGCCAGGCTCATGGAGGTGTTAGTTATATGGTCCATTAACTTGGCTCTGAAAGGCTGAGTCATTCAGTTCAGATTGTGTCCTGGAACTACTTTACCTGAGAGAAGGGATACAGACAAGAGAACTATTTTCTTGGAACTACTTGCAAGTCTATTTAAACCGCACCCAACAATCTGAACACGCTTTGTGTTATTCTGCGCTCCTGCAGCGTAACGCTCACCGTGTCAGATCAGTTCTTGCTTCCTTCTGCCACGCCCGTCCAGAGTCTCCCATCCATCGGCACCTGCGAACAGAGAATAACAGGAGTTATTTAAGCATCGAAGGCCTTACCTGCAGTGCATCCAGATCTCTTCTCCTGCTTTCCCACGGACCGCCGCATCTGCAGAACAGAACGAAAAGCGCCCTCTCGGGTAACTACTCACCTGATTGGCCCGCTCCAGGAACTTCATCGGACAGTTCTTCACTCAGCAGCGCGCCGCAGTTCGACACCGCTACACGGATCTTTTATTTTTCTTCCTGGACTCGCGCCGTACCTGCTGAACAGAAAAAGACAAACAGGTTAGTCGTACGTAGCAAAGGAAAGCTACAGAGGCGAACATTTGCGCGCCCAGCACTGCAATACGTACCGGCAGGAATCCTGAGCATCATTGTCAGGAGGGTTATCCATCATCCGAGGGTCGCTTAACGCCGCACCTGTAAGACAATAACGGAAATTAGTTATCTTGAACAGAAAGACTTAAAGGCAGTCATTCCAAGCAGTTTTTGGAATAGAGACTTACCTGCTTACTCCCGCGCCTTCTACTTCAGCAACTTCCTTCAGATCAGTGACATAGCTTGATCCAGGAAAGACTGTGAACCGCGCCCCTGCCTGAGTGTGCAGGACGGAGAGCTTGCCCATTAAAAAACAAAGGTGAGCCAGAAGAAGTGAAGGATAGACCGGAAGGAGGTGAAACCACTGACCAGCTCCCTTCGGTAGCTAATATCTTGTTTTGACTTGCAGGCTAACATCTCCTGAAGCAAGGACTAAGGGGAGACGCAAGCTAGCATCACCAGCCAAGCAGAGCAGCATCAGGACAGACAACACCCTACGCACATGAGTACGCCCCCATGGAGACCAGGTGAATGTGACAACTGGTCCCATACCTGACTCAACTTTTCAACTCATTCGACTCCTCGGGCAGTATCACCCCTTCTATGGAAGAGGCCAAAATGACACTCTTACACAAGATGGGTAAGGATCCGGAGGAGTGTACCTCCTATAGGCCAATTGCTCTCATAAATTCAGATGCAAAGATTTACACCAAAATTTTGACTAAGCGATTGGAGCTACACCTTCCTGAGCTGGTCCACCAGGACCAGACTGGGTTCGTATGGGGGCGGCAAACGGCCGATAACATTAGGAGAGTCGCCCACTTGTTCGAGAAGATGCAGAAGACCCCCACTCCGGCGATTCTTTTAGCCTTGGATACTGAGAAGGCGTTCGACCGGGTGGAATGGTCCTTTCTGTTTCTGGTCATGGAGCGAATGGGTATAGGCAAAAAGTTTATTGACATGATTCGGGCGAATTACAGAGCTCCCACCTCACGGTTACTTATAAACGGCGCAATGTCCCGACCCTTCAGACTCGGACGCGGTACGAAGCAGGGGTGCCCTCTTTCCCCACTCCTGTACGCCCTATATCTAGAGCCCCTACTCGTGGCGATACGGGAGGCAGAGGATATCCAGGGAATTCCCTTTGGGGGGATTCAGCATAAGGTGGCGGCTTTCGCCGACGACATGCTCCTCACCCTGACGAGCCCAATGGTATCCATAGAGGCGTGCATGGCTCTGTTGTCCAACTTTTGGGAAGTCTCTGGCTTGCGGGTGAACGTGCATAAGTCCGAAATAATGAATCTGTCGCTGCAGGTTGACGAGTTAAGGGCCTTGAGGGCTTCCTCTCCGTTTAGGTTGAGTCCAGGTGGGATACGGTATCTGGGGGTCAGGGTTACCCCTCAGCTGTCGGGTTGGTACGGGATTGAATTATATCCCTACCCTTGCGTCGATTAAAAAAGATCTTAGGAAGTGGAGCTCTCTAAAGATATTGTGGTTGGGAAAAGGGGCAGTACTCAAGATGGTGGTTCTCCCACGATTGCTCTACCTCTTCCAGGCGGTTCCGTTGCCCGTCCCCACACCTTTCTTCAAGGAACTGGACAAGGCAGCAAAGGAATTAATCTGGGAGGGCAGGACGCCGCGCTTGGCGAAACGGCTTTTGACAACTTCCAAGGGGGCCGTGGGCCTAGCCCTATTGGACTTTCAGCGCTACTACGAGGCGGCACTGCTCAGGGTAATCCGATAGTGGTTCTCATCGGAATACAATAAACATTGGGCCAAGATGGATAGAGCGGTAGCCCAACATCATCTGGGAGAGGTACTATGGCTCCCGCACAGGTTGAGACCGGCTCATTTTTATCTGAGTAACATAACTAAGGGGCTGGTGGATATCTGGGACAGGGCGGTGGAGAAATTGGGGCTCACTACTTTTCCGTCGCCATTCACCCCCATATTTAACAATGGTGACTTCGCCCCAGGGTTGGAGAAGGGAGATTTCGGAAATGGGAGAGCGGGGGGTGTAGGATCATCAGAGACCTTTTTCGAGGACAGGAGGTGAAATCCTTTGATGACTGTAAACAGGAGTTTGGGGTAGGTGTTAGGATTCAAGGGCGCAATACAGTAGTGGTGGCTTGACACATTGTGATGCAATTTAGGCTTTCTGACAATATACCCCTCAAGAGTATGTAGGACAAATTGAGGTGAGTATTGCCTGAAAATAAGGTACACCCTAGTACTCCAACAGCTGGCTGCAAGAGAATTAATCAGACATTAACATGAGGCTTTAAGGCAAGGGACGTTCCAAAACAAGATACTGAACTGATACAAACAAGAAAATCAGACTGTGACCGAATTGTTCCAAGTTAGATTGTGAGTACCCTGAAAGCAAGAAAGGAACTATTACCAGGAGTACAGAAATAGCAAGAAAGGGATAAAGAAATAGGCTTGTGCTTACCACATGAGTGTCCTGGACAGTTGCTGCAGAAGCGTGGTGAATGAGCTGGCAGTCCGGGAAACACAATGTTTTGTTTTCCTATACCCGCCGGCACGAGGACGCCTAAAGGGTTAATTGATCCTGGCGCCGTTGCGCTGATGTCCTTTTGATCCTGCGCCGATGCGCCAATGTCCTTTGGTCCCTGCGCCGATCCGCGGTGGTCCTGAATGTCCAAAGTGTCTTTTGACAGTTCCAGAAAGACGGTATGACACGGGCAAGACTTGTGGGATGAAGTAGTTGCAATCCGTGGATGTTCCGGTTTTGGTATGAACAGGTAAGACTTGAGGAGTTAGCTGAATGCAGTCCGTGGCCATTCCAGGTCGGATATTAGCAGGTAGGATTTGAGGGATTAGCCGAGTGCAGTCCGTGGTCGATCCGGGTCTGGTATGAGCAGGTAAGACTTGAGAGCAATGACAAGGAGGAAGCAAGGGAGGTCACAAGGCGGGCCGGCAATTCAAGAAGCCAAGAAAACAAGGTTCAAGGTAAGTAGCTTAGAAAATAGACAAATTCAGAAGCGCCGCCATGCGCGGAGGCGCAGCTTAAATACTGGTCAGATGACCGTACGCCCAGGACGGCGCCGTAGGACTGAGCATCTAAGCGAATACCATGGCCGCCAGCGTTTCCACGGTAACCCATAGCGTTTTGCAAAAGGACATGCACGGAACACTGTATAATGGGTCTGAGGCTTAGCAGACCCCCTCAACTTGGACCCACAAACGTTTGTCCTCCTGGGTTTACTAGATGATTTGTTGTTGTGTGAACTCCTCCTACGATTATCCGATAAGGCATACAATGGAACCCTGACAGTTTCCTCCCCCAAAAATGCCTCCCCGGAGCGAGTAGCCAGGAACTCAGACAAGAGACGAGGAGCATGTACATTAGACTCAGGTTGCCAAGTACGCTCCTCTGGACCATACCCCTCCCAATCAATAAGGAAATGACGGACCCCCATGCACCACTTTTGTATCCAGAATGGCCTTGACCACATACTCCTCCACTCCTTCCACTATCACTGGTGCGGGAGGAGAGGCGGGCACCTGTGGGAGATGGTTTCAGCAGTGAAACGTGAAATACCGGATGGATCTTCCATTGGGTAGATAGATCTAAATAAACCACCAAAGTCTCTGGTGTTTGTCAGCATAGAGTTTAGTTTGCTGTTGAGCGGCCTCTAAATGATCAAAGACCGTTTCCCTAAGGGAGACGAATTCACGAATGCAAGCCTGAGCTGCTGGATTTTCAGAGGTAGGTATTAGATCCTGAGGAAGTGACTTAGGATGGAGACTATAAAGAGCAAAGAATGGAGAAGTACCGGTAGATGAATGTACTGACTTATTGTATGCAAATTCTGCCGCCCCCAAGACATTTAACCATGATTCTTGATGCTGAGTATTCAAACAAGGTAAGAATTGTTCCAAAGTGGCATTTGCTCTTTCAGTTTGCCCATCCGTTTCGGGATGATAAGCCGTTGAATAACGTGCATCTATACCCAAGGCTGTAACCAGGTGGCGCCAGAAATGGGAGGTAAACTGAGCCACTGTTATGATGATCTCAGGGAGCCAAAAACGACGGAACACATTCTGCAATAACATATCTGCTAGAAGTGGAGCAGTAGGTATACCCTGGCATGGTACAAACAAGGCCATCTTGGAAAAGTAGTCAACGACCACCCATATGGTATCATAACCTTGAACATGAGGTAGTTCCAACACCAAAGTCCAATGAGATCATTAGCCAGGGTTTTTTAGGAACAGGGATAGGCTGAATCAAACCCATAGGTTTAGCCACAGTACCTTTGCACTGAGCACAAATGGCGCATTTCTTGATGTAATCCGAGATGTCATTAACCATAGAAGGCCAGAACGCCCAACGTTTTAACAGTTCAAGCGCCTTGCGTCTCCCTGGATGTGCGGCCATCAAGGTATCATGACACCACTGAAGGGCCAAAACACGGGTTTCTGAGATAGGAAGATACAACCGTTCTTGTACATAAGGCATGGAATTGACGATTTTGATGTCATGATCATGGAGTTCAGGAGGATTCATCACCATCCAGGATTTAATCATATCCTTCAAGGACGAATATATGGTACAAGAACAAATGACAAACGAAGGTTGTAACACAGTGCTTTCCCGGTGAGGCGTCAGACCGCCTTCATTCAGTCTTGATAATGCATCAGCCTTAGAATGCATCTTGCCAGGACGGTATGAGATCTGGATGTTATACATGGAAAATAATTCATGCCACCTTGCGTGGCGAGCGGTGGTACAACGTACAGATTTAAGAGCAAGAAGATTACGATGATCGGTGAAAACTTGTATGGGTGTAACAGTACCCAATAGATGGTGTCTCCATATGCATCACGTATGGCCAAAAGTTCACGTTCAGCGATTGTGTAATTCATCTCGTACTTAATAAGCCTCCTGGAATGGTAAACCACATGATGTAGAAGACCAGTGTCTTCACACATTTGGGACAGAACCGCTCCCCCAGCCAGATCCGAGGCATCAGCCTCGACAATAAACAGACGTTTCTGATCTGGATGTTGTAGGACCGGGGCAGAGGTGAACGTGGACTTCAATGTTTCAAAGGCTGTCTGGGCTTGATCAGACCATTCAAAGCGTTTCTTTGAACTGGTTAATGCAGTCAAGGGTGCTGCGATGGCCGAAAATTAGTGTATGAACCGCCTGTAGAAGTTTGCAAATCCTAAAAAGGACTGAAGGGACTTTACATTATTTGGGATAGGCCAGTCCAAGATCGCTTTAACCTTATTTCTGCTCATCTTAACACCCTCACTGGTGATATCGTAGCCTAAGAATTCCACCTGGTCAGCATGAAAAACACACTTTTCCAATTTGGCATAGAGGTTGTTTTCACGCAATCTCTGCAAAACGGCGGAGACATGTTGAACGTGTTCCTTCTAAGTAGAAGAATAAATGAGAATGTCATCAAGATAGACAACCATGAACTGATCCAGTAAATCTTTGAAGACATTGTTGATGAAGTACTGGAAGGTGGCTGGGGCATTACAAAGACCGAATGGCATAACCAAGTACTCCAACAGACCATGCTTAGTTTTGAATGCTGTCTTCCATTCGTCGCCTTCTCTGATTCTCACCAGATTATAAGCCCCCATTAGATCAAGTTTAGTAAAAAAACTTGGAAGAACCTAGTTGGATCCAGCAGAACAGATATCAGGAGACTCGGATACTGATTCCGTACAGTCACTGCATTCAATTCTCTATAATCAATACAGGGGCGTAAGTCTCCCTCTTTCTTAGGTACAAAGAAAAGAGGTGATGCTACTGGAGACCTGGAGGGGTGGATGAACCCCGTCCGGAGTGCCTGATCTAGATATTCCTTTAGCATCACATCCTCCTTTTGTGTAAGCGAATAGATTATTCCAGAAGGAATACGGGCAGCAGCCAGTAATTCTATCGGACAATTATAAGGGCAGGTTGGAGGTCGTTTTTCCGCTGCCTTCTTATCAAACACGTCCTTAAAAGAATCATATTCTTGTGGAAGGAGCACTGTAGTAACAGCCCCAATCGTTAAGGCTGAATCTAGGAGCCTGGCACTAGGACTTTCAAACTCCACCGTATCTGCATGACAAGATTCCTGACATTGGTCCGAGGTAAACTCGACTGAACGTGACATCCAATCGATGGATGGGTTGTGTTTCATTAACCACGGCAAGCCCAAAATCAGCTTAAATTGAGGAGCCGAATGACATCAAAATGGATGATCTCCGAATGATTGTCACCAATCGATAATACAAGGTCGATGGTTTGTTCTGTCACCAAACCAGAAATCGGCAAAGTACCATCCACTGCATTAACTAATTCTGGTGTTTTCTTGGGAATTAGTGGAATGGAATGATCACGTACAAATTGTGCATCCACATGATTTCCAGTTGCACCTGAATCAATCATAGGTTAGGTTCAACAGACCAGGTTGTCTCAGAGGTAGACGACAAACTAGCCAAGGCTGAAAAAGGAACCGAGGATCTGGAGTCCACGACCGCTTGACTCGACAAAGGGACCCAGTCTATTGTCGAGCTTTGGCGTTTCCCGCCTTCTTAGGGCAAAGTTACAGGAAATGACCTGATGACCCACAATAGAAGCATAAATGGTTGAGCCTACGAAGCTCTCTTTCTGAAGGAGTGAGCGGACCTCGAATTGCACCGATTTGCATTGGTTCTGAGGTTGAGACAGGAGTCACTGGCATAGGAACAGTTAGGTGTTTCTTTGTTCTCCTTTTCGTTCAGCCTTGTGGGCATCGATTTGCAACACCAGGTCCACCAGTTCTGGGAAACCTCTAGGAACCACCGGTAATGTTGCCAGAACATCCTTTAACCCTTCCTAAAGACCTTTGTAAAACAAAGCAGATTTCTTTTCGTCGGGCCAATCCGTTTCAGCAACCAACTGGTTACATTTAGCCAAATACTCCAAAAAGGATTTATCTTTCTGTTGTAAAGAAAGCAATTCCAGGTCCATTGCCTGTGACTTACATCTGGTATCAAACACACGGGTCATAGCCTTAATCAGAGCTTCACAATCATACAGTAACGGGCTACTCTGTTCCAGAAGGGGATTAGCCCACACTGCAGAAGTACCCCCAAGGTTAGACAGAACAAATGCTGCCTTCGTAGTAGCATCAGGGAATGATGCAGGTCTACACAAGAAATGTAAACGGCACTGATTAATGAATGTTCGAAAGGTCTTAGGATCCCTTAGGAACCTTTCTGGAGGGGCTAAAGGAAACTGTGTTGCCATATAGACTGGACTTGACTAATTTCCTGACTGAGCCCTTCCTGAAGTTGAATCCACTCCCGGACTAGGTGCTCCAGCCCCTGACTGCAGACCAGCATGTAACTCGTTAATACGACGTTGGGTTGCATCATGCGCGCCCTAAGGTCTTCCACCACTTTGGATAGAGCTGCCAAATGATCAACGGCCTCTTCCATTTTGTAAAGGCTTCTGACTATGTTAGGATTCAAGGGAGCAATATAGTAGTGGTGGCTTGACACATCGTGATGCAATTTAAGCTTTCTGACAATATACCCCTCAAGAGTACGTAAGGACAGATTGAGGTGAGTATTGCCCGAAAATAAGGTACACCCTGGTACTCCAATAGCTGGCTGCAAGAGAATTAATCAGACATTAACATGAGGCTTTGAGGCAAGGGACGTTCCAAAACAAGATACTGAACTGATACTCACAAACAAGAAAATCAGACTGGGACCGAATTGTTCCAAGTTAGATTTGTGAGTACCCTGAAAGCAACAAAGGAACTATTACCAGGAGTACAGAAATAGCAAGAAAGGGATAAACAAATAGGCTTGTGCTTACCACATGAGTGTCCTGGATAGTTGCTGCAGAAGCGTGGTGAATGAGTTGGCAGTCCGGGAAACACAATGTTTTGTTTTCCTATACCCGCCGGCACGAGGACGCCTAAAGGGTTAATTTATCCTGGCACCGTTGCGCCAATGTCCTTTGGTCCCTGCGCCAATGCGCGGTGGTCCTGAATGTCCAAAGTGTCTTTTGACAGTTCCAGAAAGACGGTATGACAAGGGTAAGACTTGTGGGATGAAGTAGTTGCAATCCGTGGACGTTCCGGTTTTGGTATGAACAGGTAAGACTTGAAAGATTAGCCGAGTGCAGTCCGTAGCCGTTCCGGGTCTGGTATGAGCAGGTAAGACTTGAGAGCAATGACGAGGAGGACGCAAGGGAGGTCACAAGGTGGGCCAGGAATTCAAGAAGCCAAGAAAACAAGGTTCAAGGTAAGTAACTTAGAAAATAGACAAATTCAGAAGCGCCGCCGTGCGCAGAGGCGCGGCTTAAATACTGGTCAGCTGACCGTACGCCCAGGACGGCGCCGTAGGACTGACTGTCTAAGCGAATACCATGGCCGCCAGCGTTTCCACAGTAACCCATAGCGTTCTGCAAAAAGACGTGCATGGAACACTGTAGAATGGATCTGAAGATTAGCAGACCCCCTCAACTTGGACCCACAAACGTTTGTCCTCCTGGGTTTACTAGATGATTTGTTGTTGCGTGAACTCCTCCTATGATCATCCGACAAGGCATACAATGGAACCCTGACAGTAGGCGAGGGGGAGCGGCTTAGATACTTCCAGATCAGGCACTGGGTGTTGTCTAGGGAGGTTCGGAGGGCGGCAACGCGGGTTCTGACACAGTTTGAACGATTCCTGCTGATGCATGAGGGGTCCAGGGGGCTGATTTCAGATCTTTATAAGCTTCTGGGGAGTGCTGCCCCTACCACGAAGTGGCCGTATATGTCTAGGTGGGAGGGGCTCCTGGGGGTGGCGATGGAGCAGGGGGACTGGGAGAGGCTTTGGAAACTGATCCCGAAGGTGGCTAAGGCTACCCAGCTACAGGAGGCCTGGTATAAGTATCTAATGGGCTGGCATTATACCCCGGCGCGCCTCCGGGCAATTTTCCCAACAACATCCGGGGCATGGATGTGGAGAGGAGGGCACAGAAGCTCATATCTGGTGGGATTGCCCTAGCATTGGCCCTTTTTGGAGGAGTATTTCTCGTGCACCGGATCAGGCGTTTGGAGAAGGCACGAATCAAGACCCTCGCGAGGTCCTGGTGGGGAGGTGGAGGGAGCTGGGTAGGGGGGAGGACTGCACAAGGCAAAGGTAGTCTTCATTTTGGCAGCTATGGGTCTCCTTGCCCAAAGGTGGAAGAGCCCCTTGGTCCCAACGGAGCAGGACTGGTTGAGGAAGCTGTGGGAGATTGTTTCGTTGGAGTGGGCTACGTTCGCGGTTACTGACAATTTGAGCTGCTTTGCGGCAGAATGGGGAGAAACTTTGGACTACTTAAAGGGAGAGTTCCGGGAGCAATGGCGACCCCACAGACTGAGACTCCTGGACTTACATGCTTAATCGTTGGAAGGGAAGGGGGTCGAGGGGGGGTTGGGGGTGCTAAGGGCTCCTTGGGGGGGGGGGGAGGAGGGGGCGGGGTGGGAGTACATCGTTGGGGGTTGCTGTTTCTTACCATTGTTAAAACAATAAAGAGAAGTTTCAACAACAATAAAAATATACGTTCATCAAATAATTAAATGTATATATTTTGCGTTGCTTTGCCTTCATGTTCACAAATGTACGTTTGCAAATATTTATGCTCTTGATGCAATTCAATTTATATTATATGCAAAATGCTTTTCATTCTCCTGTGCGCCAGATATCCCCCGTCCCATCCTCTCTACTATCCTTTAATTGATGTCCCCCCTCCTGCAATCATGAATTGTATATTGGGGTGAGAGGTTGTGGGTACTACCTGGTCACCCCCATTTTGGGACCTCTTCCCTCCTTTTCCAAAAACTGTGTTGCTTCCGCCTGTCATTTTTTCTTTTTAAATTGCTTTTCTTTTAATAGCAAAATCAGCCAGCATCCCTCAATTTTGCTCCCTGCAACATCATAATTATGTTTAATTCCCGCTTCAGTTTTTCGATCTTTATTTCACTTTTGGTTTTCACTCTTTAATATTGGAAACTTCCATTTTCAAATGTAACACCAGATACCTTGGTAGCTTGGGGCATTTCTGTTCCATTTTTCTTTTTTTGTGGGATACTTGCCTTGCATATGGAACCAGTTTGCTATTTTATCACAAGTGCAGACGACTGGTTGCTGACTTCATATTCATACATAATGTTCCTTTGACCTTGGGTTGGTCACAGGAATTAAGTGCTGGGAGCCAACCAGTGGTCTGTTTAACTCATGAGCAGCTATGATTTAGCAATAGCGTGAATCACTGTTGGCGTAATGATGGCATAGGAAGCGAGCAGCACGCAACACATGCAGCTTCACTAGGCAGGCTAGTATGCAACCAAGAGCCACAGATCATATTCTGAAATCCTAGTGGACCTGGTGCCATTGCAAGAGTGGAGTCTGCCCACTCAGCCATAGGGATGCCAGGGAGCGCAAGATGGGGGAATCCTCTTCCTGGAAAATTCCTCTGATAGAAATACTAAAGCCAAGCCTACAATTGAAGGATATTTAGGATGTGGTATATGAATGTAATTGTTCATTATTTTTTGTATAAACTGTAGATGCTCTAATCCTACTACTATACTCAATGTGCACTAGTGCAGACTGAGGATAATAAAGTAGGTTGCCTATTTGCCATGAAAGAGAAAACAGTTATGTGTTATCTTATCAAACAAGCTGCCCATTTCAGCTAAACAGTACAGGGCTACTAAGTACTCATGCTATATGATCATTAAATGTTTGACAATATACCTACTTATACCAAAATGATGAGTATTCAGCTCTTGTTATACATTAATGGATTCTAATACCTAGACCTGCATTTAATCAGTGTCTCTTTATAGTACAGAATATGCAACCAGTGCCCTGGATTACTGATATAACCTGCAGCTTGTACCAATTGCATAAAAATTAAAGCTCTTCAGTGGGGACAACCTCCAGCATTCATTGGATGCAGGTGCACTACAAACAAAATCACAATCCATAATCACAAGCCAAACTTTCAAGGCCTATCATTGAGCTAAACTAATATGTGCAGGAGAATACACAGCTCCGGGTTACCTTTAGGTAATGAAGAGCACGCTCAAGCTCGTCCTTGGAGCAGGAGCAGACCAGGTGCGAGAAGATGTACTTGAAGTTGTTAATTAGAATCTCTCTGCGGTTCACGTTCAGTTGCTTGGCAATTGTTCGGATGAGCGCAGACGCAGTAGGACTGGCCTTGGCAGCAAGGTATGGCAGCAGAAGTTGTAGGGTTCGCTGTTTGAACAAAAGTACAAAACGAAATATTATTCTAAAACATACCCATTGTTCATTGGAATCTCTTTTACCTACAAAAGATATCCCTCAATTAAAACAAAATTGTATCTTGCTTGGCACTCCTACTCAACTAAATGCTGCTCGTTTTATCATTTTCACGATACCTGCCTGGATTAACCTTTGTGTCCTACAACCTACATAAAAATCTATACATTGAGCGCAAAACCTACTGAGCCATCTTACTGGCATAAATAATTATCTCGAAAACTGCTGCAGAGTACCGGCAGAGATGAGCCACAGCAAAGTACAGGAACCAGCTGTCTGTGCTGGAAAACGATCTGGAAAGCAGTTACAGACAGATATCTATCCACTATATGCTGCAGGTTTTCTTACATGAAGTACAGGTTCCTCATTTTATGTAATTGAGGAGCTGTAGAGAAAGTGATCTGCAAGAAAGATTGGGAAGCAGACCTGGAGCGTGAAAATGAAACGCATCAGGAGAATCACTGGGTTTTCCCTTTCACCCTCCGAAAGCACAGTAATTATGCAACACTGGGACAACTGCAACTCTGGGACATATAATAATTTGAAGATATCCTGGACTTTAGAACATCAAGCATTTCTTGCTATTCTTTCATGGTGCCTGGATTTGGAGGGTATGGTTTTAGAGTGGTTTTAACTATAAGATGCATTAGGGACACCAGCCTGAAAGCACAGTTATAGCTGGCAACCATAAATAAATACACAGCCCAAAAACGGTGCATTGTTATAATGAACAATTCTAAGACTAATTCTAGTGATATGAGAATTCTACTTAAAGGTGGAAGAGCAGCTAGCATGGATTTTCACAACATAGTACAACCTACCTGTACTACATAAACGATACCAAAAATAAGTTAACACAAACTTTATTAAGTAGTGCTCAACAGGTTCGATATAAATACAATAAGAATCCAGCTCAATTTCACATTTATGGGGGGTGGGTCCTAGCCTCATGCAGTGAAGACGTGACCTGCCTGAGCTCCCAGCGCAATCCTACTACGTGATCCTGACGCTGCATTAAAACGCTACATAATCACTTGTTTCATAATATTCTTGAACCTCACAACTGCTCCTGCATTCTGGACTCACTTCTAACAAAAATTGGAGCCCGTGAGACTTAGAACGAGCACGGCTGCCTCCAACCACGCGGCCACATGATGGCAGCCCTGCCCCTTAGTGACAACTGAATGAACCGCGGGAGCCGTAGCCGGGAGCAAACGACCTTGCCTTCCCTGAGTGCGCACCGCCTGCAAGACTTCGAGGAACCCAAACGGAACAGCTGACCCAGACCCACAATCCTGCGGTGAACACTGCCTTGGACCGACCTGAACTCTGGTGTCTTTCAGAGCAGGACGCTGTGTCATGCTGCTCGTTGGAGACCGGCTGGGTAGGTTCCTGCCCTTGAGGACTGGTGATTGTGGGGGACAGAGCAGGTACTGGGGCCGCCCTGCTGCAGTCCCTCTGTGGGTGGCGGCTTACACAAAGCCTGAGCAACCACCTCCGGGGAAGGACACCGTGCCGCCTTGCAGCAGCGGTGGGGGCCTATTAAGTGCCCAATTATGAGCAAATACAGGGGTCGGATTCTGAGGTCCTTGTGCTCCCGTCCTGCCAACGCACTGCTGGTCTCCTTCATTGTGCCTCTGGAGCGAATATAACATACTCGCTACTGCTGGCATTAACGTGCAGGAGGGAGACCCTGGTCGATTCGACTGCGGCGCCTTGGCGTGTGCTCAGTCACCCTCATTCAAGAACTAACGCGCTGAACGACCACAGCATTGAATTGGAACGGCACGGACCATGTTGCACTGCAGACCATGGAAGGGTGAGTTGGTCTGCATCTGTGCCCACGATCTACGTAACAGCTCCTGCCACTTATAACGGAGGTGTCTCCCTTCCAGTGCACTGGGGTGGAGGAGTGTTACGTGGACAAGGCTGAGGCTTGGGACCAAAGAGGACTGAGGATCTCACAGGTCTGCCCTACATCAACAAATGTACAAACGATAAATTTCCAAAGCCAGGAACGATCATTGTCTGCTCAAAGTAAGGAGGGCAATGTACCGGTCCCACTGAATATGTGGGGAATGGTACCAGAGATAATCTCGCAAGTCTTCCTGAAAATGGCCATGACTCAGCAGAAGCTCTAGTTAAGACTCAGATTAATGTACTTTCATGGAACACCAGAGGATATGCCTCCTTCGCTCAAGAGCCTAGAAAAACTCAAATATTTAAGATCTTTGATTTCATTTTGTTTCAGGAGACTTGGTTAACTTGTCTAGTGGAGATTGATGGTTTCTCTTCCTTCCAACAGCTGGCAAAGGGCTCAGCGGGTGGTAGACCAATGGGGGGACTGTTTATGGCTTGTAACAATGCCTTTATTGCTTCCAGTATACTATCTAATGAAAGAGAGGGCATCTTAATAGTAAGAGTAACGAAAAGAGGCAGCAAACTGGGCTCAAGTTGGATAGTTGTAAACTTGTTTTGGAACCCCAGTGCTTACCCCCTTAATGAGTACCTGCAATATCTCACAGACGGTCTAGTTGAATGTTCCTCTAAATATCCAGCAGATAAAATTATTATTGCGGGAGATTTAAACTCAAGAGTGTATCTCCAGAAATGATCCATCTACAGGAAATGTTCGTCCTAAAAGCAGTAATGGCACAACCTGGGTACATTGTATGCGGGACTGGGATCTTTATTTGTTTAATGGTAACATTTGGGGGGACATTCCGAGCGTAACGACACAAGGGAACAACTTTCTCAACGATAGACTATTTGCCTGCAGAAACATCTTTCAGAGTTGTCTAAGATTTCAAATAGGGGAGGGAAACTTTGATGATCATGCAATGTTAAAGCCGTCCCTGTGCTTTGATGGCGACTTAGTTGTTCCTGTCTATGACCATAAGTTGGCAACCAACCGGGCAGGGAATTACATTAGGAAATTTGATAGATGGGGAAGGTGCTCAATCATAAACTGAATGTTTTGGTTGATCAACTTTCTGAACAATTATTGTTGGGTTACTGTGGGTTTTAAAACAGCTATTTGATAACATAATTTCCCTGAAGAAATTGCCAGAAACGTGGAAACAATACCAATTTATAAGAAGGGGGACCAATTATTGGATCAAATTATCGTCCAATTTCCCTCTTGGATGCCGACAGCAAAATCTTTGTCGGCCTAATATTGGGGGAGTTGGAGACCTGGGCCAAATCTAAGGGAATAATACCCAGGCAGCAAACAGGGTTCAGGAAGGGATTGTCAACACCACTTAACGGCCTAGTTCTGAGCTGCCTAAGTGCAAACTCTTTTCAAAAGGGTGTCCCTCCCATCTTTGAATGCATGTGAGGCTTTCCAGATCTGGATTATTGTCGAGACCTATCAAGATTGAGAGAGGAGTGCGTCAGGGATGCCTGATAGCTCCCCTTCTATTCATTTTTTCATGGCTGACTTATCTAGGTGGCTGCAGGAGATCGGCCTAATAGCTCCCTGCATCAGAAACAAACATTTATTGGTTAGCCTATGCGGATGACATTGTAGTTCTAGATCATTCTCAGGTTGGGCTGCAACGTCGTCTGTCGGCATTGGAGATCTATGCTCAGAACAATGATCTATCCATTAATCCAACAAAGTCCAGGGTACTAATATTTAAACATCCGAAAAAGGTAGTTAAGTCCTACACCTGGAACTTGGACCATCTACTCATAGAGATTGTGTCTAAATTGACCTATTTGGGAGCCTCAATTGAATCTTTTCCAACTAAAAGCAGTCTTCTCCTATCCATTGACTTAAAAGTCATGAAAATGGGAGCACAAATGAAGAGAATTAAATCCAAATCCTGCAAATTCTCTATACTGCCACTTGTAAGATTCTATATAGGAAAGGTGGTTCCTATAATACTGTTTGGTTTGGATTATAACTCAATAGCTATGGATCTAGCATGAGATGTAGTCGAGGCCAAACTGTGGAAGCAAACCTTAGGTCTCCCTAATTGTGTCCCAAAAGTCTGCCTCAGATACGAACTAGGTCTCTCATCTCTTAGATCATGGATAGAGTGGAGGTGGATTTCCCTGTATAGACTGATCTTAGATCCCCGAAGAGTTCTCTGTATGAGGATGCGGCCCTCAATGCAGCGTGCGAACAATGGGTTTTTTGTTCAATTTAAGCTAAAATGCTGTGAGATATTGACTAGGTCTGAGTGTTGTGCTGATCTCCTTGTTCAAAATCCCTTCAAAGTCAAGGAACAGATGAAACGGTGAGATTGTATAGGCACGATAGACAGCATGAAGAAGGCTAAGGTTTCAGCCTCTTTTACAGCGCTGGGAAAACAATTGTCGGTCTTGCCTGCCTATTTAAAAAAATCACCTGACCCATATACGAGAACATCTTTCCTGAGATTTCAACTAAACCTATTGCCCACTCTGGAGATATTATCCATTAGACATAAGGAAGGGGCGACTAGCGCCATCTGTGATAAGTGTGACAAGGTAGAATGTCAGTCAATTAAGCATATACTATCTAATTGTCCTGGCACTTGGGATGTGAGTGTTGAAAGACTGTAGGTTTGTCCATGATGTACGTTGGCTAAATACTGATGAGTTTTGGTACAGATTATCATCAGGTAATAGAGCTTTCTGACTGCAGAGGTGGTTAGAATTCTAAAGGAACTTAAACTGCTGGTAAATTGACAAATTTATGGAGAGAGGAAAAAAAAGGAGAGTAAGGAGTTTTATGAAGCTTAAATTACACTGTGTAATGTATTATATGTCTCCTATCTCTCTTTGTCTTGTTTTTTTTTCTTTCATTCAGCTTTTTCTCCTCTCTTCATCTGGTGGCCCATGTTTTATCCTTTTCTTTTAAATGTGATTGTTTTGATTGATGATTCGCAAATGTGATTGGATTCTGTATATGTTTTGTGTCTTACTTCTTGTATATGTTTTTGTTAAATGTGCTAAAAGTAAAAAAATGTGGCTACTGCACAATAACAAAAAAATAAAAAATGTTACGTGGACTTCAGCCCTGAACATTGGAACAGCAAGGCAGACCTATATTGGTTATTGCACAAAGGTGTTTACCAACATCTGGGGTCCGCACTAGAACCAAATCAGAATGACCAGCGTAACTATGCATACTGTCACATCGGCGGGCTCGCAAGCTGGACTGTGACCTGGGCTCCGCTCACCTACAACTAACAAAATGGCCCCTTGCACCCCGGTGTCACCCCCATTACTGCGCTTTATTACTGCCCACCTGCGGGGCTGCAGTAGCCTATTGCTTGGGGCTGGCCTGGCCTGCACCACAACCCAAGCCATGTCACCCTCCAAAAATAAAAGGGAAAGGCATGATAATGGACTCCTTTGCTAACCTCAACAAACCTCAAGACCTGGCACGACCACAGACGCAATCCAGCCTGGTACTTCCAGGAGGACAATTGCAGCACTTAGATCCTCTTGAGGGAACAAAATAGAGGAGATGAAGGTAGACGTGCAGCTACTCAGGCATGATGCCCGGTCGCTCGCGGAGAGGGTGACCATAGCTGAGTCGCTACAAAAGAACACTGTTACCACCACAGAAGATCTGACTTCAAGGATGAAGATACTAGAAGCTAAAAATGCCATGCTGAAACGAAGAGCTCAGGACACAGAAAACAGATCCCAAAGAAATAACATAAGGGTGTTGGGGCTGCCAGAGGGAACGGAGTGACATGACCCTACCACCGAAGTAGAAAACCTACTGCTACAGGAAATAGGCCCTCGGAACCTATCACAGGGCTTTGCTGTCGAACAAGCTCATTACCCGCTTCAGAAAAAGCCCCCGCCAGGCTCTCATCCACGTCCGGTGATAGCCAGAATTTTGAATTACTGGGGTCGGGAAGTGATCCTTCAATTTTCCAGAGAAGGCAGGAGGATCCAGAAGGGCAGCTCAATGATCACCATCGACCCGACTACACACCCATGGTGCAGCAGCAAAGGAACAGGTTTGTGTACCATCAAAGCAAGGCTCTGCCAACTAGGGCTCAAATACATACTCATAGCTGGCACTGTGAGTGCTCTTTTCTGCGAAACCCCAGAGACAGCGAACAAGTGGTTGAAACCTCACTTAGAGTCTAAGGCAGACACAGATGACCAACGGAATACGGATTAGGTCCCCTGCTTACAGCAGCCAGAGGACAATTCCACCTTGATCAATGAAGTTCTACAAGATTGCCTATCCCGTGCATGAGACAGGTGCTCACAATGTGGGCAGGCAAAGTCATTGGGGTGCGGTTGTAATGTGGCTGACTGAGCGGGACAGTACCCGAATTTAAATTAATGAACATTCCTACACAGAGGTGTGTAACTGATATACCAGGGAAGTGGATGCGCTCGAACATTGTACGTCTGTTGGGCATTGTTCGCACCCCCAGTTTGGGGGTCGCCTGTTCTTGTTAGGTTTTCTTTGTATCGTTTATGTTTTTTGGCTATGTAAAGCAATACGGTTGGCAGGTGAGGGATCTATGGGAGAGGCTGATCTTGGCCCTACTCAACTATGACACATATGCTTGTTGTGGGTAGGAGACTGCATACAACATAATGCCTGTGGCGTGCTACTTGATGCGGTGCCACCTTATGCAGCAACTGCACAAGCATTGCCGAGACAATACCGTATATACCCTGGCCATGACGCACCTTAAATTACTGACTTGGAATATGCAGGGCCTGGGGTCCTACATACCCAGGAACAGGGTTAAATCTTACCTGCGTAGGAAGAGAATAGACATAGCCCTACTCCAGAAACTCACCTACTGCCAGAAGACCAAGACAAGCTTGTTAACCACTGGCAGGGTTGGAGGGCACGAGGGGTGGCAGACTATGGAGCCCCATTTTCTAAATTTACGAGAGAAGTGTTCATATGGCTGGATGGAAGCCTGCCCTTTCAGCTACTGCTAGAACTAGACAAGGATGTGAACTCCTATTTCCCAAATCATATGATCCCGGCACATATCCGAACACTAGACAAAACCTCTCCCCCTCGAGCTGGCCACCACTACCCTGAATGCTGCGCTATCTGACCTGGACTTGGTAGATGTTTGGAGGGAACAACAACTGGGAGTTAGGTGATACTGCTTCTACTGACCCCTCCCCCACAAACTGCATACCAGAATAGACACATTTTTTGTAGGAACGGGGCATCTACCTGAATTCACATGTGCAGAATAGATGGGCCGCACAGTGTCTGACTACGCGCCCCTTGTCCTCACATGGGAACTCGGAAACCCTAGAACCCCCATCCCCACATGACGCATGCCCACAGACAACCTGAGGGACCCTCTTTTTGAGGAAACTGAGTGAAACCGTAATACATTTCATGAAAAACAACATTGGCAGCGTAAATAGTTGGCAGTTGATCTGGGAAACAATGAAGGGGTTGTCGGAGGAGAGGTTATTCAGTGCCGGGGGCATCTGCAGGAAACTGCGGGTGGAAGTAGAGTCACTTGAAAAAGAGATAACTACTATGGAGGCCCTAAAACCTGGCTAACAGCCGGCAGCCCTGGGAGAGGCTATCCAAGTTTGATTACACCGCACAAATAGCCCGGACGTACGCAGAAGGGGATACATCTGGAAGATTGCTGGCTTGGCTATGCAAACACGAACCACCCAGGACCTTGATTACGGCGATTCATGATGAATGCTGTGTCCTGTGGCGGTCCCTGACGGCCATTAATGACACTTTTGCTACTTATTACACCCAACTATACAAGCATGAAGCCTAAATACCTCTTGCTGACATAGCTGAGGCAGTTTCGTCGATCCGACTCATGAAGCTCTCCATTGACCAAATATCCTTCCTTGATCAACCTATTACAGTGAAAGATATTGGTGAGGTGATTGCCTCCCTCTCCAGTACCAAAGTGCCGGGAAGCGATGGCCTTCCGGCTGAATTTTACAAGGCATATTGCTCCACCTTGGCCCCGGTGCTTCTAAAAGTCTTTGAGGCGGCATATGACTCTGACATGTTTCCAGCCACCTTGCGCGAAACGCTGGTGATACCCATTCCAAAACCTAGGAAACCCACTGAGTGGTGTGACTCTTATCGCCCCTAACCATGCTTAACTATGATATGAAAATACTCACAACCATACTGTCCTTCATCTCCGTAAATCTATTCCCACTCCGATACACGCTGACCAAACCGGGTTTGTACCTAGCCGTAACACCACCCTTAATCTCTGCCGACGACAGCATATCATCAATGTAACCAATTCCCGCACCAACCACTGTGTGGTGGCATCTCTATATGCCGTCAAGGCCTTTAACGCAGTGTATTGGGAATGGAAGGTTGCTGCATTACAGGGGTTCAGGTTCGGAGAGAACTTTGATGTTACTGTACAACTCCCCAACAGCAAGAGTGAAGTCGAGAAAACAAATATCGGAACCGGAGAACATACAGAGGGGGAAACGGCAGGGGTGCCCACTCTCACCCATGCTTAATATATTAGCGTTACAGCCAAAAGCGGTATCAATAGGTCAAGTGTACATTAAGGCGGTCATAAACATAGGTGGGTCCTCGCACCTCATATTGTTATATGCATACGATCTTCTACTTTACTTATGCAAGCCATGACATAATCTACCCATCGTACTGGAAGTCCTTGACGACTTTGCGGCACCGTCCGGAATCTCTTTCAGCAAAAAGAAATCTTGTCTCTTCCCGTTGGCAAGGCTGCACGGGAGAGACGGGGCCTCGCTGCCCAATAAGGGAGTGCACTGGGAGACGCACTCCTTCAGGTACTTGGGAATTCAGATCACACACACACACACACACACACCCATGGGCACACACACACACGCACAACACACTCAAGGTTGTAGAAGGTGTGACGAAGTCAATGACGTTCTGGTCCAACCTGCCGTTCTCTCTTATGGGTAGGGTAGCATTAGTGAAGATGATTGTGAAACTGTACACACGTTTCGGAAGGACAAACGTCCACGACCTGTATTTTTACGCTCTCTTGACGCCCTCCTTTGAGATTTTCAATGGGGCCCTAAAAGGCATAGGCTGGCACTTAGCACATTGTGCCTTCCTTATAAAGATGTTGGAGTGCAGCTGCCCAAACTGGAGCTCTATGACTTGGCTGCGCAACTTAGCTTTGTCGGTAAGTGGCTGTCATATGAAACACTGGTGAGACCTGCTCATCTCAAAGAGATCTTTTAGCTCCCGGATAACCGCATTAACCCCCAACCCCTGATTGTGAACTAAGGCAGGCAGACGTGGGCTAAAACCCTTAAACTAATTCCTTCACGGCACCACTTCTCACCAAATGTCCCAGTGATGGCTGATGTATGGACACAGGCGGAAGATTTGGGCACTGGGAGACAATGGGAATATACACCTGGGGCGACATGTATAAGAATGTAAAGTTCAGGGACTTGGACAGCCTGACACATCAGGGAGGCGTTCCCGAGGGCCAATTTCGGAGGTATACGAGGGTAACGAAAGTTGCTAGAACTAACTGGGAAGAATGGCCCACTGAACCGCAGGAGGACACTTTTCTAGCCCTGATGTATGCTCTGGGTGATGGTTGGAAGCCTGTTTCTAGACTGTATGAATGCCTGCTGGATAAGACCAGTGTCTGTGACACTAAGTTAAGGTCACGTTGGGAGGCAGAGGTTGGTCCTGACACCGCAGACAAACAATGGAAGTTGGCCTTACCTTTCATAAAGAATGTAACCCCAGGTAAATGCGCTCCACCGCACATACATGACCACAAGTGTAGAGTGGCCAAATTCAACACCAATGCCCGGTCGACCAGCCCCTGGTATAATCAGGAAGATGCTGACCTAATACACATGCTGTGGAAATGCAGCAAAGCAAAGGTCCTCTGCTCCTACGTCAAACGGGCCTGAACAGGCGCTGGAATTGTTCCCTATTAATGGAATGCGCCTGAATGTTTATTAGGCATCTACGTGCAAAACAGGGGGATTCTGTGAGTCTCTCTACTGGCCTCAGTCGCAGGGAGTGTCAACCAACTTTTTTAGCTCACTATCCCTTTCAAAGAAGAGAAATATCCACATCATATCAGTCTTTGTCCTGTACTGGGGCAGTCCAGCACCAAAATGCTAGGCAATTCTCTTCTGACCAAGAGAACCAAAAGAAACCCCAGACACGTGTTTCGGCCTGGCTGGGCCTCATCAGTGAGGTGGAGCTTTGCCTCTATAAAAACTGTGAGCAAGGGGTCCACGTCTGGATTACTGTTGTACCTTAGGTTGAGGCCTAAAGTTACTTTTTAATATGCAAAACGGGGGGGTTCTGGGAGTCGCTCTACCGGCCTAAGTCACGGGGCGTCTCAAACAGATTTTTTAGCTCACTATCCCTTTCACAGAAGAGAAATATCCACAACATATCAGTCTTTGTCCTGCCTAGGGGCAGGCCAGCACCAAAATGCTAGGAAATTCTTTTCTGAACAAGAGTACCAACAGCAACCCCAGACATGTAAGCGGAATCAATGTCCTGCATTGGGACTCACAGGACCCCCCCTTGTTTTTTGCATATTCGTCATCTACCCCAGACCTAGCAAATACAAACATGTGACTAGACTTATGGACCTTGCTTGCATACTTGCTAAACGGCACCCGGCCATGTCGTGGAAAATAAAACAAGGCCCACAATATGCAGCATGGCGCAGGGACATTGAGACCTGGTCCGAAGCTGAAACAAAAGCGTGGCTTGGTGTGATGCATATACACAATTAAGACATTGTCACTAACTTTGAAGCCTGGAGGATGCTGGCTATAGCAATGTTTCATCCTTCAGACAATAAACCACCTTGAATGCAACCCCACTGCTAAATCTACCTGTCCCAGTGAACTGATAAAACACCTAGGTTCCCGCCCACACCACCCTAAAATCAGATTGCGACTACTCTGACTGTCCAATCAAACTGTCAAATCCAAGTTGTTACCTGATATGGAACACTGTCAAGGCGGTTATGGTAGGTATGCAAGCCTTTGTTACCTGTTTAATATTTGTTATCTTACCACTGTTAGTTGTGACATTTGCTTAATAAAACCGCATCGTTATTATCTCGTTGAAACATTGCAATTTGTATGCTTAACATGTGCCTTGTGGGCTGTTAGTGTCACAAATGCATCAATAAAAACATTTTAAAATAAACTCAATTTTACATTTATAAAAATATACAAAGTCCTTTATAATAGTAATGATACAAAGCATTGTATCATTACATAAACAAATACCAGCACCAACATCACCAAAGTTATCTGTGAAAAACACTTTTGAATTTTCTGGAAACGTGCTTTTTTTTTTTTTTTTAAGTGCAAGTGGTCCCTAAGGGTCACCAGGACAGGACTGCATTCCACACTTCCCTTTTTTGCACCACCCCCCCAACCCCACACCGACTGTTGTCGTTGTCCTCATCTGTTGTATGGTGTTTAATGCATGTTTAAGAATTCGTACCTCAATAGCAAATATCCTTTGTAAACAATGGACAACTCTACTCCATTTGATTCATTTAATGAAAAGATAAAATCAAAGCTAGAAACAGTTACTTGTAGTTACAGGATTTTACCTTCTTATGAAATGTAATCTTAAACTGAAACAGAGCGTACTATTGGTTTTTAATGCTTCTTCAGCAGGACACCATGCACCCCTTGTGCCCCTCATCTTAAGAAACTACAACAAACCTCAGCCCCCAACCCTCCACCAAAGCTTCTTACAGCAACTATTTTCACATCCACCATGTGTGACTGTCTCCAGCTAACTATTCTTGGCCACACATGAAAGCAGTTTGTAATACTTTGAAGCACTTCTTTGAAGAAAAAAGTAAATTGCATGAAGTAGGAACCCTTTACAAAGCCGAGAAGAAATAGATTCCAAAGCAAAAGCCCTAGGTAGATGCCCCTCTATTCCCCAGGTGATATGATTATGCATGCCACAAGAGGAAAAGATGGACCTAATCAGAAACATATGAAGAAGCCTCCTCCAGGCTATTGCATGCAATCAGAAAATCAGTGTAATGAATAGGGGCTCTGCACTGGAAGCTAAACAGTAAAAAGTGGTCTCCAACTCTCAATGATATGGCCTTCTTTTCACTTACCGTGAGAAAGCGATTGAGATCTGGGAAATCGAAGACGCTGGCGATTTCAGATAAGATGTCCAGAGCCACCTCCCTGCGATGAGCCACTTCTTGCTTTTGCGTCTCGTTGCTCTGACCTGGGGTGCTGTTTAGTGCTGCCCTCTGACTGGAGTGAAGAGATTCTACTAGAAACTAAAATGGAAGACTTTTAGTGTGATTGTTCTTAGACAGATATTTTAACCTATTCTGGCTCAAAAAGAGCTAGTATGGCTGAGCATTCAAGGTAACACTCCAGAATGTGAAGGATGCTTTAAAGGTATAGCCCACACTTTTGATGAAACACATAATAAGGGAAGGTCCACACAATATATCTATAAATAAATATATTCTTTGTAATAAGGTTGTGCAAAATAATAACTACAAATACTACTTGTAAGAGTAACTTTTAGAAATCTAGAAACTACACAGAAAACGTGTCCACAGAAGGACATATTAATGTTCATAAAGTCCAAATTGACTTTCAATGAAGCCCATAGGCCCCAAGAATTACACTAACTATGTGAATTGCACAAAGGGCTATTCATTGCCTTCGGACCCAATAGTACTGAAAAAGGCCTCTCCAAAGCCTCCATCTCCAGATGGCTGTCAGCATGCATTGCTTTTTTCCATCACCAGGCTAGAAGCCCACTTCCTGTTCAGCCAAAAGCACATTCCACAATCGCTGCCACTTCTACTACAGCTCTCTTAACCAGAGTGCTGCTGTTGCACAATTGTGGAGTGGTGACGTGGAGGTCTCTGCATACTTTCAACCAGATTATTCTGCATCGACAAAAAGATGGCAGCGGAATCCAAATTCAGACAGGCAATCTTCTGAAGGCTGTAACTCTGAGGTGAGCTAAATTCCTCCTCCCGGTCAATAAGCGTTTGACTACTTTATAATCTGGGAAAGAACCAATGCTGGAGAAGAATTAAGTAACTTACCTGTAACTCCTGTTCTTCAGCACTGGTATCTTTCACAGATTCACATGTGACCCTTCCGCCTGTCCCTCATGAGACTCAGCTTTGCACTTTTACATGCATTACAATATTCTGAAAAGGGCCTCCAGAGGTGGAGCTAGCAGAGGTACATTGGCTAAATGTAAACTACCCAAAGATGAGTCTAATACAACACTAATGTGGGTGTAGTTTCTTGTATTTCCATTGAAAATGCATTATTACCAAGTAATCCAAGCTTTATGCCAGGGAGTATTCAACAGCATGTGAATCTATGCAAGACCCAATGCTGGAGAAATGAGATGAGATGAAAAACAGTTGTTTCAAAGGCTTCTTGTCAGAGGAAGTACTATAGCGGCATAGTCAAATTAGCAGGGATCACAAGTTGTGGTTGTGCAGCAGGCCACACCACTGGAGATCTCCATGCTGGGAGGACAGACTGTTTAATCATCAAAGAAAGCAGGCAGCAGTAGCAGGTTTCCTCAAGGATGCAGTGGGCTAAATCAGTAGTCAAGCAGCACAAGCAAGCTCTGGATGTCAGCAGAGCACAAATATGGAGGAAGAGTAAGGTCTAACTAACCTTTAATCACACACTAGTGCACCAGTCAATGTATTGGCCACATCCAAACAGTGCTGGATGCCACACACACGTTTGTGGACACCTTCTCAGGACAAATTCAAGGGGTGTAGATTTCAAGAGGATGTCAGACAGTCTCACAACCACTCAAACCCGTTTGTGAGCTCCTGGTTGGAGCTCGCATCAGAAATGACCCAAAATGGTTATTCCCAGTCTCCACCCGATCACACTAAACCTACAAAATACAGTTTCCTGACTAGTGCATTTAAAACTGATACAGACTCCATCCTGAGAGCTAAAACCACTACAACTTGCAGTCATAATTTTAGGGTTCACTGCCACAACCCAGAACCAGAATAATTGTATGGAAAAGATTACTTGCCCAGATAGACTCGGGAACGGCTTTGTGGCAAAGTTCTCCTTTGAGGGGAGAGGGATCTGGTGGGGAGGCATAAGAATATACAAAGTGCCAGAAACATAAAAAAGCCATGTCCATAGATAGATCCGGGGGGAACTTGGTATGGAAAAAATAACCAAGGCATCACAAAAAACAAATCAAGCAAAAAGTCAAAATGACTCAAAAAGATGTCCGAAAGGAATGTTCTTCATAACTCATACGTCATTCCCCAAAGATTTAGGTGCATGTGCAAAAGGCAATATTTTCCAAAATTATAAATCATCCACCGCTTAATGTTACAACTTCTCTTTTAAAATTGTAATGCCCTCATTGTTTTTCGTTATGAATAGCATTTTAGCCCACCACCGAAGGGCATACAAATGTCCCCTTTTCCTCTCACCCGAGAGAGCGGCAATGTGCTGGAAAAGATGGCCATATCAGCATTACTGCCACTCTTCCCCTCTACTGCCTAAAATGGGGCCCCTAACATGAACGACTTACAGTGCGTCAAATCAGTCATTGCCCCCTTCCCCAGTTTTGTAGAAAAGCCTGTTGAATATGTAGATTAGAGCTGCTGTTGGACAGGACAGAACATTTTAGACAGTTAGGAAAGGTGCCATTTGTGCAGCTTTCCTTCCATAGACTTCAGTGGGACAGCCTATCTTTGTGCTATTGTCTACATTTTGACCAGACTTTTTGGGGGCAAGTAAAGCACTCCGATGTACTTACATTGCATTTGCTCATATTTTATGGGGTGACTGATCAGTTCCTAAGGCTATAAGGCTGGAAAACCGAGTCTCTTTTAGTGCAATTCTTGTTATTTTTAAACTGTGCACATCACCTTACTGTGAAGTGGGGATGGGATATGCTGTGTCCCTATAACCTTTTCATTTTCGACTTTATTATTGCAGACATTATGTATCCAGGTTGGGCTCATGCAGCAGATATTTATCTACCATGTTTTTACTTTTTATTTCTGCACTTTTTCATTTTTTCACACAATGCCATTTAGAGTACAATATACTGTAAAATGGCAGTTCCACAGTGCCCTGCAGTTTAATCCTTTGTGAACCAAGAGAACCTCTGCAGGGACTGCTCCATTGTTCTAAGCACACAGATAACCTGTCGCCCCTGATCGTGTTGACTCCCGCTGCAACTCGCCTTCTTCGTGTCGTAGAGGTTTCCTGAGACCACCTGCTCCATTGTGGTCTTCATCCTATTATTCCAAGGGTGTCCAGTTGTCCAGTCTCAGAACCCTGAGTAGACAGACAGAACCCAAACGCTAAAAGTAACTGCTACACCAGCGGCTCCCGGGCTTCCATCGACCTGACCAAGCCTAGAAGTAAGCTGGCCCAGTGGATTCAGAAACTACTGAATTGGTTGCTGAAGAAATCGTATTAATCGGGCTGTTTGCATACATATTCTTACCCCCCGCCAAAGGTTTGTATGGGCATCAAGACCTAACCCTATCTCTCCCTTGCCGGGCTAAGTTCGGTGGTGGCCTTGTCAAGGATTCCATCCCTGGGCTTCCCCTAGAGTGGTAGAATTGGGAAAGGAACTTGTGCAAACTTTACTTACCTTGCTTTCCAAATTCTGGAACTCTTACTTGCAACCTCTAAGAATCCACCCCCAATCCTTTGTCTGCCTTCTGATTTCATGTTCCAGTTTTCTTTCATCATTACTCGCCCTTCCTACTTAACGCCTGTTCCTTAGTTTCTTGATCGCTGTTCTCTTACTTACCATTGAACTGGCTGGAATCGCTTCTACACCTGGTTGCTGGAGTTTCTTCCTGACCACTTGGTTTTTGTTCCGCTGGCTTTTCCCCTCAGTTTCGGGTTTTCTTCTGAACTCCACCGTGCTTTGCCTGTATATTAAGGTGGGCTAGCAAGGTGACGGCTGTACAGGATCGTCCCTACCTATACTCCAACCGCATACACTTAAGAAAGAAGGGATTGAAGTCTGCTGAAAAGCCTGCTGCCAAGGTAACTGATCAGTTGGATAGAAGTGTTCGTGATAGCATGTCAATCTTGATACTGAACATTGTGGTGGCCCTAGTTGCCCAGGCTTTCTAATTCAAAAGAGTCCCAGATGTCTGTGGCTATGGACAACAATATTTCTTATGCTCCAACTTTGTCTGAAGTGTGTACCTGTTTTGTGCTAAGTACTTTTTTGAGTATTATCACTTGTAATGATGTGAATTGCATTTCTCTGTATGTCACGGCATGATGTATATTTGAGTATTTGAGGCTGCACTCAACATACTGCAGCCAAAAGCTACTGATTTGTCAATGCTTGATGAATTGTCTGGCAGAGATCCTCCCAAAGTGCTGCTACTGCAAGCATTTCAAATATAGTTTTAAATCAAGGGTTTGTAAAAACCTAATTTATATATCTCAAATAGTATGACCAGACCCTGCCACTCTGCTGCCCCACCAACCACCTATTCCACCAGTCCTCCTTAGGCGTCCTCAGCAAGGACAAAAAAAAAACTCTACGACCTTCCCTGTTCGGGCCTGATCGGTCCAAAGGACAGTTATTCAGCCTCGCCCACACCAGCTAGACATCACCATTCATCTCCTACCACAGCCTATCCTCATCAAGTTGTGCACAGCCAAACGCCAAAGGCTACCCCGTACTGCTACCTTGACATACCTCAACAACCCCTATGACTATCTACAACATGCTCCAACTACTCACACTCGCCCTTTTATATCAATTAACAACTGCTCTTCAGTTGCTTGCACCAACATTTCTAGCCTCATATCCTACAACGATCACAAATTCCTTTTTATAACTGAAACCCGGTTCATACCCATCTCATCTCACATCTTCAGCACCCCTTCAGCGTATCCAACATACTAACCACATAACGAAATTCAGAGGTGGGGTAGCAGTCGGCCATAACATCGACTGGCCCTCTATGGTAATCCTGAAAGTCACAAACTGTTCTTTCAAATCCCTCAAGTGCATGTTGAGCTTGAGGCACAATGATTTGGTCACCTTTCACCTCATCGACAGGCTACCTCAGAGGAGTGGCGACTTTAACATCTCTCCTTGGTAATAATTTCATTCTCTAAAAACATAATTCTCTTTTATTTCAATGTCTCAGAGTCTTAACCAGCAACACATCCTGGTAACTCAATACTCTTTCTGACCAAATCCCAGGACTGCAAAGAAATCCTACTCTTCCGCACACACGTCAAAGGCCATACACTTCTCCTGGTCAGTGCCTCCTCCCGCTTATTTACAGCATTGACCCTAATGACCATACCAACCATGCCATCCCTCTACTCTTATCGCAAAATCCACTGCACATTTGAGGCCAGGCTAAAACTCCCAGTTTCCAAAAACGTCCCAGTAGGTACCCTAGAGGCAACCTTCATGACATTCCTCATCGCAGTGGATGCCACAGCCCTTTTGAAATCAATGACTCCGGTAAGGAGGTAGTCGATGCCCACCCACCCCTAAAGGCTACCTATGACAAAGCCAAAGCACCCAACCTGTGGTACACACCCAAGCATGCTTCTGATAAATGCTCAATCAGATCTTTGGAAAGTCGTGGCTCACAAACGGCAGCTTGCATGATCTGCTGGAGGATCTGACCTCCCTCAACACAGACACGTGAGCTCCAAGACTAAGACTGATAACTACAACTACATAATCGAGGAAGCCTCTAATGGGAGTGAAGTCTTATTCAAATTAGTCTAGCTCGGCACCAAGCCCACACCCAACCCTGTGGCGCCGCTTCACAACTTGAAATGTGGCAGAATCAGTACCTTCTTCATACACAAATGATCAAAATCAGACCTTTCATCGGCACCTCCAAGTTGGACAAAGATCCGCTTTCCAAACCCTCCCGCACCATCTCTGCTTGGACCAACCTTCCACCCCTCTTCACATGCCCATCTCAAACGTACCGCTTACATGGACAATGCGGTCCCAGCCTCTATTATCAAAATGTTCACCACCCCAGCACTAAGTGCGCTCTTCGGCATTGTGCAATTATTGTTCAATGAGGGCTTATTACTAGAAGAACTCAAGACAGGTCTCATACAACCCTTCTTAAAGATCAACTTTGAAAGACTGCATGCCCTTTCCCACAAGATACACAAAAAGAAAATTGTGAAATGGTTTTTGGTACTTTGATGACATCATCCTAATTTGGTCAGGGACAGAAGAAGAATTGGATGAGTTTAACAGATAACTCAACGCAAGCACCTTTGGCATCCATCTAACATGTAAATACAGCAATACAACAATTGAATTGCTGGACATTCACATATATGTAATTGAAGGTAATCTGGATACTCAGACCTTTAGCAAATGCACTGAGGTCAACTCAATACTCCACGCAAGCAGATGTCGCAAGAAGAGTGTGATTCTAAATATCCCTAAGGGAGAATTCATAAGAGCGCGATGCAATTGAAAGAATGAGCCTTTGAGAAGGAATGTGAATTACTGAAAGATTCATGTCCAGAGGTTATCCTACTGATATTGTTTCTAAGGCTGAACACGATATCAATAGAAATTGACAGTGACCCTTTTGACAGCTAGGGTTAGAACCAAGAACACTGATGAGAATACAACAAGATTTGTCACTAAATATAGTCAAGACAGCTACAGGCTACAAAAAGCAATCAAGAGGCACTGGCACATACTCCGGATAGACTGCGATCAAAACATGGGTCCCAGAGGTGGCACTTTTTTCTTTAAAGAAAATCAACCACACTTAAGAAAATGCTAAGCCCCTCATTCCTGGCACCTACACCCATAGCGCGAGCCAACAGGCTGCAGTCAGAACTAAAGGATTCCATAAATTTGGGACTTGTACTACTATGTGTCCATACGCTCATTCCACCAACATGATTGACTTTGGCATCATCAACCAGCACACAATCATACATCTTATAAACTGCTGCTTTAAATTTGTGGTGTATGTGTTTGTGGGCTCAAATATATAGGCAGCACCATCAGAGAGCTACGTACCAGGATCAGAGAGCACCTCAATCTATCGGGATCACAAGACACCAAGTATCCCCTTGCCCAGCACTGGCATACCCGGCTTCTCATCTATTGACATTGTGCCGCCAAGGGCAAGAGGAGGTGACCGAGAACTACAACTACAGCAGCAAGAAGGATATGTAAACACAGACTAGTGAGCACTGGCCTGCACACGGAGCACGAATTCAATGTGTTTTTATGAACTCAGTCTCCCTTGCTTATTGTCAAACTGCAACCATTATATGTCCTTGTACTCATAAAGTGAAGTATGTTCCAACACTATTGGGGTTGTCCCCTCCAACCTGAGTGGCATTATGTACCCACATTGCTTTTAGAATGAAGTATATGCACCGGCCAACCTGGCCCTTTGTCATAACTACGACATCAAGCGCAGTAAGGCTATGGAATACTCTAGCACACTGAGCATTGACTCTAAAGGAATAAGGGGGTGCACACAGGTCCCTCTATAGGTTCCAGAATAGCCGCTTGCCCCCCCCATTTTCTTGAATAATTAGCCCTAGGAGATACTCTACGTCAACGGCTGGCTTCATCATCTGAACACAATTCTTTTTTTTTTAAAATACTAACAATAATACACAAATCGGAGTACCGTGCAGAGTACCAGTCTGCACCGGAGGAGAAGGACGTGTTTCTCTGAGCTGCTGCTTCTGCTTTTTTTACCTGTTTCTTTAAGAAAAACAGGCTCTACTGGCTATAAAACTCTTCCTCAGCGCGGAGCGCGCGCGGAGTACCGTGCAGAGTACCAGTCTGCACCAGTCCGCACTGGTCGCTGGTCCACGAGCTTCAACATCGTCAACTTGCTGTCAACCTGCTGGCCACCGTCCTATTCAGGGAGCAACCTGATTACGAGGTGAGAGAGGCGGCGCTAGCGCTATAACTTGCGTTTATTATGGAGGACGATCTTGACTCACGCAAACTACGCAGCCATGTGAAAAGAAATCCCCTGGTCACACTCAACTCTCCCTCTGCACTGAGCCTTTGCCCCACACTTAGGACAGTGAGTCCGCCAGTGAGTCCGCCTGATGCCTTTTTGAACTGTCAACTCCTCAACTCATCCAAAGACTCCCGGGCTCTCTCCTCCCTTGCCAGGGCGCCCGGGCGGCATGACTCGGAGGATGGGGGACGCATACCGTCACAACCAGCCCAGTTGGCGCCTCATGCCAATGCCCCCCGCCCCGGTACTGCCTCGGCGAGTGACCATACCGTCGAGCGGATCGGAGGATCCCTCACGGCAGGTCTGAGGGCGGGGTCCGTGGCAGAAGACGCCGATTTGATATCCCCAGCGGAACTGCTCGGCACAGCTGGGGGCCACATCGGCGTGACACTCCACCTGCAGTCCGCCTCCACCAACCGGCTGTTACTTCAAGCGAATGCACAGGCACAGTTAGAAGTGGATTCCACACTGACGACCAAGACCTGTAACCAGGACCAGGAAAACTGCCCCAAACACGCCTTCGCAACCGAACTACAGGAAGGCCAAACGAGATCAATGTCACAACAAACCACATTGGCTTTGGTGCATAACGACTTGCAGGAGGGAGGGCTGCTCAAGTGGCCAAAGTAGCGTTTCTAGCTCTATCCACTCCCCTTCCAATTCCATCGAAGACATCTGTTAAGCCAAACTTGCCTCCGTCTGCTGCACCGGTGTCCCGGGCCCTGGATCCGGTACAAGAGGAGACCGAGGACCTGGACCTAGATCGAGATGCCCACATTCACAACGTCAGTTCCACATCAAACTCGGACCATGACGGCGATCATCAGCCTAAGGCATCTACCCTGAACATCAAAGTGAACACAGGGAATTGTAAGAAAAGAACCCAATATTCCAAAAGAGGGAAGTCCAAATCCAAACTTCACCCAGCCCATTGTTCTGCGGATAAAACCACTGTTCAAAAAAAAAAGAGCCGAAAATAAAAGAAATCAAATTAGGCAAAGGTTCGGCCTCACTATCGCCTCTCAAAAAACGGTCTATTGGGAAACGCCTGCTTCCCAACCCGCTCCTCTCCAACGCTCTCATGAACTTCTTTAAATTACAAGGAAAGCGTAAACTATCTAACGATTCTGAACTTTCAGACGCTGAAATTCTAGAGGCACTGGATGAGACTCCACCCTCGGCCAAATGCAGGAAAACATTACTGTCTCAATCACCAAACAGGAATGCAATGTCCCCAGAACTCCCTCACCGGCAGCCAGCTGAGGAAATCACCACACCTTCACTTCCTGAGAATCAATCTGTCCCCAATATGTCCCCAGAACTCCCTTATCGGCAGCCTGTTGAGGAAATCAGCACACCCCCACTTCCTGGAAATCAATCTGACCCAACGGACAAGATAGGCGACTTGCCAGGCCAACAATAACAAGAAATATGTACCGACATATTTTTCACTGCTCAACCTGAACTTCCAATAATGACCACTGCGGAGCAATTACAGCCTAAAGGGGGCGGGACCAACTCACAAGTCAACGAGACTCGTAGTCAACACCAAACAGCCCAAGTTTTGACATCGTCAAACCCAGAGGCTCTGGCAACTAGAACCACAAGGGATTCTTCGCTAACAGAAGCGCGAACGCACCAGCAGGGAATGCTGGATATTCTGGACTTACTACAGCCCAAAGCATACCCGGCCAACAAAAGTTTGAGCCCTCAACCTTGGACTAAAGCCCACGTGGCCACACCTAACGCCCGGCCTTCCCTTCAACTCTATCCAACTGCTCCAGTACTACAATCAGTCACAAGCCACGAACCATGGAACTCTTCGCCAAGGACCTTCAATCTCCCAGAGGCAGGGTGCTCTCTACCTGAACGGCGGCATTCAATTTCAAGCTTCCTACAATCAGACAGTAGAGACTCTCCAACAAAAAAGGGAAGTCAAACTGTGTTTAAAAAATCGTCACTAAAGGACTCGCCGAACCATAAGCGAGACATGACTACGATAATGTCAGCCATTACAATTGCTATGGCCCCATTTTGCAAACTCTACGAGGCCATAGGCGACGCCTCGAGAGATAACACAGCAACTTTGGCAATTATTCAATCAAAGCTGTCATATCTGGAAGGTTTCATAACGGCCATCGACTTGAAATACGATATTGCAGAAACACATAAATTCAGATCCAATCTCGAGCCAGCTTATGGTACGGCTGCCACAAGCCCAGACCCCGTGCCATTGGGGCGGCAAGAATCCAAATCAACACAGACGGCGAGTGCAAAAGGGAACGAGGAGCTTGCTCCCATTTTCCAATACAAAATGAATCTTGTACCAACCTTAAATAGACCATGCACGAAGAGCACTACCACGATTGCCAATAACGCTGGCCATTCGCAAAAGCCGGAGCCAGAGAAAAAAGCTCTTAACTAGCTGAAAAAGAGCGACCAAATCCTTCAAATAGACATTACTGCAATGCAGGCGACACTCCGTCCACACTGAAAACTACCTCAAGGAAGGACACCGCCACTTCAGCCCCAGCGTCCATGTCTGCTGCCCACCCGATAGATCTAACCCTTTCCCCCAAAAGCACAAACGATCCTAGCCTCGATACCAACGCTCCTCAGCATTTGGACCGAGTCAGCCACACGGATCTGAGGCACAGGCAGGATAGCGCAAACACAGAACCACGGCTGAAAATAACTTCTCCGGAGAAGCCAGCACCTCAACATCTCGCAAAAACTCGAAAAGGAGAAGGGCTCTCACATCAGCAACCCACACTGGACGATGATTCTTCGTCGCCAACAAGATCTTTACTAGCACCCAAATGACAAACGACTTCTCCAATTGAATCTGCCCATGGAAACCGGCCGGCACAATATCTGCCACTCTCCCGAGCTCCAGGAAAAATAAAAGCTCCTGGCAGAAATGGGGAAAACACTCAAATATTCAAAATTGAACAGATCTCAAATAGAGATAAATATATGGTGCTCAATCGAAGAACGGTGCTACAAATTACAGCATCCACCTCTGAGCTAAAGACCTTGAGAACAGATGACTTTGAACTAATCGAACCTTATCATAAAGATAATAAGGCGAAAGCATATCTGCACATTAAACCAGACGCAATCCAACACCTAACTCGGAGAGCTGAATCCGAACTAAAATCAGCCGGTTTTCTCCTATCGGAGATAAAAAGCTCAGCTTCATCAACAAATAAAGGCACTGAGGGCGATCACTCATGCACTATAACAAAAGATAAACGAACTTCACCAGATCACCAATACACTCGCAGAGAGGAGCTAAAAGCCCATTTCAGGGTGAGTCCTGACAGGGGAAGGGCACGTCGTGAGGAAGTACGAAGAATACCGAGCCAAACGGAGTCGCAGTCCCACAAGAGGAGACCAGACACGAACGATCGTCGCAAATACTCGGCTGACGAACCAGAGGTCTTTTTACCGCGAGGTCCTCATAATAGATCCAGGTATAGCCCGTCGGTCCACTCTACCTCAAGACACTACGGGCAGCAAAGAAGCGAAAGGAAACGAGACAACTCCCACCCACGAAGAAGACTTAACAGCTACACAAATAGCATGAATCAACTGCCAGCTACCGGATCTCTGGCTGCTCCGGTTAATCTCAACAAAGACCCGTCTTCAACTGGCCCATGGCACTGGCTAAAAGGAGCCCTTTCCACGAGCAGGAGTAAATAGCAATCGTCTAACGGAGCCAGACCTCCATCTCTCAAAAAGTCGTTGTCACTAGCCTCATGGAACACCAGAGGGCATGCCCACTTAACGGATCCCAACAGTGAAGACTTGAGCCGCTTTGATATTCTATGTCTGCAAGAGACGTGGCTCCTAGAGAAACCATCCATGGATGGATTTGAGATTGAGACTGCCCCGGCGGTTAGGGGCCTTCTAGGGCGCCCCTCGGCAGGCCTACTCATCGCCGTGAAAACAATTTAAGGATTGCCAGTACCATTGTGAGATCCTACAGGCTACTGGCATCTGTCATCTGCCATCGAATGGACACACCTTATGGAACCATCAAACCAATGGTCGGTGACCAACTTGGCAATCGTAACTGTATACTGGAACCCGCAAAGGACGTCGCCTACAGCCTTCTGCCAATCCATGGTTGAAACTATCGACACAATTGTTATCGAGTGGAAAATTGACCATTTCATAATTTGTGGAGACTTGAACGCCAATTGTCCCCATCCAAAAGGAGCTTTGCCGAAACCAGCAGCTGCTGTATCAACGGAAATGAGAGGAGAGGCCTGGATGAAACTGATGTCGGCCAGGAACATACATAAACGCGGCATGGACCAAAGACTGGCTCACCCTTACCTGGTCCTCCACTGCTCAAGAAAACCCCTCCTATACATTGTCAGTGGAAGCAAATCCCCAGCATATGCGCCTTCGCCTGACGGCTGCCAGCGTCAGAGCGATGACTCGACAATATATCACCAGTGAGGACGATATTACACCGGACGACCTACTCCGGAGACCCAACTACATCCCCCTTCTAACTAAATACAAGTCTAGCCAGAAGAAGGGTCAGAAGCCTAACGGTACTTTCAACCACCCCTATGACAAAGTCATAGCAGAAAAGAAGAAGGATCTGAGAAAAATGAAGTGTACTGCCAAAGCCGAGAACACCATTCTGGGCTGGGAAATGTGGGCAAAAGAAAAGAAAAGCTATAAATCATGGATAAGACTACGGAGGGCCACATTATACCAAATCGACGCAGAAAACATGATGAGAACGCTGGCATCGAAAAAATCTGATGACTTCTGGGCCCTGATCAACACCTCGCAAGGCGACAAGAGCCAACATGATCAATGCCGTTCAGGCAGCCACCTGGGTTGATTTCTTCACTAAGCTCTTCGCTACTCCATCTACAACTGAAACCCCAGACCCAGAACCGAACCAAAGCCCATGGGTTGATGTCTCGAAAAAAGCTGACATCTTTGACTGTATTCAAAAGCTCAAAACATCGAGAGCTCCAGGACCTGATGGGCTTACGAATACGGACTTAAAAAAACATACTGCTGAGTGGACAGATTTTATCAGTCTCCTGTTCGCGCATTGCAGAGCAACCAGACTGATACGATCGTCATGGACGGAAGCCGTTGTGATCCCGATCTTCAAAAAGGGAAGCAGAGACGATCCTGCCAACTATAGGCCAATAGCCCTACTAGATATCATGGGTAAACTGTTCGCTACGCTTCTTCTCGACCACTTTCGGCGCTGGGCCAAAACCGCACCTTGTGAAGACCGATTCCAGACGGGCTTCAAGAAGAACGGCGGGACGGGAGTGAACATCCTCATTCTCAGCATTATTAAGGCCAAGATAAAGCGGGGGGCACCAACTACCTACGTAGCCTTTATAGACCCGTCGCAGGCTTTCGACAGAGTCGACAGAACGCGTCTATGGAAAAAGCTACAGGGATGGAGCTACCCAGATAACATCCTTCAACCGATCATAGCTCTCCATTCTAAGACCACTCTATGTGTCCGCTTGAACAAACAAGGCTCTCTTACAAATGCAATTCCTGCAGAAAGAGGAGTGAAACAGGGCTGCCCGTTGGCGCCTGCACTCTTCGTAGCTTTTCTGGGAGACATCCAAGAATCCGAAACAACGGTTCGCAGCTTTCCGCCAAAGCTGGGCAGCACCGTGCTGTCCCGGATCCTCTACGCTGACGACATGATCCTCTTGGACCAGACGCAAATAGGTCTTCAACGCCAACGCGACAACTTGGCAGTCTACATGGCCGTCAACAACCTCGCGATAAACAACGCTAAGACAAAAATTATGATCTTTGCCAACAATCCAAGAGCAAAAAAAACACTGTATTCTTGGTCAGTGAACAATTGCCGTATTGAAGTTGTTCCCCATTTTAAATACTTGGGAACTTACATCGATGGGTCATCCAAGGAAACTAAAATGCAACTGCATCTTTGGGAGAAAGCGAAAAATCTAACCTCGCAAATGAAGATGATCGATCGCAAGTTTGGCAAATTTTCCTGGAATCCCACAATCAACTTCTATAAGGGGAAAGTAGTCCCGGCACTCACATATGGTATGGAGGCCACGATCAACATGCCCAGCTCAATTTGGCCTAAGCTAGAGGGCTACATTTGGAAAACAACTTTGGGTCTCCCGAACTCTATTCCTATCGCAGCCATCAGAAGAGAGTTGGGATTACTCTCGCTGGAAGCAACGGTCGCCGTCGCCTCTCTGGCTATCTTCAGAAAGACTCTCATTCAAAACGGACTCCCAATTTTCAATATTATCAATAAGGAGCTGGAATCGACAAAATGCTCGGAGATCAAGAAGTGGATCTCCTGTCAAGAAAAAAATCGACATGAAGTGGCTTGCCCTACAGAGGACCTGAAAAACAACCCACAAAGAGTGTCACAAAAATTGAAAAACCAAGACTGGATCTCTACAGGTGAGCAAGCCAGAGCGATCAAATTTTTAAATCACCTGCCACCGACATACAACAGGCTCAAATCACCTCTGGCCTACTGTGAAAAATTTCCAAACAAAAAGCTACAAACTTTCTTCCTAAGAGCAAGACTGAACCTGCTCCATACAAGAGAAATCATGAGGCTAAGAAACCAGGTGTAACGCTCACCTGATTCCCGTAGAGGCGCCGGTCTTGACTGGGCGTATACCGTATCTTCAAAGGTGATGTGTAACACACGGCTGGCTCTTTGGGCTGGACCTCTGTGCACTGTATGTCTGACTCGAAGGGTAAGATGTCTGCAGATAGAAAATATGGGATTAAGGAACTGGGTTATTGAATGTCTCTCTCTTCTTCCCTTTCTCTTCTCCTGTAGAACCCCAAAGGTTAAGGCTCTCACCTTAGGTAAGTGAACGCCGTGCTCTCCATCTGCCTCGGGGCAGGGTGCTGTAACCAGTTTCTTCAATGGATAAGGGGAGCAGGCCTCTTGACTTCAGAGGACTGCTGTCCGTCGTTTACTGCACGAACGGTAAGTTTCGAGTAATTCTAATGTCTTTAAAGTCTTTAGTAATGATGTTTCTTGTTTTGCAGGGTTCCGGCGATGGCGGATGACGGGCTGAAGTGAGTTGAAGATGGAGCCAGTGTGATGAATAGAAGCGCCTGGAAGCACGTAAGTAAGCGCTTGTTGCCTGCTTCACGATGCGCTCTAACTGTCTTTTTATTTTGCAGGTACAAGTTCGGAGCGGCTGCAGGGTGCCGGAATACCCACTGGGTTAGATGTGGAAAGGAGTAATGGCACGTGAGTATTAAAGTTCCCCAATGTCTTTAAACGCACCTTGTTTTGTCTTTCATATGCGGGATGCAGCGCCGAAGGCCTCCGGAGCGTGCGAAGAGTTGGTAAGCTTTTGTCTTTCAGATGCCGGAATGCAGTGTGAAGACCTCCGGAGCGCACGAAGAGTAGGTAAGCCTTTGTCTTTCAGATGCCGGAATGCAGCGCGAGGCGTTGGTGACAGCCGATGGACCAGGTAAGTGAAGAGCTGTCACTGAAGACCGTAATGCTAACCTGTTCTTTCTTGTCTTTATAGGTGTTGCTGAAGACTGGATTCAGGATGGTAAGCCTTTTTCCTTAGGCCCAGGATCAGATGCAGAAGACACGATGAGCGTTCTGCTGCAGAGGATGCAGAATAACGCAAAGCAAGATTCATCCATCGGGTGTGGTTTAAATAGCCTCCTGTAGTGCTTAGGTGTCTCCTTCCACAGCCACGCCTAGGTAAGAAAAGAGTTCCTGCTTTCCAGAAGAGTTCCAGTGTTCTGAATCTAGGGAGTGGCTCCTGCCCCACCCAACAGGAAAAGTAGTTCCAAACAGAAGAGGATCAGAGGCTCAACTGGCAGGCAAGTAAGCAGCATGGTCTGCTGCAGGTAAGTCCACCCAAGCATTATGAGCCCGGTGCTTCCAGCGCTGGGACTGGGCATATTTATGAGCCTGGTGCCACTGGCGCCAGGACTGGGTCCAAAAGGTCCCAATTGGGACTGGTTGGCACTCGGAACCTGGGTTATGGATCTGCTTCCAAGGGAGTTGGGAAAACCCTGACCTTTTGGAAGCAGAGATCATGACACCAGGCCGCGGTAACCACGTGCAGGTTGTGTCAGGTTGAGGGTGTTACGGAGTCAATTCGTCATCTCCTACTAAACTGTCACATTCTCAAAGCTGAACGCCTGGCTTACTTGGAACCCCTATGGGGCAACTCTGTTCTGGTGGAAGAAGACATATGGTGGTGCCGCCTCATCTCGGGTGAAAAAACACGCTGGGCTGTAGCTACCTCCAAACTCTTGGAAGTGGCCTTTACAAAAATAAATGCTAAAGAGCATGCTTATCCAGCGGATCACATCTCGGCCCTCCCGACTATGCAAGAAATATCCGAGATGTAAAGATGACAAGTCACACACTTAGACCCTCTGGACCTCAACAGTACGACTTAAACGCAATCAACTTCGAACACTCTGTTAATGATTGCACGAACTACCTTACTTGCAAGATAGTAGCAGTATACGTGGTGAGCTCTGCGTTGACTCATCCTTGTAAAAATCATTTCCTTTGATCATACACAAGTAATAAAAAAAAAAAAAATACACAAATCAACACAATCACCCCCCCTACATTCTCCCCCCCAACCATTTTTCTCCAATCCCCCCTCCTTCGCCCACCCTGGTCAGCTACTACTTTAATACAAACATAGCTGATAACCCAGATAGTGAAGATTCTAATTAAACAAGTCCAAAATCCGTATTCTTTGTTTTCATGATAGTAATTGTGCAAAAAGTCCAATGCAAGTTCCCAATCTTTCTTAAATTTCTTCAGTTCCCCCTGCACCACATAAGTGACCCATGTCAGGTCTGGGCTAACTAGGAGATATGCAGTAATATTAGATTTAGTAAACTGGTAGGCAATTCGGTAAGGTTTGGTTAATTTGTCTACTCTTCTTGGGTTGGGCCCTTAACTATTAACTGCAGAGTGATGTTTACCCAATGCATCATGGTAGAGATGTATCCAGTTGCTGATTGGTCCAAATGGACAGAGCTATTCATGATTGGTTAATTTTGAGACATAGGAGGAATACTAGTTTCTCAAGCTGCCTTCCATCTTCCTTCCTCAAGTGGGAAGGTCCTGTGAGTAGTAGCTCCTAATTTGGTGGCCATTCTCCTGTGAGTATTAGCTCCTAATTTGGAGGCCATTCTTCTGAAAACAGAAGTTCAGTCAGGTAACCGGTTCAACAGGAGAATAATCTGCGGGGGACAAGACAAGCAGAGATTCTGGTGGGAGTGCTGCTCTCTTTTCCATTTGAGAAATCTAGTCAGAAAATACAGTAGATGGTTTTTTTTCCAGGCGCAAGTTTAAAACAACGGTATTACCCAAATTGACCTTTTACAATTGACCGAATTAAAGTGGTCCTAATTGACCTTCTGCACAATTGACCTTTATATTATTTTAGTTATTTTATATATGTATCGGGTTGGTTTTGGATTCTAAATAATATAAGGGGATTGGGTGGGGGGTTGTGGGGGATTTTGGATTGGGTGGAGGGTTACGGGGGGGGTTTCCCCCCGCATATATGTCCTAAATTACCTTCTGAATTAGGTCAATTCTCCTGAGGTCAATTCTCGCGAGGTCAATTGTGAAAAGGTCAATTAGTATACAACCAAAACAACAACTATTTAGTTAGTTTAGGTATTTAGTTAGTTTAGTTGCTTTATAAGCTGTTTTCAAGTTGTTTTAATAACTGTGTACCAGATCAGCATAACAATCTCTGCCTGGCATTTGGATACGTACTAGAGTGCTCAATTGCGTCTAACTCCCTCCCAAAATAGAGGGTTTCCAAGTGTTTCAAAGGATCAGTGTCCTCTTCATGCAGCATAGATTAGTGTTCAGACCCCTAAAGGAAAATCTCTGAGAAGTACCGCTAAAAAATGAATTTAAAGTTAAAACTGTCTCTCATTTGCTTGTGAACCTTGCAGAGAGGTTACGCTCATGTCAATTTTCATTTGTATGTGTTAAACTTTGTTTTATATTGCGTGTATATAGTTCTGAGAGAAACATTGCGCTGAAGACTTTCCGAGATAAGCGTCTCCATTTCAATTCATCTGCGCATGCGCACTTCTAACTTGGCTGCGCCTGAAGGGGAGCAGCGTTACTTGGGACATTTGCCGACTGAGTCTGCGCAACAGAGACTGTGGGTCTTTTGTTCCCGTGTGCATGTGCTCCCAAGAAACTTCAGAGTTTAAACAAGTGCAGAGTCAAACAAGACTTATCTGATAAGGTCTGCATAAGTAGTTACAAGCCATTTTCGATAATATCAATTCAGAGAAACAAAGGAAGTCAAAAGACTCAAATCTTAGTATCAAGCCAGGAAGAAGCAAATACAGTTTGTCATTTCTATTTTTAAAAAGAAGGCTATGTAGAGCTGTTGGGCTCATTCAAGCACAAATCAAATAACCTTTGCAAGATTTATTTTGAACATTATAATTCTCTGAAAAAACGATTGATTCAGAATAAACAGGATTTTCCAGAAACTTTATTGAGAAATAATCCTAGCATTTTATGGGATTCCTTCAGAGACACCTCCAGGCTTTTCGTGGAGGAAAAACAGGTATTGAAAGTTACTGAGTTGGGTAGAGGGTGTGAGTAAAGAGTTAAACTAATTCTATTATACTCTCATCCTCTGCAGATTCTCTAATGTCCAGTCAGAAGACAAAAATGTGTAATTTTGTTATTTTCTCCACTTCCCCTTTCCCACCTGCGGAAGAGTTGGGATTTCTGCTTTGGTTCTTTCAGTAGTTGACCAAACACTTGGGAGGGACTGTGGGGTTCAGCAGCTCCCGCGGATCAGGATATTCACAGGACCCGAGAACCCATTCCAAAGAGACATAATGCCAAATTTTCATTAGCCACTAGTGTTCTGTTGTGGCTACAGGTTGTTTCCATTTTAAGGTTATAAGAGAAACTGCGCACACAGACAGTATCATATATGCTTTCTTTTGTTTCTTTTCAGTTAATACCTTCAAAACATTATCCAAATCTAACATCCCTTCCCCTATGACCCTGCATACTTGAGAGTCGAAAATCTCTTTCATTGCTTCATTCACCTTTTCCCAGTAATCTTTGATTTTCGGGCATTGCCACCATATATGAACACATGTTTCATTTTCTTTACATCCCCACCAACATTTATCAGACACATTCTTATAATACTTATAAAGTTTCTCTGGTGTTAAGTGCCATTGTATCAGCATCTTCACCCACATTTCCTGTATTTGAAGTGCACGCATCAGTTTGGGGATTCCCTTCCAAACCATCAGCCACTGGGTCTCTGTCATAGAAACACCCATATCTTTCTCCCATAGTTTCATGTATCCCAATTCCATTTGACTCGAACTCTCATTAATTATCTTATACAAAGCCCAAACCATATGACAATCGCCTGAATTTGATGAAATATATTTCTCAAATGTGAATACGTCCCTCAGTACGTAACGCTTGTTGATCATTAAACAGTGGCGTAATTTCCTTTTCGTTCAACTTGAACGCCTGTTTGAATTGCAGGAATGATCTAATCTCCTGACCTTCAAGCATGTCACCCATCTTCAAGTATCCTGCTTCCTCCCAGTTCTGAAATGCTTTCGGTTCTAATCCCAGAGTAAAAGGAGAGGGAAACATAGTAACCTCCAATCGCTTCACCACAGTATCCCATACCTGCGCCACCAGGGCAGTTATATTACATTTATATATATTAATGGGTCTATCATGTTTCGGACACCATAGTACTTCCTGCAGGGGTTTACGAACTACTGCTCTGCCCATGTGTACCCAAATCTTTTCCAAGTCCCCTTTAAATCATTCCCTAATGATCCGCAATTGGGCAGCCTGGTAGTATAATTGCAGGTTTGGTACCCCCATCCACGCCTTTTGTACGGATGTCATCATTAGCTTCCATGAAACCCTGGATTTCTTGCCCTGACAAATATAGTCCTTCAGCATCTTATTTAGTGTCTTAAAGAATTTCAGGGGGACCTTTATCGGTAATGCCTGAAAAACATACAACACCTTTGGAAGAAACATAATTTTCATGACATGTATTCTTCCCATCCACAATATTGCCAAAGAATTATGTATTTTAAGCCACTGCCTTATTGACTCTAGGAGAGGAAGATAGTTTGTTTGATACATTGACTCCAAGGAATCTGTCAGTTGTATACCCAGATATCGCATTCCCTTTATCGAAGATAAAAATTGTTTTTCAAGGCCTTCCCTTTCTCCTGTTCCTTGCCCATCTTGAATTTTCATCATAATTGATTTTTGCATATTCATTTTTAAACCCGCCACCTCCCCAAATTGCGTCAATTCTGATGTTAAAGTTTCTAAAGAGGAAGGAGTATCAGTCAGTGTTAACAATAAGTCATCTGAAAAAGCCATTACTTTATGATCTTCTCCCCCAAATTGCATACCCTTAATATTCTCCCCATCCCTAATTCTAGACAGCAGTGGTTCCAGGTGTAATGCAAACAGTAACGAGATAAAGGACACACCTGTTTGGTCCCCTTAGTTACTCGAATCTCAATAGACAAGTCCCCATTAATAGCTAATCGTAGAAGCAGGGTTTTCTAATTTTTTGTTACAATTTGCAAAAACCCAGGTCCAAATCCCATATTTTCTATTGTTAAAAATAAAAAAGCCCATTCAACTCCATTGAATGCCTTCTCAGCATCTAGTGTTAATACGCCCACCGATAGTCTTGCCTTGTTCAGTTTCTCTACCCAGATGGCTTACACGTCTGGTGTTGTCAAAAGTTTGTCTACCCGGAATGAACCCAGATTGATCGGGGTGAATCAAACAGGGAAGTAGCCTTCCCAACATTATTGCTAAAATCTTTGTATATAGCTCAGCATCGATATTGATAAGAGCTATAGGACGGTAGGATCCAGATTGAGTCATATGTTTACCTGGCTTAGGGAAGAGTGCCACCTTTGCCTCTGCCATTGAGGGTGTAATATTGCCCTCCCCCCTAAATAAATTATTTAAAGACTGGGATCAATTCCTCAATATAAATTTTATAAAATATTGATGGTAAACCATCTGGACCTGGGGCCTTATGAAGGGGCAATTACTTAATCACTTCCAGCACTTCCTCCGGTGTTATCTCTCCCTCTAACCGTTCCCTACCAGCTTGATCCAATTTGTTTAACCAACATTGTTGTAAATAGGACATTTGTGTTTTGGAGTCTGGTTTATTATGACATGCATTACTCACCGTAATAGCATTTCTGATCATTGTATCTACTTAGATTCACATGCTGTGCATATGGTCCGACATCCAGTGGTAACCGCAGAGTATTGCATCTTGTCTTTCGGGGACCGAAAGGGGACGTCGGCATAGGCGTGTCTGTAACACTATCCCTATTGTGACGTGTAGTGTACCCAAAATCCCTCACGCGCTGATGTCCCTACGTTTGTATTTTTTCTGGCATGAGGGAGCCCAAGGCTATTGTGAGTGAGTACATGAAGAGAGAAAGTAGTAAGACGTCCATGTTCCTTCCAGCCCGAGCGGGGAGGTAGGGAGGGCGCATGTGAATCTAAGCAGATACAATCATCAGAAATGCTATTACGGTAAGTAATGCATGTCTTCTGATGCTTGTTAATCTGCTTAGAATCACATGCTGTGCATAGACTAGCGAGCAGCACACAGAGTAGGATGTGGGTTGTGAGAAGGAACAGTAGAGAAAAGATGTCTTAGTACTGCTTGCCCCACCTGAGAATCAGACCGAGAATGAGTGTCTAGGCAATATTGTTTTGTAAAGGTGTGTACAGAACTCCAGGTTGCCGCTTTGCAAATGGACTCTAGGGGAACATTTGCAATGAATGCTATGGACCCCCCAGTGCCCGAGTAGAATGTGCTCTAGGCTTGAAGGGCAGTTCTCTTTTAGCAAGAGTGTAACATAGTGTGATGCATTTGACAATCCACCTTGAGATAGCTGATTTAGAGACAGGATCACCCTCTACCAGCTGCCACTGAAATGAAAAATTGGTTTGTTTTCTTCAGTGGTTTTGTTTGTTCTTTCCAGGTAGAACATGACTTCTCTGCACACATCTAGTGTGTGTAGGCTTCTTTCGGCAATGCTAGTGGGATTCTGGAAAAAGGTAGGTAGTTCAATCGATTGGTTCACATGGAACTTTGAGATAAATTTAGGCGCGAATCTGGGATGAGTGCGCAGAACTACCTTATCCTTGTGGACTGTACCAAAGGGGTCTAGCACAGAAAGGGCCTGTAGTTCGCTAACCCTTCTGATAGAAGTGATAGCCACTAGGAAGGCCATCTTATAAGTCAGGTATTTTAGACTTGCTTTATGCATTGGCTCAAAGGGAGATCCCATGAGCCTGGTTAAAACCACATTTAGATCCCATCCAGGCGCTGGGTGAGAAATGGGAGGATAATTCCTCTTAACCCCTTCCATAAAGCCCTTAATCACTGGTATCTTCCACCACGACACCTTTTGTTGTGATGTAGGTTGAAAGAGCAGCCAGATGTACCTTTAGGCAATTGAAGACCAACCCTGTTTCCAACAAATGGGTTAGGTACAGCACAATGTGTGTGGGTGAGCAATCGATGGGATTGACGCCCTTGGTATTACACCAGATGAGAAAATGTTTCCATTTGCTGGCATAGCAATAATGGTGTTAGGTTTTCTAGCTTCCCTGAGTATGTCCATGCACCTCTGAGGGAGCTGTATGAGGGAGCTGTAGGTGTCCAAACTCTATGACATCAGGAGCCAGGCTGCTAAATTCAGAGTTTGTGGGCATGGGTGTGGGGTCTCCGCCCTTTCCTGAGACAACATGTTGTACGGGCAGGGTAGTTTTACTAGTGGGGAGAGGGACATTTCCATTAGATGAGCGAACCAGGGTTGGCGGGCCCACATGGGGGCCACCAGTATCATGGTAACTGGTTCCTGGTGCATCTTGTGCACTATCATGTTGAGCAGGGGAGTCGTGGGAAAATCGTAGACACATTTCCCTGACCATGTTATCCAGAGACAGTTCCCCTTGGAGCGATTCTGGAGGTACCTGAAGGCGTAGTCTTAGCATTGGGTGTTCTCCTGAGTTGCGAACAGGTCGATCTCTGGGAAACCCCATTCTGCGAAGACGTTGGAAACAATGTCTTCATGCAGACGCCATTCGTATTCTATGGGCAGAGGGAAATCTCTGCTGAGTACATCTGCCAGACGATTGAGTTCCCCTGGAACATGTTGGGACAACAGAAACATCTTGTGTTTGAGAGCCCACATCCAAATGTTTTGGGACAGCTTGGATAGCCCTGGAGAGTGAGTGCCCCCCTGTTTGTTCATGTAATACATGGCTGTAGTGCTGTCTGTTAGAATCAGCACTGTCTTCCCTTGTAGTTGCATCTGAAAGGCCTTTCATGCTTTGAACACCGCTAATAGCTCCAGTAAATTTATATGGTTGGACGCTACTTGTGGGGACCACACTCCATGCGATGTCTGCTATGGCAGGTGAGCCCCCGACCCCGTAGGAGATGCGTCTGTCATGAGAGTGGCGTCCACTGCAGGGGTGGTAAAGGTTTTCCCGTTCAAGAGGTATTCCCTTGACTGTCATGATCTCTGCTTCCAAAAGATCAGGACTTGCCCGACTCCCTTGGAAGCAGACCCATAACCCCGGTTCCGAGTGCCAGCCAGTCCCAATTGGGACCTTTTGGACCATGTCCTGGCGCCAGTGGCACCAGGCTCATAAAGATGCCCAGTCCCAGCGCTGGAAGCGCCGGGCTCATAATGCTTGGGTGGACTTACCTGCAGCAGACCATGCTGCTTACTTACCTGCCAGTTGAACCCCTGATCCTCTTCTGTTTGGGACTACTTTTCCTGTTGGGTGGGGCAGGAGCCACTCCCTAGGTTCAGAACACTGGAACTCTTCTGGAAAGCAGGAACTCTTTTCTTACCTAGGCATGGCTGTGGAAGGAGACACCTAAGCACTACAGGAGGCTATTTAAACCACACCCGATGGATGAATCTTGCTTTGCGTTATTCTGCATTCTCTGCAGCAGAACGCTCATCGTGTCTTCTGCTTCTGATCCTGGGCCTAAGGGAACAAAGGCTTACCATCCTGGAATCCAGTCTTCAGCAGCACCTGTAAAGACAAAGAAAGAACAGGTTAGCACTACGGTCTTCAGTGGCAGCGCATCTCTTACCTGGTCCATCGGCTGTCACCAACGCCTCGCGCTGCATTCCGGCATCTGAAAGACAAAAGCTTACCAGCTCTTCGCACGCTCCGGAGGCCTTCGCACTGCATTCCGGCATCTGAAAGACAAAAGCTTACCAGCTCTTCGCACGCTCCGGAGGCCTTCGGCGCTGCATCCCGCATCTGAAAGACAAAAGAAGGTGCGTTTAAAGACATTGGGCAACTTTATTACTCACGTGCCATTACTCCTTCCCACGCCGAATCCAGTGGGTATTCCAGCACCCTTCAGCTTCTCTAAAGCTCCGAACTTGTACCTGCAAGATAAAAGGGACAGTTAGTGCGCATCGTGAAGCAGGCTACAAGCGCTTACTTACGTGCTTCCAGGCGCTTCTATTCCTCACGCGGGTTCGATCCTCAACTCTCATCAGCCCGCCATCCGCCATCGCCGGAACCCTGCAAAACAAGAGATATCATTACAAAAGACTTTTAAGACATTTGAAGTGCCCAGAATTTACCGTTCGTGCAGTTAACGACGGACAGCAGTCCTCTGAGGTCAAGAGGCCTGCACCCTTATCCAGTGAAGAAACTGGTTACGGCACCCTGCCCCGAGGCAGATGGAGAGCTCGGCGTTCACTTACCTAAGGTGAGGGCGTTAACCTTTGGGGTTCTACAGGAGAAGAGAAAGGGAAGAGGAGAGAGGCACCCAATAACCCCAGTTCATTAATCCCATATTTTCTATCTGCAGACATCTTACTCTCCGAGTCAGACATACAGTGCACAGAGGTCCAGCCCAAAGAGCCAACCGTGTGTTACACATCACCTTTGAAGATACGGCATTCACCCAGTCAAGACCGGCACCTCTGCGGGAATCAGGTGAGCGTTACATTGACCACCACTGCAGATAGAGAATGAGGGCTGGCGAGACAACTACCAGATCTTCCCATTGTCCGCTGGCTTGAAACCACTGGCTGTTGAGCCAATCCTGCATGGGACGCGTGGGCAACCAAGTATAGGCATGACGCCATCATTCCTAGCAAACGCATGGCTTTGCGCACCGTCACCTCCCGACTGGATACATATTGAGGGATCTGAAAAAGCATGTTCTGAACCCCCTCGTTGAAGGGGAAGACAAGGCCGTCTTTCGTCCGGATTAGAGCTCCCAGAAATTGTTTTATTTGATTGGGGACTAGACTGGATTTTTTCTCGTTGATAGAGAAACCCAGACTGAACAGAAGGTCTACGGTCTTTTGGGTGTTAAAAAAACATGTGCCGTACGAGTCCCCTGTTATGAGCCAGTCGTCGAGGTAAGGGTAAACCGGGACGGATAGTCTGAGCAGGTTTGCTGCTGCTACTGCCAGGACCTTTGTAAACACCCTTGGCGCCGAGGCGATGCCGAAGGGGAGCACCTTGAATTGGTAATGCCTGTCCTCTATCATGAACCTTAGATATTTGCTGTGCGCTGGCAACATTGAAACATGAAAGTATGCATCTTTCATGTCCGATGTTGCCATGTAGTCCCCCTGTTTCAACAGTGGGATCACCTCCTGTAGCGCTACCATGCAAAACCTTTGAGGTTTTATGAACTTGTTCGCTGGGTGCAGGTCTAGAACAGGGTGCATGGTGAGGTCCTTTTTGGGTACAAGGAAGTACACTGAATAAATACCCTTGTTTACCTGAAGAATAGGGACGGCTCCAATGGCGTCCTTTCCCAGCAGCGCTTCCATCTCTTGATTCAGGATGTCCAGATGGTCCGGTGAGAGGCGCAGTGAGCGCGGTGGTCTGAATTGTGGAGGTCGGGCGAATTCCACGCAGTACCCGTGGGCAACCGTCTTTATGACCCACTGGTCTGAAATTATCCCCTCCCATGCCGTGACGAAAGATGTTAAGCGCCCCCCGGCCGGGGTGACATGGGAGGGGACCTGGATCTGATGGTCATTTCTGACCAGAAGCTGTGGCTCCTCTAGGATTGGGGCCTCTACCTCTGGCTTTGCTGCGTCGCTGACCCCTTGGTGGGTAGTATGCGGGGCTTCCTGATGTTGGTCCAGCATTAAAGATTCCCGTGCTATAGTTGTTCTGACTTGCACAGGACTGCCCTCGAAAGGATCAACGAGAATTACCTCCCCTTTGGGGGGGGAAGGTTTTTGAGTAATCTGTTGCAGGGACTTAAGAGTCTCATGCTCTTTTTTGGCTGTTTCCAGGGCCTCATCAACCGCCTTTCCGAAGAGGTTAGTTTCTTCAATGGGTTTCTTGATAAGAGCGGCCTGTGTCTCAGGCTTCAAACCTGAGTTACGAAGCCAAGCGTGCCGCTTAAGTAAAGTGCCCTGGGCCAGAGACCTGCCTGCTGTCTCAACAGAGTCCGGAGTGTTCTTTATTACATTCTGGTTTACTTGCCTGCCTTCGGCCACAATGGTGAGAAGCCTGGACCTGACGGGTTCTGGGACCTCCTGGAGACCTTCTTGTACTAGGTTCCATTGAGCGTCTGCATAACTCGCCAGCAGCGTAGTGTTGTTCGCTATGCGTGTGGTATATGCAGCAGCCGAGGTAACCCACTTACCTAAGGCATACAACCTCTCAGATTCTTTATCTGAAGGCGCCTCCCCCGTAGCAAGGGGTACTCCTGCCCGTTTCCGGGTGGTAGTCACTACCAGGGAGTCGGGGTGGTGTGCCCTTTAATGTATTTAGGGTCCGAAGGAGCTGGCCGAAATAACTGACTCTTGGGTTCACTGCCTGGGTCTGAGCTGGCGACACCAGGGAGGGGGCCAATCTTCTTTTAACAGAATTGAGGAGGGGAATGGCCTGGCTTGAGGGGGGGTTCTCCTTGAGAATGTCTTCTACAAAGTCCTCCTCAGGTACCGCTTCTTGAGTAGTGATTTGGGAGTGATCTGCTGCCTTCCTTAACATGGCATTGAAGGCCATTTGGCCGTCTACAGGTGAGGCCTAACGAGCCGGGGTGGACGGACGAGAATCCAGGCACAAAACATCATTGTCCTGATCTTGTTGGGGGAGCGTCTATGGGTCCATCCCCACTTGCTGGGTTTCTTCCCAATTGTCCTTGGCATCCGCCTGGTCCTCATTGTAGCCCTGCATGAAGGAAGGTTCTTCATCTTCACTGTAAATGTCCTGATAAGTATCCATCTGGACGATGTCTTCATGATGGACGGGGACCAAGGGCTGATCTTCTTGGAAACGTGAAGCCGATTTAAGATTAGGTTCTCCACGAGATCTTTTCGGGGAAGGATGTTCAGAAAAATGTATCATTTTTTCAAGACGATCCATGCACCCTTCAAATTTCTCCCTTGTCCACTTAGCGGAACCAGAAGGGCCTACGGGTGGAAAAATGTCGTCTTCCGCCCCTTGACGCCAGAATGTGTCACTCAGGGTGTTGGAAAGAGGCTCCTGACTGTCCTCGTAGGTCTCGCGAGAATCGGGGCACCATGGCGTATCTATAGATTTGTCCGCGGCCTGCCCCATGTTTTTCGACGGAATAGGTATCAGCCCACCCGCCAAAGTAATTCTTGCAATACTGCTTTCAATCACCGTCGAATCGGCGTGAGTTAGTGGGTCCGAAGGTCTATCGGAAGATTTACCGCCTACCGCAGCGTTAGAGGGCCTAGCGGTAGGTTTTTCGCCTTGAGGCCTAGTCGTAGATTTTGGGACTACCGGGCCTTTAGGGACCATCAAAATTCTGCGCTTCGACGTGTAAACCTGATTTAGGGGTAGCGCCCTTGTTTGTTTTGGAATGCCCATTCGCAAACGCTGCTGCTGATGTGGGGGAAGGCTGTTGATCTGAACGATCAGAGGAATCCGCCGAAATTTTGTGTGTTTAGTGTAATGTGTTCTTTGTACGTCCCTGTTGCTGGGTGTTGTCCCTGAAGTGAGACTAGTGTCAAGCCTTGAAGGGCCGGGGACGGGCGTGGCGGACCTAGAAGTGTCCACCTTGAGGTCTGTCACATCCGCAACAGATGTTCGGTCATCGGAGGTGCCCCCGTCACTTTCGGCGGGTGCGGGGGAAGAGGGTTCCGCTCATGACATACCGTACGCGGCCCACTGATTTACACAGCGCTCCTTAAGGGTCTTAGGCCAAAGGAGTTTACAAGCTGCACGCACACCACTTCTCGTCGTGATCTAAGGGGAGACAGGAGTTGCACGTCCTGTGCTCGTCCTTCCACGGGTATCTGACCGTAAACTTAGGGCAGAACCTAAATGGATTCCTTTCCATAGCGAAAGGTGTAAACAAAGATAACCAGACCTAGAGGGTAAAGAGGGGGGATGATGAAAGACATAACGAAGATATGGCCACCCTGGCCTCACTCTCCCTACTGTGAATCCCGGCCAGAGGGCCCGGCCACGTGGATGCTTCAGCCGCCGGATCTTAGGCACCGAAATCCACCGCTGTAGACAAATCCCCCGCAGTCTTTCGCCGAAGTTGTTCCTGCTGTCGAAGTGACTTAAAGGGGGAATAACTGACAAGTCAGTTTAAGATAAACAATGTCTCTTATGTAAGAGCTCCGCTATAGGGCGACCAGTTATCTGGGAGGAAAAAAACAATCTGAGGGACCTCGGCGCGTGAGGGATTTTGGGTACACTACACGTCACGATAGGGATAGTGTTAAAGACACGCCTATGCCGACGTCCCCTTTCGGTCCCTGAAAGACAAGATCCAATACTCTGCGGTTACCACGGGATGTCAGACCATATGCATACATAGCATGTGATTCTAAGCAGATTAACACGCATCCGAAAAGTATATAAAGCTCAGTAGTATTCTGTGAACACCTCTATTATGTGATGGGAAGAGGAACCAATTTCACCTTGGGCGGATTATATGTTACAGATGATCCTAGCTCCACCTTTCATTCGAACCTGCAGTTCCAACAGGGAGTCAGCCATATTAGTTTTGACATAGTATTTCTGTCTTAAGTATAACAGGGCTCTCTCGGCGTGCCGTGCCTGTAGGAGATCTAACTGCCCACTGAAATGCCTATGTTACTTACAAATACGTGGACCTTGATTGGTTTCCATTTCCTTCATGACCACCTTTATTTTAATCTCCAGGTCCAATTGGGTTGCTATAAAAACTTTCTCCCTTTGGGCTTTTTTTCAAATTAGTTCTCAACGTAGGGTTGCTTTAGAAACTTCCAAAACGCATCTTTCGGGTGTATCCTGAACCCAGTTAAGTTAAAAATATTCTATAATTGTCACAAATTTCTTTACCCATCACCGGGTCTTTTATTACCTGTTCTGGAAATTTCCATCGCCATAGACCTGACCCTTCCTTGTCTACAATAATTGCTAACTTTAATGTTGCTTGATTCGATAAACTTATTGGACCTATTTCAATCAGTTGTATGCACCCCAATAAGGATACTGAAACCCACATATAGTCAATCCTTGAAAACGCCTGATGGACTGATTAATAAAATGTATATCCCTCCTCCCCCTGTTGAATTTCTCTCTGAGCATCTAATAGTGATAGGTTGGTCATGATCTTTTTAAATTTTCTCATTGGGGTTCGTTGGTTTGTCTGACCTACCCAGCTCCTATCGATCAGGGTGTCCCAAGCCATATTAAAATCCATGTTAGGATAATTTGTCCTTCGAACTGCTCTAATTTACCCAATATTTGTTCCAAAAATACATCCTGTCCCGTATTCGAGGGGGTAGTGTGTAGCAATAGTATATCTCATTCTTGCCAATTGTATTTTGATAAATAAATATCTACGCTCTTTATCAAGTTCCTGCGCCAGGATGCTCTGACTCACCCATCCTTTTAAGGCTATTAAAACCCCTCCCTTCTTTCCATTGTCATTGGATTGTATAACATGTGGATAACTGTATATTTTCAACCGATTTGCAGCTTTTTTTGACGCGTGCGTCTCTTGTAGCATTACTACATCTGGGGTTTTCCCATCTCAAGTACGACCCAACTTTGCGTCTTTTGACTGGGCAATTTAACCCCCTAACGTTTAAGGATGGGACTAGTGATGTTTTACTCCTTCCATCTGCGAAACCTTACTCCGTTAGTGTCTTTGGCAGCCCACCCCCCCTTTGCCCCAACATAAAAATCTCCCAACCCCCAAACTTAACCCCCCACCTCTTCCCTCCCTTCTCCCCGGTTGAGCCCAACCTATTCCCCTTCCTTTCGCGCATCAAGCCATGGAGGACGAGACCCACTATAGACCCGGAGATTGGTTGTGTGGGTCTACCTGTACCCATCACCCCTCGATTCCAAGCACCAAATACTACAACCCCTGACCTCCCGCCGCCTCATTGCTCTGCATTTTTATCCCCCTCGACTTAACCATTTATTACCACCCAGACTGCGATCCCACACTTTTCTGTTTAGTGGTCATAAAACAATCGTTTTCACATTTACCCTCTCCGTGACCGTGGATGTCGTCAACGGTTAACGGTTCCTTAAGTCTGTCTCGCAGTGTCTTGTCCCGAGCCGATTTAGTCCATTCCCATCTTCTGAATCTCCTCCCTTTTTCCTGGAATTTTCGTCGTTCCTTCTGATTATGCCCCTCTTCTTCTTTTTCCACCTTCAATATCTGCAAGCCTTCTTCACACAAAGTGACCCTATGTTGTTGTCAATACCATACCAAAAAAAAAGAAATGTCTATCTATAATGAACCTGGATTTTTATTAAAACATGTACTAGCGGATCCATTAATCTTCGGTTTAAGAGTGTCACTTGCGCCAGGTCTTGGCAAAGTTGGATTTCTGATCTGTTAACCTTGATAGGAGTTGCTTTCCTTGCTGCTAGCAACATTGCCTCTTTGTTCGTACCTTTGGATTACAACAATTACATCACAGGGCCTTGCTCACAGATCTTTACGATTTGGGCTCACCCGATGAATTCAATCAATCGGAACATCCTCCCATTTATTAAAGTCTAACAAACCAGCGAACACCTATTGCATTGTTGATTTTAATTCCTGATCCTCAATCATTTCCGAGAGTAGTTTCACCCAAATGTTGGATCTCCTTGATCTATTTTCAAGATCTTCCATCTGTATTTCAATGTTTTGGGTCGCAGTTGCCAGCTGATCAGTCAATAAATCTATTTTGCGTGTATCTTCCGATATTTCTTGAATCACAGTCTTGTTTGTTTCTACACGTTCAGCTAGATCAATGATATAATTTTTGACTTCCTGTATTGATTGTGCCAATTCAGTTCTTATCAGAGCAAGTTGTGTTAGGAGCGTTTCATCTGATCTTTAAAATCATTGAAACATTGTTTTATTATTTCGGTGGTCGAGTCTTGCTCTCTGTGTCTTCAATGTTGACACAGGTCCTAATAGTTAAGACTTCAACAAACTTTCTTCAGGACGTGCCTCTTTTCCTTCTTTACGCCATAGTTTCGTTATGGCCCCTTTCTGTTGTTTTTTATTTTGAATCTTTGGGGTGGGGGCCCCCTCCATTGGTTATTTAGATCTATTACGGGACAGTATAAAGGTGGTCTGTTTTCACTTATTATTCGGACTCACTTTAACCTCGAGGACGCTCTCTTCCCTTATGCCAGTTCAATAATATGTGCTATTCAGGTCTCTTCTTGTTAGACCGTTGGCCCTTCTTAGAGATACCCCATAGGCATGAAAGATACTTTCCTGGCCCTGTGAGGACGTGACTTAATAATTCTAGGGCCAAACAGTCCCTGAATTTTATAGTCGAGATCTAAGATGAGACCACCTGTGGGCTCGCGAGAGATTCTTCTCATACGACAAGTCTATGCTATATATAATTAGTATATCCTGATATTCAGCTGAATACAAGCTTAGTTGGGAAACATGAATAATTTACGTGACTGGCCTAGTTGCAGTAAGGAGCCTCTTACCGTAGGGATCTTGACGGAAGCAAACCAAGCTGAATGCTGATGAAGATGCGCACCTTATCACTGCCAATGACAGCTTTGAGCATGTGAGGGGTCCACTGGTTCCTAACCATGTTGGCAGCAGCGTATATGTGGGCCGTTGTTATCATGGAGTCCACAACTCTGTGCACTGTCCAGATATCCCATCCCCCCACAAGGAAATCGGGTGTGCGTGCTGCTCCGTATCCGTTGCTGACACCACTATTCGGATGATTTTGCTCTCCGTGGCCTGCTATTGGATGAGGGGCACCTCAAGTTGTGTCCAGGAGCTTAGGCCCCAGCTTCCATTGCTCACGCCTCCTCTGTGACCACCATCACCACAGAAAGGCAGTCAACCAACATACTTCACTCCCTATGTGACCCCTCTAAATGTGCACCCTTAGTCAATGGATATAGGCTTCCAAACTCCTCCTCAATCCAATAGCCCAATCATGCGAGTATGGCTTGCCAATCCGGGAAGGGTGTAATGTTTGCAAGAGCCTGATCCCCTCTCAGATGCGGAGCACTCCCATGCACCACTCAGGGTCAAATCTAACAACCGTTTCAGAATGTCACTGCAGGTCGCGCCCGCTTCATACCGCTGCAGGGACTCGCCATTCTGCTGCTGCGCCGGGATTTGAATTACATTAAGCATGATCAGCACAAAGTAGCTGAACGATTGTCTTCCGCACGCATGGTTCAATGCCACGCCCTGTTGTGTTCGGTTACATGACCCGATCAGTGTTGCTTTTCTGGAGCCAAACACTATTCTTAAAATGTTCCTTCTGCGTCGCGGAGCTGATTCACCGACTTGAATTTTCCATAAATGCACCGTGGTCTTCCCTTAGGTGACCATCCATCCGGGCAGCTACTTTTAATGAATTATCTCTATACTCTACCACAGATCAGGTTAACACACCTGTATCAAGGAATCCTGTATCAGGATGAGCATCTGGACCAATCCCCAGCACCTGCACGGTCAGCCTATAGCCACAAGCCATGTCAGTGAAGTCATAAATATGGAGGTTTATTTAGATCGCTGCAATGCTGTAACCAGTGCGAGGGACCAAGATAACGCGTAAAAGCATATATCAGGTAAGGGGGTTTTGCCAGGAGTTTGACTTAGTATCTTGACTTAAATTATAATTCACTTCTTTCCAATCTCTCACGGGCCGATAAGACCATCATGAGTATACTGTTGGATGGCATTATACAGCCCGAAGTTCATGGGCACTGTGTTCAGATATCCATTAAAATGCACGCCAAACACGGGGAATGTTTCTACGCCTTCCACAAGCCAAGCTCCGATGCTGGTTCGCAGGAACGTGTGCATTAACAATGCGGGCATGCCACAGCGTATGCCACCTGGATAAACATAGCACTGGGCTAATCCCGTCAAGGTGCTTTTTGTACATAGATACGCCTTATACACAACGCATGGCGTTGACTGCCTGTAGATGCTTTAACACGGCACAGGCACCAGCGCCATTCACCATAGCTGGTCAAACGACACATTGCGGCCCCCTCACGGCCATCGTGCCCCCGTACAGACCTGGTTCGGACGCGTGCACGGGCATTCAGGTCCCTTGAAACGTGGCTAATCACTTGAACAATGCACAGCTAATCTCAGACTTTATCATTAGCATTTTTCCAAAATGCAGTTCTTCCACGTGAAACGTACTTGAGACTTTTTACTCTTATGTAATTTCTCACTTCTAGCACAGTTCCTTACCTGATATTCTGCCAGCTATGTTGAATGAATTGACCAGCACTAGATTCCCACCTCTTTACCTTCCATTCCCATTTATCCCTCAGAGGCCTTACTTCCAGCCTGAACTGTGGAATACCCACCTGAATTTTAGACAGGGGCTTCCCCCTAATTCACCCGAGAAGCTTCACAAGCTTAACCGCAACCTTACTTCTCTCCCCCTTTCCAGCTGCCATTTATACGCCAATATATATAATCATTGCCCTCCCTCCTTTTTCCTCCCTCCTTGTTTGCCCTGTTTTACTTGTTACCCCACTACCACCCACATACACATTTACCAACCTTACGGTCTTCCTGATGTAATAATTGTATCACACCTGCCACTGTGCACACAATTGGGACAACACACATATGCTTGATAAATGTAATTTCATATTATGACTAGCCTTGAAAATGACCTCTAAGGTCGAAATATGTGTTGACAAAATCCTAATAAAAACCTATGTCTAATCGGAATTCCATATTTTACAAGCTTTATTAGGGAGAAACTCTCGCCTGGCATTTTGCAGTGTCTAGCTTGAATCTGGTTGGTCTCGCACCAAATTTCCTCCTTAAAGAAGCCCACACTTGACCCAGAGGATCTAGCAAACTGCAGACTCATCACAAGCCTCCTATTCATCGGGAATTTCAAAGAAAAAGTCAAGGAGGCCAAAATCAAACAAGTCAGTCTCCTCTGGGTCTTCCAGTTTGACTTGTGCTTGTAGTCCTCTTACACCTCAAAGCTGCATTCAACACATCCATCATCAGACACTCCTCACCCCCCTCGTTGACAGGTCAGGCTTCTCTGACAGGTCCAAAAATTGTTTGCTTCCTACCTATTCAAAAGAACACAAGGTGTACAGATGAGTCAGTTAATATCCAAACAACTCACGGTCACATGTGGGGTCCGCCAAGGTTCCATTCTCTCCACAATTACCTTTAATATCTATATAGAACACCTCTGGGAATGTTCCTAAAAGAACACACTGGCCATTCATCAATACACCAACACCACCCAGCTCTAAAGTCAAACGACCCCAGGGCATCACCCTGCGCGAGTACCTGATCACCATCCAAACCGGGATGTCAAATATCTACCTTAAGATTCTCCCCCGCCCCCCACCATCCCCACCATCTCCTCCTCCTCCTCCTCCTCCTCCTCCTCCTCCTCGTCCTCCTCCCCTTCCAAGCCCAAATTAATTCTCATTAGTCTCCTTGCAAACCAAAAGCACATCCCAAGTGCACGTTGATATACAAATGGGAGGATCCAACCTCCAGCTGTCAGACTCAGCGAAATCCCTAGGCTTCACTGTTGACAGCAACGACTCCTTGCAAAAGCATATAGCCAAGAAAGACAAAACGGCCTACCTACATATCATTACACTCCACAAAGTCAAACACTTCATCCCGACACATGTCTTCCACATGGTGGCTCAAACTCTTGTAATCTCCCAAATTGACAGGGAAAACACCATCCTAACTGGGCTCCCAGCCATGCATCTGGCCCCCCTGAAGGCTGTAGAGCACATTGCGCCCTCCCAATGACAGGCATCCACAATTTCGACAAATCTCTCCCTCTCCGCATGACCTCTACTTGCTCCCCCTTTCAGGCAGTACCTAACTGCGTACACAATCTACAAAGTAGTCTTGAATGGCAGCAGACCATAGGGTTGAGAATTAGCGATGGACAGTGCTCATGAAGATTGCCATGACCAACAATAAATGCAACATTAAGAAAACACTGTCTACACAAGACCATTTAATTGTCCTAACTAGGAGTCATGAGGTAGGCCTTAATGAGTGCATGAAATGGCACAACGGCACAGAATACAGGATATGGGAACATTCAGTAATGGTACATATAATGCGGGGGGCCGCCATCACAATGTACAGTATTGGTTGTCTGTCAACGATCACCATTTAAAAATAAATGAAAAATCACATCACAGGTGTTGCAATTGATTCATTACATATTTGTTACACCAGAACCCTGTATATGCATACTACCTCAACATGGCCGCCACATTGCACTAGTATTGAGGGTGTGTTCACCCATGTCACACAACACGCATTCACGTGATACACGGAATGATCCAAGTGATCATATAGCGGTATTAGTAAAAGGCTTAGCAGAGCCACCAAACGTAATCGGGCACACTAACCAGACAGAGGTGCAGACCAACACAGCCGTATGATCTAGTAAGTACTGATATGCAGCCTAACACGATTAGCAGAAATTATTAACCACTGGGAGATTTCTGGGGCAGTGCTAAAACATGTGGATGTTGTATTTGTTATCTTTCTGAACCTGCGATATACTGAACATAAACGGCGCGCGTCCCATTTATAGCGACTACCGCATTACTTGTGGATTGTATCATGGCACAGAGAAAGAGAATAGATGAAGCTCACAAAAAGAAATTGATAACTGGTAAGCATTGCTGTTTTTCTGAAACTTTTCCTAATACGAATTTCATTATAGTAAAGAAGTGAGTGCACTATAATACTAATTATATGACCACTGTGCGCTGTATATTTCAGATGCCAGTGAGAGTAAAACCATACCTAGGAGCCCTGCACAGAGATCACAAACAAGAAGCTAACGAGGTGCATGTAGTTGCCACAGACATGTTAAAAAACGATACTCTTAATGAGTAAGTATGAACACTGGAGATACTGAGAGACAGATAAATAAGATGTCAGTTAACCAAACTGGTACTGATGGACAATTCAGTAATGTAGAGTTGTATTTGTCTATATGGGGAAGAAACTTACCTTCATCAGCATTGCTACATAGCCACAGACTGACGGTGGTAAGAAGACATATTGTTACTCTTTCTATTAAGAAGGGAGGGTAAATAAATGTATAAGCAGCGGGTAATTGATTGCTGTTCATCTTTCTAGGATATAGGTTTTGTTGGAAAGCAAGTGAATAAGAGAAAGAAAATACAAATTATATGAAGATTACTTACTTGGAACTTAGAAATACTATTCATAGTTAATCCGGCTATGCACAATTAATGTCAAACACTGCAAAGAGAATGAGATGGGTCCACAAGCATGTGAGCTTCCTTTGTTGTGAAATACCAATGTGTAAAAGCAAAGGGGTAGGGTGGGCACCGCTATTGTGTTTTAAAGGTTGTGACGTTTCAATTCTTCTCACAGTCTTTTATGGGAGCACACCATATGACCTAGGCACAAGGTTGTAGCAATATCTGAAATTTAGGACCTGACAGCTTCTTTTCCTGAGTGTGCTCGCTCAAAATTCCCCTTCCGGGGTTATTTCTTGTTTCAATCAATATATTATCTTTACTTCAATGCTTCTGTTGTTCAATCACAGATTCACAGTTCTATGTATGGTTTCTCAAATATATTCTTCTTCTTTATTTCCTGACTCCTCTGTGCCCCATCATTATTTGCTAATGCATTTCGGACTTCCATCCATCGTCAGGGCTATAGGCACTGTCAATTATTTATCGTTACTGATTTCATAATTCCACATAGTTGCACAATTATACAATTACACAATTGAATCCCCGTTGAATCTCACCTTTGGACCACAACTACAATTGGGTATGTGTAATGATGAAAAAATAATTTATGATTAACTTATCGAAATTCATGAAATGATGGTCAACGGGGATTCAATTGTATAATTGTATAATTGTGCAACTATGTGGAATTATGAAATCAGTAACAATAAATAATTGACATCCTCTGATCCAGTTAACAGAATTTAAGGCTTAGTTAGCCAAGTCAACTTAAAACATGCAACATATTTGGAGGAAAACCTAAAGGAAGGCACGTTGGATAATGTGCTGAAAAATGCAGTCAGACTCTTGTAGTTGCAGTGGCCTGACACAAGGGTCCAAGATTGGGCAGTAGACGGTCCACTGAGAGCCTAAAACGATATGGACAAACCCGCTCTCTCTTCCTCTCTTATGGCAGCAGCACCAAGTATCCTTGCAGGTCCAGATGGGGGCCCTCATAGCGTCTTTGCCCCAGTGGGAGAGGCGCTAGACTAACCTGTTTTGCAAAGGTTAAAGGCAGAAATTGTAAAGGTGTCTAACATTATCTGTCCTACAACACTGATGTCTCACCTGGCAGATGGGTTTCTTGTATTGGCTGAAGAAAGCTTGCAGTTTTATGGATCGGGCTACGGCCAGTGACCGAATTTCTGTATAGGCTGCTCCAGCGACAGATGGCAACTTGGAGAGCAGGCAGTGTAGTAAGTGCAAGAGGGCAAACGGCACTAGGTCTCCTTTTGCAGCCCTTCAGTGGAAAAGGAGAGAACGGTTAGAGAATCTAAAAGAAGCCTCAACGTCACCCTCCTGTCACTCAAGACAACAGATGACAGTGAAAAAAAATGCACAGTTGTGACAAACATTTCAGTGACAAGATTGTAGATAAAATCTCTGACATAGGTCTTAAGAAAAACCGGTCAACCTTTGATGAACCTACATAAATAAATGCATGGCTAAACAATTTAAATTCAACCAACTATGATCAAAAAGTGGTTAGCAAAACAGCTGCTTCTAAATGAACACTCACTAACCACACAAACTGTGTCAACACCCAAATAGAGACCTGATCCCTGTATGGGAGCAAGGGGTCCTCAGGCCCCCTCGCGCCGTACGCTCCTAAGTACAAGGCTTGGATCGCGTGCCTCCAGTAGTGGTATTGCCCCTTGCCCTTATGTAAAGTTAACCACGGTTGACTGCTGCATAGATGGGACTACTGAGCAGGACACGGGGCATCCATTTTTTGTGCCCCCTTTCGACTCCATCTTGGGTAAACAGGCCTCACTGCGATAGTACAGCAATGCTCAGCTCCCCTTTCCACCGCAGCAGCCAAGGACAGAGACACACACACACACAAACACAAGGCGCGCAGGCAGCTGGCTGGCCCCCACCCTTGCACTCCCCCCGCGAAGGAAAAGCTCTGTGCTTCCATTCTCACGCTGAAGCTGGAGAAAAGTTCCAACAATCAATATGCTACAGTTTTCTTCCTCTGAGATCACCGTTTGCCTGAAAACCAGCATGTGAACCAAGATGAGCTAAGCACTTTCTGCTCGATTCGTTCTCATAAACGTGCAAGCCACCCACCCCCATTAAAGCAATTTATTGCCATCCTGACCCTGCACCGACTGTAAGGTATTTCTTTCAAGTGCCAGACCCTCGCCTGTGCTGCGAAACCCACCCAACACACCCACTACTAACCTTAAGCATTTTTATTATTATATATGCTTTTACTTGCACTAATGAATTTGAAACCTAGAAAGAGATGCGAACATAGCCTGATTCTTTTACATGCACAATAAAGGTCAAGGCCTTCAATTAAAGCCACGAATGACCCAATTGTACTGACAATAATCATTGTGTGTAACTCATGTAGAAATGTGACAAGTAGCATAAAATGTTTTAAATAATTTGTCATTTAGTATGAAACAATACTAGGCTTAGGTAGTGACCACAGTGACCGGACCCTGACCTGCATGGAGCACAAGATGTTTGACGTCCGTCAGCTACTCAGCCAACCAGGAGGAAGAGATGTACCCAGACCTACAGCACCACACCGTCTGGCCAATCGGGTCCATTTAGTATTTTTTATTAGACTTACTTTAACTAAAATAAATGTTGGCACTGATGCAATGGGGGAGAGAGTTTTTTGGGTTATTTCCTAGCTGGAGAAATAAACCATCCTTTGAACTCTTGCAGCCGGGTCTCAGTGCCTCTTTCCCCGACAAGGGGTTTTGCCTGTTATTTTATTTCTTGTTCTCTCACACGTAGTAAGACGGGGAAAGGCACCTACATCCCACTACGAGGCAGGCTGACAAGCAGTACACCTTTTTTGCATGGTCAACAGGATCGAAAACCCAAATGCAAACGGCCAAATTTCCATGTAGAATATTCTCAAGGGAGAAGGGCCCTCACAAGTACTTTCTGATCTCCGATGGAGTAGGGCTGTCAAGATTGCCTTGAACCACACTCAAACAACCCATGACAATAACTACACCTGTGAGTGCCGATCAACCAGGATTACATTACTGAAAAACATCTGAAAAACAAAGTAGTGTGGATCGTGTAGTGGGTCTGCCATTTTGGTGGCCTCTTAAACCCAGGTCCTGAAAGAGAGGGGTAGGAGAGGGGGAACAACTGGGACTATAGGAAGAAACATGAGGCAAAACATTAAAAGTTAATGAGTGCAGACCACAAGACCTGGTTTTCTGTGTGCTTGCATATTTCTAGATGAGTTGTGGTGAGAACACTTGGGGTAAGGGTATCCAGGACTGAGCTTATACTGCTTGATAATAATCCTTTAGAAAAAAGGTCATTATTTGATCTACAAAGGGCCTTACACTTTGAAGCAAGAATTCACGTTGTTGTACTGCCATTGAAGGGATCAGTTTATCAACACATTTTGAGGAAATAGTGGTGTAGCTGTTAAATCGTTACCAACGGTACCTTCCAATGTCGCCGGTTGTGAGAATTAATGTGTCTTTCAGCTCATTATTTCTGGATATTTTAGCATTAGTATACGCCTCCTTTATCCTCAAGACTAAAAACTGTAAAGAAATTCATAAAAAAGGTGAGAATGCGATAATAAAACATCTTTCGATGGCGTACAAGCTTGAAATTTGGAAAGAATGGTGTTCACCTCTTTTATGAAACCCTCCTCTGATCCAGCAGAGTCCAGAACGTGTTTGATATTGTCACTGAAAGCCATACGCACATCTTTGTCTGGGTCTTCCATTAAGTTCAGCAACGCTGCGATTACGGCCTTCACATCTGGATCATCACAGCTAAAATCCAGGTGTCTGCAGAGCTGCGGTATATTTCCAATAAATGCTGTGGGCCAAAATGGTGCATTAGGGAATTGAGCAAATCTTTAATGCATTCTAGAGCAATCACAAAGTTTGCCTTACCCCTGTCAAGAGTACGCTTGACAGAGCCTTAATATCACTCGTAGGGAAAGATGAGAGGTTGACCATTGACAGAAATAAACCCCTCTTCCCACATCTCCCACTGAGGTTCACTGTATGCAAATCTAAACCATGAATATGGATTGTGGCAATCTGGTATGTCCCACTGGGTTCAGCACTCCAGGACTGACACCAAGTACTCATGAGCCACGATCTGCAGAAATAACACTGAAATGCATGGTTGCTTATGGAACAGTTTTAGGATTACATGTCTTGACACTATGACACTATTAATCGAGGGAAAATGTGGAATGCAATGAGCATGGATTTAAACACACGAATATATGATACAGAACCTGCTCCACTACAGCACAAAAGAAAACAAAACAAATGAGTTTAAATTGAAATCTAGAACAGTTACCAATGCACACTATAGGTGTAGGAGTATACATACATATCATACCGCTAGTCTTCGGGGACTTGTCATCCAGGTGGCCAGGACATGGCCATCGTTTTTGGATCCAGTTCCTGGCATGGACCAGTGTGGGAGGATCACCTGGGTGAGCGGTTTTCGGGGAGTGGGGTGAGGCAGCTGATGGTGAGACGCGGTATCCCCCCCTTTTCCGTTCATCTACCCCATCCTATTTTATAGGATTTTCCGAAGTTCCAACTCCCCCCCCACCTTTTTTCACAAAAACTAAGCCGAGGAAGAAGACGACAGAGCTACCAGACTAACTCTCTTCCATTGTACTGAACATGTCCCGTTAAAAGGGTCAGGTTCGCTTTGGAACCAGCTCTATCGCCACTTTTCTTCACATGGCCCGTACTCGCTGCAGGAGCGGAGTAATCTGCTGCTCCTGCCGGGCCATCAGTGATATTTGCAGACACTTCTGCTGGAACTCTAGAGTGTGTCTGTGGGCGAGAGCGTCCAGCACCCATCGGTCGGATGGAGATCTTTTCCTACTCGCTGATGAAGCCCACCAGCCGGCCTCCTACAGGGGTGCATGGGTGGGGGCCCGACGTCCTGGCCGGTTCAATCCTGCTTCGGGGCCTGCGTGCCGTCTTGGGAGCGACAACGGCGGCCACCTCCGAAAGCCTTGTAACAACCCCTGTAGGCCTCCTGGGTCGTGGAACGGGAGGGTTGGCGGTACGAGGATGACCCCTGCCGAAACCCTTCGACAATCTTCCAGATTTGCCTCCTGAGGCACAAAAGGAAGGCCGATGTTGCTGAAGTGTGCCCATGGTACGGGCCGTCTCCGTGTCGGTCTTGATGGCTTGCAACGATTCGTCGACGGCCTTCCCAAAGAGATTGTCCCCATCGAACAGCATGCCCAGGACCCTTGTCTGAACTTCCGGCCGAAAGTTGGTGGCTTTTAACCAGCCACGATGACGGAGGCAGACACTGTTCCCCATCTGTCAGAACCCTGTGTTCGCGACGTCCAGGGCCACGGTGATGGAATGGTCCGATGCCACCCTGCCCTCTTGTAGGATATCCAGCGCCTCGACCTGCTTGTTGCCGGGGATCAATTCCAACAGCGGTGCCATGTTATACCACAGCTCCCTTTCGAATGATTTCTCCTGGACTACCAGGGCCTTCAGGGGCAGGTCGGACACCTTACCCTGCGCCTTGGTCTTCTCTGGCTTCTTGTTACGCTCACCTGGACCCCCACAGAGGTGTCGATCGGACTCGGACAGCTGCGGTCTCCGTCAACGTGATACGTAGTGCAGAGATGACTGTCTGGACTGGCCCGCCTAGTCTTGTCTGCTGGACCCGAGGAAGTATTTTCCTGCAAGTGGAGACAGGGATTAGCCACCTGTGGGTTTTAGTGATGGCCTCCCAACTGTTCTCGCTCTCCCCCACTAATCACCTCATATATCCCCTTAGTAACCTCACCTTATGTTTGTAAAAGATGAGCTCTCCATCCTGCGTGTCTTACAGGGGCGCGTAGATACCAGTTACTTCACTGGTTTGAAGGCGTTGGGAGAGTTCCGGTAAGCATTGACTCTGAAGTCCCAGGCGGGATTGGTAAGTATCAAGTTCAAAGAGTTCAATGTGCCCGATGTTCACTCTTGTCCCCTTCCTTCCTTAAGTTGCAACTGAGTTTGTGAGAAGAAGGTCTCGTAGCTGCTGCTGGCGTTCAGGTAAGAGTCTGTGTTACCCAACACTGTCCGGTAACTATTGCATGAGTTAACATGTTGTTTTTCTCCCTCTTTACAGATGCGGCATATGAAGATATGGAGAATAATACCGCCGGTGGTAAATCAGGTAAGTCTATGGTGGTAAGAGGTATTTGTTGATTCCTTTGGCTCACCTTGTTATTCTTGTGCCCCTAGGTGCCGAAGCACGGCGAAGAAATGATGGAGACAGTACCGGATCGAAAGATGCTGTGAGAACTGGTGAGTATGGCGCCGTGCTGGAACTGGCGAAGCAACGCGTGCAGGACTGATGTACTTTCCAGGTGGGGAGATGAAATGGATCCGGAATCTGGTGAGGAATTTGAAATAAGTTTATTTTCTAACCTTGCCCTTTTGTTCCTCTTTATTCTAGGAGCTCCGGATTCGAGGCGAGCGTGGCAGAGACTGGATGCTGGCTGCAGGCACGTGGGCGTGGCAGAAGACTGGATGCTGGCTGCAGGCACGGTGAGAGTCACGCTGCTGGATGCAGAATAACACGAACCATGTGCTGCTGTTCGGGCGTGGTTTAAATAGCCTCCAAAGTAGTCCCAGGAAAGAAGTTCCCCAGGACCACACCCGAGTAAAAAATAGTCCCTGTAGTAAAATAGTCCCATCCAGGCCTCACGTTGGCTTGGATTTATTTGCAGCATGGTCTGCATGAGGTAAGTAAAGTCTATGAGCCTGGCGCCATATGAGCCTGGTGCCTACGGCGCCAGGACTGAACCCAGACAGCCCCTAGCTGGGGCTGCTGGGGTTTTTGTAAATGTCTGGATGCCTGCTCCCGGGGCTGATGGGCTTGATCCAGATGCCCAAGGGTAGGCATCATGACACTTCTCCTGCAGTTTCCCGGGGTTAGCGTATTTTCTCTTCGAGGAGGAGCTGTAGCGATGGCTTGAGATGAGGGAGAGAGGAAAAATGGGAGCAGGTGTCCCAATGAGAAGAATCTCTGTCTTACTGGCATTAAGGCAGAGGTTGTTAGAGGCGCACCATCCCTGAAAAGAGGATAAACAGTCAGAAATGGTAGAGGAGGCAGAGGGTAGCCTCAAAGAGAGCTGTGTGTAATCTGCATAACAGTGAAAGTTAGAGAAGAAAGTAGAGATCCGGTAAAGCCAAGGGGTCCACATAGACAATGAAGAGCCAGGGTGAAAGGATGGAGCCCTGGGGAACACCACATGTGTAAAGAGGTGGTGCGCAGAAAGGACCCCGGTTGGACCTGGGAGGGTCTGTTCAAGAGAAAGGTCAGCCACGCAAGAGCCTGACCAGTGATGCCAAGGTTCACACTGAGGCGATTGATCATTGTGGCGTGATTGACTCTGTCAAAGGCTGAGGAGAGGCCAAGGAGGATGATGACAGAGTGAGAGCCGGAGTCAAGTTTGTAGAGCAGATCTTCACGGGTGTTCAGGAGCACAGTTTCCATGGCTCTGGCCGATCTGAAGCCAGACCGACTGTTGTGGAGATAACCAACAGATTCAGTGTGGAGGTTTAGCTGAGAGATGGCCAGTTTCTCAAGGCGTTTGCCCAGGAAAGGAGTGATAGAGATTGGGCGATAGTTGGCCGGACAGGAAGGATGAGCAGAAGGCTTTTTTAGGAGTGCTTGAGAGGGGAAAGATCCAGTGGCAAAGGAATGATTGCAGAAATCAGCCAAGGCTGGAGCGAGGGAAACAATGTTGTCCTTAATGGTTCCGTAGGAGCAGGGAAGCACCTGTTTGAAAGAAACTTTCATAGACCGAACTTGTCTAGAAACATCATCAGGTGTTAAAGGAGAGAGAGAGGAGAGAAGGGGGAAAGGTGGCCAGAGGGAAGAAGAGGGAGATAGAAGAGGAGCAGAGAAAAGTGTGGATAGGATGTCTTGAGTTTTAGTGGTGAAATGAGAAGCCAGGGCCGTACAGAGGGCCTGGGAAGGAACAGTAGAGTTGAGACTACAGTCGGATTGGCCAGCTCCTTGCAGAATTTTAAAAGTTTGGCTGTGTTGTTAGAGGCCGCAGAGACGCAGGCTTGAATGTGCACACTCTTCTTGGAGAAGACAGAGAGTCTGTATTGCCTTTTGAGCAGGCGGCAGGCCAGTTTGTTACTGGATGTGCCCGAAGCTCTCCACTTCCGCTCGGCCACTCGGTACTTGCATTTCAAAGCGGCCAGGTCGGAGTCATACCAAGAATTGCACTTGGAAACAGGCTTCAGGTGGATCCTCATGGCAGGGGCAAGGATATTGAAAGTGTTGGAGATAGAGAGATGAAGGTTGGAGAGGGCTGTGTCAGAGTGGGAGTCAGAGTAGGAGGAGAGAACATAGAGGCAAAAGCTGCAACTAACACCCGTTTCAGGGGTTGAATGACCGCGAAGGAAGGTGGCATTGCTGGGGTAGGTTTTGCCAGGGGGATAGACAGTTTCAGGTGAGAGGAAGGATCTACGTCAAATAATCGAAGCAGAAACGACTGCAGCAGATTTTTGCAAAGTGGAAATCTTTGCATCACCAGAATATCGAATCCTGCTTTCCCCCTAACCGCGACCCCGCTCCCTTACTTAAGTTAGTTTGTTGCCACTTACCTTTTCTCCCGCCCGATCCTCCTGTTGCCCTTCCCCCTGCGACGTTTGTCTCCTACCCCTAAAATGGGTAGGGATTGCCGTGGCAGGGCCCTTTTTAAAAAAAACTTTTTGTTTTTTAAAAACTTTTTGCTTTTTTAAAAACATATTTGTTCCTCGCCACACTCCTTCCTTAGGAAGCAGCGAACACCCCTGCAGCTCCCGAATCCCATTATATCGACCATAGGAAGCGGGGGAGACGCACGCAACCTCTGTTTGACATAATGGCATTCAGGTGTTTTTTTTTTCATGATGAATGCGCATTTCTTGTGCCTTCGGTATTTTCTATTCAACATTTTCAGTGAATTTGGAGGGGAAAGCAAAAAGTGGTCAGTCAAAGAGAGTGGATTAGTGAAAGGTTTAGAGGGGGGATGTCTGTGGAGATGAGAACATCCACAGTGTGTCCATCTGAGTGTGTCGGACCAGAGGTAAGAATAGAAAGGGAAAGAGAGTTGTAAAGGTTGTGGAAAAGCCCAGAAATGAGGTCAGAGGAGTCCAAGTGGATGTAGAAATCCCTGAGGAGGAGAAGCTTAGAGGTAGAGGCAAGGAGACAAAAATGAGAGATCGGACCATTCAGAGAGGAAGAGGGCGACCTGGCCAGGTGGCCTGTAGATGGTGACCAGAGACTGGGAGAGGCCGGGAGAGATAGAGAGCCTGCAGACCAGGCATTCAAAGGTCGAGTAAGCCTGAGTGGGAATGGAAAGAGGCAGGGACCCACTCAGGAAGGATCAGGGCCACTCCAATTCTGGGCCGGTTGGTCCTTAGTACGGAGTGGATCTTGAAGTCCTCAGGGAGGAGAGTGTTGAAACTCGTGAAAGACCTGGACATGAATCAGCTCTCAGAGAGAGCGATAACATCCAGTTCACAGTCTTCGAGGAGGTGGCAGATGTCAGAGGGGTGTTTGGCAGCAGAGAAAGAGTTGAGAGTAGCAAGGTGGACCAGGTTTCCACTTTTGAAAGACTTCCGGGGTGGGGTACAGGAGAGAGGTACACCCAGTGGAAGAAGCAGAGGGGCCCGAGAGGGGGCAGAGGTAGAAGCTTGTGGCAGATGGCCTGGAGAGGAGGAAGAGGGGGGCACCCGAGAGGAGGCAGCAGAGGAGGAGGTGAGTGGCAGAGGCGCCAGAGAGGTAGTGGAGGAAGGTGGCAGAGAAGCCAGAGAGGTGGTAGATGTAGCGCTAGGTGGTAAAGGACCCAGACAGGAGGCAGGAGGTAGAGCCACAGTAGAGGCAGCAGAGATGGAAGGGAGTCGTAGAGGAGGTAGGTGGCTTGGGGGCAGAGAGGTGGTAGATACAGTAGCAGGAGAAAGGGGGAAGATGTGGGAGACGCCCAAGAAGGAGGAGGAGGTTGGGCTGAGTGTCCTGGACCATGACGGTCCCATTTAGATAGACATTAATGATGGTTTTGGAGGGCAGGAAGAAGGCCAAGAGGACCTCCCATCTTGTGCCACCATTAATGGGCGATGAGGAGAAAGGAGAGAGAACAGTGACCATATGTAGGGTCCATAGGTCGGGTGAGGGAACGATAAAGAGGATGTCGGTGAGAGTCTGTCTGGAGGAGGCACTGCCGTAGATATCAGCAATGGGAAGGCCTGGATTGGAGACCAGGATGTCCTTCTTGAACTTCTTCCTTCCAGACTTCGTGAGAGGGATAGGATAGGTGATAGAAAAGCAGTAAGAGAAGATGGGTGAGACCAAGAGCACCATGGAGTGGTGGAGGTAGAAAGGAGGGGGAAGAGCGAGAGGGAGAAGAGAGAGGGGAGGAAGCACAACACAGAACTACGCCACACAGGATGCACCGGGTGGGGATATAGCGGGGAGGAGAGACACATAGGTAGGCACAGTACGGAAAGCAACAGAGAAGCACAAGCACGTAGACTCAACAGTGGGAGCAAAGACACAGGGGAGTGGGCAGAGGAGTCAGACAACAAGGAACAACAGGATTAGAGAGGGGGAGCCTAGTGAACAAAAAGCAACAGTAGCCCAAGTGGACGCACAGAAGAGCAGGCTCCTAGCAGGGGAGAAGGCCCGATGTGCACAAACAATAAGCAAAGAGTAAACACAGAGGTGGACCCTAGCGGGACAACCCCCGGATTTATATTTCTGCTTTCGCTCAAGCAGCCCCCATGATCTCCTGTTTCCTTGTAAAGAAGTGTATGCGCGTTATCACATCTGCTCGGGGGACCACAGAGGCCTCCCCTCTCCCTCGCAACCTATGGGTGCGGTCCATCAGCAGAGCTGCCTCATCGTGCTCAGGAAGGAGCACCTGGAAGACCGCCCCTTGCATACTGAGCAAGATCTTGGTCCAGGACAGTAGATGAGATTCAAATAACATGAAGGTTATTTCTGCGGGCTCTATTTTCAAGATTTCAAGTTCACCTTCAGTTTCCAGGGCCAGGACACAATGTTTTAGGGTCTGCAATTACAGCTTTATGTTCCATCATCGAATCCTCAACCTCGCCCATCCTCTGCTCTGCATCGATGATCCTTTCCTGAACTCTATTTTAATATCTCCTCAGAGAGCCTGGATGTCTCCTTTGGTAGCCAGTTGTCCTGGGGTCCCAGGAGGGCACTCTGGAGAGTGAGCCATGGCTCTTATGGTCTCTGTCTTCCTTCCTTTATCTTTAGACTGAAGCAGGACGGCTATATCAGAGCTCTTGGCCGACTTCTGTTTTGCCATGCTTTCCTGCAATATGTCCTTGGGAAACTGAGCTCATTACGGGGATGCTGAGCAAGACGCAGAGGTGCTGGTATACTTCTGGGTTGACATATCGCCTCTCATAGTCGCATCTGATTCCTGATTCACCACTGAAGGGTTGAATCCTACCTGCGGGTGCACTCTGATTACCAAGAGGCTATGTTGTAGCCTTTATTCAGCTGGAACACAAACACATGATGTCAGATCCCACCAGAGGCTCTTCAGAACTAGAACCCCTCATAGGGAGCTTTCAGCTGCATGGCAACCTTAATTTCACTTCCTCTATCAGGCCCCAGTGGCACTCAAGATGGGGCCCCATACCAGATCCACAGATTAGAATGGCAGTTGCTTACATTAGACCTGGTGTCGTGGGGGGGGGGTATCAGCAGGGGTTTAGTTGCTGCTCGACTTTTTTTTCGGTGAGCCCCCATCCCCTCAGGAGCTTCACCTGTTATGAGCTCACTTCCCTGGCAGCAGCAGGTCGCCAGACAGTCATGGCGCAATATCACTCCTTTCAGTTAAGTGCCGGGTCTGGCTAGGCGGATCATCGGCAGGGCTCCTCTATGCCTAAGCTGCGGGCGTCATCTTGGGATTTTGGTGGTGGCGCCGCGCTGCAGGAACGTTGCTGATTAAGCCCGATTCCGGGTCCCCAAATGTTCTCAGCTTGAGTGAGGCTTCCTTCCACATTCCAACATCAGCCAGGAGCTATTCCAGCTTCAAGCTCCTTCCCGATTCGCAGTATTCAGAGGCACCGCATAGAGGCTTCTAAAGGAGCGTCTGCATCGTCAGCGCCCCAAGCCACATGCCACGGTGACACTCTTAATACCATTTTCTTGACTCTTCTCCCCTTATGCCTGTCGGCACTCTTCGCCATGCACCTCTCCATCTGCCTCTATCACACTCTCCTCTACACTGCTGGTCTTATCACGCTCTCTCCCTTCTCGTGCACTCCGCAACTCCCTCTTTATCTTATCAGCTTCCCTCTAGATCTCACTGCTTCCCCCACACTAAACCTGACGCTACTCTCACCACCCTCCTGCCTTTCACTTATCTCTTTCACTCGCTCTCCTCTCTCTGCATCCCTACTCAATTCTCCCCTCCAAGTATACATTCTCTCTTCTTTCTCTACTCCCCCTTAACTAACCTGATCTAAAAACTTTTTCTCCCTCCCACTCGCATACAAACAGCCAAATTGGTACCACTCCCTCAGTCCCAACACCATACCTTCACTATCTCCAAACACTCCAAAATTCTCTTCCAAGCCCTCCTCCACGTGCTGCACACTTCTGACTCGTATCTTGGTGCTTCACATCCTCCAACCTCACTCAAACACTTTCCACTGCTAACTGACTGTTGGCTTTTTATTGCCCTAACCTTAATGCCTAATTTGTTCTCTCATGTCCTAGTGGGTAGCCGAGTTAGCTGCTCTCTGGGTTGCTGTGGAGCAGCCGAGCCAAAATAGGGGTCTTTTTCCTAATCTCTTTGTATTTTGGTTATAAGGCTGAGCAAGGCAATTACTAGTACATGACGGACCTGCTAAACGACCTGGGTGTAGCGTTGTGCACAGATGGTTGAAGTCCACGCCCTGTCAGCGACGATACAGGTCTGCTTACACTGGCTGATGTGGAGGATTAGACGACACCACACGGGATCAGCTTAACCTCACAATAGACTGTCGGAGCCTACTGCCACAGTAACAGGTACTCCTTCACCCGACGGGTGTGCGTGCGGCCGCTACCGCTGCTCACTCTGGGACAGCAGAGGCTGCCGATGTGGAGAGCATGAACTGGGTGGATCGGCTCGGGAAGGTGCCGCAGACCCACACGAACCGCGCTGAGAGGCAACCAGTGTAGGTTCCGTGCCAATACATGAGGCCTGAACATCTGGCTTTGATAGCTGCCGAGGAAGGACAGAGCTTCCGGCCTAATTGAGTGCCTGCACTGAGCCCAAACACCGGGGCTGGATGGTCACACACCCAGGTGGTAAATGTAGGGGTGAGATCACCAGGCACATCACAAAGCTGTAAACCTCCCATATCTGGTGACTGCTACACTATAGAGGTGGGTGTGCAGCGGCAAATGGCATACTCATTCCTTGCCACCCAGTGCAGAACACTGGCCCAATGAACAAGGAGACCAACGCGACCTGGGCGGCATTGCTGTTGCGGCATGACAAGAGGTGTGGGGAGCAAGAAAGGGGAGACATTGATCGTTTCATGAAAATTACCACTAGAAATGTGAAAGCCCTGCAGAATCCACTGTGGAAGCACGCCGGTCACGCCCACGACAGACCAAGTTCATTTGCACCAGATAGTGGACACGATGCAGCAGGGTTTTATGTCGGTAAATGAGAAGCTGGACGATTTTACCACCAGTGTGGCCTCGCTGCGCACACAACTGGAGAGAGAAAAGCTGAGAATCACAAGAGCGGAAAGCAGAATCAGCACGGCAACAGATAACATTGGCGAGGTGCAAAACACTGATGCGTTACTATCCAAATATATGAAAGCCAAATGCAATGATCTCGATCTTGCAGAAACTATCTGTATAATAAGGGTGCCTGAAAATGCATTAAAAGGGCAATATGGAACTAGTGGTCTAAGATCTCCTCAAGAAACTGCTGCGGGACCAAGGCCTCTCACCGCAAATTTACAGTGGAAAGGGCCCACAGAGCTCTAGCAGCGAAATCTAAACCTGGAGAGTACCCTTGCCCGATAATTGCACATATACTAAATTATGGAGACATATTTGATATTACGCTACTCCGGAGAGAAGAACGAACTCCGACTGGACTCCAACAGCATCCACCTGTATCTTGATTTCATGGTGGCGGTGCAACAAGAAAGGCACAAATTCGCGGGAGTTAAGAAGCTACTGAGGGAAAGGAATATCCCATATGCAATGCAGTTCCCAGCGAGTCTTACATTTCATTATCACGATAAGCCCAATTTCTTTACAGTCCCAGAAAATGCCTGAAGAAAGTTTTTCTTCTAGGGTTTTTCTCCCTCGTAGATTCTAGCATGAATTTGCGTGAATGCTCTCCCTTCTTGCTAAAAAGAGTAAATTGCAAAATAAACTAGAATAGGCTCGACCATTGCATTCTATGTAACGCACTGTTAATTTAGTAACCGCATTGCACAGTAACAGTTAGCCACATTGCGAGTGCGAATGCCTGGGTGGTTGGGGTTGGGCACTCACTGCTGTGGTTTGGGAGGCAATGAGGGTGTGAGGTGGGAAAAAAATGCACTTGGTGGAAACAAACGGGGGAAGAGCAGGACACATTATGCAGTACTAACTGTTACTATGTGGGTACGCTGCGAAGGCGCAGTCACGTGAGGGGACACGACTAGAACTCTACTTAGTTGGAATGTCCGCAGGCTAGGCAATCCGATCAAAGTCCGCAAGATAGTAACATATGCCAACAAAAAGGGCGTCAAGATATTGGTCCTGCAGGAGTAGCATGCCCAGGGACAACAGTCGGGCACCTTTGCACCAAGCTAGAGCACCCAATGTTATTACACATCCTACTCTACGAAAGCCAGGGGAATCTTGGCACTGACACACACTTCATTACAATTCACCTATTTGAGCTCAAAAATAGACGAAGAATGGCACTTTGTGCTAGTACATGGCATACTGTGCGGGCATGAGGGGCTACTAGCAAATATATACAGGCCCAATGTTGATGACCCAGACTTCTATGATAGGGTTTTCCAACTTTGCAACAGAAAAGCATGTGACAACGAATACACATGTCAAATGGGAGGCAGACATGCAGACAGCTTCATGGGCTTCTAAGGCAGCACAGATTTCCGTAGAGTGCCTAAACTACAATTGCTGCTGCATGTATTATGCTGCTCCTCTCTTGTCTTTTCAGACTACAGTCTCCTGAAGGGCTATGGCACAGTACAGCGCTTCGACGCCATTATATATGGCAGGAGGCACTATACAAATATAAAATAACAAACATAAGTTGCAGTTTCCATTGATGCTTTGGCTAAAGCTTTAAAAGAGTGAAAATTGTCAGGACAACAAAAAGTCAGCAAAAAGACTAGGAGTCTAGCATGACCGAAAAGGATCCAAAGAAATGGGATTTCTGTCCTAACATGACAATGTACAACAGAACGTTCTTGGTTAGCGCAAGCATGTGGGTCATTAGAATAGGACTGCAAAACTGTCACTTATCATAGGCTAACTAGATTGACAAAACCCTCAACAGCAAATAACCAGAGGTTCTGGATAGCACAGAGCACGTTCTTATCTCTGTACTGTACTCTTCCCAAGCAACCCATTTACTGAATAATTGTAGGTTGCACCTGAGAAAATATGCAGAATAAATGGATTATGGAACACTGGTTTGGTCCTGATTGGTTCTGTAGAAGAGTGCTCTTCCTAAGAAAGAAAGAAAGAAAGAAAGAAAGAAAGAAAGAAAGAAAGAAAGAAAGAAAGAAAGAAAGAAAGAAAGAAACTGGCTCTGCGGGTGAAACACTGATGGCAGGAAGGAGGAATTGAGGTCAACTCCTTACGAATTGTGGCAATAACCTCCCCACACCAAAGACATCACGCCCCTATTTTTTTTCTTTCTTGCAGACTTTTACTAGGATAACCCACCCCACGTTTTACCAAAGACAATGCTTGTTCTGCCACATAAATGTCAAATAACATAACATCCCGAAGGACAAATGCACAGATAAGGAGAACTGCAGGCTCTGTCCCCTCCGGGGCTACCCAGCGGAATAAACCGGCATGAACTTTACTTTACTTTAATACATTTGTAGTACGCAACAATGAACCCTTAGGCATGATGGCCCGGATGAGACTAAACAACAAAGAACAAATAGGAGTCAGTAAACTGGGGGTGTCAATCGCTACAACTCAACTGAACTTTATTCGAAAAGCCATGTTTTTAGCTTTCTTCTAAAGGCCTCGAGGGCCGTTTCCAACCTTAGGTCCAGAGGTAGGCGATTCCAGGCAGTTGGAGCTGCTATAGCAAAGGCTCCTTTTTCCGCTTTCCTGGACTTGCTTTTCGGGATTATGAGCATTTTTGTCTCCTGTGACCTGAGGACCCGTAAGGAACTCTTGGGAAGAATCAGTTTGTTAAGGTAACAGGGCATGGTGCCCAGGAGGCTCTTCAAGGTTATAAGAATGAGGTGATACTGAATTCTGGCCTCTACATGTAGCCAGTGTAGGGCTCTTCTAGCTGGTGTGACATGGTACCGTCTGGAGAGACCCGTGACCACCCTCACTGCACCGTTTTGAATGACTTGCAGTCTGTTGATTTCCTTTTTGCTGATGCCGGTCAGCAGACTGCAACAACAATGGACAGGTGTAGTAGCATGGATGTTATCATGGGGGTGGAGGACAGAAGCCCCTCGGCTTAGGAGGTGAGACTGGAAGCACTCTGCTGAATGGGGCCCTCGGCTTACATCAGGTCTAGGTTTGGGACATCCCTTGGCAAGATGCAGAAGACAATCTGAAAACCATAAAGTCATCCTCATTGATATCAGGTTTCTTTCTTGATTACACCCATGGTTGGCTCTAGTAAGTATTAGAGGCCCTGTGTTTTCTCCAGTGAAGCAAACGCTTATGGAAATAGGTAGTGGAACACTGTAGGTGAACTTACCTCATTTTAACCACTTTTACATTCTAATCCAGGTGGGTTTGTAGTGGAGGAATGGAAACCCATGTGGTTTCAGCCCTGCCATTCACTACAAAACATTTCTTAAAGTGTCGTAGGCCACTAATATGACTATAGTCTATTTTGTCAAACCTAGACTACTTTCTAATGTCCGTAGCAATCAATCAAGATTTTTTTAGACCACTATCCCTAAAACCACAAACTATTAAAGAAAAAAATAAAACACACACACGTTTTTTGGTGAAAGTTGCTGAAAATCCAGGCACCATTCAAATCCGAACTAGATCTCAAATGGAAAACTGTTGTGTGGGAAGGCATGTGTTACTATATACCACCCTTCATGTAGTTTGGTGTAGTATCTGTGGACACTAGTAGTGGTAGAGGTCCGACTCTATCACAATGGCCCGCACCAACTATCGGAGAATCCAGGCTCCTGGTGATTTATTCATTGGGCTGCAAGCCAAGGAACACAGCATCCACAGATATTTGCTGATCCTACCTTCCTGCTCTACTTCAGCTCTTTAAGAGGTAGAGAAGTACCAATATACACGGATGCTCCATCTGATAGCTGGAACAGGGCTGCAAGATTGGCCAGATACACTATCCATCTCCCCAATTATTAGTAGTGAAGCATCTGAAGAGAGATGAAGCCATTTTTGTATCCTAGGAAGAGACTGTGCAGGGGGCAGAAGAGGAAACTCACATCAACTTTATTTTGACAGAATAAGCCAAAGTAGCATTTTGCAGGAAGAAAAGTCAATCTGTGTATACTGAGAGAGACTGAAGGACATAAGGAGAGAGAAGGAAAGGATGGTCTCACTATGACAGCAAATGCAAGTGGACAAAGAACAGAAAAAATACGGCATAGAAGAACATTAAGAAATGGCAAACTGTCAGGAAACCTAACTGCAACCAATATTCACATGTCAATAGAAGATATAGTGCGGTGGCAGGAGACAAGCAAGGATAATCTCATCCTGGAGCAAGACTGAAAAAACCTGATGAGATGGAAGTTGAACAGGGCAGAGATGGTCAAAAATACAGATCAGACCACAATCTTTATTACAGAGGTCGAACACCATAAAAGCATCACATACAACAGAACAGAATTATAATTGGGATACCACCAGGGGGCGCGGACAGCGATGGACGTGTAAAGCTGAGATCTACCGTCAACCGTCCAGTGGCTGACATTGGAGCCTCCTCCCTGACATAATCTAAGGGTGCACCCGGTGGGATTACAGCAACGAAGTGCGGGGGTTACCCGTGTGCAACTGCAGCAGGGGTCGCACAGATGCATCGGGAGCAGCGAGGCTGGTGAGGGAGACGGGCGCACTGGGGAGAAGCAGCCACGAGGAAGGCCGGGCTGCGAGCAGAGGCCCGCGGCCAGGAAGAGCAGGCGAGGAGCCAGTGTAACCTCGCTGCTGAGACACAAAGGCGTTTATTTTTTCACCTGGTAAGAGTGTGAGCCTTTTTTCACCACTCTTACATGTGTTTTGCTGTGTGCGTTTCTACTTTATGTGTGATCTTGGGCAATGGAGCCTCACCTACTCCATAGCACCATATTTTTCTTGTGTGTTACACATCACCTTCAGTGCAGTGACACAGGGTTATCTTTGAGACTTCCCACTGACTATTTTCTGGGTCTGACTACTGTCCCCCAGAAAAGATAAATTTGCCATTAACTTTATTTAGTCACTTTAAACCACAGACCCAGTAAACCCCATCTTACTTGGAGTATTGGAAAGGGTTCATTCTTATCCCTTTTTGCCTGTGTCTCTTGGAGCATTGTTTCGCTCCCTTTACATCAAGACTTGGCTGGTAGCAGGGGTATCTACCCTATTTTTTATACCGCGGTTATCTTAAATAACCATGGTATTGTTTTAGGCTATTATATTAGCCTCAAACATAAACCCGCTTGACCATATATATTTTATTACGGTTCCGGCTGGGTTTATTCGGCATTTCTTTTTGTAAATGTCTTTCTCGTGTTTTACTCTGCGCGCCAAACGAGGTTTGGTCCCTTTGTTTGCCGTCTTTTCGCGGGCTTCTGCACAGAAGCCCTCCTTAAGGCGCCTGAAAGTCTGGGTAGGCAGGATGAGACGGAGGGGTCTTAGGACCCCTGCAATGGGGTCCCTTGGTAACCCAAGTCGCACTCCTGTTTGATTGATGATGATGATGATATGGCATTTGCGACGCCTATACACAAGTGTTTCAAGGCGCGACGAGGCAAGGGAGGGGGGAACAAAGGGAAGACAGACAACGATCTTACTAGGCCAGGTGTCATTCAGATCGCGCAAGTGCAGGGGTAGAGGGGAAGGGAAATGTGCAAGAGGAAAGGGTGAGGGGAAAGTGCAGTACAGGGGGAGAAGAATGACAAGATAAATAATAAGGGCCAGCTGGTGGCAAGTGCAAGGTAAGTGCAGACAAGTGCTGGGAGGGGGGGCTGTAGGGATGCAGAGACAGTCCCGCAGTGCAGGGGTTGCCAGGGAGGCAGTGCAAGGGGAGAGTGGCTGGGCCAAGGACCGAGATCGGTGAGAGTGGCCCAGTTGCAGAATCAGTGCAGTTTCAGTAGGAATTTAGCAGGGAAGAGGGGGAGAGAAAGCAGAAGCAAAGAGGAAGGTTTTGAGGTGCTTTCGGAACCAGAGATGGTTCTCCTCAAGTTTCAGAGATGCAGGAAGGCTGTTCCAGAGGGAGGCCCCTGCCGCAGAGAGATCTACCGCCAACTCATTGCTTGGAGAAGCGGCTGACCCTGAGGGAGTTGGAGGCGGATGAGCGAGGAGGTCGAGAAGGAAGATATTTAGGGAGAGAGAGTTGAAGGTATTTGGCCCCAGGCCCCAGAAGGCCTTATGGACAATGCAGAGGGTTTTGAACTTAATCCTCGCAGCCACTGGGAGCCAGTGTAGAGATTTCAGTCCTGGAGAGATACGGTTCCTTGGCTTGAGGCCAAGGACAAGTCTCGCAGTCCTGTTCTGGATGAGTTGCAGAGGGCGGAGAGTAGAGGCAGGCAGATTTAGATAGAGGCTGTTACAGTAGTCCAGCTTGGAGAGAACCAGGGCTCTGGAGACAGTGAGCTTCTGGGGGAAGGAGAGGAAAGGAAGAATACCTCTGAGGAGGTGCAGCTGGTAGTGTGACTTCTTAGAGACGTCAGATATGTGAGGAGAGAAGGAGAGTGTGGAGTCGAAGATGACCCCTAGGTTTTTTGCCTTGCAGGTAGGAGCAGGAAAAGGACCAAGAGAGGCCGGCCAGAGAGCTGCAGGGAAGAAGGGAGTGGGTGTGCCGATGAGTAGAATCTCAGTCTTACTGGCATTAAGGCAGAGGTCATTGGCGGCACACCATTCCTGGATAGCAGACAGTCAGAGATGAGGGAAGGAGAGGAGGAGGCCGAGGGTAGCCTGAAAATGAGCTGGGTATCATCCGCATAGCACTGAAAGTTGGGGCAGAGAGCGGCAATGCGGTGGGCAAGGAGAGCCAGATACTGGTTGAACAGCCAGGGAGAGAGGTTAGATCCCTGGGGGACACCACAGGTGGAGAAAAAGATGTCAGAGAGGAAGGACCCCAGTTGGACCTGGGAGGGCTTGGCTGGGTGACTGTCCTTGCCAAGACAGCCACCCTGCTTTGTGATTGACAGCCAGGCTGTATGAATGGGGGAAAACTGCATGAAAAGCAGGTCTCTGGAACGGGAAGAGCAGAGACGCCACTGGAACGAAAGGACCAACGAGGAGCTGATGGAAGAGGATCCCTACAATGACTGAACTGCCCGGTGAAGCCCTGCTGCAGGTCCGAATCTTCAGAATCCAAAGACAGAGAAGATCCTCCAGGAAACTTCTTCCCTTGAGCTGGTGGGACCAACCAGTTCTCCCAAACTGCAAGCCAGGACCCCTCCTCTGGTCGAATTCGCTGTACAGAGCTACAGTGGCCCGGATAGCCAGAAAGGTCGGACTCTGCTTGGGTTTTAAGGAACGCACCTTTTATTTGTTGCTTTGCTCTGCTGCTGGTTTCTTCCCTGGGTAGTGCAGGACCCTCCAGTCTTCCTACTTCTGATCAGTCCGACAGTCGCTTCAGGAACCGTGAGCCTGCAGGAACTACCAGGAACGTCCGCCTCAGCTACAGCTTCCACTCGATTTTAAGGTACTGTGCAAATCCGGCTGTTTGTTTCGTTCAGCCGCGGAGAAAGTGTTTGAAATCTTTCTCCAATCCGAGGGCTTGTCCTTCTCTTTTCTTTGAACTAACTTTTCTGCCAACCAACCTCGTCCGGAACTTGTGGCATGAGCTTTACCGCAAACTACCCTCCACTGTGTGATCTTGAGCAAAAGACTTTTGACCTAGTGACTTTGGTCGTAAGCTTTTTCTATCTGAGACTATCATTGTAGTTCCTCATGGCTCAGCTGCCCCGAGTACTTACCTGTTGGTGTGGTTCAATTTTTATTAACTTTGTCTTTCCCTCCCTTTTAAATTGCTGGAGTGCCATTTTGCTCCCACTTAATGTTGTGAGCTTAGCTTGTCTGGAACTTATTGGGATTTGTGTGGTGTATTAAGAGTGTGATTTCTAAACTGCTAAGAATAGTGAAATGTTATACAACTGAAGAGTAAAATAAATCTATATTCTTTTACTTGAAAACCTTGAGACAGTGTTTGTTTGAATCATAGTAATTGCTGTCCTTTGTGTAACTATTTGATACTGCTCACTTACTCTTGAGATAAGTCTGGCTGCTCAGCCACTGCTACCACTTTAACTGTGTAGTACAGGCTTGTACCAAAGGTGAATTTGTACTGTCACTTGTAGTCTTAATTGCGAGTGGTGTTCCCAAAGGTACTGCATATAATTTTGCCTAACATAGGTGGCCAGGGGGCAGGGGGACTAGCTTCCCCCAGAAAGGCCTGGCATCAGCGGCCACACGCAAGCCCCTGACCGAAGGTGCTGCACGAGGCCCAGGAGGAGGCCCGAGATACAGCGGCAGAGGACACACAAGTGCAGGGACTCCTGGAACTCCCTGGGAGTAGTGCAGAGAGCGTAGGATTCTCCACTAGAGCCAGGTTGGACGGACAGCTCGGAAGCACAGAGATGGGCGAGTCTCATGTCTGGGGTGGGAGCTAAGCTTGGAGAAGCTGGAGGAGGGCGTACCTCAGGGCATTGGTTCCCTGCAGCGCTTTCGGAGGGAACCAGTGATGGAGTCAGAAGAAGTGGCAGGCAGAGGGCGAGAAGTGGAGGAGGGAGGAGGCCTGCCAAATCTGACAAGGGAGGACTTGAAGGATATTTTACAGGAAATCAAGGCCATTAGGGGCGATATCCAGGCCTCCATCCGAGATCTCAAGGGCAGAGTGGACAAACTGGAGGACAAGATGGAGGGAATGGAGAATAATCACTTGAAAGTGGGCCTCCTGGAGATGAAATACGTGGCTATGCTGACAGATCTGGAAACCCGAGAGGAGGACACACTTCTGAAGCTAGATGACCTCGAAAATAGGGCGTGTTGGAATAACCTACGCATAGTAGGCTTGAGTGAACAGTAAGGCGAGACAGCTGCGGATGTGAGAAGGAAGGCGCAGGGTCTGATCAACACCCTTTTCCTCTCAGAGGAGGTCCAGCTGGAAAGGGTGCACAGAGGTGGAGGAGGAGGGGGCCGGGGTCTGAGGTCAATTGTTGTCCGTTTCCTCAGATACAGGGAGACGATGGAAGTACTGGAAAGGGCAAAAAGCACAGGGAATGCTCAATATGAAGGGGACTCACTTTGTCCGGTCAAAGAGACTGTCGCCCTCTCACACAATGGCTGACGGAAAAAGGATGATATCGTTGGTCATTCCCATTTGCTTAATCTTTTAAGAGGCAACTCAGACTATCAGATCACCAATGGCTAGGAGGCCCAACAGGCACTACAGTCCTTGAAGGAGGAGTTCCCGAACCCAGAAATGTGCCCAACAATGGTGGGGCACCCACGAACCTGGAGTGGAGACAGGCACTCATGGCGAAAGAAGGTGCCAAGCGGCAGGACATACAAGAAACTTAATACGCCCTCTTCTGGGAAGGGACTATGAGCGGAATATGAAGGGTGTTGTTCAGGGGTTAGGTGACTTCACATGGCCTCAAATACACTGGTGATAAAAGGAGAGCAGAGATGTGGTAGGAGGGATGGACGGCGAGGCAATGCTATCCTTGGTGGCCCATCAAATGGTGGGTGTCTCTGGTGTGATGGTGGGGGAGAGGAGTAGGAGAGAGGGTGGTGGGGAATGGGGGAAAACAGGGTGAAAGGGAGAGTTGGGGAGCAGTTTCGGAACAGTTGGGTATGTTTGTTCTTGCAACAGAAGGACCAAGAGTTAGTCTGAGTTACAGCTATGGTGCACATGGATAGTGGTGGGCGGGCGGACGTGCTCAACATAGGGGCCCTTAATGTGAAAGGCCTGGGCTCTCCAACAAAGTGCTCACTGGTGGCAAGGGAATTTCAACACCAGGGGCTGGACATCATGCTGCTACAGGAATACAGGCTAGTGATGGTGAGGAGCGGCGTATCCAAGGGGGATAGATCGGACCAGTGTTTTGAGCATCGGGGACAACCAAGAAAGGTGGGGCCGGAATCCTCCTGAATAAGCGGCTTCGCCTGTATGACATGAGGGTGTGGCAGAGGGTGGATGGTAGAGCCTTGCTAGTGTCCAGCACCTTGGAAGGCGTGCAGATGACATTGGCTACTATTTACTGCCCCAACCAGGGCCAGCTGCAGTTTTTTCAGGAAGTGTTGGTGGAAATAATTTGGTAAAGCAGCGGTCTCCTACTCATAGGTGGGACTTCAACATGTGGGCGTACCCGGGGATGGATAGACGTGGGGGCGACGGTCAGCCGGGGGGGAAGGGACCACAGTTGGGCAGTGGCTTCTGTAACCTTTTACCAGGAGAGAGCATGGTGGGCTGCTGGGGGGAATGCCATCCCGAGACCAGGGGCTATACTTTTTCTCCCCTGTACATGGTACTCGGACAAGGATTGACTACTAGTGTATACAGAGGCAACCCATGAGCAGGGTATCCAACTGCGGTCTTATCCCCATTAGCTGGACGGATCACAATGTGGTTCTCATGGGCATCTCCATGGTGGGCTTACAGACTAGGGATTCCTTATGGACATGCAATGACATGTTGCTTAAAGGTGTGGCCTTTCTGGAGAAAGTTAGAAAGGCGGTGGATGACTTTTGTCCATTTAACGACACAGGAGAGGTAGATCTTAACATAGTCTGGGAGGCTGCAAAGGCAACGTGGAGGGGGCTTCTGATAGGAGAGGGTGCAAAGAAGAAAAGGGCCAGCATCCTGTTGGTGAGAAGTTGAGGGGATAGATCTGGGACTTAGAGTCAGAGGGGCCTCTGGATGCAGGTGCTGCCCAGGAAAGACTTAAATTGGCGCGGGGGAAGAGGCAGGAGTTGAAGGAACTGGAGGTTGGAAAAGTGCTGTGTGGGTTGTAGTCCTTGCAGCAGCGCTTCTATGACAAGGGGATAAGGCAGATGCAATGTTGGCATCACATCTTAGGGGATAGCGGGCAGACCGGTGGGTGGGGGCGATCGAGGACGCTCAGGGTGTCTACCACAACCAGAATACTGAAGGAATTTGCTCGGTTCTATGAGGAACTTTATGATAAGGAAACGGTGGTGGAGGACTGCCAACTTGAGCAGTAACTGCAGGGAGACCCACTGCCATGTGTGAAGAGGGGGGGAGGATGAGGAGCTATAGGGTCCCATTACCCAGAAGGATGTGCTGAAAGTGATCCGTGGGATGAAGATAGGGAAAGCGCCAGGTGATGATGGGTATAACAGTGGATTTCTTCAAGACCTTTGCCACTTAGCTGCCTCTCCCCAAGGTGAAACTCTTCAACAATATATTGACCACGGGGAGGGCACCCCCCTCCTTTAAATGGGCTTTAATATCGGTTATCCCAAAGGAGGGGAGGGATCTAAGAACTGTAAAATGTACCCGCCTACATCCCTCATGAATGTGGATGCAAAGATCTTCACCAAGGTACTGCCATCCAGAATAGAGGGTGTCATGCCATGCCTGGTCCACTCGGACCAGGTTGGATTCATCAGGGGAGTCAGGGGGCTGACACATTCCGGGAGACTCTACACCTGATGGACCAGGCCGAGAGTCAATAGGGTAACCCCACACTGTTGGCCCTGGATGCCAAAAAGGCTTTCGATAGGGTGGGGTGGAACTTCCTATACAGGGTCCTGAGGAAATATGGGCTTGGCAGTCGGAATCTGAAGAGCATTTGGGCGCTGTACTCCTCTCCCAAGACGAGGGTGGCTGTCAATGGTAAACTGTTGAGGGTCTTTGAGCTGAAGCATGGCACAAGGCAGGGGTGCCCACTGTCCCCCCTGTTATTCGCCCTGTCCATGGAGCCCCTTGATGAACAACAGAGGGGCACCACAAGTGGAAGGTATTGTGGTGGGGGGCAAGGAGTTTGAGCTGGGGCTTTATGCAGATGATGTTCTCCTGCACCTGAGGAACCCACTAAGCTCGGTTCCAGCAGCTATGGCACTGATTGAGGAATATGGGTCCTTCTCCGGATTTAAAGTGAATCACCAGAAGTCAGTTCTATTCCTGTATGCCAAAGACATAGTGAGGGGCGTTGAAGTCATCAGGCGGTTGGGGTTGGAGATCCAGGAGGAGAGTATTTGATACCTGGGAGTCAATGTTACCAGATCTCTGGGAACCTGAGTGGGGCTAACTAACCCCCAGCCCCCTTGCTGAACAAAATGTATGGGGAAATGGCTGAATCAGACAGACACAATATCTCGTTGAATGCCCTAAAAATGAATTTCCTCTGGAGGATATTAGATTTGTTTCAAATGTTGCCTGTAATGGTCCCAGAAGAGCTGTTGAAGGCGGCTAAGAGACGGATGCTTTGCTTTCTCTGGCAGGGGCAGAAAACAAGGGTGTCTTACGACACCTTGGTGCTGCCAAAAGATCAGGGGGCGGGAGGGGGGGAGAAATCCAGACTTAATGCTATACTACAAAGCCGCTCAATTAAGGGTTATGGTACCACACCTTCGGGAAGATGCGGATAAACAATGGGTTTACCTAGAGAACCAACACCTGCGCCCAGCCACAGTGGGGGAATGGTTTTGGGTTCCGAGGGAAAAGGTCCCCAGAAGAATCAGGAAACATCGGATACTGAGAGTCTTGTGGAAGGTGTGGACGCGAAGCACCGATATGCGAGGGATCACTACGTGGCCCTCACCAATGAGCCACATTTGGGTCCCACTGATAAGGGATGATATTCCAGAACCAGAGAGGTATCAGGGGTGGTTTGAAGCAGGTCTGGCTGAGGGTGGGAATTTATGGGTAAAAGGGCAGTTTGTTGGAATCCAAGAGTTAGAGACAGCACTGAACGTGGAAAGCTACCGGTCTTCCTGTACTTGAGACTGATGGGGGCTCTCACAGAGGAGAAATTGACTTATTACAGAGAAACCTCACTCCTATGGAGAAGATCCTAGAGACACACAGTAAAACGAAGGGACTCATCTTGTTACTTTTATGGGGCATTGGTGGGGACGACGAGGGGTGTAGTGGAGGGGCTCTGGAAAAGAAATCTGGAGGTGGAGTTGGACGATGGCTTGTGGACCCATATGTGTATGAGGGCATTTAAGATCTTGATCGCCTATCTGTTCAAACTACATGGAGTTAAGTTGGTGCACAGATGGCAATACGGTTGTCGAAAATGTTTCCATCCGTAAGCCCCTTGTTTTGGCACGGCTGCAGGGAGAGGGCAGACTACTGGCACATGTGGTGGGGTGCCGGGAGGTGCAGGTCTTTTGGGCAGAAGTTGTGGGATGGATCAAGGAAGGTGAGGGGGTGGACGGCAGTTTAGATACAATGTTGATACTATTTGGCTTGGAGAAGCAGGGTGATGGTTGGAGGACTCTGCCCCATATGGTACACTTCCTGTTGCTTGCAGCCAGGGCCTGCCTGGCTAGACATTAGAAAAGCGTGCACCTACCGAGGCTAGATGAATGGGTTGCGAAAACTAAGGACATATACCTTATGGAGAAGATCAGAGCCGCAATCCACGGTGAGAGCTCGGGGCTGGAAGGAGAATGACTGAGGTTCCATAATGCATTTTGAGGTTCAGGCAAAAGACGGCACTGACCCAGAGTATGGTGCCCTGCCCGCAAGGAGGGAGTTGTTTCTAACAGTTATGCACCAGATTGTTGTTGTGCAGTTTAGACACTATAACTTCTTCTATCTTAAAATTCCCTCAGTTGTGCTTAGGGGCAGGTGGGCGGAGGGCGAGTTGGGTGGTGGGAGGGACCCAGCAAGGGTGTGTGAACTTTAAGTGAGGAATGTTCTTGAATATTGGACAATGAATTCCTCCTTGCCTTGGTGGAAAATCAATAAAAAACGTCATTTTCTAAAAAGTATAATTGTGTGACCAAAGAATCTGGTTGTCCCACCAAAGCGTAACTAACATACAACCAACCATCCGCATCACAACTCTACATGCCAAGCCATTATAACCGACACGTCACCTCCTACCCACTGCCGCCACCAGTGGGTCTCAAGCCTGCCACGCTTGAGCACCTACTTGCCCCTCCTTGGACAACAAGCTACTTCCATCAAAACATCACAAAACCATACACCTTTCGTCCACCGCTGCCACTGGCGAACCTTAAGCCTGCCACACTTGAGCGCAAAACAGGCCCCTCCTTGGGCTGGCACGCGATCCTGCTGATCCATTTGAATACCTACTAACATCCAGAAGGCAACCACAATATCCATATAAAACACCACACAGGGATCCACAGCCTGAAGCAAAGACCATGCCTACAAGATACAAGCTACATTACACAAACTGCCGACACACACCAAGCCATCACACAGTCAGACAAATACAACACTGACACACACACACACACACACACACACTCCAACACACTCACACGGATGGCAACACCCTTACAACCACCAAACCCAAATTGCTGGCCAGGCAATATAGAATCAATACTCAGCACAAACCACTAAATATGACAGTCGCTGACTACGATGAAAATAATGTTGCCCACTTGACCAATCTAAGATGGACACTAACTATGAAATGAAAAACATAGTGGGAAGCTGAGAAGGTGATCAGGTACAAATGATAATACTAGATCACTAACGAGGCTCAATAAACAAAATCACATAATCGTGCACCGTGACCAACATGTGTGGTGGTTAATTCCGTGTGCGTGGTGCTCCGTTGAGTGGTGAAGGGTGTGATGGTTAGTGGTGTGTATGTTCTTTGTTGTAAGTGCAAGGAAAGGAGTTGTGTTGCATCTTGGTGTATGGTTCTGTGTTGCATGTGCAAGGAAAGGTGGTGTGCTGTATCCTGGTGTATTATCCTGTGTTGTATGTGCAAGGAAAGGAGGTGTGTTGTATTTTGTCCTCCCCCATCTGAGTGATGTGAGGTCATCGTAGAAAGTTTGTAGTGTGTGGCATGTTTGTATGGAATAGTTGTACTTGGCTCAATGTTCCATGCCAGGCAGTTGGAACTATCTAGCCTGGGTGGTGAGAGCCAGTGGGCTCTTCCCCCTGTCCTAGCTCCTAATCCTAATGGACTTGTACTTGATGCCATCTGTAACTATAATAAAGGAGCTTGTTAAACTTAACAAAACAAAAAAATCCTCATTGCATAAATCATAGTACATAAAACATCTTCAACTCCAAATGGATTTATCATTAAATACAATATACAGAATTAAATAGTTAGTGCCAGTGTTGTTTAAAACAAGCTTGAAACAGACATAAAAAAGTGTCCCTTTTTAAAGTATGTATCCAATGCAGTACTTGGTATTCGGTTACAGTGACTTGTGCAAATATAAAAGTGCTTAAAGATTATGCTCGTCCCTCATGAAACAAGAATCCCACCTCCAGAGTCTTGAGATGCAATACTTGGATTAAAAATGATAATTTCATAGAACAGACACATTTTGTTTACACCATTTTGCAGAATACAAGTAGAACTATGCATCTCTATAATGCAATCCTTTTACATGAGGAATTAATGAATTTTGCCCACTTAGGCCACATTCTAGACAGATCCTTGGCAAATATGAGGACAATTTGTTTATGTCGGGTAGACTTACATACTGATGGGCTAAGCCTAGGTTTCCGATACAAAGTGTTCTGCGTAACGGCCGTATAAACATTTTCGTAATTGTAGAATGCGGGGGACAAAAGAACAGTTAATGTTACAAATTGTCTCTCATTTCCCTACAATGAGGGCAGCGTTCATATATCTAGCCCCAGATATAAAACTTAAAGACGGGAGGCCGTGTATTGACAGTCAGACACAAAAGGAGAATGTGCAACGAAGAATGGAACGGTCATCTTTTAACACAATATGCACACATTTGAGAGAAAAACATAAAACAAAACAATGACCTACCAAGCTTAACTGGACTAGAAATATTTTTCTCAAGCAGACATATGAATGGTTGGAAAACAGATGCTGAAACAGCGTGCTTGGCGGCATGCAGGCGGGATGTCACAGTGAGGCTGTTGCAGAGGAGAGCACCATTTGTGTTTTCAGACAATGGCTCCGCATACGGACTCTGGAGTTCGAACGCACCAGAGAGACCACACACCAATTTCCCAGTAATACTTGCAAATTCTTTCTTCACCAATTCAGACTCATCCTGAATGTTACCGCTGTTGAAGTACAAACAAAAGCAAAGCTAAAGTTACTATATGGAATACGAGGTAAATGAGTATGTCTAAACTCCTTCCCTTCACATTCGCACCCAACCACATCTCACACAACAAAAATATCCAATCCCACGAGGGAGCTTTCTAAAGTAAACTTGTAATTTTGGAAAGGACTCCTTTAAGCAAATGGAAATCCTCTGAATAATTGAAAACTAATATTTCTAACTTTCTAAGGAAAGATCATACCCATTATGTGTAGCAAAAGCAAAACAGTTTATTTTATTTTTCAACTCAACAAAGAACAAACCAACTAAAAATAATGGGAGCCGGTACAAAGCAAATTCACAATCTACACCCACCAAACCCCCACCATAAAAGATGTGGTTGAAATCTATTAGCAGTGAATAGATGGAACAATCCTCAACTTTGGTCACAGAGGTTGTAAATGGATACTTCATGTCCTCTGAATATTTGTCACTGTTTAAATAATCCAGCTGCCAGGCTGAGACCACAGAAACGTCTATTACAATACATTACAGCACCCCTACATCTCAGGGTTTTGCACAGGCAGAGATGACATCTCAGAGTATACATGACTGAGTCACAACAACCCTTCCAGGTTTCCATGACAGAGGGATTAGAAACAATATGAGCTCACCAGACAGGTTGTGGGTCATGTGGGTTATGACGAGTCAGCTGAAAAAAAACAGCAGCCATCCGAATCAAGACATCTGAAGGCAAGTTACTTTTTCTTCCAAGGAATAGTACACCAACTGCAGAGACTTTATCTTTCAATTATTTTACTCAGTCGAATGTGAAACCTGAAGATATGCTAGACTAAATCTTAAAAGCAAGGCTCATGCTCTACTATCAGTAAAGGCAACAACATGTTTAAGAATTTATCAATGGAAGCAGATGTGGATGCCTTGTAGATTTTCGGTGTCGCAGACACAAGGTAGCTGTACTCGCTGCTCTGCCTCAGGTAGACTGAGCCGTAATCCCCGTCAGAAGAATGATGCGCCTTAGCAAGGCGCAATACAACACCTATCCCTTATATAAAACACACAAGCAAAGCACAGCAGTTTACATGTTCAGGGAATTCCCAATCTGATTATATAATCACTCAACATGCTTTTAGGGCCTAATGTGTAACAGTGCTCATCTGTTTATGATGAATGCGGCGGGAAAATGGCAGGAGCTGAATATATTGATTTATGTGAACTTTGGAAATACCTTTGGCAGAAAAGGTGATTTCATCCATGTTATCACCCACTGACTGGACTACGGACGGACCACATGATCCCAATTTGGAGACTTCAAGTTAATTCACTAACGGACAAGGTATTCAGGGATGTCAATATACAAGTAATAACAGAACTAGTGAGGGATCTCATAAAGGACATGGCAACAATAAAAGAAGCCTTAAAGGTTAAGATAAGCGGCACATGCACTGGATCCACTTGTGGTGCAGGAAAGATTTGTACTAAATACGGAACCTCTGAAAAAGAGACTGTGGATTAAAGGAAGGAACAATTTACATGATACTAACAATTGGATGAGCATGAGTAAGACACATGTCTACAGGCAGCATGTTGAAGGGTGTGAGCCCGGGAGTACATTATCTGACTGGTTAAAAGTAAGAGAGGAAAGAAAACATATCACTATAAAGGCTGCAGAAGATAATCTGCATCCAGAATAGTATTAATACTTTACACACAGCAGATATGACGAGACCTGAAGCAGATATACCTACACTTACTGAAGAGAAAAGGGGAATGCTGGAGACCCCACTTCAAATGTCTGGAATAAAATAGGTGCCATCTCCTCAGGTAAGGTGGGGTATTAATCAGAAAAAGAACAACATTTGGCACCTCTGCACATGATAAGGTAACATCATTTTTATTTGTTTTTGGGTGTGATCGACTTAATCATTTGTTGGAGAGTATTAATATATACAAACTGCCAACATCAAGACCACGTGTCGCCCACAAGGCTTTGTCAAGGCTAACACATTATAAATGTCTTCATCCACTGTAAAATAATTCATATTAATACTCTCAAATACATTATTAAGTCTATCACACCAACAAACAATAAAAGGGATATTATCTCATCACATGCAGATGTCCAAATATTTTTATTTTTCTGATTAATACCCCACCCCACCTTACCTGAGGAGATGGCGTTTTCTAGGCCATAACAGAACCCGGGAAGACCGACAACAAGGAGGCTGGTGCAGCCCAGAAACAGTGTTGCGGGACGCAGCAATGATGGACGTGGCACCAGGGGGTGTTGGGTCAATTACAACACTGGTGCGGCTTAGGCAGGCCATGTTTGCCACAGCCCATGCAAATAGGCAGACTCCTCTAACCCAACATGGACTTTTTCATTATTAAATAAACCCCCCCCCCCCCGCCCACCCGGAAAGGCCTTTAACCACTTCACCACCAGGGATAGGAAGCCAGCCATAGGAAGTGGAGCTTACAGGCCCTTTTAAAGCCTATGAAGCGTTCCCCCATCAGGCCTCCTCAAGGAAGGAAAGTGATTTGCTAGGGTAAGTGGTCAATTCTGGGACGGGGTGGAGTATTTAAGTGAGTTTGAGAGAGGGACAGCCCTCGTGCCAAATTCTACAAGAACCCCTTAGCCCTGAGACCTATCTGTGGATCCCTTAGACCAACCTATTGTAATTTTAAATAACACCTTTGGAACCTCTTCCCGTCTCGAGTGGGGTTATTTGTGGAGGGCCACCCCGTCACACAAGCCAATCAAGAGCTCTATAAAAATCCCCCAATTAGCTGCAGGTGTCCGACCAGGGTACCAACCTGGAAGCCAGAGAGAACCAGTAGGATAGACCAGACTTGGAGGAGAACTGGAAGTCTGCTGAGGGCTACATCTTAAGACACTGGCAGGAGCCAGCAACAAGGAAGGAGGAATTTGACAGCCTGTTAAGGTCTAGAAACATTCGCTCAGGAGGGTGAGGTGACTTTGGTCTAGAATATCACAAAAAGAATAAAGGCCCAGAGCAAGAAACAGGACTATTCGCTACTTTCCTTTGTGTTGCAGCAGGGGGGAGCTAGGAAGATATTAACAAATATGACTTCCATTTCATAACATATCAATACGGATAGTATACAGACGGTTAGGGTGAAGTGAGATTTGGACATCGGGGCTAACGTCACTGACAATGCAGGGCAGCTTTCCATCCCTCATTTACTATTATTTTTTAGTGAGTGTATATGTTATGTTTTTTGCTTTCTGCGCTTGTGCCATTAGCCTTTCTTTTAACTTAGGACATGTATCCCCACACTCTTTGGTGAGACGACAGCTCCATATATAGAGTTAATTGGTGATCTGGTATTGCCTGATTTTTCACTCTTTTCTGGTGTTGGTTTGTTTGCAACCTTTCTGACATTTGCTATTGTTGTAGCATTTTTAAGAGTCCAAACGTGTTTGTTACCAGGGTTTTCCTGTTCGGTACTGAAGGAGTCACTTTTTTCGACCAAACCAAAATTTATGGCCCTCTGAGTTAGCAGTTGATGTGTCTGCAAAGCCCCACAGATGCATTGGATCACCTTCTGATACATATAGACACTGTTTTAAGGATCCACCTAAGTAGTTATAGTCTGTTTCAGTTAACAACGCAGCTGGGGAACGCATGAGAGGGAACAGCTCTCTGACCGGCCTCTCTTGGCCCTCTTCCTGCAAAGCAAAAAACCCCGGGGTCATCTTCGACTCTACACTTTGCTTCTCTCCTCACATATCTGACGTCTCTAAGAAGTCACACTACCAGCTGCACCTCCTCAGAGGTATTCTTCCTTTCCTCTCCTTCCACCAGAAGCTCACTGTCTCCCGAGCCCTGGTTCTTTCGAAGCTGGACTACTGTAACAGCCTCTATCTTAATCTGCCTGCCTCTACTCTCCACCCTCTGCAATTTATCCAGAACAGGACTGCGAGACTTGTCCTTGGCCTCAAGCCCAGGGACCGTATCTCTCCAGGACTGAAATCTCTACACTGGCTCCCAGTGATTGCAAGGTATAAGTTCAAAAACCCTCTACATTGTCCACAAGGCCTTCTGGGGCCTGGGGCCTAAATACCTTCAACACTCTCTTCCTAAATATCTTCCTGCTCGAGCGCTTCGCTCATCCGTCTCCAACTCCCTCAGGGTCAGCCGCTTCTCCAAGCAACGAGTTGGGGGTAGATCTCTCTCCGCAGCAGGGGCCTCCCTCTGGAACAGCCTTCCTTCCTCGCTGACACTTGAGGAGAACCATCTCCGGTTCCGGAAGCATCTCAAAACATTCCTCTTTGCTTCTGCTTTCTCTCCCCCTCTCCCCAGCTAAATTCCTGACTGAAACTGCACTGAATCACCAACTGGGCCACTCTCACCGATCTCGGTCCTTGGCCCAGCCACTCTCCACTTGCACTGCCTCCCTGGAAACCCCTGCACTGCGGGACTGTCTGTGTATCCCTTCAGCCCCCCTTCCCAGCACTTGTCTGCACTTACCTTGCACTTGCCACCAGCTGGCCCTAGTATTTATTTGTTGTTCTACTTAGCCTGTACTGCACTTTCCCCCCTCCCTTTCCCCTTGCACTTTTCCCTTTCCTTCCACCCATGCACTTGCGCAATCTGAATGACACCTGGCCTAGTAGGATCGTTGTCGGTCTTCCCCTTGTTCCCCCCCTCCCGGCCTCGTCGCGCCTTGAAACACTAGTGTATAGGCGCGTTACAAATGCCATATCATATCATATCATGAGGGACCCATTGGTTTTTTTGTTATTATGTGTTTTAACATGACTTATATTTTTCTGTAAATAATAGTTGTGTCTGCACAAGTTTTGTCTATTTGATTTTTATTTTCTATGAATTATTAAAATCTTGACTTGTGCTATATCAAATATAAAGTTGTTTTCTTATTTGTGAGAATTTTATAGATGATGATCATATAATCAACAGTAGGGTTGCCTTGATTGATTCACTAGGACACAGCACCATACAAAACAAATGTTTAAAATGTGTTTAGATCCAAACATTATTCCTGATGGGACAATTTCCTTGCTACATTGGATGTATGGCAGGCAGCATGTGATCTTAACAAAAGGTTGCACTGAATGCCAAAAAATCCTATGATTCACTATAAGGTATGGTCCGCTGCTATATTACACCTCATCTGATTCATTCCTGTACTCTGGAATATGGTGCCAGAGCTGTAAGTTGTTGTGCTGAAACCAATATCATTTCGTGTGGGCCTGCCTCCAGGTTTACAATTTTTATAACAAAGTGGAAAGCGACATAAGCAAAGTGTTGGAGAACAGATTTACCCTTGATATGGAAAGCGCTTTGTTGGTGGTGGAGTTGTCCGGTCTTTCACTGCTTAAAACAGATTCAGCCACAAAACACTGGCTTTAGCTAAGTGCAGGATAGCTCTTAGGTGGATGATCACACAAGCATCCAGCTAAAAAGGAGGGGTTTATGATCTCACTACTTGCAATATGAGAGAGGAGATCTACAAGGCACTGGCCCACTCTAAGCACAGTCATGCAGACTTTTGGGCTGAATTTATAACATTCCTGGCTTCTAAGGAGAGTACTGCTGCGGATGACAAGTATAGCATTGTGGGAGCCGAATCGATGATTATTAGATGTACGCGATGTGGAGCTTGTTCAGAGGAGTAGGCAGAAGAGCTAGATTTGAATAGGTGAATAGCGAGTTTGGTTGAATCCAAGCTGGAAATATCCCTCCCACCGTTAAGGAGCCAGGTTGGAAGGGGTGGCATGGAGGAGTTCCATTCATGCGTTGCAGGGACAAGACTGTGCTGCGCTGGCTGCACCTTGTTCAGTATTTCTTCTAACACGTTGCACTCATTTTTGTGTTACCTGCTGTTGAAAACGTCAATGAAGAGAAGTTTAAAATTAAGAAATCCTATGCAAAAGGGAAGAAATGCTTGCTGGAAGGAATGTGGAAAAGGTATCCAGGGAGGAGACCTGTGGCTAGAGAGTGAGAATATGTATGCCAAGTCAGTACCATTAGGTGTGTGTCAAGCGGTATTGTCGTTAGTGCAGTCAGGCAACAAACAGCTATAGTTTAGAAATATCTCTGCCAAGTTTGCATCATAAATAAGCAAGAGGGGAAGAAATACCTGCTTGTAGGAGGATGACAAGACGTGAGCGAGACACTATCTCCCTGGAATATGAAGTCAAGAAGCGAGCTGGGCCCTATACCCAGAGTTCTGGCTGCAGCCCTATGTCTTAAAGGTGTCCCTACAATCATCCCATTATATTGTTTTTTGATTTTGAATAATTGTATTAAACTACATTTCTTTCTTATGATTTCATTGATCCTTCATTAGACAGGGTTTTGCATTGCAGTGCAGACACATGTAATTTCACTATATGCAGAATTTTCCTACTGTTCAGGAGAGGACCTGCCTCCTTTCCAGACATGCTAGAATAAGCAGAAGGATTTAGCTTGCTGTCAGCCCTACAAGTAAATTGGGACAAATTGCTGCTGTAATCTATCCCCGTCAGTGACTTTGCTCCTCTAGAGACACTGCCTACACTCACCAAAACACCTTTCTGGTATTTGGATATGCAGATCTGCACAAACCTGGGGGATGTATACGATAATATACATGGTGCAGAGTTATGGGGCTATGTACATTGTCCCACAATCCAGGCCTCAGAGAATAAAGCTATGAAACGACTCCCAAATGGATTGTGTCGTCCCACGCATTCATCACCCTTTGACAATATCGTTCCAGCTTCAGCTGCTTTGGAAAACATTTTCTCAACAGAGGGTGCTGTGTGCTGTCTGGTCGAGTCGATGTCCCTCGAGGGCCTCCGTTCCCCCCCCCCCCGTCAACATCATCAATAGTATAAGTAGTGCACGCAGCACCCGTCGGCTTCAGTTCTGTTTTTCTGAGCTTTTGTTTCAAAGAATTATGGCGTGCTTCGGTTCTTCACTGAACTTCGTCACAAATGTTCTAATCGAAAATGTCTTCACCATCGGCTCCATCAACGCCCAAGACAGGCTTCAAGAAGTGCCAAAATTATGGGTCAAAATGTCGATCAACAACCCCCACCACGTGTGACTGTGGTGTCTCAGGACTAAACATTGTACGTCCGAGTGTCCTGTTAGGCGATGATCGACAAGGTTCTAAGGGAGCGTAAAGGTAAACTGGCGGTGGGTAGGCTCCCGTTGAAGTCTCCTTTGAAGACTTTGAAAAAAGAAAGACCAAAGAGTCAAGAGCTTCTCCTCGACGGAAAATAACTAAAAGATCTGAATCGAGAAGTCGATTGCGTCATTCTTCGTCTTCTTCCAAGAAGGCAAAGAAACGATATTACAGGTCACTTTCGACCTCTGGGGATTCCTCCTCCGAGATAATCAAATGTCCAACCAAATCCGACTCCTCAGCAAAATGGGATACATTTCGTAAAGAAATGATAGAAATCTTCGCGAAGGCGCTCCCCTCGAAAGAAAATGAGAAAGTCCATGCCCATGGCGCTCTGCATAAAAACGACAAAGGGAAGCCTAACGCAAAAACCTGGGAACCTTTGAGTCTGAGACATAAACCGGATTTACATCGAGAACTATCTAAATCTCGATCTGACGAGAAATCGAGGGCTTCGACAAGCCAAGAGTCTAGTCCTTCGAAAGTTCCAACAAAGACTAATAAGAAGGTGGCAACTCTGATGACAACAATATCAATCTTGACAACGCCATCAGCATCAGAGCCATCAACGTCAGCATCGAAGTCGACTCCGACACAGTCGAGGTCTACAACACCGTTAACTTTAAAGTCGTTGTCGATGATTACTTCGAAGTTGTCAAAGCCCCCAATAATACAAGATAAGATGTTCAAACCCTTATCAAGAAAGGATTTCCTTAAATCTTTAACTTCAATTTATGAAGACCATAAACCTTCAGATAATACACCACCTTTTGGCTTACAATTTGGTACCCAAAATGTGCCAGATTCATTAATTTCTGAAGATTCTAGAATGAAGGCCTTATATGAAAACTTGCAGACAGCCAGTGGAGTAGATACTTTTCCAGAATTAGATTCTGGGAAGCCAGACCACACTGATCACGCCGACGCCTCATATAGACAAGTTATGATATGATATGAGAGGTTATTTGTAACACGCTTAATACCCAGAGGTTTCTAAGCGCGGACCTGAGAATCGAACCTGTGTTGCTTCGTGTCACCTTGCTCCCAAGGCTGGCACGCTGCTGCTGAGCTATCCTCCCGAGACTTGTGGTAGAGCAAGGTGGTAGAATTTTTGGGTTGGAGTAGGCCTGCACCATCATTTGAGCAGGATGATTTCACCGATATATTGGATCAGGGTCCCCAGAAAATGCAACAGCAGTGAACAAAACTTCTCAAAAAAATATTAGGCCTTCCAGCAGTGGCACATAATATTTGACAAAACATCCGACTCTGGAGAGTTTAGTAGTTCAAGCAGCCACGCCCACAAAGCAATCTGCATACCCTACTATCACTATTGATAGGGATGTGTGTGGAAGCTCCCTGCCATCCAAAGCAACCAAACATGAACAACCCAAACAACAGCTAATCCCCTCCCCATATGTCTTCCTACCGCAATCTGCTGGTTAACCGACCCCCCTCCCCACACATTGACGAACCGTGTCGAGGCATGGGGACCTCTCGAGGCTCAGCTATCCACAGCCTTGAACCTCTTCTTCACATCGATTAAGTTCCCTCTATATGCTTCCACCCTGTTGGAGAAGTCGGGGGGGACGGGGGGAGAGATGAATTTGGTCCCCTTTGTATGTGAGGGTAGCTAGCACACTGGGATCGCCGAAGGGCAAAGTCTCTATCCCGATAATTGAGGAGCCTGGTGATGATGGGCCTTAGCGGTGCACCAGGTACTGCAAGCCTACCTCAGGGTATGCAATGGGCCAGTTCGACTACAAAAACGCTCCCGAGAACCCATTTTGGCCCAATGCTTCCTGCATAATCGTCTCTACTAGCAGCTCCATGGGACCTTGGTCTGCCGCCTCTGAAACTCTCACAATTCTGAGGTTGTTACGACAGGATCTTGATTCCAAGTTATCCTGCTTTTCAGTCAGCTCCTTAACTGCTTTTCTCAGCTGGGCCACTTCTCTCGAGGTCAACGCAGCATCATCCTCAACAGTGGATAGACGTTGCTCAGCCTCATCGAGTCTATCACCATGCTTGTTTAGCCTGATCTACATTCTAATCCACTTTACAGGTAAGGGAGTCAAGCGTATTGTCTGACGAGTGAATGCCCACCTGCAGCTGCGTTAAAATGCCCTTAATGTCCTCCAATGTGTCAGAGGAGACCACCTGGGGATCCCCACAGCGTCCACGTCCAGTGCCCCCCCCCCCCCCAAGTTGAGTTCTTGGGTTGGGAGGGGGCGACACAGGAGAGCAGAGACAGATTTCTATCTGTTTTTACCATATTTTCCCGCGATGGGTGGCGTTTGCAAAATGAAGCAACACTCTTGTCAATGGAACGGCACGTTGCGGGCAGTCTGCAGCTGTCTGCTGCACTGAACTATACCCTGCTATGCCCCCTGAGCAACCACGCATGTGCTCATGCGGGTCAGTGTGTAGTTGTCTCCTCCGTTGCAGCAGGTTAAGAGTAGGTGAGGAAAAGAAAAGGAGATAAAGCCTCCTTGACACAATAGAGTGTCCAGCCACTGTAGTCCAGAACACAGCCACAGAAGAGAGGTCTGGTGCTTCCCTGTAGCCCAGGGCGCACACATCTTGCAGGTACCTGCCCCTTACTCACGGTCAGACTGCGTGCTCTCCATGCACAAGCAGCGTACATGGATAAAAGCTGGCCCGTCGTGGCCTGCAGAATGGGCACCCATCTTCAGGGCCCCACGCCCCAGCACAACTCCAGAAAGGCAGCCTCGGGTGACAGTATCAGTGCGCAGCGCTGCGGCCCACCTGTCAGTGAACCCAGCAGAACTGCGGGTGCCGCACAGCTGTATTCTTGGATTCCCCAGCCAGGGAGAATCAACGGGAGGTACCGCTCTGCTCGGGGAGCCACTGCAGTGCGGTCACTATCGTTGCAGCCCTCTCAGCAAGAACAAGATGAGTCGGGGCTCCTCAGCGTTCCGAGCTCTGGGCTCCACAGTCAGTCCCTGACTCATCCCCTCCACAACAGCTCCACAAGGTAAGGGGGAGATGAGAGCCGGCACCAGATGTACTTGCTCAGAGGCCCGACAACCTGCAGCCATACACACTTCTCCGGATCTTCTGTTCTCACCACACGGCCCGTGCTGAGCAGGTCCCGACACACTCCTCTCTACGTGGCTGCAAATCCAGCCAGCCGTGGCATCGGACTACGGCATGTCCACACAAAGTCACCCCGCTGATAAGTAGGGGTGAAAGGGCATGTCACTCTCAGGGCCAGGTCTCCCCTCTGTCACTCCAACGGCCACGCTGCCAGCAACACAGCAGTGCCTTTCCAAGTCATAAATTACTTGCGCCAGGGCCCGCAGCAGTCGGACTGGTGTTCAGCGCCACGCCGGCACTAGAGGGCCTCGCAGTCACAGTTTATTGATGCATGTGTTCACCAGCAGTTATATGCAGCGCACTCAGAAATGCCTCAAGGCCGATGGCTCAGGATTTCTTCAGGATGCGTTGTGGGTCAGCCGAGAGCTCAGACTGGAGCGGCCCTCTTGGCGCGGCTCTCAAGCTCCCCCTCGTTCTACTTTATTTATAAGGGGGTAAGAGTTGTGATAGAGCCCATTTGGACACCAACATTCCTGACAGGTGTCCTTGAGGGAGTAGAAAAGAACGAAGGGGGAAAAAGAAATAAATGTTTTGAAGGATTTTGGGAAGATTCAAGAAAATGATTTCGGTCTTCATTTGGTTCAATTGCAGGCCATTGATCCATGAGTGGAGTCAAGAAAGGATCATGAAACAGCATTTAGCTGGGGAATGTGTCGTGTGGATAAAGAGCACAGTGGCATAAGTATAGGTGATAAAGTTGTTCAGAAGGGACAAAAGAGGCCAAACACTGATACAGAAAAGAATGGGAGGGTGAGGGGAACCGTCAGAGATACCACAAGTGAGGCGCAAGGAAGTGGAGAGATATGTGCCAAATACACTTGCTCGAATCCACCTACTCGAAATTAGCTGAACCACTTGGGGCAAATGGGTGAGAGGTAGGCAGCAGGATAATGGTTGAGAGCCAGGCAACAGAGGATAGGCAGCCCAGCAGGCTGTCACGCTCTGTTTTGAGTAAGGACTGCATAGCTGATAAGCAGAGTAGAGTTGCTTTGCCCTCGTCTGCTGCCCTGAGTATATCATCCCACAATGCTATCAGGGCCGCCTCATTATCGTGGCCTGGGTGAAAATCTGATTGAAGACAATCAAATAGGTTGTACTCCTGACATTCTGGAGTTGATGGGTGGCAAATGATTCTCATAGTTCAATGGCCTGGAAAAGGATAGCAATAGGACTCTAGTTACCCAATAGAAAACTGCAGACTGGATTTCTTGAACAGTGGGAAAAAATGTTTTATTCATTCTCATTTCCATTTTTTATTTTGCTCTCTTGTTCCCTTCCCCGTGCCTTGTGGTGCTTTGAAACAGTGTCTTGTTGTATAAGTGCCTTATAAATATCCAATAAATAAATATATGTGTTTAAAGAAGCGAGGGAAGAATTACTGAGTGAAGGATGGGTTGAACATATTGTAGCGTTAGGGGCAAAGAGATTGCGAATGGATAAGGGGCTGGGATCGTTCGAGAGGTGGTGGGCTCAAGGGAAGAGTGGGCACTGTGAAGGCATCATGAAGCAAGACACAGACAACAGACTTAAAGTTCAAAGTAAAATACTTTATTAAATGAAATGTCAGCATGGTGGAAGGCCTAACTTGCCCTATACTAAAGGTGGGATTTACCTATCTGAATGAAACTAAGTAATGTGCTAGTCAAAGAGTTCAACTGAAAAGTCTGTCTGTGTCCAAAACTTATCCTTGCCCTCACAACTGAAGCTAACCAAAGTGTAGGGATGTCAACATCAAAAGAAATAGTGTTCAACTCAGTTCTGAGCTTCTTCTAGCGTGCTTCTTCCTTTCAGCTCCACTCCGCTCCACCCCCCCTCTGCCCCTCAGTATAAGAAAGCTCCATGAAAAAGTCTCAAGATTACCTTTCCCCAGTTCACAGTAATATAGTTCAATATAGTTCAAAACCAATCCTCGGGGTTCCCTTCCACAAATTCCAAGTAACACAGTTCACAGTAAACAACTTGGCTAGAGGCGTTGTTCTCAAGACCACACAATACAGCTCCTCAAGCCTCAGGGTTACCCTTCCCCAAGACTCTATTTTCATTATAACAATGTCTTTGATTTTTCAGCGTATAGAGCTCACTAGTCTAGTCGCAGTTGTCATACAAAACGGTCCACCCATTACAGGTTGCGCAACCAGGATCCATGAATTTTGGCCTTTTGGCTTTGATGTGTAGATTTACAATCCTCTGGCTTTTCCTAATCAGCCTCTTGGCTTTGCCACACTTGTCATAAATCCTTTCCAGTCTTTGGCCTTGTCACTCTGCATTCAATCATAAAAGAGTTCAGTTAAAGCTGTTTTACTGACACCCATCTTCTTTTCACTCTGTCACACTTGTGCTCTTTTCTGTAGTTCACTCTCCCCTGGGTATTCGGGATTTTCACTTTAGTTGCTTGATTTGCTTAGTTTCAGGGTTTCAGTTAATTCAGTGTTCGGTAAGCATTCATACCATTCAATTGTAAAGTTCCTCTCAAAACTGTATTCAATATGCATTGATTTTGCTGTGTTTAAAGTTCCATTCGATTTGGTATTCAACAAACAGTTGCTTGATTTTTAAAGTACAATTTAATTCAGTATTCAAGAAGCACAAGTATGCTGGATTTTAAAGTTCCATTTAATTTGGTATTGAATAAGCATTATTTTCACTAACTTCTAAAGTTCGATTAATTCAGTATTCAATATATTTTTGTCGAAGCGCCCCGGTGTACCTCTGTCCTCCCTGACACTCACCGGCTTGTGGCGTATCCATTTGGAGGTTCCCTCTGCTTCTCCTTTCGGGCAGAGGTTTGGACAATTCACCTTTTCGCACTCCGCTGGTCTGCCGCATGTCTTTCTTCACACGCCGGCACCCGGAATGCTGTTTTCTGGACTCGGACAGCATCCCAAATCACAGAGGTTCCCAGACTGACGAAGCTTACACAGCCCACTGGCTATGGGCTGAATAAGTCTTCTGGGCAATTTGCCGCTATCCTGGCTCATCGTCCGGTCCCATCATGGCTGCCTCCTCGGAAGCACGGTTCCCTCCATGCAGGCCTCCTTCTTGCTCCCTGCTCTGCTCCACCAGTCCCCCTTTATACACCTGCAGCCCCTTGACAGGCTGCAGGTGTGGATCAATGAGACTTGCCTCACCATGATTAAAGGGACATGCCTGACCTCACAGCTCCCGGCAGGCATCTTCCTCGTCCCAGTACCAAAGTGGTGAAAGTGTGTAGTGTTCATTACTCTTTGTTTCCTCTTCTTCGTCCCAGTACTGTTAGGTGTTATATGTGGGGAAATTAGGGGAACAGCTTTACAATACCTTATAAAGGTCAAGGAAGGGTTGGTTGAGTCTCAACAGGATAAGGGGAATACCATGTCTCTACTAAGGGTACCCCACTCCCAGTTCCCAAGGGCCCTCTACTCAGGTGATCCTCCCTCGCTTCTAGACCCCCAGAGTCAGGATCCAAGAGCGATGACCTTTCCCTGGCGATCTGAGAAGAGGATCCAGGGGTCTTGAAAGTGAGAAGACCCTCAGGATTCTCACAGCACACACTGATATTTTATTTGAGAGCAGAGAAGTACAAGTCTGAAATTTGTAATAGGAGGTGAGGGAGGACAATTATGTCCCTTATAATTCTTAGGTGGGGCAGGGAACAGCATTCCCTTTCAAAGAATGTACAGAGAGGCAAAGGGAGAGCGGCAAAGGGATAGAGGGAGGGAGGGAGGGAGCTCGAAGGAGAAGGAGAAAGAGGGGGAAGAGCAGAGATGGGGGAGTGAGGGGGAAGGGGAGAGGGAGGGAAAGGAGGAAGAAGGGAGAGCTGCAGTTTGGTTTAAGAGCCTACAAAAACATGCACATAACATACCCAAGGAAATAAGGATATAAACACGCATACAAATTGATACAAACGTGCATAGAAATCATGATAAATAAGTGATGTATACTATCCTATTCACCACATCTTGATTTTAGCGGAGAGTAGACTGCATCCCCTCATGTTGCATTTTATAAAGCAAGAAAGGTTGCTAGTTCAAGGATCGACAGTGAAAGGGTCGACAGGTCAAAGGATCGACACCAAAGGGTCGACAGGTCAAAGGATCGAATTTTTATTTATTTATTTCACTTTTTTTAATGGGGGGTCCCCCCAACCCCCTTTTTTTGCTAAAAAACACTTTTTTTCCCTAAACGAATACCTAAAAATATATATATAATTAAAAAATAAAATTCAATCCTTTGACCTGTCGACCCTTTAGATTCGATCCTTTGACTAGACACCGCAAGAAATATTACAGATCATTTGGCCCAGACATTAGCACAGAACCCTCCAGGCCCCTTATGCAAAATGAAAGGTCCAATAGGTCATAGCCCCTCAGGTGTATGAACTGTGCATCCATACACAACCTGCACCAGAGAAATAGACTTAGGGCTACAGACCATGTGATGACAGTTTATTAATTGTCAATTCATCAAATGTATTTCTTAATCTGTCCATGTGGACTGCGACATGGGGACATGACAAGTAGGGCAGTGAAGGTACAGATTGGTGCGTGTAGGTCGTGCTTACTGAATAAGAAACTAGGAGTTCCACTAGTGAAACTTACCTGCAAGTGGTCCATGAACCAAATGAGTTACAATAGCCAGTTAGCGAACAAGTAAAACCCTCACAACTAAGAGGGATTATAGATGGAACATAGCTCCTGAGGGAACAGCTGTGGGTGTTCAATCTTAACACAGCAACAGTACGTCTTAACAAATCTTTTAATTACACTGGTTAGCAATAGGATGACAAGACACATCAAGTCACCAAGACGTGCAATGACCTGTCCCACAACCACACATATCTGAGTGCCAACACAAATGGTACATGCTGGGATAGCCTGTCAGGCATTTTTACGACACATTCCACCCTACCTACAATAGACATCTGAAGACCATACTTGCCCTACAGAGACAGACCACTGAACTTTCTGGGATCCAGCTTAAATAATGACACAAGTGTGTAGTGTCGCACAAATAGTATTAATTTCAAGTTTTTAGGAGGAATCTAGTCAGTTTTTTAACCACATACTTCCTAATTATACCTTAATAATCACTAGCCATTCATTGCCAAAACATAAGTAGCAGTATACCAGGAATGGCAGGCACTGGACAAAGGTAACTCTCCCCTACCAGGTGGACCTCAGTACTTTATACAAGGCATCATATGCTCTCTATCCTCTCTTCTACAGTGTCCTTAGAAACCTTTCCAGTGTCTATGCGGTGAACACCTTGGACATCCATAATGAATGGTTGCATGACTAATATTTGTCCACCCAATATGGCCGATCTAGCAGGACAACAAAACAAACAAAAAGGGTGCTTGTCAGGGTGTCGCAACATAAATCCTTGGTACAACACCTATCCCTAACCTACTCTGGAAAGAAAGAAAAAGAAAAGGAATTCTAAGCTGATGATTCTTTCTGATCCCCGCCCACTTGTGCATGAGTCTCTGAAGTACATTTCTTCACAGCAAACTTTGTGTCGCCAAGTTAAAAGTGTCTATTCAAATCAACAAAAGGTCACAAACAAATTTGTTCAAAAAGGCTTCTGCCAGGTACCTGCGTTTATCCAGTCTCCAGATATATTGGAATTTGTCCATTAGGTCTCGGAAAAGGTAAGTTTCAAGAATGCAGATCTCTGAGTTTTGCTGCATGTTCTGGGTCTCCAGCCTCAGATAGACAGTGGGCTTCTCCTGCCCCACCTGTGTTAGTTTCTCTTAGGATATGAGCATCTCTTGTCCCGGCTGTTCCTTGGATAACCCCTCTCGGTCTACAGCCCTCCGTAGTCCTTGGGTTTTCTTGATTTAGTTTGACATTTGTATGTTTCTCCCTCTTAGCCCACAGGTAGGCAAGGGGCTTGTTCGTCCTGCTTTATGGTGGCTGTTCGGAAGCTACGGGAGTCTCTTGCCCCCCCCCCTCCTCGGTTGCCCCTTGGTCTCCCTAACTGTTGTAGTTCTTGTATTAGCCTCTCACAGGCTACTGGTGTTGGCGGCCCTCCTGGTTTTGCGGTTCATCCGTGGTGGACGATAGGCATCTCTTGCCTATTTTCAGTTCCTCATCTGGTTCTTCTCAGGCTATGGGATTTCTAGCCCAAGCAGATTCTTGACTTGCCCCCTCGCAGGCTATGGGTGTCTCTCGCCCCTCTGTTCCTCAGTCGATCATTCTCGGTATATAAGGTCCTCGGCCCCTGGAAGTTTTTTGGTTCACCCATCTTGGGCTTCGGCCTGGGCTACCTTCCCAATGTGGGAATTGGTGGCCTCGGCATCTCCAATCAATGTTTGTCTTTCTTGGCGGTGAGGACGGTGATCCCGACCCAGCAGCCCTGTGGTGCTTGGGTACTCCACCTTCATTGGGGCTGCAACGTCTTTCTCCCTCCTTAACGTCCATCTGGCACGGGACTTGGCCCTTGCGTGTGTGCGTCTGTTCGGCTGAGCTTAGTCCAGCTTGGCAGATATTCTTCTCCTCTTTGGCCCTGTGCTGATATTAAGTTCCTCTGTGGATTGTGAGAAACAACATGGTTGGTCTGGGTGTTAAGTGAAAGGCGGCACCATATCCAAGATAGAAACCCAGCCTCTAACTTTAAAGGGACCCTGTACATAATGGTCCTGCTTAGTCCCCATTCATCCTAAACACATTTTGGACTGTAAGGGGAGGGGTGATTTTGCTGTCATTAGGGAATTCCTTGGCTCCAGTGGGATACCACTTGCCCGGACCCTAGGAGAGTTTTGTGGTGCAGGCTATCCTCCCTAGCCCCAAAGAGGGTGGTTCCCCCTTGTGGAGAAGGAACAAACTCCCTGGATACGTCAAAGTGGTCACTGATCATAATGAGGTACGGAGAAATGGACCTATGCGAAGTGGTCATCCTTCTGGAATATGTTCCCATCCATCAAACACAATGGGTGATTTGATCATATCTGAGTCAAGCATCTCGCTCTTGAGGACTTTGCCTTTTAGAGATAATTGGCAGAACTATCGCCCAATTTCCATTACCCCCTTCTTAGGCAAACTCCTTGAAAAGCTGGCCATCTCTCAGCTAAACCTTCATTCTGATTCTGTTGGCTGTCTCCATGACCATCAGTCTGGCAGAAGCACGGAAACTGCTCTCCTGAACATCCGTGAAGATCTTCTTTTTCAACCTTGACTAGCATTCCCTCTGTTCTCATCCTACTTGATCTCTCCTCTGCCTTCGACATGGTCAACCATACCATCCTGCTCAACCGTCTCCGGCATAACTTGGGCATCACCGATTAGGCTCTGGCCTGGCTGACCTCTTTCCTCTCTGATCGACCCTCCCAGGTCCAACTTGGGTCCTTCCTATCATCTATCTTATTCTCTACCTGTGGTGTTCCCCAGGGGTCTAACCTCTCGCCCTGGCTTTTCAACCAATACCTGGCAACTCTCGCCCGCTGTATTGCCATTTTCTGCTTAAACTTCCAGTGCTACACATATGACACTCAACTCATTTTCAGGCTGCCTTCAGCCACCTCCTCCACCTCTCCCATCACTGATTGCCTAACTGCCATTCAAGATTGGTGTGCCGCCAACAATCTTTGTCTTAATGCCAGCAAGACAGAGATCCTACTCATTGGCACACCATCACCTTCCTTTCCCCTCACTCTCTGGCCGGCCTCCCTTGGCCCTCCCACTATCCCCACCAGCGAGGCCAAGAACCTTGGTGTCACCTTTGACGCCACACTCTCCTTCTCCGCCCACATCGCTGATGTATCAAAAAAGTCAAACAACCTACTGCACCTCCTCAGAGGTATTCTTCCTTTCCTCTCATTCCCCCAGAAGCTCACTGTCTCCCAAGCTCTGGTTCTCTCTAAATTGGACTATTGCAACAGCCTCTTTCTTAATCTACCTGCCTCTACTCTCTGCCCTTTACAACTCATCCAGAACAGGACTGTGAGACTTGTCCTTGGCCTCAAGCCCTGGGATCGTATCTCTCCAGCTCTGAAATCTCTCCATTGGCTCCCAGTGGATGCAAGGATTAAATTCAAAACCTTCTGCATTGTCCACAAGGCTTTCTGGGGCCTGGGTCCAACATACCTTCAGCTATCCCTCTGCAAATACCTCCCATCTCGAGCACTCCGCTCCTCTACCTCTAACTCCCTCAGGGTCAGTTGTTTCTCAAAGAAACAAGCTGGTGGTAGATCTCTGTCTTCGGCTGGGGCCTCCCTCTGGAACAGACTGCCTACCACTCTAAAACTTGAGGAGAACCATTTCCGGTTCCGGAAGCACCTCAAAATCTTCCTCTTTGGTCCTGCCTTCTCCTCTCCCCTGTTGATTCTACTCTCCCTCGGCACCATGCACCTGGCCACCCTCTGTCCTCTGGGCCCAGGTACCTGCTCATCCTGCCACCCTCACGCACTGCCTCCGGGCCACCCCCTGCACTGTGGTCTGTATCTGTACCTATACAGCCCTCCCCTTTTCTTCCTGCACTTTCAGACCTACATGGCCTGCTGCCATAAACCCAGCACTTGCCACTTGCTGGCTGCACTCCCATTGTTTGTTGCCTTTTTATTTATTATTTTAGTTTTTTCCTTCTCGCTCCGCACTCTCCTTTTGTTCCCCCTTCCATGCACTTCTCCACCTTCCCCCTCTACCCTGCACTTACACGTTCTCAATGTCACTGGGCCTAGTAAGATCATTTTTGTTCTCCCCTGTTCCCCTTCCCTTGCCTTGTCGCGCTCTGAAACACTTGTGGATGAGCGCGATAGAAATAAAATATCAATATCAATATCAATAACAATGAAATACTGCGTCATGTCACTGTTGAAATATGTGTGGTAGGTCAAAATCAGGACTCGGACAAGGTGCAAACACTCTTATTCGTGGTTAAGGTCAGACCAATAAAAGTTCTTAGTCTTAGTTCTTAAAGAAAACATCTAAGTTGCAAAATAATAGAAGGGCCTGGCTGCTTACTTCTGACTTCCAATCCCGTCCCTTCTCCGTGAAGGCCTTTTGCCCACAGTTCCTCATTCCACTCTGGGAGTCTTTCAGTCTTTTTTCTTCTCCCTGTTTTCTTTGGGTTCTCTTACTGTTTCATGCCACTCTGGGATGTTCTTTTCTTTTCCCCACTGTGGACTTTTTTTGGTCTCACTCCCCCCTCTTGCAAACTGTGTTTCTACCCACTCTGGAAAGCGTTCAGTTGTTCTCCAAGATGGCGTTTCTCTTGGATTTGCTCCTCCCCCTGGGGTGTTTTCTCTTCCGTCTGTCTCCCATGCTGGTGATTTTCTCTGGTTAATTCACCACTCTGGGCTGCTTTCTCTTTCTTTTGGCTGCCTCCCTTTCCTCTGTAGACCCTGCATATCTGCTTGCTTCAGGCAGTACTCCATGGGACGGGTGGTGCATTGGGACGGTTCGTCGGGGAAGGAGTAGCTAGCGTTGGGTGCGGCATTTCAGCTGGGCTTTCCTTTGGTGTCTGAATGCATTTCTTCCTCAGGATGGAAGCTTCCCCGTTGGCACAGAGTCACTTTTGCGCCCTGTCAGCCAGGTTTTGGCCAGCTGGGATAGGCTCACTCTACCTCTTCTTGGGCCTTATAGAATGGACTGAGTCGCTTATGCATGCCTCTGCAATGCCTCTGCTTTGGCCATGCGAGGTCCTCCTGTCTCGTTTTAGCAGCCTCTCTGGACTGCTTTGGCCTGCCTGCTGCAATGTCTTTGACCTTGCAGGTGCGCATCCTCAATCGGACTGCTGACCGCAGCGTTCTCTCTCTAGCCAGGAAAACCCCTTTCTTCTGGGTTGCTGTTGTTAAATTACACGGGGCTTGCCAAAACTCCTCTGTGACTGGATGATAGTGATACACTTCTCAGGGGGGCTGGTTTCTTTGTACTTCCTATGTTCTGATAGAAGGTTGGGCACAGGTAAAGTCAGAAGCCTAGTCAGCCATGGTAAAAGGGTGCGTATGATTACTGAAAACCCTAACCCCTAAATATCCTATAAAAGGAGTTCGCTGTGGGAGAGGGATGGTGATTTATACCCTTCTTTGGGTACCTGTCCCCTAAGAGAGAGTCACACCCAAATGGATCCCACTTGCCCTGTCCCAAGCGTAGCAGGCTCATCTCCCAATTCCCTGAGGCGGTTGCTACACCATGGGGAAAGTTGACCTCTGTGAATCTTCACATACCCCAACCTTTGGATTTGGGCTCCCTCCTAGTTTCGATGTCCTTTTGGTCAGGACTCACTGCTGCCAAATCCAATTTTAGTCAAATCCCTCTTCTGGGAACTCTTCTCATGAGGACAAATGGAAGTAAGTCTCCTAGTCCTCAACTTTGGGAATAGCAGGAAGCAGGCCCGGAAAGGTGGTGAAGCAGGTGCTAATAATCACCTCCTTGAGGAGTTTGGGAACTATTGCCACTTGTAAAGAGGTGGGATCCTCCTGGACTTCCAAGGTCATTGATATTTTGCAATAAAGAGCTGCATTGCCACGCACCGAAATGGGTAAATGAGGTCTGATCGAGCATCCATCTGTTTACTCCTGGAGACAATCAGAGCGTAAACCCAGATTCGGTTTGCTTTCATTCGGTCTAGCACCTGGAAAAGATCAGTCTTGCATACAAGGACATTGGCGTCCTAAGGTGGTCCTAGTTCTTCTCTCTGCCATCCTTCCCATTCCTCAGCATCATACTACCCAATCTCCATCGGTTCTTCTTGTTGATTCTTTGGGCATACTCAAGCAGGTTGCTATTACGGTTGAAAGGGTATTTGCTCTATTTCCACTAACTTTACCCATCCCATAAGGTCTTACATAGGGCAGGGGAATAGGTTTTTTTAGTGCCCCTTCTCTTCTCTTCCAGAGGACAGCGGGTGGGGCATCTTTAGCTTTGAATGGAAGGACCTACTCAACTACTGGTTTAGTTTCCCTCGTATGGTCTTCAGCGCGTAATGATTAAGGAAATGAAAGGCATCTCAGTGTGCTTGATCAACCTGTATAGCCATTTTTAAAATGGGTTGGTGTAGTTGTAGGACTGCTCTTTGAAGGGGTAGATATTATGAGTTTGTAAATTGCTCCAGGGCCAAGGTTTTGAGAACCTCTGGTAAAGTCTTTCCCAAACCCCAACCACTGGCTGAATAGATTTTGCATTATTCCAGCCAACTCCATGGGGATTTCATTAAGGAGTGGAGGGTGGGCTTGTAACTTGTGTTAGAAGAAGGAATCAGTCGGACTCACTTTGTTTAAGAGGGTCCGCTTAATCTCTTCAAAGGGGGCAGTACCATTGGCATTGACCGTTAGGTAGGCCAATTATAATTCCCCTTGAAGTAGCAGTGCCAAATAAGTACTAAGGTTGATTAAGGGTGTCACAACACTGAATCTGGGTGGATAGGCGAACACAATTAACAAAAAATGCTCCTAGGTCCTCCCCTTCACGGTAGGGTTGTTTAACTCCGTGGGAAGATGACGACCCCCAGAGGTTCCCACCTTCCTACCTAATGTTTCCTGTTTCTCTTATGAGCCTTTTCCTGACTACCAATGATTTTCTCCGGGAGGCTATCAATAGAAAGGGGACTAGCCATAGTTAACTTGGAAATACCCTGTTGCAAGGACTTCTCAAATTTGGCAGTAGAAAAAAAACATTTCAGGGTCTCGTGATCTAAATTCTCCCTCATCTTTCAAACCGCTAGGTAATTCACTGATCAGGGGAGAAGGTGTCAAGACAGATGGTGGATCGTCTTGCATCAGGGAAGTTTGTCTCTTCATGCCAGGTAAGGAGGGCTTTATGCCCCCACTGACCTATAGGGTGTAACTGTTGGAGGGTTCTTGACATCTAAACTTCCTGGTGGGCCGGATTGTATATCAGGTCACACAAATCTCACTTCTGACACAACCTATGGGTGGTCAGAATCAGTAATCGGACAAGGAGACAAGGTGCAAATGCTCTTTTATTCATGGTTAGGGTTCAACAACTTTTCCTGATTAGTTTCTCCTACTCTTATAAAGAAAGATGGAAAAAGGTGACTATCAAAATGTCCATAAACTAATAAAAGTTCTATGTCCAGAATCCAATTCTATCCTATCGCTGTCCTTAGTCCTTAAAGAAAACATCTAAGTTACTAAATAATAGAAGGGCTTAGTAATGTCATGAATGGGAGGGCCTGGCTGCTGGTTTCTGACTTCTACTCCTGTTCCTTCTCCGTGAAGGACTTTTGCCCATAGTTCCAGTATATACACAATATCCACTGTGTTGGGAACTCTCCCCAAAAATTCCAGTCCTAGCTTCTCTCCACCTCATCCCACTCTGGGAATCTTTTAGTCTTTTCGTTTCTCCCTTTTCTGGGGTTCAATCATTTTTCCTCAGACGCTGAGATGTTTTATTCTTTGTCTTACTCCCCACTCTGGGAAACGGTCTGTTTCTATCCAGTCTCTGAAGCTTTCTGTCTCTCTCCACTCTGGCATTTTTCTTAGATTTGCTACACACTCTGGTGTATTTTCTCTTTCTCCTCACTCAAGGTGTTGTCTCTGGTTTATTTCCCACTCTAGGTTGCTTTCTCTTTCAAGTGGCCACCTCCCTTTACCCTGGAACCACTGAGAACCTGCTTGCTCCTGGCAGTGCGCCATGGGACGGGAGATGCGTCAAGCTAGTTTGTTGGGGAAGGTGTATCCTTGTGTGGAGCTTTTCAGCTGGGCTTTCCTTTCGGTTTCTTGTCATATTTTCTCCTCGGCTTCGAGGCTTCTCCATTAGCGCAGCATCCCTTTTTTACGACCTGGCAGCTGGGCACCGCACCAGCTGGGAGAGGCTCTCTCTGGTTCTTCTGGTGGTCTGGTTCCTTTGTTCTTCCTTCTTTTTGACAAAAGGTTAAGCAAGGCTAAAGTCAGAAGATAAGTCAACCAGGGTAAAAAGGGGGTGCATATTTATTGAAAACCCGAGCCCACTAAACATTCTATAAAGGAGTTATTAGCTATGGGTTAGGGATGGGGATGTATACTCTTCTCAGAGTCCTTGTCCCCTAAGGCGTGGTCACCCCCAAAGGGATCCCGCCTGCAGGTCACCTAGGCGGTATTAAGTATGGCAGGCTCACCTCGCTAGTCCCCCAGGGGACGGCTCCCCCTGGGAGAGAGGTAAAGATCCCTCTGGAAAAGTCACATATCTCAGGTCTTAAATTGGGGGGTTTACTGTAGCCAACCAGATAAAATCTTAGTGTCACCATATTTCATTGAGTCATGAAGAATGTTAATAACGATACAGTAGAAACTGGTAGACAGTTTTTGGGATGTTAGAACCAGAAACTAAGGTGCAAGGTTATGTTTAATGAAGCTGGCAAGTGGTTGTTTTATACTCACTTTTAAATCTGAGAACTTAAGCTGATGTAAGTTGTTTGCCCCAGCGGCACCTGGTTTAAACAGTTTGCACGTATAAGAAAACCTCCCAAGCACATTTCAGTTCCTTTTGTTACCACGTCCCAGGGAAGTGCAAAGCAAGCATTGTAACCACATTCCCCAAAGGGCAATGAAATGGAGATCATTATCCTTCTCATAACAATGATATAACATCAGGTACATTTAGATAGGCAGCACACTCTATAATGGCAATCTTGTCCACATAGGGCCTGTTGCAGTTTGTCTGCACTGATGTTTGCCAAATCTCATGGTAATAAGTTGTGCACATACATTCTGTAGACACATCCCACTTCAAATGGAAAATGAGCCTCTCAGTTTTGATCTTGAATTAAAAAGCTCCCAAAATGCTCACAACACTGTCCATGGAAATAGACCAGATCTTCATGACTATTGTACCATTTTCATGTAGTAACTTTGGAGCAATTTATGTATTTCTTTTTTTTTTAAAGTGTGAAAACAAAAATCTATACAATGTGCAATATAAGAAGGCAAACAAATGTTCCAGCTCTGCAAAGCTACCATAGCAGGCACTTTACTGTGATCTGAACTGATCCTTTTGTGAAAGACACTCTATGCTTAGCATCAAATAATTACAAAAATAAATAACTGAACTCTACCAAAGCATGGAGAGTGTGTGCAAAAGGGGTTAATCTATTAAGTATAAAATATAGGACGTTTAATTTTGGAAGTTAAAAAATGAGGACTGAATGATTTGGCATGGTGCAGGAGTGCATTTTACCTCAATCACTTCTTTGTGATTCCCTCAAAATCATCTGTGACGAATCAGCTTCCGGGGCACCATCACTGCCTTTCATACAGACGACTGGGAACTAGCTTCATGTGACACATTGCATACCAAAGGGGTGTTAGCCCCGCCTTCCTGTTGTCTTGTTCGCCAACCAAGCCCCTTCAACAGCCTTGACTCAATTATCTCTCCTTAGCAAGCACTGCCACCAGCCAAAGTAGACAAAGGGAAAGCAGATCTGTGGAGCCTTTGATATTTTAATTAGGCTGCCCATGGCTGGAGAAAGGTGCGGCTTCCCCCTTTTTGAGATGCTTTGATGTACCCGTGGCTGTCACATTCCAGCTGAATATGACAGGGGAAGGCTGTCATGATGCCTACCCCCAGGCATCCGGACCAAGCCCATCAGCCCAGGGAGCAGGCATCTAGACATTTAATAAAACCTCAGCAGCCCTGGCTAGGGGCTACCTGGGTTCAGTCCTGGCCCCTTAGGCGCCAGGCTCATAGTAGGAATCAGTCCTGGCGCCTAAGGCGCCAGGCTCATAGTCATTACTTACCTCAGGCAGACCATGCTGCAAATGATTCCAATCCAACATGAAGCCTGAAAGGGACTATTTTTCTACAGGGACTATTTTTTACTCGGGTGTGGTTCTAGAGACTTCTTACCTGGGACTACTTTTGAGGCTATTTAAACCACACACAACCAGCATCCAGCAGCGTAACACTCACCGTGCCTGCAGACTGCATCCAGTCTTCTGCCACGCCCGCCTCGAACCCGGAGCTCCTAAAACAAAGAGGAAAGAAAGGGACAAGGTTAGAAAACTAACTTATTTCTATTCCACACCTGATTCTGGATCCATCTCATCTCCAGACCTGTAAAGAACATCATTTCTGCACGCGCCGCACCTCCAGCTGCAACGCCGCGCCATACTCACCAGTCTTCACAGCATCCTTCGGGTCGGCGCTGCCTCCATCATTTCTCCGCCGAACTTCGGCACCTAGGAGACGAAAGAAAACCACAAGGTGAGCCGAGGGAACCAACAAATATAATTCTTAGCACCATAGACTTACCTGATTTACCACCAGAGGCATCCTTTTGTGACACTCCATATTTTCACGTGCCGCATCTGTAAAGAGAGACAAAACAACACGTTTTCCTCGTGCAACATTTACCGGACAGCGCCGGGTAATACAGACTCTTACCTGAGCGCCACCAGCTGCCACAAGAGCATCTTTTCACGAGCCAGCTGCAAGACAAGAAAGGAAGGGGGAAAAAGAGTGAACATCGGACATATTGAACTCTATGAACTTAATACTTACTGGTCCTCACCAGGAACCTCAGAATCAATACTCTCCGGAACTCTCCCGAGCCTTCAAACCAGTGAAGTAACTGGAATCGACGCGCCCCTGCAAATCCACGCAGGATGGAGAGCTCATCTTTCAAGAATATAAGGTGAGATTGCTGTCAGGGCATTTCGGAGGTGATTAGTTGGGGAGGACTGTGGGGGTGCCATCACTTGAATCCACAAGTGGCTAAATCCATCTCTCCACTTGCAGGAGAATATTTCTACGGGTTAAGCAGACAAGATTAGGAGGGCAGATCCAAGTCAGTCATCGCTGCACTACGCATCACGTGGGTGGAGACCGCAGCTGTCCGGGTCCGACCGACGCCCCTGTGGGAGCCAGGTGAGTGTACCAAAGGCAGCACCTCTAGGCTGTATCTTCCCGGAGTACATGTGACTTTGTGTTTTGTACAGTGAGCAGATAAAATGTGTGCGGAATGGCCCCACACATTTCTCAGAGGTTGGTCTCCTACCATTCATTTTTATTATAAAAGAATAAAAAAGTCCAGGCAAGCGCACTCTCCCCGTACGGATGGTCGAATTCCTCACATCATCAATGATTGAAAATCACAAAACTATCGAGAAGCACTTAGATGCAATTCAATGTGCATAAGACCTTAAAAATGGACACCCATTTTCATCTGGGTGAGCCATGAGGCATTTCTAAATTATTCTCTAAATTCCAGGTTAACCTACCTGGGTGAGGGGCTTAAAGAACACTAGTAGAGTACGATCGGACTATGATCTGTGAGTCCAGAAAAAAATCCAGTTTAGAAAGAACAATTATAAAGACTTTGATTACAAAGGTCTTTTTTGGTGCCCATCATAGCACAGGAATCAACAGACAACTGGAACCCCACTTAATCTCTAAGGGTTATATATTCCCAACATCATTTGCAAAGGCATTAGGGTCGATTAGAAATAGTGTAGTGGGAAACTCAAAAGACTACGAACAATCCATCTTTCAATAGGATAATAATCTGCACACACATCTCTTCCTTGGGCTCCGGTATGCAGGTCAAACAAAGTCTGTCAGACATCTTTTGGCTAAGATCGCTGTGGGCCCCGGAACTCACAAGCCCAGGCCCCTGGGCACAGTTGGAAGACTGCCACAGTTTTAGCAAGCGCCTGGGTGGTAAGCTTCCCACCAGCCATTTGCTCCTTGTCTTGCGCATGCCCTCCCCCTGTCCATACTCTTGCACCACTGACTTATTTTCCTGTCTTTCCACCTTGACGCCTCTTTCCCATCTGATCTTTCCTCCACTCCACGGCCTGTTTGTTTCTCCTATGCCTCCTTTTCAGCTGGCATCACCTCCTCTGTACTTCCCTCCCTGTTCTAACATCTCCCCTCTGTAAGCACCTCTTCTTCCTATTTTCTTGACGTTAGTGTCATCTCCACTCACTCCTTATTCCCTCATTAATGTTGCCTCATTCCCACTGTCTTGTTAACTTCTTCACTCCTTCACTGCCCTCCTTTACTTGTTCTGACTCTCCTTGCTGGTATCTGCTTCCATCCTTCATGACGTATTCTCTCCTTCACTTGCAGTCCTCTTTGGCTAATCACACGGCTGTCACTTTCTCCACCTCTCCTTGATGGCCCCTTTCCTACTCTTTCACTCTAATTTCCTTCTGCACTATCCCATTCTAATACTTCTCCAACCTTGTCACTGCAATGATCCGCAATATCAAACATGCTAAGCCTCCACCACACTAGAGCAATAATTAGGTAATTGAGTTCAGAAATAATTCACATAAACCACCTAAGCATTGGCACTAACCTGCTCGACTACAAACAAATCTGGCAGCTGGATGTCACTGTTCCCCATGCCCACTTGCAGCTCTATGGAGCAAACCCTTAGTAGGGTTGCCTGCCAAATTGATGTTTGTTTTTGTGTGGCACAGCCACATTCAAGACCTTAATGTAAAGGAGTGAGCGCGGTGAGAGCACTGCATGTCTGCTCTGTGCTGGCACCTTCACACCTTAATGCTTCTAGCTCTCAGTTGTCTGCAAAAACAGGACCTGCGACTAGACAGTTCCTATTTGCAAACCACTTCAAGACATTTGAGTAGAATAGTGCACAGAGACTAGTTGCCACAATAGGGTAATGCATATAAGGCATTCTTGCCAAAATCCGTCACACGCACAAGAATTACTGCCATGGACAGTGGTCTAGAGGATAACAGTACAGTATTAGGCACACTGGCAAGGAGGCCCAGTCTGCTGGGTGAGCATTTTCCTTGACCTGGCTACCGAATATTCTGGGGCAGTATAATTTACTCCTTATATTTGGAAGGGAATATTCATGTTCTTACTGGTTTCTCTGCCATGTCCTTGCCCCACTAATTCTCATGAAGGGTGATTAAAGTTCTGTGGTTCCAAACATCTTGAGGGTCTCGATGTTTGTTGCCCCTGGATTTATCAAGAGTCGTATGGTGGACTGACATGTTCATGCTGTTGATGCAATGGTGAACTTGAGGAATCCTTCGTTTTACCTCCTCAAGGACCTGTATCACAGAGCTGGTGGTGGAACGAGCCTTCATACACACCCAAACCCCATCATCGCGCCTTCAACAGGGACCACACAACTGTCATGATTCGCTCCCTTCATTCGTGTTCCTGCCACTGGTAGGCTGGACATGGGGCCTGTTCCCTATTGGACTTTTCTTCCAAAGCTTTCAACACAGTGCTGCAGTGAATTGGGAGCTCTAAAACCATATTTTCCATTTCCCATCCCTTCCGGATCCATTTCCGGTTTTTGGCGGTCACTGTGCTTCTGTACTAAAAAAATCTATGCTTGCCAGTATTCCTTGCCCACTGCTTCATCTCCACCCTTGCAGGACAAGGCTAGGTGGAGGGTAAGGAACACACCTGTGGCTGCAGGTGCTAGCAAACCGCACACCTGAGGCATGTGATCATAAACCAGCATCTAGAGCCTCCTTTTGATTCAGCCCGTCGCTGGTCAAACATGCAGTGTTTGTGTATGTGACTGGCCACTTGTTCCAGGTTCTTATGCTTAGTGTCTAGTTCCTAGTTCCATATTTCTTGTTCCTGGATTTCGAATTTAATGTGCTTATTAGTATTTTCTGCTTTCAGGATTGCCTTTCTGGCTTATGCCGTTTTGCAGTCAGCACTTTCCAGTGCTTTCCTTTACATATTCAGCCCAGTTTATCTGTGTTCTATATTTCTTTGACCTTGCTCTGTTCTGCAGTGTAAACCTGATCCTTTAGACACCCCTCATTGAGACATTTCCCATTTTATACGCTTCTCAATTTTTGCACTTGTAATTTCTTTTTCCCCGTTCCTTGACTTTCTCTTGGAGTCTATTATTGGTTTTAACTTGCACTTCTCTCTTTGTTCCCTATTGATTGTGGTAGGTGTTGTGTTCAGGTCCTGTGTGAATGCCTATGTTTTCCTCACTATTTTGTAAGTACTATTCCTACATGTCCCTTCTTCGGATGGTTCTATGGTATTACATCAATGGTCTTGTTTTCGAAGGGTTGTTTTCCCCAAAAATATTTAAATGAAAACATCTCAATGCATTTTTTTAAAATTATGTTGAGAGAGGTTGCCCCTCCAATCCTACCTCCCCTATTGTTTTTTTTTACCTATTCCCAGACCCCCCTTATATTTTTCAATTAGTTTTTTGAAAGATTTTTTTTTTAACCCATCGAAAAAATGACCATCGATGTAACAACGTTGTACCGGCAGGAGTCTTGTGTATTAAGTTCTCCTCCATTTGCTGTTATGTTAAACCCTTTGTGGATCCCTGTTTGATCAGCAGGGTTTGTGGGCATTGCTAACAATCCAGGTGGGGCCTTTCGTCCTTGTGAGCATTGTCTTTAAGTTACCTTGCACACTACCATCAAGAGTGTTATCTCACAGATCCTGTCATTGATTGTCCTGTATGTGGGCTTAGCGTTGACAGTACCTGTAATAGCAACTATTGGTTACGAGCTTGCAGACTTTTAGTAATCATAAGGAGCTTCCAAGTGCTTACCCCACATCCCTTTTCATATATTTGTATCACGTTCCATTTGCACATCCTGGGGCTAGCGTGCATGTTCTTGGTTCCTGATTGCGTGTTTGATAGGCATCATTCACTGTGTGATCGGGTGCATTTCCTTGGTCATATCCACTGCCCTTTGTCTCCCCCATGAAAAAAAACACCTCTAACAAACAGACGGGTCAAGTTTTGAAGTCTTTGATGATGATTGGTGATACTAATGGGTAATCATCGTTTTAGATGTAGCTTGCAATGTCATCCTCTTTGGATGGATATTCTCTCCACTTTCCTTGGCTTGACAACATAGAAACATGGTTGATATAAGCATGGATCCAGATCGATGCTATGAGTTATCTGAATGTGTCCTCATCCACGAAAAGCATTTCGGCATTCTCAGCAGTTCGCCGTCTTTTTGGGCAAACCTAGTGTGATCGGATCAGGGACTTGACCTCCATCAGGGAGAGGAGTCAGCTCCCCCTCTATTTGGGGCAAGAGACCGACCAGTGGTTTTACCAGTGCCAGTCCTGCCCCAGGCCAAGGGAGTTGGGAATGTCCCATTTTCTGTTATGGCCCGGTATCTGCCTTGATACAAGTAAAGGGTACCAGTATGCCTCACCGAATGTGTGCCATACCGAAGTCTGGCAAGTTTCCCTCTTTTGCATTTAAGGACTACCAATCCCAGAAGTTCCTGCTGTAGAAGAACTATTAAACCCACGAGAGAGCGATGCGACAGAAACACAGAGACAAGGAAACCGCTTACAGCACACTGGGAACACAGACATTCCACCACTGCAAAATGAAAGCCAGATGAGCAGCGTGTCAATCGGCTAGCACAGAATGTTAACAGACCTGTGTTGGAAAAAGGGACAGGGATTAACAGCGGTGGTGGGTCGGTTTCCCTATTCTAAAGGGGTTTCCCAACCTATCTAAATGAACTAAAAGTGCTCGTCTGCCGACAGGAAGTCCCAAAAATAGAAAAGTCCTACATCCAAATATAGTTCTACCCTGACCCTACCACTAAGAAACTAAAGAGATCCACGACATTGGCTTGATTCTCTCAGTATACCTGTCTTTTCCAACAGCTTCTTCATATCAATGTTTTTATTCTGGTTGTAATTTATCTAGCAGAATCTTCAGTAATAGTCTCTCTTTATTTCTTGAATTAACTCTTGTAATTCCTCTACAACATTCTTGGATTTGATATTCTCTTTAAGTATTTAGGCCAACCTTCTTTGTGATACCTTCTCACTTTTTGGTTGGAGGTGTTAGACCTCCCACAGTCTAGTGATCCAGGTTCTCTCAGCTTGCTTGCGGTTTCTGCCCACTTGTTATTTCCCCACTTATGGATTCTCTCTTTATCGCCACTTTCTGTACTTGACAAACGTGCCTGTCCTGCTCTGTGATCCGACTTTATATCACAGTTTCTTATCTTTGCAGTTTGTTGCTCATATAGTATTTTCCCGTTGTTATTAGTTTCTGGTTTGGAACTGGTTTCTGGTTTGGAAATGGTTTCTGGTTTGGAACCTTCATAGATTTTCCATCCAGGAGTATTCAGTACCCTCCTTCTCAGCTTTAAACCATTCCAATTACATAGGTTTGTATTAAGTCACTCTTTGCGAGTACTGGGACGAGTTCCTCTTCTCGTTTTTGGTTGCCCTAGCGACCTTCCACTTCTCCTGTTCTCCCTGTTACCTCTCTGCTGGCTGGGGAACGTTGAAGGCTCTTGCATTCACTCCGGTGCTCTCCTGCAGTACTGGGTTCTCCTTCCTTCTCTTCCATGCACCCTTGTCTCCAGCTGTCCTTCTGTCCTATGCCAAGAGGGAGCGATTGGAAAGCTGCTCGTGTTCCCAATGACTCTTTCGTTCTGCATGATCGTTGGTCTCCTGTTCTCGGCTTCTCTTATGCCGTACACAGGCTTTAACGCTTGGAAGCTGCTCACGCTTCCAGTTACCTTTTCGGATGGTCTCGGCGAGTTTGTTTGTGTGCCTTTCCCACCACGGTAGAGACATAGTCTCACCACCACTTGCAGCAGGACTCTGCTTTACCACAGTACAACAGTTCTCATGTTGTTGGATATGCTGGGTCTCCAGCGTCTTACTCAGGCATTCAGACGAACTTCGAAAGTCACAGGCTCTGCGCCTGTTCTCTGGTTCGCCTCCTCCAGGCGGGCTCAAGTCAGGGAGCTTCCCTGGCATATGATACTCTCTGCTTCTCCAACTTCCTCCACTCATTTAAGTATGCATGACCTCTTAAAGAGATATTCTAATTTCCTTCTTCATGCAGGTAGGTTCCAGCATTACCTTTAGCCATGCACTTATGTAGCACATTAGTCTTTATAGCACTTAGTCCCATGTATGCTATTAGGTTGTGTGGCTTAGGGAGTCCTTGTCCCCTAAGGGGGAGTCTCTTCCAGTGAGGTCACACTTGCCCAGACCCCTAGGGAGGGTCTTGCGGAGCAGGCTCACCTCCGCAGCCTCAACGGGGGAGGCTCCCCCTTAGGGAGAATGGACAAATACCTTTGATTCGTCACACAGCCCTTTTAAAGCCCTTCACCTGTGTAAGCCAGCCCCTAGGGGAAAGGCAAGTACATAGGTTGGTCCCTAGAATCAGGTGAGTACTGCAGTCAAAGGAATGGGGAGAGGTCATTATTCCAATCAGAATTATAGATGGTAGGTGTTACCCACCTCTAGCTGCCAGATGGGGATAGGGAAGCCTGGGCTAGAGAGGTGGGAAGCCCATGGAAGGCGTGAGAGGGATGACCCTTAGTGTGCCATATTGTAGTCAAGAATCATCAAGCTTTGATTTCCACCAAATAAAACACCCTTGAACCATCCTCTGGAGTCTGGGTATTACTTAAGACCATCTGTGAGACGTGATGTCATTCATGCCCAGATACAGATGCTGCCCAGAGGAGACCATCCACTTAAAGTGAGAATTGAGAAGATGGTGGGACAAGAGCAGGAGCCAGTCCTAGATGCTAAACATATTAGAGTATTATCAGAGAAGAGCAGAGTCGCAGGTCAGATTTTCCATGTAGCAGCCGTCCAGATATGCCCACTAGCATGTAGATCCTTATCGGAGAATGCTTACAAGGTTCATAGCACCTACAAATACTGTGTCACCACTAATGACAAGATCATAGGTGGACCTGCCGGCGAACAGTTTGGGGTATTTCACCTCAACCAAGAGCAACACAAAGGTACCACCATATCCACCGATTACTGTGGTTAACCCAGCAGAGCACTATAGTAACATAAGGGCGCTGCTGGTCAACCTTGTCTAACCATCTAAGTGGGATACCCTGTGGACCACCAAGCAAGAACCAGAGCAAGAACCAGAGAGGGGGAAGTAGCTACTACAATAGTTGATGTCCACTCTGGGAATCCAGTCCATTCACTGAGGGCGAAACATCTTCCTGGCAGGAGAAACCTCATTAGGACCTAGAGGATTACCCAGAGGAAGTAGCACAACTTAGGGTTGTCGTCCAGCAGCAATGGCTAGAGGAAGAAGACCTTGACCTGCCCGTGAACAGTGAGAGCCATACTGAAGAAATGTTGGGCCCATTTTGTGGCAGTGAAGGGGCTCATGGAAAATGGGTGCCTTCTTTCCAAATACCAGGAATCAGTGAAGAGTCGAAGGAGCGGCTGGTGCGGAGAGCTATTCCCTTAGCAGTCTGTTTACACGGCCTTTCACAGTTGTGGGCGTACCTGCGTGCCTACAAAGACTCGATTCCCCGCGGAGCGGGCGCAGAGTCGGTGAAGAGTCGAAGGAGTCCAAGGAAGTGCGAGGGAGCTTGAGGGGGCTGTACGGTCCTGTATGGCAATGAAAGACGTTTATCCCACCAAAACAGAGAATGGAAGCAGCGCTGTTAGACAAACCAGCAATTCCAGCGACCGCAATCCTTGTTAACTGCTTCGACCCTGTCTGCACAGACTCTGCCACCAGCAACGAGCGGGTCCCTCCATCAGCCATTACAGCACTCCCGGACGATGCCCAAGTAAGTGACTGTATGGTGAAAGTTACTGGGAGCTGTATGAACAATTGTACAGTGGTTAACAGCGAAAAAAATGACACTAACAAGCACACTGCACTGGCATACTCCCATGAGCACCTTCCGGCGGCAATTAATGATGTGACCACGGGCTGCGTACCGGTTAGGGTGGACCTTATAGGGGGGGAGTAGGGTGCCGTTGTGGTAATGTCGACCTCAGCATCAGTAATGCTACAACAACATTGGATACTTATCAGGTGTCGACGGAGAGTAACACAGCCGATGCACACAATCTTCGTGCGACAGTGAGTGACACGATCCAAATGATCATGGCGTCTGGAAATCTGGGCCGGTCCCAAAGTGTGGCGAGCTGTCACGGCAATAAATGTTTTTCGCAAAGTCCAAAACCAAAATTCACGTCCAGTGGAGAGCTACCTCACGGCCGCTTTTTCAGTGCGGTGTCCTCAATAGGCTCCGTAGGTGAATCCACACTTAAGAGTTTCATTGTGCTTCCAATTGTGGCTCGAATTGTGAAGACGAAGATGCGGTCTTTACACGCCCAGACGACGATGTGGTAAGACAGTGAGGAAATCCAGCAGATGACCTCTGGACCCCAATGACAAGGGAGCACGAATCTGCCTCGGCCAATGCCATTGTAGTTGGCATTGACCGTAGAAATTCACTCGAGGTTGTGAACAAACTGCTGGCCGATCTAACACGCATCAATAAACAAAGAACGATGAAAGGCGACACAGGAACAATGATGGACGGCCAGCGGACCACAGACCCTCTTATGAGGTTGCCCTACGAAGAAAGGTCGTCCTCACCCAACTCTGTGCAACAGAAAATTCATCGTGTCCGCTGCCTTGTTAAACGGAGAAGAATGGACGAAAGTATTTCACCCAGCCTCAGATGCTCACAAAATAAAAAGGCAAAAAGTTCTTACCACAACTCTTTATTGAATGCAACCTACCCAACGGAAGCTCTGCAAATAGAACAAAGTGGGAGCGCAATACTTTTGACAGTAAGCAAGGACGATTTAGAGCAAGTGTCATCCGACTCCTCTCTTATGGAGCGACCATTTCCGAAGATTAGACGCCGTGTCATTCGCAAAAAAAAAGAAGTGCGCGGCGTAGAGAGCCTGAGCAGGCGGCACTAGGAAATGCACAAACCTCACAAGACCTACAGGCCTTGATAATGTCATCAATGTGTATGTCCATTGCCCCGTTTCTCAAAATGTACGAGCAACTTAATGACAACATGAAAGATTTGACTTCGGTAGTACATACGTTGACAAACAATGTGTGTAAAATTGAACAAGAGTCTACCGACCGCAATGCGGCTTTGCAAGAGATGAACAAGAAGATGGATGCAACGTTTGCAGACTTGTTAGACAATGTAAGAAACGCCAACATTGACAAAAAACTGGATATCTTTCAAAAAGATACAACATCGAATGGACTGTCAACTGTTGCTAAGTGCCAGAGGCGCAATCCTGCAACAGTACTGGACACTGGTGGTTCTTGTTCCAGACTAGAAAATAGCCATCTATCTAACAACCTGGCATGCGTAGCAGCATTGCCTGAGAAAAATTTGGAACTTATGAAAAGTACACTTGGCGTACAGGTCTCAGCAGTAGTTCCTCTGGAACCGGTAAGGTCTGTTGACTTAACTGATATTGATGAGCATAGTTTGCCCGTCACTATCCCGTCTAGGGATCCTTGTTCCGCCATAGTAAATGGGTTTGAGAAAGTTGTAAAAGAGGCCCAAGACGTTGCCAATTTAGCCTTACAAAACCCACAAATGCCTTCGACATCTGCAAGCTGCGTACATCAGGAGGCGGTGCCTGAGGAACCACCTAAAGCGATGGCGGATGCAGCCGAGAAGTCGGGCTGTCATATACGACATCTTCAAGATCCCAACTGACACACATAAAACAAACAAAAGCGACAAACATGTATTAAGTGGCCCCGGTAAGAAAACTAAAAATTTGCCAGCAAGAAAAGCGAAGAGAGGAGCCAACAATTCACAAAAATTTCTACGTAACATTAAAACCGTGAATGTTACGGTTAATGGATTGCTATCAAAAAGTAAACCCTTGGAAAGAAAGCAGACGGTGAAAGCTTCCAAGGAGACGGCAACAGATTTGGAAGCCTCGTACACATGCATTAGTGACGTCTCCAACGTGCTGATGAATGTATCGATTTACGAGGATGAAGAGCCGCATAGCAATGCCATAAATCCACCGACCGCTCAAGTGCCTTGTCTGCCGGCACCGGCTATATATCGGCTCATGAGGTACCATCAGGGAACTCATTGGAGCTTGGTATAATTAAGAAGGTAGTCACTGGCCTGACGCACATACCTAAAGTGGTGTCAGTAGTAGAAACTGTCATAGACACAGAGGCAAGGCTGATACAAGCCTTCCTACCGCCCACGCCACGGCGAGACCAACAATTGGCAAATACCTTGGTTTCAGACAATGCCATGAAGCCACTCACTCCTGCTGTGTGCCCAACAAATGAAGGGCTAAAGGAAGTAGAAGACAAAAGAAAACCGACAAGACTATGCCAATTGATTCAACCTTTGCGTCCTCGTTCCTCTGGAAAAGCGGACCAGATCTTACATTTTCTAACCTTGGCTGATAAACGCAAACTGGTGGAAGCAAAGTATAATAATCTATGTGTAGTGCAAGGATCCGTTGCTGCCAAACTCAAACCGGACGCCAAGGGTTTGCTGTCCGGGAACGATGAGCCAGTGTTGCCCTGTTTGACGGGACCTTCACGGGCCGACAAATTGGACAGCAAACAGTCTGACTCTACATTGCAGCCTAAAGATCTTCATAATAGACAAAAATCAGCTAAAACAAGTAACTGCAAGGGTGAGAAGAAGGAGGAAACCTTACAGAGCAAATGCCAGCAAGGTTTACACCGCCTTCGACTTGAGCGTATCTTTGTTGTGACTTGAGTGTCGTGTAGGCAGAAGAGGCCTCCGTCCCCAAATGCCGCAGAGAGAGAACCTAAAGCCACTCTCTCTGCAGCCGTTGAGGCCACTGGCGAAGATGTTCAAGTCCGGGACCGCAAACCTCTGGGACCCCACGCTGCTGCAAGAAAATGCTGATTAAGTACCAAGCAAGAAACAGTAACCACAATGTTTAGGAAAAACGGAAAGGTCTTACCAATCAGGGTCACGGAAGAGGTAGTGAACCTAGTGGAGAGGTCCGGGACCCACGTGGACTGAAGTACCCCAAGAGGAGTAGTCCTCAGTTGTTCGCCTGTTAGCAGGAGCTGTGGAGCTATGAGACAAGAAGTCCAAAGAGCCAAGGTGCAAGAGGGAGATCCAGGAGGCAGTCCAATAACAGTCCCTGGTCAAGAGCCGGATATCACTATGCAAACAAATCCAAAGGGGTAGATCCAAGAAGAGTCCAGTAGAGCAAGCCAGGTAGATTCCGTGAGCAGTCAGTGATCCAAAGGTACGTAACGCCAAACAGGATGCAGAGCACAGCTGTGAAGCAACGAGTACCTGGGTTTCTGGGTTTAAGTACTCGCGCTTCTGATCACGTGATGCGCGGCCGAGTCACGTGATCGGGCAAGAGCGTCACGTGACCTTATAGTTCCGCGATGCAGAAGCTCAATGCTAGCCCTTCGCGATCCTAGGCGCCAAGGTAATTGCCAATGAAGAAATGGCCGTAGCCTGACAGCCGTCCTGTTACGGACCAGGCGCAGGTGCGCTCGCAAGGCGTGTGAGAGTCCACGTGAGTCCCGGAGAAGGGGGGAAGAAAGGGAAGAACGAGACGGGGGATGGGGGAGCGCCTTGGGGACCACATGATGAGGGATCGTGACAATACCCCCCCCAAAGGCCCACGACCCTGTGGGCAGGAAGGGTGATCCCGGTGGAAGCGAGCCACCAACCGAGGAGCGTGGACATCAATAGCAGGGACCCAAGAGCGCTCCTCCGGGCCATAACCGACCCAATCAACCAGATATTGCAAGCGCCCCCTGCAGAACCGGGAGCCCAGGATGGAGGACACCTCGTACTCGTCCGGGGATGCCAAGGACACCGGGGCAGCAGAGGCACGCAGGCGGGAAGGGGCCGGACACGGTTTGAGAAGGGAGACGTGAAACACAGGGTGGATCCTCCAAGACCCCGGGAGAACCAGGCGGTACGTGACAGGGTTGATAACCCGGGACACCATATAGGGACCCACAAAACGGGGCAAAAGTTTCCTGCAACCCACTAACCTCAAGTGACGGGTAGAAAGCCACACCCGGGAACCCACCAAGAAAGCCGGGGCCAACAGCCGCTTCTTGTCTACCGGGACCTATATGGAAGACTGGGCCCGACGGAGATGTAATGCAGTCTGGGCGTGGATAGAGGACAGATCCCTACGACAGGCACTAGTGGCCGGATTGGTGGAGGCCGCGAGGTCAGGGACCGGCAGCGTGCGGGGATGTTGGCCATAGAGGACATAGAAGGGGGAGAACCCAGTGGATGCATGAACCGCATTGTTGTAGGCGAATTCAGCGTGTCGGAGGGCACGCAACCAAGAGCACTGCTGTTGCAGGATCAAACAGCAGAGATATTGCTTCATGGTCTAGTTCGTCCTTTCGGTCTGACCATCCGTCTCCGGGTGGTAGGCCGAAGAGAACCGGACATCAATACCCATTAATCTGGTTAGAGCGCGCCAGAAGCGAGAAGTGAATTGAGAACCCCGATCAGATATAAGGACAGAGGGCAACCCAAAGAGACAAAAGACAGAATCAAAGAACAGGGTGGCCAGGACGGAAGCGGAGGGAATACCCTTACTGGGGATGAAGCGTGCCATCTTTGAGAAGGAATCCACCACCACCCAAATAGTGTCGTAACCCTGTACCCGAGGAAGTTCTGTAACAAAATCCATGGTTACTGTATGCCATGGTTTCGGGCGTACTGGTAAAGGGAGAAGCAGGCCTAATGGGCGTCCCCTACGGGTTTTGCATTGTGTACAAATGGTGCATGTATTGATGTAGCAATCCACGTCCCTCTTCATGCCCGGCCACCAACACCAACGTTTCAGGAGGGATAACGTACGGCATTGGCCAGGATGACCATTCACAGGGGCATCGTGCGACCATTCCATGGCCCTATTGCGTGTATCGGCAGTGGGTAAGAATAGGCGGTTCAGCACAAACGGGAGACCATCCTGGAATACCGGATACCACTCTGATAGTTGGTCGGGATGCAAGGACACCCACTTGCGTACCGCGTCCACTAAGGGCACTGACGGGGTACATAGACAAATTACCTTAGTGTTGTCTAACAATGTGTCGGGGAATACCGGCAGAGAAACGCCCCCGTGAGAGCGGGACAACGCATCGGCTTTGCCGTGTGCGGAACCAGCCCGATGTCGGATCTGGAAGTCGAATGCCGCGAAGAAAAGATGCCACCTCACCTGTCGACTGTTAAGACATTTCAGGGACGCCAAATCCTGCAGGTTCTGGTGATCAGAGAACACCGTGACTCGATGCTTGGCGCCCAAGAGGTGGTGTCACCACACGCGGAATGCGTCCATAACCGCTAATAACTACTTCTCGGTCACGGTGTAGTGTGACTCGGGGGTGGTGAACTTGCGGGAATGGAATGCAACCGGGTGCAGACGACCCGTGGCCTGACATGCTTGGGACAAGACGGCACCAAGAGCGAAGGAAGAGGCGTCGGCTTCCACAATAAAAGGGAGTTCTGAGTCGGGATGCTGGAGGACAGGGGCTGTGGTGAAAGCAGTCTTCAGTGAATCAAAGGCCTTCTGTTGTGTATCAGACCAAAGAAAGGGAACATTAGGACTGGTTAATGCAGTGAGGGCAGACACGATAGAAGAGAAACCAGAGATGAACCTCCTGTAGAAATTCGCGAAACCCAAAAAGGACTGAAGAGCTTTCAGGTTCGCAGGAATAGGCCAATCCAAAACCGCTTTAACCTTGGAGTGGTTCATGGACAACCCCCCGGGAGTGATACAAAACCAGAGGAAGTCAACGTTATCAACGTGGAACAGGCACTTTTCCGGTTTGGCATATAGCGAGTGTTTTTGTAAGCGTGATAACACCTCACGAACGTGGCGCACATGCTCTTCCAGAGACTGAGAAAAGATTAGGATGTCGTCGAGGTAAACCACAACGTAGACATCTAAGATATCGCTCAAGATGTCATTCATAAACCTCTGGAAGGTCGCCGGGGCATTACACAACCCAAAAGGCATGACTGTATATTCATATAAGCCGTACCGGGTACAGAAAGCGGTTTTCCATTCGTCCCCGGAACGGACGCGGACCAGGTTGTAGGCTCCGCGGAGGTCCAGTTTGGTGAAAATGGTAGCGTGTGTGAGTCGGTCAAGCAAGGGCGTGATGAGGGGAATAGGGTACCGATCTTTCCTCGTGATAGCATTCAGGCGTCTATAATCTACACATGGGCGCAGATCGCCTTCCTTTTTCGGCACAAAAAAGATAGGGCTTGCTGCAGGCAAGGTGGATGGTCGTATGTGCCCTAGGCTCAAGGCCTTTCTAATGTACTCCTTGAGAGACGTTTCCTCAGATGGTGGGAGGGAATAGATCCGCCCTGTGGGAATCACTGTGTCAGGGAGTAGATCGATGGGGCAATCGTACGGGCGATGTGGAGGCAGTGTTTCAGAGGAACCACGATCAAACACAGTCGCATAATCTTGGTATACCTGGGGAACGTCTGTCACCACTAACCCGACTACGTGTTCTGATGGTATTTCTTGCGGATCCTGCACTGTAAGCTGAGCTATAGCCTGAGCAGGATTGTCGCTGAGTGTGTCTGTGGGAAGACAGAAATGTTGACAGACGTCCGACTCAAAGTGAACCAAACCCAATTTCCAATCAATGAGGGGGTTATGTTCCTGAAGCCAAGGGATTCCCAGAATGAGCACAAACTGTGGCATGGTAATGAGATCACAACTTATGGTCTCCCTATGTCTGGATTGTATGGTCAATAGCAAAGGGGCTGTTTGTTGTTTTACCGGGCCCGAAATCAAAGAAGAGCCATCTACAGCCTGTACTGGTTCAGGCCTGGTCTTGGTCAAGAGGGGCAGATTTAATAAACGGGCCAAGGAAATGTCAATAAAGTTACCCGTTGCCCCCGAGTCGATTATCAGAGTAACAGGATGCGAAACGGACGCTGTGGGCTGTAGAGTGGCTTGTACATGAATGGGCCGGATATGCCCGAAAGAGGGTGTTGGGTTCGGGGTGTAAGTGGTATAGCTCGATCCCGTCCCCGTTACTATGATCGAGCTATCTGAAAACCCTGTGGCTTGAGTTTGGAACGGCGTGGGCATTCCTTAACAAAGTGACTTAAGGTGCCACAATAGTAGCAGGCGTTATCCACCCTCCTACGTTCCCTTTCTAGGGGAGATATCGGACTCCTGACGCCCACGATCTGCATGGGTTCTTGTGAGGAGTCAGAGGAAGGAACTGCCGTGTGAGGTGTGGAGGACTGAGCGAAACCTGCTTCTGGACTTCTTTCGGACCTATGTGCGTCCACCTGGAGTGACAAGTCAACCAGATCCTGGAATGCAGTGGGTAATGAGGGTACTACTGATAAGGCGTCCTTCATGGGATTACTGAGACCCCTATAGAAGACTACTGCCTTCTTGACCTCGGGCCAGGAAGTTTCAGCGGAGAGCTGGTTAAAACGGGTTATGTATTCAATGAGGGAACCCCTACCCTGACACAAACCCAGAAGTTCCAGATCTCGAGACTGGACCTTGTGTCTAGTATCAAAAACCCTGGACATCTCGGTGACAAGGAGATCAAAGTCATAAAAGGCCGGGCTGTTGTTCTCCAACAAGGGGTTGGCCCATGCAGCGGCCATCCCAGCCAAATGGGAAAGGGTGAACGCTGCTTTCGTGGTGGAATCTGGGAAAGCCTGAGGTCGGCACAGAAAATGCAACTTGCATTGGTTTAGGAAGGTCCTGAATTTCTTGGGATCCCCATGGTATCTCTCAGGGGCTGCCAACGGGAACGGAGTAGGTAGTACCACGGGAACGGGGTTCTGAGGTGGAAGAATCGGAGGTGGAACGGGTTAGGAAACAGGGGGTGTGTCTCCGAATTCTGCATCTGGGGGTAAAGGGTGTCTGACACTTTGTATGTTGTCGAGACGTTGATGGATAGCCGTGTTGGCTGCTGCCATATTGGCTCGTAGCACTGTAATGGCTTGGACTATAGCAGTCATGGGGTCTTCAGCGTTCCCCTCCATTGCCTACACGACAATAGGCTTCACAGTCTGTTGTGACTTGAGTGTCGTGTAGGCAGAAGAGGCCTCCGTCCCCAAATGCCGCACAGAGAGAACCTAAAGCCACTCTCTGTGCAGCCGTTGAGGCCACAGGCGAAGATGTTCAAGTCCGGGACCGCGAACCTCTGGGACCCCACGCTGCTGCAAGAAAATGCTGATTAAGTACCAATCAGGGTCAAGGAAGAGGTAGTGAACCTAGTGGAGAGGTCCGGGACCCACGTGGACTGAAGTACCCCAAGAGGAGTAGTCCTCAGTTGTTCGCCTGTTAGCAGGAGCTGTGGAGCTATGAGACAAGAAGTCCAAAGAGCCAAGGTGCAAGAGGGAGATCCAGGAGGCAGTCCAATAACAGTCCGTGGTCAAGAGCCGGATATCACTATGCAAACAAATCCAAAGGGGTAGATCCAAGAAGAGTCCCGTAGAGCAAGCCAGGTAGATTCCGTGAGCAGTCAGTGATCCAAAGGTACGTAACACCAAACAGGATGCAGAGCACAGCTGTGAAGCAACGAGTACCTGGGTTTCCGGGCTTAAGTACTCGTGCTTCTGATCACGTGATGCGCGGCTGAGTCACGTGATCGGGAAAGAGCGTCACGTGACCTTATAGTCCCGCGATGCGGAAGGTCAATGCTAGCCCTTCGCAATCCTAGGCACCAAGGTAATTGCCAATGAAGAAATGGCCGTAGCCTGACAGCCGTCCTGTTACGGACCAGGCGCGGGCGCGCTCGCAAGGCGTGTGAGAGTCCACATGAGTCCCGGAGAAGGGGGAAGAAAGGGAAGAACGAGACGGGGGATGGGGGAGCGCCTTGGGGGACCACATGATGAGGGATCGTGACAATCGTATCCTCGGATGACTTAATTCTAAACCGCCACAACGTAATTTGGCTGTGCCACTTGATCCCAAGTTTAAGAGCAATTGCTTCTGAGGATCTCACGATTGTAGAATTCTTTAATGAAAAGAAAAACGATGCTGTAATTCTACATCTTCAGTCGAAACTGATAGCTGATGCCCTACTTGATGCTGGTCCGGTACTGTTGTCATTAGGGTTTGAAATAACTAGAGTGGACCAAAGTGCGCGGCTGCACTCAATAAAAAGAGATAACAGCACTAAAACAGAGTCTGAGAGTAATCGAGGTCGATCTCAAGAGCAGGAATCAAGAACAACTGATGCAATGATAAAGACTCCAATAATGGCTTTACCTTTGTCTGTGGACTGTGCGGCGTTGCCACACAAGAATGAACTGATAAGGATTACAATCAACGGAGCCCGGAGTCCAGCAATGCCGACGGCCAACGGCTCGACAGCATCTAACTCTCCCCATAGTGTGTCCGATTGGTCTTGGCTTGCGGCCACCCTAAATAAGGTGTCAAACACCTAATGCCAGGAAGTGGAGCCCAGACGTATTTGCACAGTGGCTTCGTGGAATACCAGAGGCTTCAGCCACTTGTTTAAAACCTCATGGGCAAAGAATCTGGATCTTATTTTCCTACAAGAAACATGGCTAAGTGAAAGTCTGCTACTTGAAGGATTTGAAATTGCATTTAACCCAGCGATATGTAAGTCAAAGGGAAGACCGATGGCTGGCCTATTGACGGCAGTTAGAAAGGCCTCAGGGTTTAGGACAATTGAATCATATAATGTGTCGCCCTATATCCAGATAAGCACAATAAGTGTCACACGGTCTGTGAATCTCAAGAGTGACCACTTATACATCATTAATGTCTTTTGGAATCACCAGGCAAAAGATGCAAAGGCGTTTGCAGATACAGTGACAACAGTGATTGATGAGCTACTTGAAAAGACACGGCCGCTGGACCTGATTCTATGTGGGGACTTAAACATTATATGTCTAAATGAGAAAAATCACCTGGTGCCAAAAACAACCCAATGGTGCACATAAATGGAGTCACGCGGAATGTATATGCTGAATGGTAACACTGTGGGCGACATGCCAGCTCAACCCACATGGAGAAGGCTGAAGCAAACCTCAGTGCTTGACTATATATTTGTCAGCGAAAACATCCACAAAAGAGTGCTGCACCTAGACGTTCTCAAAATGACTCATAGCGACCACGAAATGGTGCAGCTCACCCTTGAAAAACAGAATAAACATGTTCGTTCAGACTGGCCACACTCTAAGTACTGGGTCTAGCAGGATCCGTTTAAACCTTCTCGTTACCGAAGTAGAGGAGAAAACAGCTAACTTTTGTGGAAAATACAGAGGGCCTCGAATATCAACACCTGTTGTCGTATTTTGAAGAAATTAAACACAACCTAAATCAAGTCGAATTACGACCAAAACACAAATTCGACGTGACCGTTCTGCAACGAAAACGACTGATGAGACAAGAAATAAGGAAGATTAAGGGGCCGGTGAACGAAAATACAAAACAGAGGATAAGGTTACTTAAACAAAATTACAAGAACTGGCCCAAGTCCCATGCGGCAACCATGTTGCAAAATGACGCTGAGAATGTGCCATCTAAAATGGAGGGAAAAAAAATCAGCAGACTTCTGGAAACTGATAAACAGCAATTTAGTGCCTCAACATGCTCTTCAGGCCATTGCAGTGACTGAAAAAGTATGGGTAGAGTATTACTCAGCCCTGTTTAGCAAAGGAGTACCATTGACAGCTTGTGATCCACCGACTGCAACTGAATGGGACCTGGAATTTGAGAGAACAGACATCCTACTCGCAATTAAAAGTGTGCAAGAATCTAAAGCCCCAGGTCCGGAAGGCCTAACAAACCATACCATTAAGCGTAATCCGGACTTATGGGAAGAATTTTTGTGTTACCTTATTCAATCGGATTGTTTTGAGTCGCGCAACCCCTAGTTCTTGGAAAAGTGCCGTTGTAGTGCCAATATTCAAGAAGGGGGATCGATCTAACCCGAAAAATTACAGACCCATAGCACTTCTTGATGTCTTGGGGAAGATATATGCAACACTGCTCCAACGGAAACTCTTAAAGTGGGCTAAAGACTTCAACCATATTGACCCTAGACAAGCTGGGTTTGTAAGGGGGGTTGGCTGTGGCCTAAATCTACTTATACTGAATATCCTAGAGATGGAAACAATCAGACTAAACACCAAGCTGTACCTGGCAATGATAGACCGTTCGCAGACATTTGACAGTATAAACAGAGAGTTGTTGTGGAATAAACTAGCCAAGTGGGACTGCCCCACGAGCTTAGTTAGTGCAATTCGTGAATGGCACACGGAAACCTCCTTTAAGATACGTCTAGATATGACAGGCACACTGTCTGCTAAAATAAATACACACAAAGGCGTAAAACAGGGGTGCCCTATAGCAGCAACAATATTTAACCTGTTTATATCAGATATACAAGAAGTTTTTTCTGGTGCAAACACGTTTCCCCCAAAAATACATGGCGCCCCTATTGACTACCTGGTATATGCCGATGACCTTGTGCTGATAGATCAGACCCCAATAGGGCTTCAACGCAAAATGACTCTTATAGACTCATATATAACGTCAAATGGAATGTCTATCAATAACCAAAAATGCGAAATTCTGATCTTAGAAAAGCTACAAGGCTCTTGTGGAAGGGGCAAGAAATTATCCTGGCACATTGCCAAGGACAAAATTCAGCTTGTAAACACTCGACATATCTGTGCATGAGAATTAGTGCGAGCCAAAACGACGGACCCTGGGTAGAAGCAGTCAAAAATAAGTGTCATCAGCTAGCATCCCAAGCCTCATTGATCAATAACAGATATGGGAAATTTTCATTAAAACCAATCATTATGTTTTACCAACAGAAAGTGGTACCTATTCTAATCCAAGGAGGGGAAAATGCATTTGGTTCCTCTTACGAGCTTTGGAACACACTAGAAAACCTCTTCTGGTCTTGAGTGCTGAAACTACCAAAGGGTACATCAACTGTTTGCATACGGTATGAATTAGGGCTGATTTCGATGCACGCTAGAATCTACTAAGTTTATACCGCAAAACAATGTTGAAGGACCTGGTACCCCAATTTGGCATTTTACACAGGCCTGACCTGGAAAACGCGAATACCATTCTAGCGAAATGGAATCGCCTGTCTCAAGACTTACTGGAAGAATATGATATCACTCCTTCTCTGTTATTGTAAAATCTGGAGGCGGCTAAGAAGAAGCTCTGGAGTCAGGACTGGATTAAAACCTGCGATCGAAGAGCAAGCTCGACAACAATGCTTGAAGTACCGGGCGAGGCTAAAGCATACGAACAACGCTCTAATTATCTAGTGCGCCTTCCAAATCAGCACGCAAGGGCATTATGTATGCGATTCAGACTAAATGCCTTTCCGACAAAAGACCGTATAGGAACATGGTCCAAACAAATTAATTTCAACTTTAACTGCCGATTCTGTAATGAGGCCAAAGAAACTTTGAAACATCTGATTATGTCTTGTCCGACTCTGGAGCAACAAAGGGGCCTTAGCTTTGCCCGTGATTAATACACACTGTATAAAGAGCACTGAAGAGTGGTGGAAAGTTCTCTTTGAAGGACTTAATAGAGCAGCACTGTTTGCTCTAATAAACTTTTTACAAGTCCTAAAAACTCGGCTGGAAGAACAAGAAAAAAACTTAAAAGGGACAGAATCAAGTACTGTATGAGATGAAAGTAAGGCTGCTTTTCTCTTGTTTTAAAGATGTTAAGTCACAAGGAGGGCGGGAGGGAGGAAAGGGATATTTGTAATGGAGTGATCTGTGTGCAGTTATGTCTCTTCTTTTTTTAAAGGTTGAATAAACCAATCAAAAAAATAAAAAATAAAAAATAAAAAAAATACCAGGAATTGTATCTTGAACCTTTAGTAAAACAAAAAGCACAGGCAAAGAGCCAGAAAAGGTTCCCATGGGACACTACCGCCAACTCAATCTGTATGCTGGAAGACTCCTACGGGATACAGTTAAAATCCAGAGGGAAACGGTCTAGGCCTTATTAGACTGAGGCAGCACTAGCAATGCCATACGTCCAGAACGTCTATCCTGGCACAGACGTGAGGCAGAAAATTACAGGGCCAACAGTTGTACTCTTGGGAACTGGATGACGTACAGTAGACAAGGGCTCCGATCCAAGAGAGGGAGACTATCTGAAACATCAAGGTCATCTTAATCCTGAATGTCAGAGAGCGCTTGGTGTTGGGGAGTATATTCCTCAGTTTCGGGGGATGGATGGAATCTTTATGTCATCAGTAACCCCCTTGGTGAACCAAACAACTAGGTGCTACGTGTGATGAATCACGGGATTCATTCACTTCTCCTAAGGGGGAGCCTTTCCTATTGAGGCTAGCGAGGTGAGACCGCTAAGCAATATTCGCCCTGGGGCAGTGTTAAGCGGGACCTCACAGGGAGAGACTCCCTCCATCCCCCGTGGGGGCAGACTCCCCTTACGACTCAAAGATATATCAAGAGCCAACCTGATGGATTACACCCTGAAGAAACCTCTTGCATTTGTTATTGTGATGTGTCAAAATAAGACAAATACCAGTTTGGTACTGAGACGAGTCAAACTTCAGAAGTAATGATGAATAAGTACCTGCTAGGTACTGAGACAAAGAAACCTTAAGAACCCATAATGATTATGACTCGGACACAAAGAAAGGATTCTGATAAAAAGCTGGAGAAGCCCCAGAACAGCGTCATAAAAGGTAGGAGGGACAAGAGAGTGTCAGAGAGAGACCCTGGAGTTTCAAACCAGCTGCTGCAGGAAAGCTGGTAACCCGGAGAAAATGCTGCTTTGCAGCTGTGAGGAACAAGCGTTCCATTTAGTTGGTGGGAGAGACAGACTAACAAAAGGTTGCCTAGAGGACAGTCACAAGAGGGACATTCAAGGAAGCCAGACCGAATGAGGTTAGTACCGTGGAGTGCCCAAGTTGCATTGCACCTAGAGAGAGAGACCCGGGGAGTAGTATCCTGTTGTAAGAAGTCCTAGGACAGGGAGGCGAGAAGAAAGGAGTGGCCTGGAAGGGAAGGAGGAGAACCCCCCCCTTTATGTGCCAATACCAGAGAACAAGCACAGAAGAAAAGGTACAGAAGAGAGTCGTCCCGACAAGACAGAGAGCTGAAGAGAGGGAACGTGGACCTGGTGATGTAACCCTATTTCGGGTGAAGGTAACGGGGAAAGTGGGAGACCCAGTGTAATGCTTGTGTGAAAACGCGAGTCAGAATAACATGGCGTCGATGCGCAGCCATATTGGACACTCATCTACCATCACAGTAATAAAACCTGCGTTTTCGTGGGCCTCACAGAATAAACAAGCAGCAGCAAAAACAGAGCAAGGTCACAAATATTACCGAGTGGATTCACTGTGGGGAATAGTTAATTTATTGTCCACTGAAGAACAGATACAGAAAGGGAGTTGGAGCATACTGCAGGTGCATAAGGGGTTCTGAGAATGAATGCAAGGAGAGGGGCACTGTTTTTTTCCACCCTCTGTCCCTTGGACTTGTTATCCGCTCTTTGGCCGAGGGCGAACACAATTGAGAAGGGCGGGGAAATGCCCCCATAAAGGAGAGCGCATTGTATGTCAAACGTTAGTTGGACTTTGGACCCCCGGCTGATGCAGTCCCGCTGAGAGGGAGGACGCTCCGCCTCAGACCCTGTTATCTCTTTGCCTACCTGCTGAGGGACTAAGCAGTGTTGTGGTGGCCAAGATGAAGTTTTCTTCTGCTTCCTGTTTAACTGTGATGTTTCTTATATCCATATTTTTATATATCTAAGCGTATGTTTGTTTATTTGTATATATATATATATAAATGTGTCAATAAAGGGCCTATAACGAGCCATTTGTTTTATGATATTGTATAGTTTATGTGTGGTCTTTTGCTCATCTCAGTCCAATCACTCGCTTTTGCTAGGGGGCCGAGGAGACTCAAGTGTTAATGCTTCCCCCACATGGCCAAACAGACGCAAAACACCCAGGATCATTGCACATATAACTGGTGGCCTGACTATATTCATATCAGTACAGAAAATGAATGAGAATGCATTACTTACCGTAAAAGCATTTCTGATGGTTGTATCTGCTTAGATTCACATGCTGTGCATAGGTCCGACATCCAGTGGTCACTGCGGAGTATTGCATTTTGTTTTTCGTAGTCGAAAAGGGGACGTCGACCAGGCGTGTCTGAAACACTATCCCTATAGTGACGTGCATTGTACCCACAATCCCTCACGCGTCGAGGTCCCTCTGTTTGTATTTTTTCTGCCCTGAGGGAGCCTTCTAGACGTGAGTGAGTACAGAAAGAGAGAGAGATATATAAAGGAAGTCTATGTTCCTTCCATCCGAGCGGGGAGGAAGGGTGGGCGCATGTGAATCTAAGCAGATACAACCATCAGAAATGCTTTTACGGTAAGTAATGCATTCTCTTCTGATGTTTGTTAATCTGCTTAGAATCACATGCTGTGCATAGACTAGCGAGCAGTACCCGGAGTTGGCGGTGGGTTATGAGAAGGAACAGTAGAGAAAAGGTGTCGTAATACTGCCTGTCCCACCTGGGAGTCAGATCTAGAGTGTGTATCTAGACAGTAGTGTTTTGTAAAGGTGTGCACCGAACTCCAGGTAGCCGCTTTGCAGATGGACTCAAGGGGAACATTTGCAATGAATGCTATGGAAGCCCCCGTGCCTCGAGTAGAGTGTGCTCTTGGCTTAAAGGGTAGTTCTCTCTTAGCAAGAGTATAGCAGAGAGTGATGCATTGAACAATCCATCTAGAAATAGTGGACTTTGAAACCGCATCTCCTTCTCTTCCTGCTGCCACCGAGACGAAGAACTGATTAGTCTTCCTCAATGGTCTGGTTCTTTCCATGTAGAACATGACCGCCCTGCGTACATCAAGTGTGTGCAGAGTCCTTTCTCCCAAATTGGAAGGATTTTGAAAGAACGTTGGTAGTTCTATAGACTGGTTTACGTGGAATTTAGAAATAAATTTCGGAGCAAACCTAGGGTGAGTGCGTAGAACCACTTTATCTTTGTGAACTGTAACAAAGGGGTCTAGAATAGAAAGAGCCTGAAGTTCACTTACTCTCCTGATGGAGGTGATAGCTATTAAAAAAGCAGTCTTAAGAGTAAGATGTTTAAGGGATGCTTTGTGCATGGGTTCGAATGGAGAGCCCATGATTCTGGTAAGTACCACATTAAGGTCCCATCCGGGAGCAGGGTCAGCTATCGGGGGGTGTATTCTTTTTACTCCCTCCATGAATGCCTTTATAACTGGGATCTTCCACCACAACACTTTGAGTTGGGAGGTGGTGTATGCAGAAAGTGCCGCTAGGTGGACTTTAATGGAGTTAAACACTAGGCCTGAATCCAAGAGATGGGTCAGGTATAGTACCACATGTGTGGGAGAGCAGTCAATAGGGTTGATGCTTTTACTCCTGCACCAGATGACAAATCTCTTCCACTTGTTAGAATAGCAGTGGCGAGTGTTCGGTTTTCTGGCTTCCCTGAGGATGTCCATGCATCTTTGCGGGAGTTGTAGATGCCCGAACTCTATGACCTCAGGAGCCAAGCTGCTAAATTCATGTTCTGAGGGCATGGGTGCAGAGTCCTGCCCTTGTTCTGAGATAGCATGTTGTACGGGCAGGGGAGTTTTACTGGGGGAGATAGAGACATCTCCATCAAGTGAGCGAACCATGGCTGTCGGGCCCACATTGGGGCCACCAGTATCATGGTCACTTGTTCCTGGTGCATCTTGTGCACTACCTTGTTGAGAAGGGGAGTCGGGGGAAAAGCGTAAACAAATTTCCCTGACCATTGCATCGATAGACCGTTCCCCTTGGATTGGTTCTGGGGGTACCTGGAGGCGTAACTTAGGCATTGAGAGTTCTCCAGGGTTGCGAACAGGTCTATTTCTGGGAATCCCCATTGTGTGAAGACGTCGAAGACGATGTCTTCGTGCAGACGCCATTCGTACTCTTCGGGCAGGGGGAAATCTCTGCTGAGACTGTCTGCCAGCAGATTGAGTTCCCCGGGTACATGTAGTGATAGTAGGAACATGTCCTGTTTGAGAGCCCACTTCCATATATTCTGGGCCAGTTTGGACAAGCCTGGAGAGTGGGTGCCCCCCTGCTTGTTGATGTAGTACATGGCTGTAGTGCTGTCCGTAAGGACCATTACTGTCTTGCCTTGTAGGAGTTCTTGGAAGGCTTTTAGCGCCTTGAATACCGCTAGTAGCTCCAGTAGATTGATGTGTTTGGATGCTACGTTCGGAGTCCACACTCCGTGAGCAGTCTGATGGGATAGGTGAGCACCCCATCCTGTGAGGGATGCGTCTGTGGTTAGAGTGGCTTCCGCCGCGGGTGTGGCAAAGGGTTTTCCTTTTTCCATGTTCCCCTTTGTCCACCACTGTAGCGAGAGAACCAAGGCCTGCGAGACCACCACTAGATCGTCCCATTGTCCGCTGGCCTGACACCACTGGCTGTTGAGCCACTCTTGCATTGGGCGCATGCGCAGGCGCGCGTGAGGTACCAAATAAATACACGACGCCATCATTCCTAGCAAGCGCATTGCTTTGCGTACCGTCACCTCTCGGCCGGTCACATATTGGGGGATCTGAAACAGCATGTTTTGGACCCTCTCTTTGGAGGGGAAGACGAGGCCGTCCCTTGTTTGAATTAGAGCCCCTAGGAATTGTTTGATTTGACTGGGGTCTAGACTGGACTTCTTTTCGTTGATGGAGAAGCCCAGTTGGAACAAAAGGTCTACCGTCTTTTGGGTATTGGAGAAACATGTTTCGTAGGAGTCCCCTGTTATGAGCCAGTCGTCGAGGTAAGGGTAAACTGGGATGGACAACCTGCGCAGGTGGGCCGCAGCCACTGCCAGTACCTTTGTGAATACCCTTGGTGCTGAAGCTATACCGAAGGGTAGTACCTTGAACTGGTAGTGTTTGCCCTCTATCATGAACCTTAGGTATTTTCTGTGCGCTGGCAACATTGAAATATGAAAGTATGCATCTTTCATGTCCAATGTTGTCATGTAATCTCCCTGTGAAAGCAGCGGGATCACCTCCTGTAAGGTCACCATACGAAACCTTTGGGGTTTGATAAACTTGTTCGCTGGGCGCAGATCTAATACAGGGCGCATGGTTAGATCCTTTTTGGGTACAAGGAAGTACACTGAATAAATACCTTCCGTTACCTGAGATAGAGCACGACCTCTATGGCTCCTTTTTCCAGCAGTTGTTGTACTTCCTGAAGAAGGATGGCAAGATGTTCCGGCGTCAACCGCCGTCCCCTCGGGGGTCTGTAGGATGGGGAACTGTTGAATTCGATACAGTATCCGTGGGCTACGGTGGAAAGTACCCAACGGTCTGACGTTATCTCCTCCCATGCAGGAAGAAAGGATGTTATCCGGCCCCCGACCGGTGTTGCATGGGAGGGGACGCGAATCTTCGCGTCACTTGGAGTTGTTGGGGGCTTGGGAGCCTCTGGGGGTGGATCCCCGACCTCTCCCTTTGCCCCGGCGTTGGCCTCTTTGGCTGTACTGCCCACTATTGGCTTGGTAATTGGTGGCAGGGTATTGCTGATGCTGACCTTGTTGTTGTTGCCGTTGGCCACGAAAAAAGCGCTTGTTGTCATAGCCGCGTCTGGTAGTGGGCTTAGAGATCTGGTCAAGAGTCTTGATAGTGTCGAACTCTTTTTTGGCCATCTCTAGGGCTTCATCTACCGCTTTTCCGAAGAGGTTGGCGTCCTCGACAGGTTTATTTATTAAAGACGCCTGTGTCTCCGGTTTAAAGCCTGAGTTGCGCAGCCATACATGGCGCTTTAGGAGTATTCCTTGTACCAGGGAACGTCCTGCTGTTTCTGCCGCGTCCAGAGAGTTTTTTACAATGCTCTGGTTCACCTGTGTTCCTTCGCCAATAGTCGACAGTAGGCGTGTACGTAAAGGCTCCGGTGCTTCCTCTGCGTCTTTGCGCAGTTTGGCCCACTGCGCGTCTGCGTAGCTCGCAAGCAAGGAATTGTTGTTGGCAATTCTTGCTGAGAAGGCAGCCGAGGAAGTAACTCTTTTTGCAAGGGCAAATAGCCTCTTGCCCTCCTTGTCAGGGGGTGCCTCACTGGTGGAAAGTGGTACCCCTGCCCTCTTTCTAGTATTAGATACAATTAGGGAGTCCGGTATGGAATGTCCCCTAATGTAGAGCGGGTCTGAGGGTGAAGGAGCGAAAAGTTTCTCAATCCGTGGATTGACCCCTCTGATCAATGCGGGAGTGGACAGCGACGGGGTGATCCTCCTTTTCACTGAGGCGAGGAGTGGAATGGTCTGGCTGACCGGGGGTTTTTCTTTAATGACTCTTTCTACAAAGTCTAATTCTGGAGAGAGTTCTCCTGTGTCCAGTTCGAAATGCGCTGCTGCTCTGCGCAACAGTGCATTGAAAGTAGGCTGATCGTCAATTGGAGACGTGTTCCTAACTGGAGAATTATCCGGAGGAGTTAGATTTAGGGCATCAGTGTCGGAACACACTGATGGTGATTGCCAGGGGTGCGAAGGTCCTTCTCCTGGGCTAATCCCGAAGCCTTCTTCTATCATATCTGTTCTGTCTTCTAGACATTCCTCCTGGTCCATGAAATCATCTTCTTCCTCGAAGTATTGTTCCTCCCCAGTGAGGTCATATACATCTTGGGAGTCTGAGGCTGTGTCCAGCAGGGGATCGACCAGCCTCGGTTTTTTGGCTCTGGGGTCGTCTTGAGGCCCTTCTCTAGTTCTTCTGAGAGTTAGAGGGGCTTGGGTACTCATAAACTTTTCCATCCTCTCCATACAGAGGTGGAGTCTCTCCATAGTTTCATGGGGTACCCCAGAGCGGTCTAGCGGGGGAAAACTCGAGTTGTCTACCTCGAAATGGCTCGACCTCTCCCAAAGCGTCGAGGAAAGTGTCCCGTCGCCCTCCTCAAAACCCTCAGGTGTGTTGGGAGACTCCCTGACTGAAGGGGGTAGTCCCTGCTTTCCTTCGGGTGTTTTCGGCGTATCCTTTGATCTATGCGTAACGCTCGACGAAATTTTCGGCGTACGCTTTTGGGCGTCGGCTACAACGATCCTGGCTAAGCTATCGGCGACATTCTTGTCGGCGGAAGCTTGAGTTCTCGACGCTATGGGTATCGAGCGCTGTACGGCGGTCTGCGCCTTCTGTTGAAGCGCACCGGCCGATGGTTTGGTGGTGGTGCCCTTGTTTGCCGAAAGCCCAGTCGCAGGTCGCGGCTGCGGTTGCGAGAGGGGCTTCGAACCCGAACGGTCCGAGGAGGCCGCCGGTGGAACCTGCGTCTCCTTGGGCGCCGAAGCTCTCTTCGACTTAGACGAAGAAGAGCCATGGGTTGTGTGCTTACCTTTATGTGAATCTTTGTGTGCGTCAGTGTCGCCGGGGTGTTCATCCCCATAAGCAGGGCGTGAGCCGAGCCCGTCGGGGCCGGGGACAGACGACGAAGCGCGTAAGCGCTCCTTAGAGGGGGTTTCGACTTCCGTGGCGGAGGTCGTGTCATCGCGTTCCTCGTCACTGTCGGTGGTAGCAGCGGCGGGTGAACCTTCGGCCTTCGACATCGCGTAGGCCGCCCACCTTTTAACCCTACGGTCTTTTAGAGTTTTTGGCTTCAGAAGCCGACAAGCCGCGCAGCCTTCCTCTTTGTGATCGAGGGGCAAGCAGCGGTTACACCGTGAGTGCTTGTCCTTCCAAGTGAATTTGCCTTTACAAAGTGGGCAAAACCTAAATGGTGTCCTCTCCATAGCAGAGGCAATAAATCGCGATAAACACCCCCAGGGAAAGGAAGGGGAAAGGGAAAGGCATTCTCAGAAAGACCCAGAGATGTCCCACGACCCCACTCTCCCTACTGTATGTGGCCAGCGAGGCCAGGCCACGTGTTCGGCAGCGCCGAAGATTTCCTCCGCTCGACCCTCCGTCGACGATTTTACTCGGCGGAGAACAGCTACACTGCGTCGAGGGAGTGCTGTATTAATCTTCGTAGAAGAAACGACCAAAGGTCGAGGGTTGCAATGTCTCTCGAGGAGCTCCGCGTGAAGGCGACCAAAAGCTGGGCGGAAAAAAACAATCTGAGGGACCTCGACGCGTGAGGGATTGTGGGTACAATGCACGTCACTATAGGGATAGTGTTAGGCAACCAGCCTACTTGTCCCAGTGAAGGACCATATACTACAAAGGGTGAGAATCATTCAGTGACTCAGCCTACTTGTCCCAGTGAATGCCTGAACTACAAGAAGAGCGAAACGGTTCACTGGGTACATTACACAGATCTCAGTGAGGAGAAAAGTAAACGGAAGATAATATTAAGTGAGACAAGAGGAGATAAACACTGGGTGAAACTGATATCAGAAAGAGAAAGATTCCCCACTACAATTGGGAAGAATAGAGAGAAAGACAATTCATGGTCCAAGACCCCTAGAACGAGGACTTTGAGAAAATAAATAAATGGAAGTGGAAATGTGACATGATAGAATTGAATGAACTGATAGAAAAAATAGCTAGAAGCTATTTTAAGATCCTGTATTGACAAGGACTTGCTAGAAAACATCCCAGGAGAAGGGAGCTTTTCTCCTGGTCTTTAGTTATTTAGAATAAGTGGTTGGGTCAGCATAGACTAGTTTTTGGACGCAGGACAGACTTTTGCTTTGGACTTTAAAACGGACAACGAGCACCCTAATTTAGTTGTGTTAGGTAGGGAAACCCTTAGATTAGGTAAACTACTGCAGTTTTCTTATTATTTATAATAAATACTTCTTGAAATGGCAAACCCTAGTCTGTCTCCTTCTGACCTACCACACATGCCTTTGGGACAAGGTGGCATATCACCTACCATTGTCGCAAACAACCTCCAGGTCAAATTCTGGGATAGGCACCACTTTCAAGCTGACGCAGGAGGCTTTCAGGGTTTTTACCAGAGCCAGTCCTGCCACTGCAGCAAGAAGCGCCAGATGAAAGGGCCCGGTTCTCTGACTCTACTTGATGTGCCCTGTTACAAGTGGATGGTACCACTATCACCCAATGCTTGCCATACCCCGTTCTGGCCACGGCTCTTTTATTTCCATTACAGGACTAAAAAAACAAGAAATGACTGCATCAGAAAACAAACTACCCAGTCCAATAGAGAGAGATGTGGCAAGATAGACAGAACGGAGGAAACAGCTTAACCCGCGGCGGCAACACAGACACTCCACTGCAGTGAAACAAAAACTTGTCCCCAGAGGAACAGCTTCTCAAGCAGTCAACACAGAATGTTAACATAGCAATATTGGGAAATGGGGCGGGCTTAACAGAACTTTGAAATCTTTCCACCTGTGTAACCTGGCCCTAGGGTAAAGACAAATACAGATTGGTCCTAAGGGGGATGAGAGGGAAGTCAGAACAAAGGAAACTGCCCTATAAAAAAATGATGAATGACATGCCGAGTGTAGGTTGTTTGGTTGAGGCCAGGTACAGACCAAGGAGGAATGGTAGAATGCAGCAGGGAGGAGACAGGGAGTGTGATTATTACAGGTGAGGTATTGGCTGTGAGTGAGAGTGCTACCTGTGTATAAGAGAGCGTGCTTGTTGGGAGGTGCGAGTGTTCAAGAAAGAGTAAGAGAATAAGCGAGTGAGAAGAGTGTATGACAGGGAATGGGGTTAATGCATATGGGAAGAGAACAGAGTAGAAGGAAGAGTAGAGTGACGGACGAATGTAGGGCAGCAGGGAGACGAGTGGGACAGCACTTAGAGGGCCATATTGCAATCATGTATCATCAAGCTTCTGCATCATTTGAGTTCTACCAAATAAAACCCCTTGAACCATCCTCTGGAGTATGGGTATTGTGAAGTGGTAGGAGTAAGAGACTGAGACTAACACAAAAGGTGGTATGTTGATTATCAAAGACTTTTATTCTCAAAATAAAGGGGGTGGGGGTATTTGGAGGAAATACCAACTTTCTCTACCTCTAAGAGGGGTTTCCCTGCCTTAACAAAACTAACACATGAAACTGTTGGTGTCAGAATATCCAAAGTAAAGTCATTTGTCCAAATCCTAACCTATCCCTTAGAGCTAAACTTAAAAAGCGAAAAAGGAAAAAACGTCTATCGACTGCCGACCTGCAGCCCGACCTTGTAGACAAAACACAAAAGTTTAAAAAAGGTGTAGAAAGTAAATAAAAGTTCCACGCGACAGAAATGTGTGTTTCTCCCTTTCCCCAGAGTCTTTCCAAGGTTTTCCAAGATTGTTTTCCAGGGCACAGCTAGCCTCCCAGGTACTGCCACAATGTAAACAGCCTGGTGTTCTCCCAAGCAGTGCTGTGCTTTCTCTTTCTCCGTTACAGTGGGTCTCAGACCCTGTTCTCAGAACCCCCTCCTCTTGGCCCACTCCACTGCCAAGTGCGGTACAGCACACTCTTTATTTCCCAATCTGGTTTCACTTGCACCCACAGCCTTGGTTTATCCTCCTGCCAAGGTCTATGAGTGTCAATCACACATGAAAAGTTCATATTCCTCTTTCATAGTATTTGGGGAGTTCTTCCCCCAATAAGGGTCCCAGACCCCCTTCTCTCATCTGCCGACAATGTCTTTATCATCCAATCTCTCTCTGCTCCACAGCCCTGTTTTACTCTCCTGCCAAGGTCTGTAAACGTTGTGTATGTCCCCAAAGTTTGTGTTCCGCCTTAATATTAGTCTGGGTATGCTGTTCTGATGTGGGTCTCAGACCCCTTCCTCTGGGTTATTAACAATACTAGCTTGCTTTAACTTCACTTCTCCGCACAGCCTTGGTTTACTCTCCTGCCAAGGTCTGCGTCTATCCCTTATGTCTGCCAGTCGGGATATATCCTTCTGGTGTGGGTCCCATACCTCCTTTTCATTGTCACCCTTTGCCAGTGAGTAGTTCTCCTTTACTTTGCTTCCTGCCTTACACACTTTCTTGGTCTCCCCAACCGCCAGACTAGCCACCCTGATACCTGCAGGGACTTGGCTGTCTATCTCCAACAGTTTGTGGGTCTATCAAGGCCTTTGCCGGTCTCTCTGTAGCAGCAGGACCTTTCCCAGTCGCTCACAGGCTTCCCCTGACGTCTGCCAGTGCTTTGTTAACAGCGCAGCAGCTCCGGTTCTCAGCGGGTAGGTTTTCTCCTCTCCGATTCACTTCCTGCTTTCTGTGCCTTCCAGGGGCCTGCTTTGCTCCAGGACGCCATCAGCTTCTCTTCCTCATGTGTCTGCGCAGCTCCTGCCACACTCTCGGTTCGCATTGAGTGGAGAAGGTAGATGCCATAGTTCTGTTCCCTCGCTATCTTTAAATGCCAGCTGGCCAGTCACAGTACCACAAAGGCTAGAGCGTATGCCTTAGTTTGCGGTGGTGATCCTCATTGCCTCTTCCTCGTCTAAGTGGTTTCTAACTGAGATGTTTTGCCAAAGCACATGGGAACATTAGGTATTGGGGAATGGAGGGGGCTTTGAGAGAAGGTGGGTGGATTAAGGGGATACTTCATTCTCCCAGGTTCAACACTGCTCTCAATGGGGTCCCCTCCCTCCCAATGAGATCATCCCGCTGAGTACTACCCCCCGGGGGACTCTTGGCCAGCGGTTCACATCCCTGGCCTCATGGAAAGGGGCTCCCTCCATCTGAAACAGTGACGAGACCCCAGGATTCGTCACAATATTCTTAAGGCCATCTGTGGCACTAGTCTAAAAGCGAACTGACAGCAAGTTTGCCATGTTTCGGCCAATCACAAACTATCATAATTTAACTTCAGCGGAAGACTGGGAGCGGTTATCCCAGTAAAGCACTCTGCACTTTAGATCAATGCGTAACAATCCTACATTTGACACCAGTCCTTAAAAGTGAAAGTGCTTTTTCACAGCAGGAGTCTCTGGCTAGAAATCTTCTGCTACCTTTTTTAGGGTAATAAACATATCTCACTCTTTCACAAGCATTTGAAAATGCTGTTTTTCTATACTTGCATGGTTTCAATGACTCGTGCAGTTTGTCCATTAAGCGTGCAATATAAGTGCTTTGACTCACTCAATCTTATGTACTTTAATTTCCTGGTGTGAGAAACCCGAGGGTATTCTCACTCCTACTCCCCGTGGATCCTGGTCTCAGGTGACCAGGGAAAGGCCAGTGTTCTTGGATCCCCACCTTGGGGGTGGAGAAGCGAGGGAGGATCACATGGGTGGAGGGTCCTGCGAGATTGGGAGTGGGGTGCCCACAGGCAAGACATGGTATCCCCCTTTCCCTATTGACGACCAACTTACCCCTCCCCTGGCCTTTATGGGCCATTGTAGAACATTTCCCCCACATTGTACCTTTGATAGTACTGAGACAAGGAAGAGGTAACTAAGAGTAATGAACACCAATACCCCTTTTCACCACTCTAGTAGTGGGACGAGGAGGATGCCTGCAGAGTACTTGCAAGGTCAGCCATGTCCCTTTAATGATAGTCAGGCAAACCCAATTGGGAATACACACCTACAACCTATCAAATGGTTGAAGGTGTATACAGGGAGACCAGAGAGCAACATGGAGGCCTGTGTAGGAGAGACCAGGGGACCCGTTCCATAAGAAGGAAGCTGTGGTGGGGCCTGAGGAGGAGCCAGGACGCCCGCCGACATCCCCAAGGACCTGTGAAGCCCAAGGCGAGTTGGGCCGTGGGGCTAACACAGGTGAACTTTAAATTAAATTTATTGAGTACAGAGTTGAAATACAATGTTACGGGCAAAGCAAATAGCTAATTAAAGTCAAAAGGAAGAGTGAACACATAAAAGCACCTATGGGAAAAAGAAAAGAGTGCAACAAAAATGTGGGCATGAACAAGAGCACCACAAAGTGAATCTTATGAAGGAATACAGTGCTGCAAAGCCAAAGACTGGCCAAAAGGTGTGTGACACAGAATGGCAAAGCGAAGAGGCTGACACAGAGAAGCCAAGTGAAGGTGAATTTGGACACAGGGAAAATACAGAAGAACCTACGTGGGCTGAAGAGCCTCAGGTTCCTGGTTGAGTGACCTATGATGGGAGGACGTGTGGTCGGACCACTGCGCCTAAACAGGGCGCCCTGTAGTGCGAAAGTCAGACATTGTGAAATATACCAAGAAGGCGCACTACAAGTAAGCTGATGATGCAAACCAGAAGGAGGGTCAAGTTGCCCTGATTTGTGTTGAACTTCGAACGAATGAAACAAATATCAATGGTTGGGGAAGGGAACTCTGAGATCTAAGGAACTACAACAATGTCTTGATGATGGAGCCTCAAGACCCTTTTTGTTTGAACTGTGCTGCCTTGAACTTCGGGAAGGGAACCCCAAGGATTGTGTGAAACTATTTGAACTTGAGCAAGGTAATCTTGAGACTTTTGTGGAACTTTATTGAACTTGGGGAATAGGAGCTGAAAAGGAGGCTAAGAGCGGGAGAAGCTCACACTTTGTGCTGAACACCATTTCTTTGATTATTGACATCCCTACAGGTTGTTTAGCTCTAGTTGTGAGGGCGAGGATACGTTTTGGACACAGACAGACTTAAGTTGAACTCTTTGACTCAGAATTTCCTTAATTTCGTACAGGTAGGAAAATCCCACCTTAGAATAGGGCAAGTTAGGCCTTCTACCATCCTGACATTTGATTTAATAAATAATTTTGCTTTGAATCTCTTTTCTGTGTCTTGCTTCATGATGCCTTCACAATGGCCAGTTGATTTCACTCTGATAAATCATCTAAACAGACAAGAAAATATAAAAGCCGATTGATTGAAAGGGCTATCATGATACTAGCTGATGAACCATTAATCATAAGAAAAGTTGACATGATAAAAGAGTACAACATTAAGCTTAATAAAAGCGTTGTTTGCCATTGAATATTCTGTTCTGAGATGATGTGAAACCATTCTGAAGTAAAGGAAGAAGCTCAACATTAATTCTGAGACTATCAAAATCATGAATATGTATACAAATTATCTTAGGATGTCTGTACATTGGAAACTGAGCAAGTGGACAGTCATCTTTACTCTGAGGCCTGCCAAAATTCAGCACAGATGCCATATCATATCATATCACAGGAAGGGAAACATTATCTCCAGGCAGCCCTTAGACACCAACAGAGTGATTGGTGTTGCAGTCATTCTATACTCTGAGGCGGTTTGAATCAATGTGTGCGGTTCAATATTTTAAACATTTTAATGTTAGTGTGAGTTTTGTGACAAATTAAATGAGCACCAAGCTCAATGTACATTACCTAGTGATTCAAGCATGCAACCCTTCTATCACAGACAGATTTGTCAAATAAAAAGATCTGTGGTCATTATTACTTTCTCAAATGTCTCTTTTTTTCCATGCAAAGCAGGCTGGAATCCCCTGCATTGTCCTCTTTTCGAAATGGGGCTATTTCGAAAAAGTACAGTAGTATTGTACTAGACTGTCCATTTAGGAATGATAACCTTCTATTGGAAACTAGTTATGCTAGAACATGTGTTTGCTTATTTGTGCAAGTGTCACATTAATTTGTCTGAAACATTTATTTGGAAGCGATCATTAGTCATCAAAATGGTAAAATAAATTACAATGATAGAAAGAATTGTTTTCGTTGTTGTTTAATAGCTGCGTGTGTAAAAAAATTTCAGCCCCTTCTGCTCATAATATCTTTTTTTCCCTCTGTCCATGCAGCTGTCAGCCAAGACTATATTGGTTTCAGCAAGCACGTACCTGACAACGCAAGTCACACCAACATTGAAAGAGATATAGACAAAAAGTAAGGCAGAGAAAGAAACGTGCACAGAGAGAGCGAGAAAGAGATGGAGTGAGAGAGTGTGAGCGCTAGATTGGTGTATTGTACGTGGGGCAGAGCTAGTGTGAAATATAAACCCAGAGGCAGCCCCAATTATATTGGAGATAGAGAAAACAGCTTCCAAGAGAAGCAAGGAATGCTACTGTAGCTTTCAAAGTGAAATCAAATGGACAACAAAAAAAGTAATGGAGGAGCTGTGAGAAATCATAGGGCATTCTCACATTTAGCCCTACTAGGACACCCCCTCAGGTAACCAAGAGAAAGGTATGGCTGCCAGATCCCGACCCCAGGGGTACATCTACAAGGGAGAATCACTTGGGCGGAAGATCCTTAAAGAATAGGAGTGGGGTGCCCAAGGGCGAGAGATGGTATCCCCCCTTTTCCAACAATGACCTACCCTGTCCTCCCTCAGCCTTTGTGCTATATCCACTCATTCCCTGTCTTTTCCCCATTCATCCCACAAAGTACTGTGAAGAGGAAGAAGATGCAAGGAGTAGTGCACACTTCCTCTATAAAACACGACTATAGTAATGGGATGAAGAAGAGGGATCCGGATAAGTATATAACTGAAGGTCAGGCATGTCCCACTGTTAGGCTTATACAAGGTCAGGAATGTCCCGCTAATAGGCTTAAACAAGGTTAGATAGTGCTATATGAGCAAAAGAGAGGCCACTTTTTTGTTAGGGGCTTGTGGGATGTGGTCTGTAATATATGAGCAGTACAGGAGTGTCCCAAAACAAGCTACCTATTAATGTCACAAGTGTAGGCTGGAAATTTAGACTAACATGAGGCACCTGTAAGTCAAAATCTTGTGTGGCAACAATTATCACAAGATATGCACAAAGGCAGGTATTTGCAAAAATATATTTCGTTTTATTATTTTGATGTATGCTAAAAAGCAAGAGCCACCAAAGAGTCCAGTTATTTAAAAAGACAATATATCACAAGATACAACGGCAATAAGTTGAACACTGTATTCAAAACACATTCAAAGATTAACAATTGTCAGAGTTAAAACACGCCCATTGCTAGTTTCAAGTGATGTTAGTAAAGCAAGGTGACTCCCAATAGCAGGCATTTGTTTATAATTTCGCAAAAAGCCCCCATGGGGAAAGTGTCGACAGAAGTGACTCTGTTTCCAGCCTTATATACGTCAAACCACAAGGTGATATGCGTTGGCTTGTTGTCGCATGGACGTCTAGTCGTCCAACTAAGGCTTTCGTCAGGACACCCAGAAGACAACTGGTGTTTGATGTCATGTATTTCAGAAGGAGTGCTTTATATTAGCCAGTGTATCTAAACAAAAATATAATTTTACAAAAACCAGCTCCATTACGGATAATCATCTAAAAAATGCTGCCTCATCTTTCTTAATATTTCCAACCCTTTAACTCATTATTACATGTGCATCATAGATATATCAATATTCAATACTAGATATACCACTTTATATTTTTTAGACCCAACCTTTTTGTCCTGATCTATTTTCCTTCTTTAGGTCGGTTTATTGTAATTTCATTTTGTTCGAGTCCAAAAAATGGCTGGTTATATACTCCACACTGTGGAGCATACGCACGTTGATCTAATCAACAGGAGACAATACCATATATATGTATTTGTGTAGTGATGGATTCTACCCATAGTCATACCTTAGTATTTTCTTAAAACAGATGCTCCAAAAAGTTTGGGGGCGGTGTCTAATTTCAATGCAAAGGATATGTCCATAGTGACAAAAGAATGCATCATATGTCAGCCGGAACCGTGTCGAGATGCATTGGAAACAGAATATACAAAGGAATGGTGACCATATGTATCAACTAACGTAGTTGTTATAATGGAAAGTGAATGGTGGGTGATTACTCCTACCTTCATCTTCCTTTTGAGCCCATAGGGCTCTGTTTTCCTAGGTATGTTTTTCCATGGGTACACGTGAAAAATGCTTCTTATTACCAAATTGGTATGGGAAGTTCTCTTGCCAGATGCTCTTGTGATTCGAGCGTGCTGTGGAGATAAATTGAAAGAACCGACATATAATACAGCCGGTGTTTTCTTGTTACGTGTATACAAAAACTCACTAGGTGAGGCAATGATTGTTTAACAAGGTCGCACTTACTTCTTATTCAGGCGCGGTTACAGCGTTTCAGAATCCGTGTGCAGGTACAAACGATCGCTGATCGATCACCTGACCTGCCTCATATGTCTACTACGCTGCGTGTTGGCTTCTTTGGTGGTCTTTGCTTTTTAGCATACATAAAAATAATAAAAACGAAATATATTTTTTGCAAATACCTGCCTTTGTGCATATCTTGTGATAATTGTTGCCACACAAGAGGCTGACTTACAGGTGCCTCATTTTAGGCTAAATTTCCAGTCTACCCTTGTGACATTAGGTAATGTGGGAACTGAAACCAACCGAGTGCAGAGAAGGGAACTGTGTGGAGAGGCTATCCCTTTTATGGACTTTCCAAATGTGTATTTCCCTGTGTCAGGTTGGTGACACAGGGATGTCTAAAGGGAAGGAGTGAGACCCCTCAAGCAAGAAGTGGAAGCCTTTACTATTCGCGCGGCTTTGCACCCTGCTTCTAAAGCGACCAATGAGTTCCTCGCATTACAAGAAACCCGATGAGCGAGTGTGTGAAGTTGCTAGCTATAATGTATCAGAGTGGTTGCGTAGAACAATTGACAAATAACAGAGTATCCAGAGCCGTTATCGAACAGCAGAAGGGGGAGTAGTGAAGTGGGAGCAAAGAGCTAACTTAAAACTGCTAAACTAGATGAAACAAAAGAAAAGGCTAATAGTGGAAGCCGGCAAAGAAAGATTTATAAACGAATACAAAAGGGTGAAGGAGACAGATCACCTACAAGAGAACCTTTGATGTTTGAGTTATCACAGTAAGAAGACCAAGTAAAAGTGAAAGCGTGAGAAGCCCAGGGCACCTGGTTGCATGACCTGTGATGGGTGGACCATGTGGTCTGTCAACTGCGCCCAGACCAGAGAGCCCCAACCAATCCTCGAGAGTAGTTAAAGGAATTGAAGAACAAGTAATCAATGAATAGCGTGAACAAGCGTTTTGACCTTTGGAGGGGAATACAGAGCTTCTGTTGAACAGTGTGTATTGTAAATAAGTCCCCTTCTCTCCCATTGAGCTTGCTCTGTGGTTTGGTTTATATGTCTTAGATGGAGGACACATTAGCCCCAAAGCTGCCCCCTCCCCTCCAGCAGGTGCTCGCCATCAGCCAAACAACCTCTGGTCTGATGCCAGGTTGCAGTTATTGTAAGAGCAAGTAATGATCTGTGTGGTGATGCTGCACCAGACACTGGTGCAGCATCATCACGCAAGTCGTTACTTGCTACTCGCTTTTACAATAACTACACCCTAGCATCAAGCTGTTTCGTTGCTGTACAAGAGTTAGTCTTGTTTGCCTCATTCTGTATTAACTGTAAGTTGGCATTAATATCTGTGCTGCTATGTGGAAGCCTGGAAACATTTATGTTCACAGAACACTTTATACA